>NC_140302.1:2011600-2678800 GCF_964211825.1 Aythya ferina
GCTGCTCTTCAGGCTGATGTCAGTGCATCTGCACCTCCCAGTTCTCTGAGCAGGCTGCCTCTCTGATGATGACAACTAAAGGAGGCAGAACCTGGGATTTCCAGATCTTCAAGAGGAAGTGAGTTTGCCCTTACTACTTCGGATCTACTCTCCAACAGTGCTCTTAATCCAAAACAGAGCTGCTCAAGCCCAGGGTTTTTTATTGAAATGTATGCATTGAAATGGTATTTTATTGAAATAAGCATAAGCAGATGATGCTTAGTGATACTGGTAATAAACGCTGCTAATTGCTAACGTAGCAGTATGGCTAACCCCTCATCTTGTTTCTGAGTGAGAAAGAGTCATCTCAAACCCACTCACCTTCCTTGCTCCTGTGATTAGCACCTATCAAACACTGAACACCAAACTTTATGATGGTTTGAAGTGACTTAAAATGCTCTAACATGATTGGATTAAGGCCTCAGGAGTAAGAGGGAGTAATGTTATCAGTGAAAAGCAAGCATGCAGTTAGAAATTTCCCAGAAGCCCTTTACACGCCAAATCTACCTTTAGTTTCTGAATTTCACATGGATCTAACCTCAGACTTTCTCTCTTTCATCAGTAACAGAAGATCAATTTGAGTGGTGCTTGTATGTGGAAAATCATTTGTGAGAAATATCTGAGTAGATCCTTACCTTTGGTATGCACCTACCAGCTTCCCCCAGCATCTGCTAGCATTCCTCTCACCGGTATTATTAAGTACTAGATCATGAGTTATTATAGTATTTTTTTAGCTTTAGGGACTTATCTTCATTAACGAATCATTTAACTATATTCATAGATCTGTGCTGAGTGAATAGTGCCCAGCATCTGTACCTTCCACCTGCATTCCTACTTAGAGTGAAAAAACATTCTGGATCAAAACACTGAGGGGGCTTTCCCCAACTTTTCTGTTCCTGGTCTATTACATCCTCCATCAATTCCCCTTACTAACCATAGACAAACGCTACCAAAAAAATGTTCATTTTTTGTTTAATTCTGAGTCCTATAAATAAAATAATTTCCCTTGTAAATAAACGTGATACTATTTTATCGGTTTTGTGGGTTTGCAATGTTTATCAAGAGTTCTGCTTGATATATTTTTTTCCAACCTAAATGATTCTATAATTCTATGTAAATATGTTCTTTAACTATAGAAGCAGTGAAGTATTTAGATATACAACTTATCTGAAGTAAAAGAAAACATTACAATTAGCTGCTTGCTATGTGGCAAATGCTTTAAGCAGTAGCACAGTACTTATTCTCATGCAGAAGCAATTAAAACAACACATACTCAGAACCTCTGCAAAGGAGCTGCCGAATTTTCCAGTTCAGTTCTGTCTAACCGCAGACACCATTCCAAGTAACTCCCCCCCATAAATACCATCTCCAATACACACTTGATCCCCCCACAACACTCACACTTTAATTGAAATGCTGTTCTACACTGAACCAGGGGACACCTGGGAAGCCCATACCATTTCCCTCCTGGCTTCCTCTCCTTTTCCATTTATCTGAGGAACTATCCTGTCGCTTTCTGGGCTGTGTTATAACTTTCAAGCATAGCTTATGGGATCAGGAGAGTTATTTCCCCCACTTTACCATGACTTTTGCCATATGGCTCAAATCACCAACTTCCCTCCGTTTCTGTACCTCACTTCATTTTCTACCTGTCTTGTTTCTCAGATCTCCTTTATCATCTGACACTCGCATATGCAGTGAAGGTGCAATGAAGGCACAGCTGCTTTATTCACCACCACCACCACCTGCCCTTCATATTCACTGGAAACAACTGCATATTGAGGACAACTCAACAGGGACAGCATTCCTGCCATATGGTAAGGCTACAGGTGGAGGCATTCATCTCACTGAATCTTTGCAACACTGTGAAATCAGCAGCTGGTTTTGATTAAAATGGAGGTATTCAAGAGTGAGGACTAGAGCTCAGGTTCAGTTCAGAAGCACGGACACTCTGCTCCATACTCCTTAGGGTAACGAGAGCTGTCAGGCCAGGCCTCTCGGCTGGCAAGCACACGGAACATTTCCATTCCTTGTGGAAAAAGTGTTTCAAGGTAAAGATAAAACAAACTTAAGTGTAACTACGATTTCATTCTTACCCTTGCAGTGAAGTCCACAGCAGCACCCCGATTTAACAGCAATGTAGCTACATTGATATTTCCATAGTGAGCAGCTATGTGGAGGGGCGTGAACCCACTCTGGAAAAACAAACAAACAAACAATTGATAATTTTTTTTTATATATCTCTTTGGTACTCCCAAATTTGTATCACATCACTGACAAAAGCTAGTAATAGGAGTGTGCTGCAAGTCACCATTCCAATTCTGTACTAGTTTTTACTCACTGACAATTATTTACACACTGAGTCTAAATAAAAACATATTGCTCTACAGAAGGGAAAAAAAAATTAGCATAATTATTCTAGAAGACCAGAATTAGGACAAAACTTTCAGTTACTTCAGAGAAACAGCAACAAACATGTGAGTATTAAAGTAATGATCTTTTGTAAGAAAATAGTTTCTAATAGAAACATCTACTTGTTATCAGTGTTGTCAGTCTTGCAAGTTAAATCTCTTAGAGATTCTTTGCAGAAGTTCAGATAGAAGTCATTTGATGATACTTGCTTTTTAAAAAAAAATAAATTCAAAGTAGATGCAAATGAAAACAACATCAAAGACCATTTTAAATGATTAATATAGATTTTTTTTTTTTTCCAAGGGTTAGTACCATAAAGATCAGTCTCCCACTGAGGGCGATCACACTGGGTTATGTTCAGACACCACAAGTTATCAACCTAATTAGAAGATGCCTTACTGATAACATCACTTCAGTGAGTTATTTTCATATTTAAGTAGTTTTACTTCCTTTTAAAATAATGCTAAAACATGCAGCAATTCCATCAGTCCTGCGAAGTATGAAACCTTATGGGAACTAGATGCATTTCTAAATTGTTAGCAAGCCATGCTAGCTGCCACTGCCTTGCTTCGGGAGTTTTGCAGATTTAAAACCACTCTCAGATCACTCTATTTGCTGACACCATCAAGGTAAGTGTCATGCAGAAGCCTGAAATCAGTCCTGGATGCACAACACGACAGGGTTGTCTGCAGCTCTTGACATAGTCTGGTAAACATCTACTCCATGAGAATCCCTGAAAACTCCCATCTTACATAATACGTCTCTTTTATGATGGCAATTAATTCCCAAGAATGCTTACTCTCATTTTTAAACCCTAGTTTCAGCTGCAGAAAGCCCTGGTATCTAAACTACAGTCTTCTCTAGCACATGCTACTTTATTTCATCTAAAGCAGGTGTCTATCCTATAAAAGGCGATGCAAAAAGGAGGAAGAAATGATGCAGAAGCACTAAGTCATGGAGGAGTGATGATGCATATATATATTTATATATACCTCTGTTGTTCTATTCACCATCATCTAGGTTAACACATTTGGAAGCAAAGAGGGGGAAAAAATGAACGGTTAGTTCACCACTGGTGATATGGATGCAGAAAGCGTCATGATTGCTACATGGCATGGCAGCTCAGATGACAGCACAGTTGGCACAAAGGAAGCTTGACTGAATGGAAGCTGAATGATCAAGTATTTTGAATGTTAATTGTTACATGTTTATCAGAGTTCTGTAAGTGGCACTTTTACAAACAACTAATCAAATGACTTAACTGGATGACCTCTAAAGCACACCACTACAGTAATGGCTTCCATTTCCAAGAGAACAGTTGTAATAATATATTGTTTATTATTTACCATTTGAAAAGATTTTAAAGGAAAAGTTAACCCTGATTTAAATAAAACTGAGGTGAGGAAGAAAGAGGCGAGGGAAGCAAAGGAAACATTATTTTTAGTTGCACACTATAGGAGAAATTTACACGTAACTCATAAGCAAAGTACCTCACTAAGAGAGATCTTCACTGGACGTAATACATGTCGTCAGCACTTAACAGCATCAGAACTTGTTTCTTTTTACAACTGACCTTTGACTCCACATCAGCATTGTGGTCATTCTGCAGGAGCAGAGCTGCTGCCTTTGTATCATCCTTCCGAGCGGCGATGTGAAGAGCAGGAAGACGGACTTTTCCCTTCGTATCATTTTCAAGCAACAGCGAAACCACCTGGTCATGACCTTGCTGCAAAGCTACTGCCAAAGGTGTGAAACCATCCTGCAACATACAATGGGGACTCTCAACACCTATCCTGAACTTTGCAGGGGATGGAAATTGGAGGGAAGAGATCTCGGCATTAGTGGGAGTAAAATTACAAGACACAAGCAAGCAAAACTGGCTAGGACTTGGAAAAAAGCATGGAATTATTCACTATCATTTAATACATTTTATTATATACACAAATATATGTGGCAATGATGTCTCCAATGCAAATTATCATCCTTCTTCCCCAAACCTACAGGTTATAGCATACATTTATTTTTAAATTTTATCTCTATCCTCTTAAATATTTAAATGTGGCAACTAAAACATAAATATATGCTTATATTTAATTTAAAATTATCAATATATTTATCTATCAATAATACATTTCAATAATATTTGAAAAGGAATTCCACTTTCTCCCATGAAACCAGTTGTTTTACTACAACACCAAAGAGCACGTTTCCACTTATGAAAATAGAGATGTGATATACAATCCACTTATAAACAGAAATTATTTCCTTTCAGACTAGTAAATAGCCAACCAAAGAAATGTGGACTCTGAGACCTGAAAAACAGAATTTTTATTTAAAAATTTTAGAGTGAATTCCTCAAACACAGGAAAAGTACAGTCTGAAATGATTTAATAATTTTATTTTTATGGATTTTTAGAGAACTGAAAAATTAAAGGAGTTGTTGTTTAGATTCCCCAACATTTAAGTAGCATTCCAACCCAGGAAAACACACAGATTTGCCCAAGATAATACCCATAAACCCCTCAAAAAACACAAATGCAAATTACTTGGGATATTTATTTCATTATTACTTGTGATTCTTGATTAATATGTCTGAAGTTTATAGTAGAAAACTTTGTTACAGTCTAGTTGGCAAACACATTCTGTGACTTTTTAACTACTTCTGTCATGTTGAATCTGCATGTTTAAGTGTGAAACAGAAGTGCAGCAATGACATAGAAGAATGCAGGTCCCTACCATTTCAAAAGTGCAGAGTTAAAATGTTAGCTTTTGGGATAACTGCATTGTAAGAGCAGAAAGGAGTTCGGGGGGGGGAAGCATTTTTGGCATTTTTGCCTTTTTTTTTTTTTTTTTGGGGGGGGGGGAGGGGTCATCTTTCCTTTTTTTTGTTTTTGTTTTTCTTTCCTCTTTTTTACATGCTGCACAGCTCTGGAGGCCAAGAATACATCATGAGCACCACAAAGAGGGCTCCGGAAATATAGCTACACTGTACCTGCACAAATGGATGCTCTTGCCTGGAGGAACCCTGATTGAGACAGCACATGCCTTGGTGACCTGGAGGCACCCGCTTCCCTCTCTATTTATACAGCCAACAGCTGCAGCACAGTCAGTGCTTCACGACAGCAAGCTAACAACATCTTTTCTTATCAGGCTTTCTCTTCTGATAAAAATGAGAAAAAAAAATCACATGAGAAAATGAAAGTCCTAGGAATTCATTTTCTCCTTTCCTTAGAGAAAAGGGAGTCGACAAAGGGGAGCACTTCATTTCAACACCAGAACAGCTGCCATCTTCTGTACTCCAGTTTCCTAACTCTGACAGAGAGCTGCCTGTGCCCGTTTATGCAGAGATCCCTGTGCCACGGCCAAGCGAACTGTGACCAAGAATATTAGCAATGACAAAAATGCATTTCCACCACATGCTATCTGAAGTTGCCAACCTACAAAAAGCAATTGCAAGTATCTTAACATCCAGTACTATAATTAGTAACTGTACCTTAACATATAAAGCAAAACCCACCCTCAGAAAAAAAAAATAATTTAAAAATAAAACCAATTAAAAGAAAACAGGTGGTTCTTTTTTTTTTTTTTAACACCTTTCTTATAGAGTTCTTATTAGTGAATAGTTAGCTATGTATTAATTGTTTAATAAGAAAGGCTTTTGAACTTAAATTGACAGAGATAAATAATTTTTATATTAAAGGTTTGACCAAGAGAAAATAATAAAGCACCTATAAGCAACTACCAGAAACAAGTAGGGCAATAAAGGCAACACTGCTTTGTAGTCTGTTAACTTCAAAGGAATTCTCCAGGGATAAAATTAGATCACGCCTTATCAGGCTGAGATGGAGAAAAGCTCAGCCTAGGCTGACATATAAAAAGCTCATGGGTAAAAATACCTAAGAATCAAAAGCAAGTACCTGTGCACAACTGTACAGCTCTATTTTCAGAAAATAATATACTGGCTAGGATATTTTCAAAAGTCAGAATCTACTGTAGGTCTCTGGGTGTCCAATGACTTCATTGTTTCTAAGAGAAATCAGTTTTCTGAAAGCTGTATTTTTCATTTAGTGTTTTACATTTTAAATACTTCGTTTTATTATTTCTTGGTTTCCGTGTCTTTGAGCTTTTCCAGGAAGCACTCTCTGATGCACACCGCTAGTTGTAAGAAAAGATTAGTGATTTTGAAAACTTTATTTTGATCCATGATTCATTGCTATAATACTGTCTTCAAAAGAGAAGAAAGTTTCCATACATATATCAGTGTATAGTGATGCAATGAAGTGACTTTGCACTTTGTATTTTGCAAGAAGTGTGACCTTCTCAAATCAGCATTATTTCCTTTGTGATTTAAGTTCAGATGGAGCAGTTAGATGTCAGTAAAAGGTTAAAGCAAATACTGAAATACTTCTTTTTGTTTTTTAACCAGATTAAATTCAGTACATTTAGGTACTATTTAAGACTAAATTTAAAGACTATTAATATTTGATATTCTTATAATCACCGGTATTTTTTTTTCCTTCCAAGTTGCCTTACTTGAGTTAGAATTACTTTTTAAATTAAGAAATATATATATTTTTTTTATTTATTTTTTTTTAGAAAGAAAGATCACAGAACACCCTTCAAGGACAAATCTTCTGTCATGCTGTCAGCTCGAAATTATCACTGCAAGACCAGACAGGATAATTGAATGCTGCAGAGAGGGTATCAACATGGTAATAAATACAGTTCAGAAAATACTCCAAGCGCTAAGTAACCCTGGGTTTTCACTGGTATCCCAGAGCTGGTTTCAAAGCATAGATGAACACTTCTTGCTTTATGATTGCCCCCTGCATCACTCAGTACTTTTAACAAAAGTGTGGAGAATTTTTGTATCATGCACACAGCTTCCCTTTTTGAGTACATAACCTGAAATATTACCAGTAATGACTAAGAGCACATCTATTTTTAGAACTGTTTCTAGTTAGAGTCATTTTTTATTTTAGAAATGGCAAGAGAAGGTTTAAAAATCTTTAAAAGCCAGTAACTCGATATTCATCAGCACGCTTCACAAAGAGAATTTGTACTGCTCTTTGATTTTGTATTTAAAAGACAAGTTCAGTATCAGCTGGCAAGGATCACTGCTGAAGCACATTTTGGTTTGTTCATGAACTGTAAAACTCAAACTTTTACCTCTGTGGCAAGGCTTTGACTGGCACCATTGTCAAGAAGAAACTTAACAACCTCCAGGTGGTTTTCTTGGGCTGCCATATACAGTGGAGTGAAACCATTCTGAAATAGGAAAACAAGAGTGTAAACACTAACATTTTAAACATACCAAAAATCTGCCAAATTGGTAGATTAGCAGGAAAACAAGTAAATTGCATGCTCACACACAAGTTAGTGGCATGATCACTGCTGATTTAAGTGAAGATAGGAGAAGGGTAGTATTATTTTAAAAGACACAATGGAACATAACAGTAACAACTTAACACATCCATATTATATCGACTGAACTGTTTTGTACTGCTGAAACAACCAAAAACAATCCCCTTCTCCTCTGATTTATCATATCCAAACACTAGAGAAAGGCTGAAACACAGTTAAGGCAGGCAAAGACGGATTTTGAGTGACATGAAAACTTCTCATCCCAGACTGAAAGTGTCAATGCAGTAAACAGAATAAAACAAAGAAGTCAGGGGTGGTTAAAAACAATGGGTAAAACAGAAATGGTATTTCATCTGGCTTAAGTAACAGAGAAGGTCAGGAAGGGCTTCCGTATGACCGGGTTTGGCCAAGACAGTGTCAGCACTCTCAGGTCTGTACATGGCCAGGGCAGACATATTTCGGCAGGGTGAAAGGAGCACGGGGAGCAGCTCTTAGAGCTGCAACTCTTACAAAGGACACTGACCTAGCTTTTGCAGGAAACTAATAGAGCCAAACAGAGATGAGCCGTAACAACTCTGGCCATGTATTTGCATCAAAGACATGAACATCCTGAATTCTGGAGAGATGAAGGCAAATTGTAGTCTAAGACTTGCAGCAGTGAATTATGTCTGAGCTATAGCAGCCACAGTAAAAACAGCTGAGAAGCATCTGACTGTCACAGCAATGGGGCAGAGCTGCATGGCACACAGCCAACCCAGAGCACGCAGGAGAGTGCAGGTGACCTGGGGCCAAGCACACAGGCTTCACTGGCAGCAGAAACAAATAGGAGGTCAGACAAAAAAGACAGTTGGAGAGGAAATGGCATGAACTGGACATTTGATCCAAGAAGAATTTGACAATCACCGAGACACTGAGCAGCTGTGAAGCCACATGTTTACAAGGCTTACACAGCCTGCAAGGTCTGTGGCTGTTCCAGTACTTGAGTAATTTGGTGTCTATTTAGTAAAGCACCGCTACAAGCCTAAAGCAGGCACCAAAGTCCTTCCAGAGCCAAAGCAATGTGCTAATATACTCTCCAGAAACAAGGCCTAACAGTTTAGCTACTGTATAGTTAAAATTCTGTTTAATGAATACGAAAGAACCCAGAAAGTACTTGCTGAGGGATCTAATACGCCACATTACAGGTTATTTTTATAGTGAACAGCAGTGTCTGGCATTTTTCCCTATCGTTTCATGGCACACTCAATACCTATTTACTAACTCAGCTGGAAACTAAGATTTTTTTTTATTTTTATTTTTAAGTTTTAAACATTTGCATTTAGAAAGCAAGCAGGAAATGCTTCCTAATTATTAGTTTTGGAAAATAATTAATAGGTGAAATTTCTCAGAAACAAGTATTATTACAGCATCTGGAGGCAGAGCAGAACCTTTTCTCCTATGCTAAAGTTATTGTGCAGTACTCATCATCTTTCCCCCCACACTGTGCTTTTTCATCCCTCTCAGAATAAGAGACTGAAATTTCCAGACAGCCAACAAGCCCTAAGAACTGGTACCAAATCCAGACTTTTTTTTTTTTTTTTTTTTTTTTTATAAGGACAGGAAGATTTGGTTAAAAAGACCTAACATTACTATTGCTAGCGCTATCAGGAAGGTAGAGCTGTTATCTTCAAGGGAAGACAAAACAAAGCCCAACTCACACAAAACAGGGTCAGCATCAAAAAGAAATAAACAACCAAAACCTCTGGGTGGTCTCTCTGTGGGTAAGCCAAACTCAAAAGAAAGTTATTACAAGCTTTAGAAAGGCTCAAGTGATGCAGAGCCACAGACAAAGCTGGTGCAGGGCATTTTGTTAACAGGGTGCTCCAGGAACAACAAGGATCTCCCCAGGAAGACTGATCTCAGGTGGAGTCACTCCCAGGTACTGGCATGGAATGGCCAATATACACATCTCTCAAGCAAAGACATCACTGGCCTTCAAATGGGGGAGAGAAATCTTTTATTCTCACGTGCTAGCAGAATTAGGGTAACGTGGGCAAACCTCAGGGTGTATGGACAATGCAGTTATGTAAGGTGTTTACAATCTCAAATTATTTTTAGTTTCAGGGCTGAATACACAAGTTCTGAGCCACAAGAGACAATCCTTTCATAGCCTTCCTACTTCAACAGGAAAACCACTGGAAACGTTTCTGCTTTGTTTTACTTCCTAAAAGTCACAATTTAAATTGAAACTATTTTTCTTCTCTTCAAATTCTGTAGAGCCTGAAACTAAATATTTCTGTATGTAGCTAGCATAAAGAAGTGAGAAAGTGGAACCAAGTAGTCTGTTTGCTTTGTCTGGGTGAGAGAAACATGAAATACAGATCACAAATAACTAACATTCCTGAAATACTCTCTCAAATTTTTGTTTGTGTTACTTGAGAGACAATAAGAACGATTCTTTAAAATGTACTACACATTTTTAATGTTAATTTTAAAATTCCTTTGTAAACAAATAGTGTCTATCATGCCTACATCTTTACATCTTTATAGTGCAGAATAATGGCAATACTGGGCCAGTTAAGGCCACCTCCTAATCTGATCCCCCTTCTCTGACACTGCCTGCCAGCCAGCCCCTGAGCAGTGAGAACAGAAACAGGGCAGGCACCCAAGGACACCTCCTGTGACAAAGCCACCCAGCTTCCAACTGGCTGAGGTTTATGCATGTTTTGAGCCAGCGTTTTCCTCTGTTTCATTCTGCTGCTTTGAACACCAACACTGTTTTCCCTCTTCAAATTTTCTATAATTGACCTAAATGTTCACTCAAAGGACTTCAACAAACTTAAAAGCTCTGCATATGCTTACAGTATCTCTTCATACACGGAAAGGGGAAGAGCTCAGTGAAGCCTGAGACGCTGGATTATGTGAAACGAGATCCCTCTCATTTGAGTAAGTTCTCTTCCACTGTGGTTTTATCAGTATCTCGTCTGACTCTGTAACAATTAGCAGCTCTTGGGACACTGGAGGGCAGATCTAAGGCTGAAGGGTAAATGCTTTTCTGTGCTGCCTGTTACAGAACCACTTCAAGTATCCTGCAAACACCCCTGGACATGGCTGTGCTTTTTTCACCTCCAGCAGTGTGTCTGTGTGACGCCCAGACAGCTTAAAATTAAGATATTATTTCTACGCTTTTTCTGCTGGTGAATTAGGTGGACAACTCAGAGCTAATCCCACCTTATGGTTGACATACCATGTGGGAAAAGACTTAAACACAATTTGGGATTTCACTGTGTCTGCAGGGGAAAACAAGACTTGATGTCCCCATAATGCTTCTCATAACTGACGACCTGGTGAGGGGTAGAGAAAAAGAGCAGAGAGCTGGAAGCATTTAAAGTTTTAATTGTACGTTGAGTTACAAGGTGTGAGTAAACTCAGCACTACACTGACTAAAATGTCTGGTTCAGTAATAAAACAGCAGCTGTGCTTTTAAACTTTGTCCTTGCACCTGTCATCGTTTATCTGCATTGTATGGAACAGCCAGAAAAGGATGCTTTGTGATTTTTGCAGGTTTGTATTAATCTTACTGAATAGATCAAATATATTCAAGGACCAGCATTAATACTATGACTCTACCAAACAAACCTAACAACACTGTAAGGGGAGAAGAATTTTCATGTCAGCAATGTTTTCGATAGACCAAAACCCAGAAATATTACTTTACCTGAGACTGTGCATTGACATTGGCCCGATTTGTAACCAACACTTTGACTACTTCTGCTTGCCCAGCGAGGGATGCGATGTGCAATGCTGTGTTTCCTTTCTGAAATGAGAGACAGTCATATTTGAAAAGAGTACAAAACTTGAAAACATGACAATGCTTTCAAGAACATGGACCAGTCTAATATATACAGTATTTCTTTGGATAAAATACTCTTACTATTTCCAATGGCTAAGTTAATTCTAGAAGATACAGAAACCTACATATGGAGACCTAAACAGAAACGTACAATTTATTGAGTAAATCACATCCCTAATAATCTGTGACACCGACTATAATCTAAAATGTTTGTATAAGGATCCTTGAGACCGTTTCACTAGTGGGAAATGGGCAATTAGTGCTACAGTAATGTCTGTAATAAGTTGCCCAACACCTTGCACCCATGGCAGCAGCGTGACCAAGAGAACAATTAGATAGGCCTGACTAACCTTTGTCGCTGCATCTACGCTGGCACCTCGCTGTATCAGTTCAGAGACAACTTCTACATGTCCTTCTTTGGAAGCGAGATGGAGAGCATTCAACCCATTCTATTTAAAAATATAAGGGAAAAAAAGAAAATGAAACATAAAAGACTGAACCAAACAACACATCAGGAGATGAAAGATTACATCCCAGTGAGACGGCTGTTTCCAGAAACTATTCTTATGTGAACTTTACAACTAGATAGCAATGACAGAGTATGAACTAAGTCAGGACATGCTAGTTCTGGGATCTCAAGTTCCATATGATGTCCCATGACCTGATGTAAAACAAATGAAATGAAAGACAATGTTAAAGAGCACAACGTTCGGTAACTAGAATTGAAATGATGTCTTGGGAAGAGTTGTAAAAACGAAAGTTCACTTGGGTAAGATACGTAAACATGGCTCATCAAAAAACAAACATAAGTTATCGCTGACATGAAGCGCAAATATATAAACAGATGCGAGAAAGAGGGAGAGAGTATATCAAGCAAATTTCATGAAAATATTTTTCAACCTGATTAGAAATGTTGATGTCCACTCCACTTTTTAAGTAGTCAAGAGCCTTTTCCAAGTTGCCAGCTCGAGCAGCTCTCAAGTAACTTGCATTCGTGTCAGACTAGAAGAAAGAAGGAAAAAATCTGTTAGAAATTACAGTACCATATAGAAGTATATTCCCTTGACAAAGAAGTTACTTACGACACAATGTATTGTGCACACGTTTAACTAGACAGGGAAGGATTTCAAACTGAGTTATCAAATATGGGTCAAATCCTGCCCTCCTTGCTTATGCAAACTCCCTGTGGTGTAAACAGGCTTTCCACCTGACTAGGCAGCACCATGTTTGACTTCAGATATAAACGTCAATTATGCAGCACTGTCTAACACACAAGGCTAGTAGCCAGGGACACATCTGGTACTCAGCAAGGAAGACAAACATGGTGAGACTCAGGATAGGACTCCATGGAAACCATTCTGCTCTTTCCAACAGAGCTGCATCACCTTCAACATCCAAGCTGAACAGTCTGGACCAGTACTATGAGATCTTACATGACAGATTAAAAAGCAAAAGACTCTGTGTTGAAAGGCTGGAATACCTGAATGAAAACCATGACTCTATGAGTTAAGGCATTTTATAATCTAGTGACTTGATAATGTTTTATTTTCCCCATTCTCCCTCACTTTATGGCACATTTTATTTACGATATTTGTCCACTTTTCAGTGAAGCAATCAGAAATCCCTAGGTACAATGCCATCATCTCTTCACTGCATATTATTTTTTTTCAGATCTTCTTTTCAAGATGGCTTTCAAATTTGCTTTATTATGACCTCAGCTTAAATGTCGGGATGGCAGAAAGGATGGTTAAGTCATGAAAGAGATCACTGAAAAGTAAATCCCATCCCCAGAGGGTTTTAACAATGAGTTATGCAAATAACCACAAAGAACGGTTTAGATAATGCTGATCCTGCCTTAGAGCAAGTGGAATGAATGGTGTTAGCTTTCAAGAGGGACAAAATCATACAGTCTTTGATTTTATCTGTACCAGAGCTTCCCCTGCCATCTTGGGAAGTCAACGCATCTTTTTGTGCCTGAGAGGAACTGTCACATTTTTTCTCAGCATCATTTCATCACAGGCTTCCCTCACTGCAGGTTTAAATGCTCTGAGATCCTGTAAGGTTCTAAAAGAATGCAGTGATTACCTTTAGTGGAACAAAATAAAGGCAATAACTGCTGAAATATAAAACATCCTGGCACCAATACTCGGTTACTTATCCAGCACTTAACTGATTTTTTATTCCCCGTTTTCTAGATTTGCTATAGACTTTTCTCCTCTCCTGTCAATGCAGCTGCTGCAAACTGGATGTTCTGTTCAAGCACTGCCTCCAAGCCCACCTGAAGTCACTTTCTCATGCAGGATGAAGCAATCCTGGGCATAATGACAGCAAAACAGCAAGCTGCATGAAGACGGCTTTCTGCTTGCACAAGGACAAGCTACAAGGCTCTTCCACTAGTACTTTCAATACAAGAAGCTCTCTCTTTCAAGGACAGGACCACTACTTACAGACTCTTCATTTTTTTCTAAGTTCTGTCCACACAGCATTATACTTTTGATGTTAAATCAAAAATGTACAATCTTCTCTGCTCTTAATTTTTACTTTCCAAGCACACCATGCTGATCATTACAATTGAATACAAATCAATTTCTGTGATGTGCTTCCACCAAAACAGCCCTCAAATCCCCATGTTCAGGTAGGCTCTATCCAAAGCAAGGTGCTACGACAAGCTGCACGGTAAGAACTGTAAGGAATCTGGGGAAAAAATAGCTGCCTGGAGAGACCCAGGAGAACAATGGCATTTGGAAGATCATCCGAACTGTGCGATGCAGATTATTACAGGAGACAGGCCATTTTCTCAGTGCTTAGCAACAGCAGTCACTGGGGTAAAAAACAGGTCAGCACTTTATCAGCATTACCGAAGGTATGAGGAAGGGCTTAATAGACCAGGAGCCCTTTTTGTCACAGCGCAATGGCATGTCTGTTTGGCACAGTCAGCAGGTGGACGATAATTAACATCAGCTGTTTACAGCTGCTTCTGGGTGGGGAAGCAATGCACCAGACAAGCTTGCTATGAAAAATCAGTTCCAGGCAGTCATCTTAATTCCTGCCAGACAAGAAACATGCTGGTACTCAGAAACATTTGAAGCTTTCTATTTGCTCAAGCAAAATGGAGGGAAATGGGGAAGAAAAAAAAAAAAAAAAAAAAAAAAGGAGGAAGAAGGAATGCTAAATGGCTAATATTCGCATTAATGGTAAACTGCTGTCTCACTGCAGAGAAACAGCGGTGCCCGTGTCTTTTAAGGACTTCTCCTGGAAGCACTTGTTCTATAAAGAGGGAGGACAAAGGTTAGGTCACACTCCCAGCGTGGGGATGTATAAAAATGTTTCAAATCAAGCCAGCTCAGGTGCTGCTAAGTGATGCACAAATCTATTCCTGAAAGCCCTCAAGCCAAGAGAAGGCCTCCCTTTGCCAGTCACCCCTGAGGACTCACTTGTTTTCCCCAAATTACCAGCAACAGCCCTGCCAGCAGCAGCCGGGTGAGGCAGGTTGGGGGCTCAGAGCCACCCTCACCAGCTCTCACTGTGCAAACCAGGCGAAACAGTGCAGACGTGCAGAGGCACTGCAGTAAGAACCTGGAAGCACCCAGAGAAATTGCCACTCAGAACACATTGGGGATAACAAAAACTCTCCTGCACCTCAGCTGGAATGAGCTGGCACTCCCAGCTTCCACACTAATGGCTTCCAGTTGCTTGAATGTGATGGAGCTCGTGTGAAACTGCACGAGCTGCCTTCACAGCCAGGGTGTAACACATCCCTACGTACTGAGAAAGGCAATAGCGGTGCTGTTCTAGCTACAAGTGCAGAGCACAGCACTGTATGGGCTGCTGCAGGGCAAGTTAACTCCATCCCAGCCAGACCCAGTACACTAACCTTGGCCAAAGCTCCCAAGTCCTCAGACTGAGTTAAAATTCACCCTTTCTAGGGCACCAAGCACAGAAATTTTGAGGGGACAACAAATTGAGGTTGTACAGTTGTGCAGAAAGTTCATCAGGGCTTCTGGGATTCTCTCCATCCATTATGGTCTCTGCCATAAGCAGAAACACACAGTAACATCAGACAGAAAAGTGAGCCAGCATCTTTGGAAACCAAAATCAATTCAAGCCTCTCTAAAAGCAGCATTGCCGGCTTCCAGCTTCCCACTGACTAAGGCATTATTTCAGACCTACTCCAACGGAGACGAGTCTTACAAGCTTTTTCTATCTTATAAAATGACTTGAATACCCTTGTTTTTAAGGCTTTCCATTTCCAAAAACCAGGAGGACTAACAAACCATATGCAACTTTTACAAAAGCTAAGCACAGAGGTCAATCACCTCCCTTCCCAATTAAATAAGCAAATGCACAAAACCAGTTTTAACAACAAGGAAAATGCTGTTCGGTGACTGCAATCAAGAACTCATGGGGACAAGCTCCACAGCACCTGGAGCAACCTTTCAAAGACAACAAAAAGATTTGGCATTCCAGAATCACGGGCAGCAGCCAGCTTCCCACCTGAACAAGGAGCATGAAATCAGAAGATGAAATTCCTCTTAAGGACGGCTTACCCCGCAGTGCTAATGGCGCTCTCCTACCTTCTATGATTTGCGTGCTGAGTGCGGTATTACAATAACATGGTTTAAGATCCTAATATGCTCCAAGTCTGGGGACTTCCAAGTGGTATCTACTGTTGCTGGTGGACAGAAGAAACTTATTTTACAGTTTACAGTCACTTCTCAGTTTTATATTCCACTGTCATTTCAACTAGACCCACTGACCTTCCAAAATAGAGCCATATACAGGAAAGTTTCAAATAAAACAAGATGCAAGACCACCACAATAAATCAGCTACCACTGACATTCTTCTCAATGTAGAAGTCAATCCAAATCCATTTAAATCCCATCCTTCCCCAAACCTGGGGCAAATAAGCCCATCCTAGAAAATGGCAGTGAGACCAGTAGATGTGAACTTTGCTTGTCTGAACTGTTTGCTTATTATAGGTGATCAGAAATCATCCATCTGGATTTCCAATGAAAAAAAACATTTTAACACAAAATCTGTCTAGTATTATCATAATATTTTTATTTTGCACTGGGACAGTAAGAAAATACATGCACTAGACTTCTCTGAGTCATCCTGCGTTGAACTACTTTATTCAATAAAAGGGCACCAGTGTATTTTGACAGTCCACAGCTGAACTGCAGAGCTGCTACGTACAGTTCAGGTGCCTCACGTGCCTGTTCTGCCCCTGTGGCAGTAGGGCTCACATGGCATTTGGGAGTTTCAAGTCGCAGGGATACTGCAGTGAGTTGTGGGGATACAGTTCAACAGTGAGAACCAGTTGAAAGAGGCAAACAAGGGTACAAGGCAACAGTCACACTTCTGGGCCTAAAATTTTCTCAACTTTACATTTCTGTTTTAAGCCTAAATTCGATATTTAAAATTCTTTTCTTTCCCAAATACTCCAACAAAATGGAGAGGTGCTGTTTCCTATTAGCATTTTTTGCTTAAGACAGAGACTCTTGGAGTCCCTGACAGAGCCTGTAATTGCCACTGTATGGCACAGGCAGGAACAGAATCAGAGCTGAGGCTCAAATCACTGAAGGATGTTACAGTCCAAATAAGTTTAACAATAATGTTAGTAATTATTTATCCAGATTGTCATCATGCCTGGGAGCCCATGTAAAAGGCTGGTCAAGGACCTGTTATGTTAAATGCCCTGAATAACGCCGTAAGGAACAAAGGAGGTTTACACATGGGACAGTCAGGCAGGTGAGTGCTCCCTGGTGGGCCACTGCTCTTTCACAGCCACCTCCACATCCCACCCTAGCTGGTGTCTGAAAGACAAGCTGCCTACAGACAGCACATCGACAGGGCATTTCCTTAACGGACCTAAAAAAAACAACTCCATTCTTAATTATTCAAACCTCAATATTCCCAAGAGGCATCCTGTATGCTAGCAGTCTATTCAGACCCCCCACTTCCCTTTTTTTTTTTTTGGTAGTCAATCCCAATATGAAATGAAGATGAGAATTGGCTTGTGATTCTCCAGTCTTGACAAATACCAAGAGAACAACAGGCATGGGAAATACATCAAAACCCCCTGAACCTCAGATGTTCTTACACTCAGCCACAAAGATTGCAGCCCTTCTTCTTGTGCATTCGGCACAGGCTTTATCCCCTAAAGCCTTTCACTGCTCTCTGTTGTGTTCCCTATGGATGCTGCCTTTTCATTCTCTACATCCAGACCCAAATTACTATCACTATTCTTACAGTTGTTTTCATTCCTGGAGACGCACATCTCAGATCCTGCGCACAGCATTTAGTTGTGGAGTGGCAGACAGTATTTCATGAATAGTGGATTTATGAGAGTACCAACACTGATGTGTGCATAACAACAAGTATTTTCTTCATAGATGTTAAGACTTGTTTCTTCCCCACTGTACTTTCTGGAAGAAAAAGGAACTATTTCTGGTTTTAAGAAATGCATAAATGCAGACTGACTAATGAACAGAGCGCTTATGCAATACACACTTTTTTTTTTCTTTTTTTTCTTTTTTTTAATTTTATGTCTTTCCCTTCCATGTCCTACAGTGCAACTCAGCTCTCTAACACAAAGCATGATGACGAACGCGCAGGCTGCCTGCAGCCCTGAGGAGGTTTCCCAGTCTGGAGCTCATTTTAACAACATTCATCCCAGGGATGTCTCTGGAAAGGGCTGAGGCTGGATGAGCTGTGCTGGTAACAGTGCTCCTTTTCCCAGCCCTTCTTTCTCCTACAGCTCTCTAGTCGCTGTGACATCCAAGGGTAAGACCTGAGACCATCGCCCTGTTTTGAAGAAAAGCTATATAAGTAAGTTAAAAACACTCTTGTTACAGGAAAGAGTAATTCTTAAGTCAGTCGGATACTACCTTAAGCCTCCATTTTAAAACAGAAAATGCTGATGCTGACTCACACCAGCGAATACATATTCAGTATCTTTTCCTGCAAGTGCTCACAGTGAAGTAAGAGGGTATTTATCATGAGTAAAGACAAAATCTGTTAGCAAATATCACACTGACTGTCAGCCCAGGTTTTGGCCTGGCTTTTCCATGGGAATAGAGAGGGTCCCTCCAGAAAACTGAGAGCTTATGTATTATTTAGCAGGCCCCTACGGTGTAAAGCCATTATCTTCAACATGCACAGCCCCTCTCTCATACTGACAGTATTTTTGTTATGGCTCATCCCTTTTGCCTTTGTGTTCTGCTTACAGTGACTTCTTTTTCAGATTAAAAATCCGGTCTTTTTTTTTTTTTTTTTTTTTTTTTTTTTTTTTTTTTGCATTGAGAGCAGGGTTTTGTTTTTCACTCCATCTTTAACAGTAGCTGTTGTGAAGGGAAACCCCCAGCAGGTTCCCATTGTGCTGGAGCAGGATGCATTCTGGCTTGAGTCCCAACAAAAAGATGCTAACCATGCCTAACATTTGTTGCGGGGGGAGGCAGTGACCTCATTTTAAGTGATGAACTTACATTACTTCCATTTGGAAACGTGCTCAGTAAAATTAGTCTTGCAGGAGCATGAGATGACCTGAGAAAACAGCTGATAGCATGCGTGCTTATTTTGGTAAGGGTGGGCTTTCTGCAACTGAGAGATTTTTTCTTTGGTGCAAGGCCCAACTCTGACAGGTAAGAAGCACTACACTGGAAACTGGAGGTCCTCAGCATTTCCTACATTTTGCTCCTATGTTAATTTAGGAATTTTCCTCCAGGCAAACGTCTTACATTCACTTGGTAAGGGATAAAATTTTATTTCAATTAAATCATACCGGCCTGTTAACAGCAATAACTGAACCAAGTGAACTAAGCTGGCCATATGATTTTCTAGGGGAGATTCTTCATCCATTCACCCTCCTACCTTCTAACTAAATCTGCATTAGAAAATGTCACTTGCCTCTTCTTCATGAGAACAGGGGCTGGTTGGATGGGATGCATGATAAAGTGTTCTCTGTGCAAACAACTATGGCTGTACTCATGCTTTACATACCACACCACAGTGTTTTCTTCTGATAAGAATGTGACAGCCTGGGGCCAACTGCTATCTGCAGTTCTGCTGTTAATTATCCTTCAGAGATGCTCTTGGGATCACAGCCCTAAAAACAACCACAGGGCAAGAGGAAAAGCTCCATTCCCACTGCCTGAAAATTCAAAGGATACATCCTTTGGCTAGGGAATGCCAGCTATTTTAAATATGATTGTAGAATTATAAATGATTTAATTACTGGTCAAAAAAACAAAATCCCTCCACTTGTTTAGCCTATCATGGAATTTAATCGTCAGTTTTCTTGGTCATATTATTGTATTGTGCATGATAAACTAGCCAAAATATTATACTATCTACTATGTCCCCATAACTTGTCCTATTTGAACTATGTAACTGTGATCCAATTTCCACAAGTTTAAAAAAAAAAAACACTGTTTTCAGGCTGCGTGAAATCCCTCTTCTTGCTCGTACCTGTGGAGACTAAAGTACCTCCTATTTCTGCAGCAATTGCACCTGAATCCACAATCAACAGTACTTGCAACTGCAAGGGCTCTATCCCTTTGCAGTAGTCAATCTAATATGTTTGCAGAGAAAAAAATAATTACAAGAAAAATCACACATTTAATCAGTCCAAGCAGTTTTCAAGATGCATTTTAGATTCTGCTCCTCCTTTCTAGACATCTTAGACCAAAACAGGAAAAAAACAACGCAAACAAAGAAGTTTCTTTCCTCATTGGACCACAAGACAAGGTAAGGCTGACATGCAGATTCAGCATGGATCTTTTTGAAGATCATTTACAAAACCCTAGCTGTCTCAGCAAAATGCTGAACCTGTGCTCAATGTTACAGCCGAAAATGAGCCACCTGTATTTGAGCAGAAGATGGCTGAAAAGGACCCAGACCCAGAGATATTCAAGCTGGGGCACACAGGAACATTTCACACCTCCCAGTGCAAGCGGTGTTTATGACTGCCTTTAACAGTATCAGGAGGCCTGGGGTGAGCTGTTTGCATGCAATGCCAAACATCTCCTGTGAAGCTGTGACGCCTCTCCTACTGTACAAGTTGCCTGGACTTTACGCGTGTGATCTTCTCCAGTGGACAATAAATCTAGCCATTCATGAGAACTGTGATGCAACTAATCCTGCCCTGGGTGTCTTTAAATGCCTGAATGACTGCTTCCTGAGGGAACTCAAACACAGACTGGAAATGGAAAGCAGCTGTTACCCTTCCTGTTTCTACAAAGAGTGGAGGTGTGTGATTTCCAAGGCACAAAAGACGTGCACAGAGTTAGATGGGAAACCCTTGCCGAACATCCACGTTACATGGATGTTATGTTCAACATGTTTACACATGCTGCAAATCCCCCTAAAGCTGCTATTTCCATCCATATTAGTTACTTGTCACCACAGATATTCAACAAATACAGAACAATTTAACTGGAATTCTAATTAATGTCTGACAACCCCACAAAAAGCACCTGAAATGACATCAAAGCAATCCCCCAGGGCCAATGTTCAGACAGGAGGCAAGGGTCTAGGCAACTTGGAATCCTCTTTGCCAGCTTGCATTGATGAGGTTTTCAGACTCTGAAAACACAGTTTTGATGTGTCAGCTCCCCCTGAAGAATTTATGAAAACATTTACAAGTATGAATGTGTTAAATTAGTGACACCAAAAGCAAGGTCCTCATTTTTCTGGACTACAAATTGACATACATCTGCACAACTACACAGCCTGAGTATGCATGAATAAACAATAAATCATGAAAATTATTTTCTTTTAATGGGAAAACATCATCCCTTTAGTACTGACTTTTGAGCTATGAGACCACCCTGTGTGAAATACAAACCTGAACAACAAGGTAAATTGGGACACACCGTCGAAGATCATAAAAGCAGAGAAATCACTGGTTTTACCAGTGAGTCCATGTACCACGTTAGGTGGTACTCAACTCAAATATATTACCAATGAAAAGCATCCAGTATAGTTTAGGACAAAAATATTTCAGCATCTAAAATTCAAAATTTGTTCTCTGGTCTGACAGCCTCAGCTTCTTCAAGTTTGTTTCAAACTCTGGGGAAGCAACTCCTAAGTCTGTAATGACTCATCTCTTACTCTCTGAAGTTTTACTTTCATGCACTTTTAAGTATGAAGTAAATCACTGACTTTCCTAACTGCTTTTGCAGTCACAAAGAGCTAGAGAAAGGCTGGATACGCTCAGAGGGTTTCTTCTTATGTTTATATTCACCACAAGATAACAACTCTCTTATATGTCAAGGCAGATGAGATGCCATTGATCTACTCCCTGCTATTTTTCTCTCAGAAACTGGGTACACACTGAGCATGGAGGTAATTTCAGCATATCTCAGGCTCAAATTTAAAGCCACTGCTGTGCCAAAATCGCATAGTTCAGACCACTGAATGAAGGCAGGAATTATGACCATTGGTCCACCTCCTGTTATCACCTGTGTACCTAGTTTAGAATCAGGATCCAGAAAGGAGAGGAAAAAAATAAACAACCCTCTTTAAAACATTTTAAAAGTATACTTACTTGTAATTTCAGATACGTCCCCTCTGAAGTTAATGGTAGAAATAATGGTAGAGCATAGGCCTAAATCAGATAATATTGCTGACTTTAGGGAGGGAGATTTTATTTGCTCAAAGTGAGCTCTCTGCAAGACTACTAAGTAAACATGCTTCAGTCAGACATGGTTAAGTGAAATTTACTGGTGATAAAGTAGAGTGAACTGCATGTCAGCGCTTAATACAACTTTTCTGTAAATAAAGTGCAGGAAATAAGCTATATGGACAGGCTACTGAACTTCTTTTAAACAAACTAAGAGCTTTTACTACAGTGAAGCTGGAATTTTCCCACTCTGTTTCTGCTTTTCCATTTTATACCCTCATTCAAACCAAAATTATTCTGCCTTGGAAGTTTGATTATTTATTTATTATACATTTATTATTTATTATTTATTATACAAAAGATTGTTTGAGGATAACTGGTCAAGCTATTTCTGAAGTGGCAATAATATATGCACCAACACACCCATTTACACTACAAGTATCACAAATCCCACATGCAATTAAAGTGTGCGCTTTTGTGGGTTTAAGAGGCGTTTGAATGGCTAGTTGTGGAGCTATCTATTATAGTTTAAAACCTTTGACACTTTTCACTCAGCATCCTTACAGTATTCACAAACCTCTACCAGTTTGTGCCAACCATACAGGTTTCCTAGCAGGGATTATAACCTCTGACAGAAGCAAAGAGCATCTTCCAATGCACACACATGCATACTTTGCTTTTCTGGCTGGAAAAGCCCATGTGGCTCATGTGACAGATGCACAATCCAAGGGGTCAGTCGGAATTACCAAAGAGCTTCCAGGTACTAAGATGACTCCCAGGGCAAGATTTGCAACACAAAACAACCTGATAACAGTCAGTTCTGCAGGGCTGGTTAGAGGCATCACATGAGCTTTGTAATAGCATTTGACTTCAGCAGAGCTTAGAACATTTACAGAACAATCTGTCCCGGCCTCTTTGTGTAGACCTGCTGTGAAATATATATGGCCTGGTACAAGGAGAAGCTATCAATGGAACCGATAAACCAACAGATTCAAACACTCCCCAGAGCCAGAGGCTGGCTGAGATACCTGTGGTTGTTCAGGAGGAAAACCTGGCTAGCGCTTCCCAAACTCATGAGGACATTTGTAGACGGGACAGGTAACAGCTCTTAAACGTAGGAGCTGAGCAGCCTGCCAGGAGACAAGTTTATGCTCAGGCCAAAGACACCTGAGTCCGATTAGAGGACAGCACCAGTGGGTACTCTGGGTGGTGTTGTCTTGGCCATGCTGTTCTATGGGAGCTGAATTTCCCCACCAAACACAACCTGTTTTTATCATGTTTTGGTGGGATTCTGCTGTCGTGGATATGAGCCAGTAACTCCAGACCCATTCGAATCCGCCCCGCTGCTATCAACCACAAAGGCCCGGCAGAGCAAGCCACAGCAGGAATTATGCAGGGTGCTTGCCTGCTGCACACAGAGGAAACAGTACGTTGTGCTCCTCACTCCACATGTTCCAGATTTGAGAATTATTGCAGATACCAATGGGTAAATTGCTTTTCCCAGCCTAAGCACTAAAATCAGCAAGCAAAAACTACAAATCACACAGCCCTTTGACTGTTATCAGCAGTTTTAACCTACAATCAAGCACTGCCTCTAAACACACAGCTCTGTTTTGGAAAAGGAGCCTGACCCACCAGCGGGGCAACAGCTGCCTTGTCTGTGTGGAGGAGCGCAGAGGCTAGCACAACCAGGCTCTGTCCAGGGTCAGGGTTTACAGGTACCAACAGGATGAAGCCAGGGAGTAACACCGAGAACAGTCTGAGCTCTACAGGTATTTTGAGGTGATCAGAGAGGGGAAGAGAACATAACATTGCTTGGTTTTATTCTTCAAGTGAGAAAAAGGTAACTAAATATACAGCCAAATGACTGCAAAGTAAAGGATGCCATTTTTGCATGGCCCCTTTGCAGTTGCAGAACTGAACCAGTATTCTTCTGCCTTTCAAAGCCACTATGCACCAGAGGTTTAGTCTTTTTGAAGATCTCTGCTAATTTGAACATCAAGGGAGGTGCTTCAGCTTTTTTTTTTTTTTTTTTTTTTTTGGACAAAAATAAAAATAACAGAACTATTTGAACATTTTACTTCACATTAACCAGACTCCATAGTTTATTATCATGTGAAAACAACCACTGTTTCTTACCATGGTCATGAAGTACGTTTGAAAACTATCAATGTTTAATCAAATAAAATAATTGCATTTCCCTAATGAATTAACACTTTCCAGGATGGGTTAAAAACTTGACCTTTAGTATTTTAATAAGCACAGAGTTAGAATTAGTTTTTATTTCTATCATCAAAGTGCAGACCAGTTTATTGTATGATTATAGAAATAAGCTATGGCCAACAATACTACCTAGCAGCTCTATACACTAATTTTTCCTAGGATTTGATGATAAAATAAGCCATTTATAGACAATGTTAAATATATCACTCCTGAATAGCAAATCTACAGGATAAACACAGAGTGAAGTAGACCTTGTTTCTTGTTTCTCCTTTATGCCTAACACACACACAGCTACCTACAGGAGATTTAGATGCCCATGGAATGAGAAGCAGAATTTACCATAAGCAATGCCAGCAAAAGAAAACTTCCAAACGCAGTATATACTGTACCCCTTCTCCATAGCTCAACTCCATTTCAAGTAGCTACTACACCTTTGACAAACAAGCAGCACACACTAACAGAACTCCCAGTCTCTAGGCGCCTCGTAACAAAGCCCCGAGAAGCAAGAGCAAACACCGCCCTGCTGCAGCACAGCCGGCCGACCCGCACGCTGCCGGCCCCTGGCTTGGCGGCAGCGAGATTTCCATTTCAGCCTACTCTCCAAGCTGTGGCACACAAACTAGTAGGGCTTCACGGAGTGCTGGACTGCTCGGGCTCATGTAAAGCATCAGCAAAGATGTTTATCACCCTGAAGATTAGTGTTATTGTGCCAAGAGACGGAGGAAAGGATTCAACAAAGTATCATTAAAAAAAAAAAAAAAAAAAACACACAACAGAATATAACAAAACTTTCTCTATAAGAAATCGCTACACAAAGAAAAATTCAAGAATAAATGTTTTCAGTTTTGAAATTCCTAGTGGAAACGAATTTACAAACAAGGAGAGTATCACCAGGAAACAACCAGCATTTCCAAGATGGTTTTTAACAGGGAGCAACAACCCAGTCCTGTGTTGCCAGGAGGTAAACCAAACCATACGTATTTAAGAGGACTCACTAGGGTGTTTTTTTGAGCACAAAGATATTGCTGATGTGGAAATCAGCTAGTAAACTGCTGGGCGCTATCGTAACATTTCCAGCTACAGAAAATACTGTCATTAATTGAAGTTTCCAGAAAGCTCGGCACTCATCAGTACTAATGACAGGATCCCACAGCTTCCTGGGAACCTCTATTTTAACTCCGCAGTAAAGCCACATGAAGCGTAATTGTTCTAACTTTGTGTTTTTTAACTGCCGTGAATAACTCAAGCTACTGAAGACCTTCAGAGGCTATGTCCCAGGGTACAGGGATGCCGTTTCACAGCAGCTTCCTCACATGAGGAATTTTTACAGCACACAGGGAGCACCTTGGAGGTCAGCGGGGCTACCCTAAAGAGTAAGAGCGATAGGGTCCCTCCTTGCAGGAGGCTAGGCTACATTTCAGTTGAATTGCCCTATGAATTATCACTGAAACAGATGTTTTATAAAATGCACCTTAAAAATATAGTATTTTTTTTTCAAAATATGCAGGATTGGCTAAAACATTTCAGTGAAGAAAACTGTTACGCACACACAGGTTACTTAAGGCCCCAATGACAGAACAAAACATTACGAAATGTTTCTGCAATTTTAACACGTCTTCTACAGAGTGCCCTGAACAGAATGCAATTATTCAGAAGGAGAGAACAAATACTTCCATATACCATTTGACTGCTGCCGCAGCCTACGCTGTAACCCAAACGTCAGAACACAAAATACACAAGCTGAAACATACCTCTTCCTACATCCACTTTTGTTCCATACAGTTAAAGACTTAAAGCACTCATCTAAGAAACTCAATATGCAGATTTCACTCTTAATGCAGACTCTACAAATGCTTACTTGTTCTGGAAAGCATTCTCCCTCTTCCACTGCCATTTTCTGTGGCCAGATATGAAACTTGATGACTCAATTAGTTAACACTTTGGACACTGCATCATTGTTAAAAATAGCAGCCTCAGGAAGTACTTTTTTTTTCTTTTTCTTTTTTCTTTTTTCTTTTTTTTTTTTTTTAAATAAAGAACTAAGCACAGTCACTTGTTAGACTTCCCCTGGCTATTTAAATGGCAAAGGACAAGTGATTGTAAGACTATTAAGTTAGTAACAGAGCATGTCCCAGGATTCCTGGCTCGCTTACCATATTTGCAGCCTCCAATCATTCCCCGTGCATGCAATCATGATCTGTGGAATACCCAAAATAGCTGCAGCATCAGCTGATCAGAAAACCACCGCTGCTTGGAATCACTCATGAAAAAAGCTTTTGTCATTCTGCTTATCAGCTCTTTCTAATGCAGACTACTTTGAACTATTTCTAAAGGAAACAATAACATCATTTTACACTCTGTGTGTTTTGAATACCACATATGCCTGCCTCCTCCTCCATGGTAATTTTATATTTATTCAGATTTTCTGATGACTAATTATTATAGATTTAAGTTGTTGGTTCTAGAGGCTATTTTCCTGAACTAAAGGGCTGGTCTCTATATACTTCAAGTTCCAAAATTACAGAAATAAAAAGCATTATCAAGAGCAAATTTATTTTTTTTTCCTCCAGAGGGAAGGAAAGCCTGAGAAAAATTCACAATTTCAGTATAAAGATTTCTTCCTTTACAATGAAAACTATTGCCAACAGTAGGAATTTTCTTGCATGCTCTCCTACAGTAACTGTTGTTAGGAGTGGCTACAAAGAAGTGTCCACCTTCTGAGAAAGGGATTACTGACATCCCTTCGTTTCTCCACAGGCACCTGCACAGCACACATCGCACTGCTTGGATCCATGCTGTCGGTTTCACATCCTGCTCCCCCTTACACAGGCTGTACCCTGATAGACTCCAGTACAGCAGAACAAGGGGCAAGATGATGAAAAATGATCTAGCTGTAATATTTGCGTCAGACCAGGTATGTCCAATGCCTCATCCAAAAATACAAGAATAATCTCTTTAAAGTTTTTGAGAATAATTTCATATTTTCAAGAAACACTTCTCCATGTCTGCATCAACTAGTATCCACACAGAGGGCACCAGCTCTGTGCCCCCGGGTTATGATGCCGAACTTGTTGCTTCCAAGCTCTACCTAGGTAGGTAAAAAACAATTGAGGCCCCAACGTATCACTATTAAGTAACGTAGGCCACACGCTCTGGTGATCAGGCTTTACATTACTTCATTATATCAATGATGATGCACTCTAATTATTACCGACTGCACTCTGCTTCTGCACATTTTTGCTTATGGCATTTCAGTATCTGTGACTAAGACCCACTTCTGCCACCGACTAAACCCAGAGAAGTTAACAGCTGTCCGCAGGGGTGGAAGAGCCTTCAATTAAGTACAAGACGATGACCAAGTCGGTTTGAATGACTTTACCTCTCTGACACATCTGTGGCCGAGCTCCCCGTAGCAGAGATTTCCGTTTCAAAGAGAGATTTCAGCCACCTCGGCCACGGTGTCACTGGGAGCTGCCACAATACAGTGTCCTGAAATATCCAACTTTGAATTCTGATTTGGTGTTAAATACCAAAAGGAAACACCACAGTTCTGGAAACCAAGAGCACAGGGTTAATAACTTGTTGCCAAATTCTTGTTTCTAACTGAAGAGTGGATGGCTTTGAATGAAAAAACAGGTGCCTAAGTACCTTTCTTCTGCCTTTAAAAATTTGCTTGAGAACAGGAAGAAAGAAAATATGATTTTTGGAATGGGATCCAAAGGAATCACATGAAATGTTAAACCTGCTGAACAGTTCTTTTTGTCAATAAAAACATTAAGTTGGACAGCTTTATGGAAACTTGCACAAGCTCGCCCAACAGACAAGGCCCGCTGGGTGTCGTAACTGCTGGCAAAGAACTGGCAACCCGACAGCTCTCCTGAAGCTACAGCACCACTTGCTTGGAAAGGAGCAACAAAGCTTTTGCAGAAAAGGATTCAACGCAGTCTCTTTATGCACCTGCTTCACCAACAACCTGTGCCATTTGCTCCCAAGGGGTGGCCCTGGTGCTGCACATGGCGCCAGTGGGGCCCAGGCATCAGGCTGCTCCCTCCAGCAGCCCCTCCAGGAGGGCTGTCCCATGCCTGCTGCATCTGCCAGAGCTGCTTTGTTTTTGTAGTCGCTGGCTCTTGGTTCTTCAGCTTCACCTTGGTCTGACGAGACCGGTAGATGGCCGCTGCCTATTAACCTCCACAAACTCATCCGGGGTCAGGCTGTGACATTCCCACAAGAGAAGATACCTAATTCTCCCTCCATTAATTTTAAAAGGGCAATCATTGGATTTACAAAGGAAAAGTGCAAAGAAAAATTGAAATCTGACAGCACCAAAAAGTCATCTGAGCACACTCCCATCCATCAATTCAGCTCTGACAGCTCATGTCGTAAATCATACTGACACTGTATTTTTTTAACCTTGCGGATCCGTTTTACAGAATTCAGGATGGGTTCTCACATGCATGCTATTAACATAGGGCAATAAAGCAAAGGCTCGATACTAATATCGAAATCAATTTGTTATAGACATCAGAAAAAAAAAAATCAGGATCCTTTTGTTACTTTGCATCCTAAATTACACGAACTGCAAATTCCTGTAGTCATTCTCAGCTTGGGAAAGAGACAGAGCCTTGCACACAGAATCACGTAACGAGTAGATAAGCAAGGAAAATAAATATCTCAATCTCCTCCCCTCTTTGAAAAAGATCTACTAACAAAAACCCTTTACAATCTCAGTAAAATGGCAGATTTGGTACAGATGGAGGGTTCTTTTAAACAGAATAGTGGAAATGTCCCTTTACATTATCAGTACTCTGCTCCCAAACCAGATGGAGTGCTTATGATTACTGGCTTGGAAGCAACTTACAAACAAAGCAACACATGGCAGAATTCAGCAGAAAGAAAAACACGGTTTGACATGAGATACAGACAATATAAATATCTTCCCAAGAATGGGAAAGACAAGCTGAAATAGTTTAAAACAATCTGGAACTACTGATCCAGATTTTGCAAGAAGAAATAGTGGGTGTGGTCCCACCCACCCCTCCCCCAAACTGATCTTTCCAACAATTCTGAAAGGTGAAGGTATAACCAAAGCCCACCAGAGCAGCGGACTTACAGTTCTGTGGCATTCTGGGCACCCCTCCCAGAGAACAAACAGCATCATTACAGATGTGTTTATGCAACTTATACCTAAAAGGAGTCCTCAGTTGTAGAGGCTTCATACCTGACAGAAGTCAGTGTTAGTATCCAAAATATAGAATATAATCATCTAAAAACTTCTATCTGCTAAAATTTAGCTGCTGAGACTTTATAACAGGAGTTCAATTGCAGCTATTACGCAGCGACCAGATATGCAGGTGGGACCCACAAGCTGTGGGTTCACATACCAGGCCAGAAAAGATGCTTACTTCACTGAACAAGAGGGGAACAATGAACCTCATCAGACAGACACCCCCTTTTCTGGACCCCAGGTCAAACACATTGCATTGTTAACCCCTGCAGAGAGCTACCAAGCTTCTACAAAGCTACTACCCTGAAAAAGCACATTTACTCATTATCCTTTATTTATTAGAATTACGGATACTGAGAACTTACAGCCATAGCAAAATAAATAAATCCTTTCCTGGTTAAAAAATACCAAAACAATCACCATCATTTGTGTATGTGACCTTTTCTTTTTTCTATCTGCCCAATCAACCACCATCCATCATGAAAATATTATGTTTGCTATACTACCATTCAAATGCTGCCAGCTCAGTTCATCTATTAGAAGGTGTTCACAGAATTAGAAATCTATAGTCAGAAGCTTACTATAAGAATTGAATATACTTGATAAAATAAGGACAGAGAAACAATCCTCCCAATGTTATGTTGAGGTCACAGGACAACATGAAGATACTCTCTTTTTTATTTTCCCCAAATAATCTTATTTGTGCTGTTATCTATTGCTTGAAGAGAAAGAAACTACAAAAATCTGTAAATCTTTATTTTTTCTTCTTTGATGAAAATACTTATCTGTCCTCACCCCAAATGATCTGCAGAATCTTTTAATTCTGCTCTGCAGAAATAAAAAGAAAATCCTGTAACTTCTGCCACAATATTTAAAATTTCTCTTTAGCAGCTTTATAAATGATTGAAGAGAAAGCCTGTGGTCTCATCCTATTCTTCCTCAAGAGCAGCTAAGATCAAAACTCAAAGACTGAAATGGGATCATTTTAAAGGATAGCCTCAAGTAATTTCGTAAGTCTCCACATACTTCGAAACAGCATGCCTCTAAGCCAGCCCTGCTGTGACCTGTGAAATTCAGCATGTTACAGATATTCCAAGTGCCCATGAAAGACACGCTGAAGTGCTGCAATGTTTACTCTTTCGAGACCTGTAACAGCTCCTGTTACTTCACCATCAGTGCATCACCTCCACGATACATCCAGCAGGGCAAGGAGCTCTCAGGATTATGGACTAAATAAGTGATACACGTAGACTATGAGTGGTATGCCTGAGGAGTGTGAACTGCTATCTACAAAACCACTTCAAATTCCATTTCTTAACCCTGTATTGTTTCCTCAAGCTTTGAGGGTATGGTTACATTCCTTGTGTTCTGCCCTGCTAACCATCTCAAGCTATGTGGAAGAGCACCTTCATTTTCACCCATTAGGTGGAGTCTGCATGCCCAAGTTCCAAAGCTCCTCCAACTTGCATCCAGCTTGGGGCTATAACACCAGCAGACTATTCCCAAAAATAACCTGACTGCGGTGAGTGAGAACTATTAGGACCTAGTGGCACACACATATAGATAAAACCCAATCTTAGTGTTAAAATGTTCAAAATATATCAATCAAAGCTTCCACCACTCAGACTCAAACAGTTTCTTCTCTTCCTCAGTAGCATTAGCTCCTCTTTTCAATATGCTGATTCTACAGGTGCATCTCCGACCTGTATCCTAGAGAAAGATTTTACAAAACCACTGCCACCGTATCACAGAAATCCCATAATCAGCCACTGTATGAAAATTAAGCTCAAGATGATACTTATCGAGGCAACTTCCTGCTGTCAAGACCACTCTAGAATGATAAAGAACTAGGAGAGCAGCAGTTTCATTACACCCATCCCATAAGCACCACCAGCAGCAGCCTCAGTTAAGCCAGCTACAAGCATTTGTCTTTATTGTTATTTCCTTCTCTCCCACCAATGCATCCTTTACCACCTAGAAGACACCCATGTCACTGACTTTTTTATGGAGAGCATCTCAGTAAGCCTTTGGAAAAAACTAAATATAAATAACAATAAAGTTGCAAGCTGGAGTAAGCGTTTACATAATCATCATGATAGAAATCACACGATCGACTCCTGGACAAACTGACTTGACACCATCATGCTTGAAAAATAACTACTAAAAGCCAATTAGGAAGGGAAAAAACAAAAGGCAGAGGCTCCAGGCAGCTCTGTGTTTAGTAAAACCACAAACCTCCCATGAACTCTCTTGGAGATGAGGAGAAGAGCAAGGGCAAAGTACTATATATGGAAAGCACAAGGAGACATGATGTAAAATCTTCCTATATCATCTTGAAGCATTGCTGATGTTTGCAAATTCTCTGCTGATTAATCAGATGGCTTGTTGCATGCCATGCATCTTGTTCCAAGTCATGCTGAAAATTGGGATTTTATACAAATTGAGAACAGTAACCGCCTTGGCTACCCCTTTGAAATACTTCAGTGGTGCAGAGAACCCAGAAAGTGGAGATTCCTTGAATGTGAACAGCAAGTCAGCATTTGCAGTAAATGTGGAACTTCTATGGCTAAAAACATAAAAATAAAAAATGCTACTAGCAGGCTGCTGATGGTCTCCGTAGGTGCATATGTATATAAAAACATAAAAACATTTCTAAGGATATATGAAAAAATATGAAAGTGTCAGAGGAATGTTACATGAAATACACTGTCCATTTGTACATGGTAGCCATGTGACACAAAGTTGGCTCTTTGTCTGGATTGTATTTCTAGCAATATTCAATATTCCAGCATTGCCAGGAGCAAAGAATTAATCACACGATTCATGGTGACAACAGCAAAGTATTTCATACTGAAGTTAAGCACCAGAAATGTGACTGCTGGCAAATAAGCCATTCCAAACACTCCCTCTCTCTGTTGTCTATCTTTTCTGCTTATTCTGAACATAACTGCAATACAAAGCCACAGAACTGCCAGATGGTTTCAAAACGCTCAGACATGGTTCCTGCACAGAAGAAGAGACTTCTATCATGTAATATGTTCCAAGAACACTGCAAAAGCTGTAGTTGTCCAGTATACCTGACAATCGACTGTCTCTGCAAGAACTTAGCAAAACAAATAAAAAACAGACCTCCCTGTTAAAAAAAAATAAATAAAAAATTGACTTGACTTCTTGACTTTATTCATTCCTCCATCTAAAGGAACTATTCAAATGAAAACAGAAATTTTCTCCTCCTTTATTAGGAGGAAACACCAAGAGCAGTATTCAAGTGTACCAGCTCACCATGGGAAGTATGTTGTATGAGGTATCCAATACCCTGTGAAATAAACACAACTTGAACACTACCTACATGACCATCATCTAATTTAGGATGTATCACAGTGGCTTGCTATTATGCATTTATAGATGGTGCAGGGCATTATTCAATAAAAGAAAAATGGAACGACTGGATTAACTATAACTAATGATTTGACTCTGCTCCTGAATGAAATGAAGATAATTTGATAGAGCAGGATTATGTCCAAGGTTGCTATACGACAATCAGCCTGTTACTCATGCCAGATGTACAGACTACAGCCAAGTTATTACACTGTAAATTTACATGCCAACACAAGGTGAAACTTCCTAACAGTAAAACATGGGAATAGCTTGCCCATGAAGGGACTGGATTTCTACCATATACAGACATTAAGAACACAGGACTAAAAAACAGAATTATAAACAGCAACAGGAAGAGATTAGTGAAATGATTTTGGATTTGGTAAGGTGGTAGATGAAGGGAGCATCTACATTTCTAATGGTTCTGTGAGATACAGAAGCACCAAAGCTCCCCTGCAGGCAAACTGCACTCGGCATCAGAAGCAGAGGGAGGTTAAAAAAAGATGCCATTGAACACAAAACCCCCTGAACTTCAAGTTAGCCTGAGCTCTGCTTACAGCCGCAGCATGGGAGAACGGACTGCTCCTGCAGGGCCACAGCCTGCTGTTCTCCAGGGCACTGCGTGCTGGGACACATGCAAACAGGTCAGCGGTGCGCAAAAGTGTGTTATATGGGACACATCCACAGTTCCGGACAGATACTGACAACAACAACAACAAAATAACTTTTATTTGTCGTGAAAAAATGCTCAAAGCCTAGCTTCAACATTCAGTAAGTGCTTCATTCAGTAGGTTCCTCCCTATCAGCTTCCTTTTGTATGGCACTATCATTTTCAAAGGAAACGTGCATCAAGGAGAAAGCACTGTGAGCTATGTAAATTATTTCCTGTAGCTTTTTCTGTGAACAGTGTAAAATCAAGGAGTGCACAAATTACGAAGTAATATATATAATGCTCTGAACTTCCAGTTTCTCTGTGATCAGCGTTCTGGTCAGGTAAGAAACCGTCCCCCAAATTTATCTCCACACTGGAATGTCTGAGTAGCAAATGCAAGAAACCTCCATGGCTGCTTCCTCCTCAAATCTTAGTTAGGGCAGTAACAACAGTCAGTATTGCCTTTTCCGCATTGGGGTTATGCAGGAATTTCCCCTAAACAGAGGGAATCGACTAAAAAGGACTCTTCCCATCAAGCTCATCATTGCTGACATACTGTTGGGGAACGAGGACAGCTGCACAAATTGCATTCCAAACGGGACGTACATTTGTCAGCACAGATGCGTAAACGTGTCTCTCAGTTCTCACCATAGTGCTGGCAGCTTGCCGAAATATTAACGCTATCCCTGAAGTGTTGCTACTGATTCTGCATCTCTTTATATGCATTACACACACGAGATGCTGGCCGCACTTAAGCCAGACACTTTCTGAAGTGACATTAGCACTAAAAAGGAACAGAAAAGGGCAGCTTCAGAACATCAGTGTTCCTATGTCTCCCTAGGAATTAAGGATGGGAGAGCAGCATAAAACTGTAGGATACACAATTCTTAAACACAGAGCTGAGTTTTCAAGATGCACAGAAATTTGACAGTGCATTATACCGTGTTGTAGCATGATACTTTGCAGCTCTACTACAGGCGTTTTAAGCTACAACAAGAAACCTTTCATTTAACAGTAAGGCAGCTCTCTTAAAACTTGTTCAAAAATTAAGGATGCCTTTTCCTGTCTTTATAGGCAAAATACAAGAAAGTCACAACTATTATAGGTCTAAGAAGATACTATGTACCTCTCTTTGCACTGCCTTAATTCACATGCCTCATATTTTGTATTTAATACTCAAGATATACTTATAAAAACGTATTGCACACTCTGCATGAGGTGAGACTACTACTGCTTTTTGACCTGGCTTATGCAGATATAATTAGTGGTTATTATAATCAGTGATGACACAGCTATGCTAGTGAAAACAGGCTCATGACTTTCTGATAACAGGTTTCATACCAAATGTCTTGAACAGATGCACAAATGCACCTTGCAATGCCAGCATCAGTCATTACGATAGCATACACGGCCATATTTTATTTTCTCTAACCTGCTTAGCTTTGCCCTGCTAGCAATGCATTTATTTTCCTTGGGAGGAGCTACTACTGTAGCTAGATCTCACATTTCCTTTCCTCTTTGTGAACTTTTATTTCTTATCTGATGCTAAATTGCTTTCACGGAGCTTCTGAAATCACTGTACAGCAGTAGTATTTCTTCTATCTGTATTACCAACATGATGCTTCAGCAAAAAGCAGTCCCTTGGCACGACTAACTAGCTAGTGTTCACACTGAATTATGGAGGAGGCAGCAGCTGCTATATTTAGGGTACTGAATATCTTCTTCCATTATAAATCTGTTTTACAGATCTCAAAACTCACTGATGCAGATACACCTCTTCTGACTGATCAAAATCCTTTTTAGCTTTAATTGACAAGCTGACCATTAAATAAGTAGGCTCTTTCCTCTAGTTATCTATTTGCCTTAGTAAAGTAAAAATCACACACAGAAGCACTGAGAGGAGCTGGGGCCAGCTGAGAAGGTGCTTCACTGGCTCACTGTGTGGGAGAGGAGCTGTCCCAGAGAAGGGTGGCACCTCACCCAGCCTGCTGCGACAGGGAGGGGACCCTACCCGGCACAGTCCCTACAACAGCGGGGAAGGAGCCCAGCAGGGTGTGCAGCCCGGCTGCACCCACTGGTGCAGAGCAGGAGAGTGTGCTCTGGTGCTGGGAGCTGACAACACATGGCTAAAGTCACAAGGCAGAACACTCTCACGTTTTTCCTTGGAATAAATATCTACAGTTTTATAAAATAAAATGTTGCAAGTAGACTAAATCAAGCATTTAAGATGCTGTTCCAGCAAACTCAGTACGACTTTCCCCTGGCAAGTACATTGTAGCTTCCTACTTATCCTACAATTTTCCTATTTATAAACATTTACATTACCATAAAACATGTTCTGAGCAAGACATGAGTAGTTAAAATATCATGAACACACAGAGATGGCACTCCCTAATTCCTCCCCTTCTCCCTCACCCCTCAACAAAAACCACAAAGTGGTATTTAATATAATTTTAGTATGCAATAGTTTTTATTGCAGCCCAGTGCTTTCCCCAAAATGATTATCCCATCCAAATAGCATGCTGGATTTTACTCACTAAAAATGAAACTACATCCTGTGAACTTCCAGGACAAGCCATCAAACTTTTCTCTGTAAATTCTGTGAATAATCCCAGAATCAACAAATTTTCTGTATTTCTCAATTCTTCTCCAGGGCAGTAGCTAACGAGCTCTGATTGTTCTGAGGCTGTTTCGGATGAGCCAAGGCTTAATGTGGTTTTTAAAAGACATCTAAAATACATTATCAATGTATCACCGATCCAACTTTTCTTTGGATAAAGTCAGCTCTCCAATAACTTACCTAAGTCTTTTGTAATGGTAGGAAATATTACAGATCTTTTCAAAGGCTATGTTTAGCCAAACAAAATTCTCCACACACATATACGCAGTTCATCCTTATTTATTAAGGATCTATTAAAATATTCCCCAGTCCAATGCGCTTGAACATGTGGACACCTAGGCTACGGGTCTGAAAACTGCACAGAATAGTGTTGATCCTGAATTTAAACAAAAGGAAGTCATGGTCCTTATCAACTGGATTTTACTGGCTACAGAAGTAATACGCTCTTGAGACATGAACCAGTATAACCACTAAGTAAAAGACATCTTTTTCACCATTAGTAAAGACTGCTTATAATTGCACGTGCCACTCCTCAAAGTTAGGGAAAAGCACGTGTGCATCTGAATACAAAATCTGATGCAGATGTCCATGTAATTTATTTAGGAACCTCATTAATTATGAGGACACGCAATACAGATTGACTGTATAAATTAAAGCAATGAACACAATCAAAAGGGAAAACAAATGTACCAGAAATTGTTCTTTATTAATGCACTTTAGTAACTGTGCTTTAAGCTCAGCTAGATTTTTCATGCTAACAAATATCCTATGTTCTGCAGCATGCAAGTACTCTCCACTGTAACACTGGGTTTCATTTGAGATTTAACAACAGACAATTCAAGAGGAGGAGAATGACTTCCATTTTGATTTGAGTTGCAAGCACCATCTTGTGGAACTATAAAGCCTGGAGATTAGAAAAATAGTGGTTTACAAGCTCCTCTCAATAGCTGACAGAGAATGTCACCTGGACATAAAACAAAGAACAAACAAGAATAAAGCTATTTATTTCTCTCTCCTGCTCCAGACCCACATAAAAATCAACAGAAGGTTTGCTCCTACCCAAAGCATTAAGGAAATCTTGTCCCTACCTACCTGCATACAAAGCCCTGTGGGTAGCATAGCTGATGTATTCATTGCAAAGAATTGTAGATCAGGATTCCTGAGGCTGTAATGAGAACCTACAGTCCCTACATAATGTAGAGTTCAGCTTCATTTCCCCCGCTTCTCTTCCCTCTCTATCTCACCGTACTATTATAAACTGTCATTTCTGATTTACAGAGCAAATGTCTTTCTCCCTAGAAGAGGGTACTTACCACAAAAGCTCAGCTCAAGCACTTAGTAAAATATTAGTCTGGCAAAAAGAACCCACACTAGACGCACAATGCTAACCTTTTCCATGGGGTGTGTTGTGTTTGGGTTATGGCAGATGTCATTCTGCAGACTGGATAAGGCATTTTCTTTTCAGATTAAAATAGCAATAAACGCGGTGTAAAAGAAGGAAAATTATATGACTACAAAATTTTATAAAGGAGAGTCACGTGCAAACTTGTGTGATCTATTTTTAATTCCTAAGCACTGCTAATGACATTAATATTATTGTATCCATCAGCACTCGTCAGACAATTCTCTTGCTCCTACACAATTCCATGGAACTATTTGAAATGTAAATAGAAAAAAGGGAAAAGCTCTTCTACAAGGGCCAGTTCATCTATGAATATTAAACTAAAATGAACCCTCATGGGAGCCCTGATAGACTGCTCCAGGATGGAAAACCATGTCATTACTGACATGAATCATATTTCCTAAAATTAGTGGTAAGAAAACGTTATTTTAAAAAAGAACCATCCATATTTCTAACGGCAAATCAGTGTGTACGACCCAAAGAAAAAATAATTACTCTTGTCCTCACTTCGGATTTTTAGTAGAGATACAAGTGGAATGTAAATAACCAGCATCCTATATTTTTGTTACCAACCACTTCAGCACTTGGATCTTATCTTGCCATGTGCATACAAAGTCAAAAACCCACTACTTAAACGCTTACAAAGCGAGAAGCAAAAAGGTGGGCAGCAGCTTTGATTCTTGTGACAACACTGCTGGTGGATGCGCTGCTCCTGGTATTGTTCTTCTGCTTTAATTAGCCTATCAAGTAAATCCACAGTGTATAAAATAATTAGCAGTGATATCAGGAAAATCACTGGACTGTAGAGGAATGATAAACACACAAAGAGAGTAGGCCTACTAGGATGACAGATACTGCCTTCAAACATTAACAAAATTTGGGAGTTAAACTGGTTCAAATCAAGAGTTACATTGGGGTGCTAAATTTGCAAGAAGATTGTACAAATGCAATTATTACTTTGAAATTCACTGCATGTTAAAACAGCACATGCATCTCACTATATATGCGAACATGTCTGCACAAATACGTGAATTTGCATTAAAAAGCTCCCCCGTATTCCAATGCAGTTTTATTTCACTTAAGGACCAAGTACAAAACTCCCTTAGCACCCCACAGCCTTCAAAGATCCCAGCTTGCCTCCTGCATACTTAGAGGTAAATGGATGCAATGGCCAAATTCCAGCTCAGCAAATTAAACTCTCCCTAAGCCAGCTCCCAAAGCAGTGGCAATTACCTATAGTATTCTTCTTTATCCACTGACATCAGTTATTGGCTACATTTGCTGCTAGACATTTGGCATTTTCAGTGCCAGCATTGGAGGTTTCTTACCTTACTTTTTTCTTCTACTTTTCATCCACATAAAGATATTGAATATACACAACATGCTATGAATTACATTGTTTAGTTGGTCCTTCAGGGTTCTTCAAATTAAATGTGTTTTTTTCTTTTTTCTTTGAAAATGTAGTGAAAATATGTAACAACAGAAATCACAAGAAAATATAAGTAATGTCAACAGGTCAGTACCTCTGAACATTCACAATCACACATTTCACACTGGCAAAATTCATGTATCTAGCCCCATATGTTCAAGTAACATTTTACATTGCTTTTCAACTTAATGAACTCAGGCTACCATCTGATCCAGTATGATCAGAAATTATGCTTGGGGAATCTCAGCTATAACAGGCAATAAGCTAAGTACTAACCTGAACTGGTTTGGATTTCTAGCAATAAGGAAGGATGTTCTTCGTATTTTTGGAAAAACAGCTTTAGAGCTGTATAATAAATAGAAGCCAAGGGATAACAGGGAAAACCTGTGAGGATTAAATGCAAAAAGAGTGTTCCTTCTGATAAAATTGTACCAAAAGCAATGAGGTTTCAAGAACTGCAGAAAGAAATAAAACTTTGTGAGAGATGAGATTCCAGTTCCTCACATGTACTGTACAGATAGGGCAAACTGGAATTTCCAGCCATAATATTTTATATTATTAACACAGTCATCTGACTGGGCTTTAAATAGCATCATTGCCAACCAGTACTTTACAGAACTCCAGCACAGGTGTTTACTTCCATTATGCTGAACAACAAACACACTGGCCAAAATCACAGTATTTTGATAAGCTCCCTCACAGGTCAGCGTGACCATGAGATACCCGCTGGGAGAATACAATTTGATTGCATGGGAATGAGCTGTCACAGCTTGGACTCAGGCAAGCCAAACAGCGATGCACACAGAAGAGTCTGGCACAGGACGACTCAGGTTCATCCTGGGTAGCTTTACACATTGAACCAAGGCCCCCAAAGAAGGTCAGTAACACCCCACTGACAGGAACAGTCACCAAACTACTTAAAGGTGCCCCCAGGACAAGTTCTGGACATGCCGCTTGCTTTCTCTCTGTTGATTACTGCGGGATGCTCAGGTCCTAATTCAGGTGCCATGAATCTGGTCCTAGTGAAAGCTATGTTTGCCTCCTCACTTTCAAAAGATGCTCAAGAACAGTCCTTTTCCTCATTTTTGTGCACATGTTAGATTGACATCTGACCCGAGAGAGTACCCAGGTTTCTCCATGTTATGTTGTACTGGCATCACAAATCAGCAGCAGCAAATGCTGAGTACTGAAGTATCTCATAGGGATTTACACATTTCATTTAATAGTCACTTTTAACTGTTAAATGACTAATGGGTTAATTCCCTCCTTGGCACAAAGCCCTTACTCAGAGAATACATGAGACTTTGCAAGCTGTTTTCTAAAAAACATATGGGAAATAGTAAACTTATCTGGGTTATGTTTAAAAAGTAAGATATCCTGCTGGACTAACTTTTTAGATACCCCTCCCCCCCCCAAAAAAAAAATTACTCATGACCAGTTTTAATGTTGAGTTTCGGACAGAAGCTGAATAAAAACAGTAATGACTCCCTTCCCTTTCTGCTCAATCCTGCTGCCTCCCAGCCGCTGAATCATGGCTCTCCTTCATTACTAAAATGCACAACAGAGATGCTGATTAGTGTCCCAGATGCTTGATAACAGTGACAGTAATCAATACCTCTTCTTTAATCTGTCTATAGAGAAAGTTATGTCCCTTTGCTCTCAGATACAACTTCTGCTACTGTGATCCATGGCTTTAATATTGCCTCTAAATTGGATTAGCGCAAAGCACCCTGGTTGTTCCTTATCTTTCCCTAATACATTGCATCACTGGGCTACAGCTGTTGCCTGTTTGCTGACTTGGAAAGCACTGGTTTTAAAACCAAAGCTCTAGCTAGTTTTGGATCAGGCTGCCTGTGCAGCCATCCCACGTCCTGCCAAGCAGCCAAGGCTGCCGCCCTCACCGACAGGGCTTGCATACGTGAGCTGCACCCACCTGGTCAGCCCAAGTGCTTTGGGGTTTTGCTGGTTTTCATTTCTTTTTTTGTTGGTTGGTCTACGAGCCACAGTGGAAAAATATTTTCCCTTGGCAAGATAGGAAGTGCAAGTGGACTTTCCTTGGGGAAACTGCAGTAGGAAACATTTTGGTTTTGGCCTCAATTTTACAAGCAGTACCACGCATGTGCTTAGCTCTAAAAACAGGAGCCATCTCCCTGAAGCTTAACAATAGACAGGTGCAGGCATGCTTCAGCCAAGTCCCTCTATTTATTTCTTTGATGTTTAATTTAAAAACATATTCTGTTATATTTGTGCTCAGTAAAGCAAAAACAAGTCTCTTTAAAAATCTGTTCTGTGTACCTTTTTAAAAAAAAAAAAAAACATACTGAACAGTAATATCTCAGAGCGACTACAGCTAAATATATCTTCTCCACTGCAGCTTTTACTGAACCATAAGACAGCCAATTTTAAGACAACATTAGTATTAAAAATCCCAGCTATGTGCAGCAGCATAATTGGATTACTTTTGCTTTGCTTTTTTTTTCAGTAAGATATTAGCTTCTTTACTTTTATAGGAATGCATCAACTAAGATCTTTCAGTAAACCAATGTAACACAATCGATAAGTCTTAAAACCACATGTAATTCTGGAACACTTTTTCAGCAAGTACTTTTCTTCTCGCTGCTCAGATCAACCGTGCGCTGTTCAAAATTTAACTGATGTGCTGTGTCAGGTTTTGACACAGAATCTCTCTGGAGATTGGGATTTGGAGATCCTTCTCGGAAGAGCAGCACAGCAGCAGCCAGAGCTGCCAACGAGCCTCTGGGATGCACCACCCCACATGTGCCAGGGAGCTTCTGGGGTGCTCAGCCCCAGCATGGGCAGCATTAGCTCAGGCTGACTGCTGAGGGCCCTTTCCTCTGGTGAGCAACTGGGTAAGGGCAGAGGAGATGCCCAGCTCTTCCTCTGCTCCACTCTGTGGGGGATACGGAATAAAAGCAGTGCGGCTTCGGACTGGTGAGGTTGCTGCCCTTTCTTGCCCCCAGAAAAGGGTACGATGCTGATGTCTGGTTGCTGCACGTGTACAAGCACTAGTGCACAACTCTCCCATTGCTCCTGACATTTCCATCCAATGTGTGCACCTCAGGTGGAAACCACCATCAAAAGCACCAGCAGGTAAGCACTCACTGTCCTCCTGAGTCACTTCAGATGGAAAGTGACCCGCTCCTAAATCCCTGCATTGTTCCTGATTCCAAGGAAAACTATCAGGTGTGAGGCTTAGCCCATTGGGGCCTGACAGGGCTTTGCCCTCCCTAAACAGATTCTCACCAGACACCAGGCTATCCCTGCTCATACAGGCAAACCTTTTGGTTTGGCAGCCTATTTATTATGTAAAAGGAAAACCTTTTGCCAAATCAGCGGACAAAGCTGTCTTTCTGGTGCCCAATACTCTCTTCAGCACAGAGAGAGGGAAACACGAGAAGTCCCTGCATTGCCCGAGTCTGGAAGGGACGATTCGGGCCACAGAGTAATTGCAAGCGGCAGTGCAGGTGTCCTGCTGATGTCAGCCGTGTTACCGACGTGGCATTACCCTTAGTGACACTGGCAGTAAGAAACAGCTGCCAAGTGACCCACATTGGGAGGCCAGACCTACTGACCTGAGGGACACCGCCCAAGCCCGGCATCAGCTGAGTCCAGTGACTTCAGAAGAGCTGTTCTGGAGCAAGAGACTTCAGTAAATGTGCTGACCAACGTGTTCCTGCGGCTCCTGCTCTCCCCAGCACAGGTGCAAAAGATCAATGCTATCTGCTGCACAACGCCCATGCAGCCCGCCTTCCCCAGGCTGTGCAAGGAAACCACTTGTGTCACCGGGTCAGCATTTCCAGAGCACATAACATTTCAGTAGGATCCATACCATGGGTGCAGCTGGGGCTGAGCATGGTTTTCACCCAACTCTGCTCCTCACCCAGGGGACAAGGTGTGTGAAGGGCCTACAAAACGGGTTCCCTCAGGTCACATCATCTGTCCCCTTTAAGCTCAGTCTCCAACTCTAGCGCAGACACGGTCATACGATGACTTTCTCTCATCATTTCCAACCATCTCATTGACTCATCTCCCTCTTACTGCATATACACTCCTCAGCTCCCTGTAGGTGACCCAACACGCTCCATGATACTGACAGAAATCAAGTACTGTCCACTTATTTTCATTTAAAGCAGCAACAAGAGGGTAAGATCACCTCAGTAGCAAATGCTCTACGGATCTTTAATGGCTCACACATGAGTAACTGCGAGCCATTAATCTACAGGCTCAGTATGCATTCTGGATAATGACAGGAAGACATCAGTAGAAGTTTCCACCACAGAGTATTTGCAGACTTGGACTTGAAACTTCAACTTCTGAGACTGTGATAAAATGACAGGCTAGAGTTCACACAAGAAAAAAAAGCTTGGTTTTGACAGATGCGCAGCCAGCACACAAGGATATGTCTTAACAGCAAACTGCTACCTTACAAAATGCCCTAAAGGTGCACATGCTATATACAGTATGCTACTTAAAATATCTAGTAATGTATTCTGCAGTATCCTCAAGCTTCGGGGCTCATCTGGAAGCCAGGACATAAGCAGTGTTAACAGAAATGCGTAAAAACCCACTGGCATAAAAAGAATCCCCTTTTCTTACCCACTTCCACCCATGTTTAATGAAAAATTAACCTATTTTTAGGAACATGGGACACTTCAGAAGGTTGCATCTCAACACCGTTGTCTTGCACAGAAGAAAAAAGCTAGGTTACGAAGAGCTATGAGCTACTGCAATGTCTGCTATCTTGCATCAAATCCTAATGGCCATTTAGAAATTTCAAGATGCTTCTTGGAAAGATACAGCAGAGGAAACTTATCAAAAATGACATTCACATCTACACTGTAGACGAATATGCCCCAAGACATTTTTGAAAACTGGAAATGAATTCATATTTAAAATGACAAACCCTATTATGACTAGTGGAATAAATATTTATAATTAAGCTGTTTACAGGGCAATTACAGAAATTTTAAAAACACTGTTTTAAAAACAAATTGAAGCCAAAATATCTTCAAAAATATTCAACTACTGGTAAGACTAAAGCTCCCAACCACCATGAAGACAGTAAGCAATCAGCACACAAGTGGATTTTTTTTTTTCATACAGATCTAAATTTCCAGTCACTCTTGCTACGCTGCTTTTCTTTTGGTCTCACCTCATTATGGAAAATCCCAATAACCTCCCAAGCATGAAAAGCCACCATCCAAGATTGATATGCTCTCATAAGCCTGTTAGAAGTGTTTTTGTATCAGCATTTGACTTGGCACTTCTTTATCCATGTCTTAGAGTGTTTTACTTCATATATAAAATATAACATACAGATAATATGTAGAGGGAACAAGATCGCATGCTGCTAAAAAATATTGATATTTGCTCTTCCATTAAAGAAAAATATGTTCCCTGAGCAGAAGTGGATATTGCAAGCCCTCTCACTGGCATTGCCTCTTGGGGAGGTCAGAGGCATTCAATCCTGATGCTATTAAGATTTACACTTCAAATTCGAACACACACTGAACAAAATGCTCATCATAAAGAACATGCTCTTCCCCAGACTAAGACCACATTAAAACTGAGGCACTAAATTTCAGTGAGAGGAAGTATTAAGCCCAAAGATACACAAGTTTTGTTGCACGTTTAAGAGCCTGAGATCATCCCTCCTCTTGCTTCAACCACGGAAGAAAAACAAAGCAAATCAAAAAATAATCACAACCACAAAAATGCCATTCTTTTGATCTATCCTTAGCAGGACTGAAACTCCCCTCAAAAGAAAGGCATTAGAGAAGGAAAACATGGAAAAATGAAGAGTAGAAGATGAGAATATTACATTTATTCCAATGAATTTGGAAAAAGCAGCACCATGCCCAGACCACTGAGGCACGTTCTGAACGAAAAAACAAACAATACAGAAAAACTAGACAAACTGTAACGTTCACCTGATCTTGTTCTTTGGGATATTGGCTATGAAATCCTCAGAATTAGTATAAAATGGGTATTTTTTCCATTATATTACTACTTAGTTTTGAAAGCAAGAATACATGCACACTTGCATTTGTGAAGTATCAAAGAACAGCAAGGATTTCATTCTGCCCCAGGTTGGTAGTTTTTCTTCAAAATTTCACCCGTGGCTGTAATTTGCTGGTGCTTGTAAAATGACTTGGAGCTCCTGCACCCACCCAGGTGAAGAGGTGTGGTAGTGCCATACAGGGAAGCATCACACGGGGCACTGCTACCATCAGCCTCGACAGAGGCAGCCAGGCCTCCAACAGCAGAAATTCGGAAACAGCTTGCTGCTTAGCTCCTGTCACTGGCCTCTGCACACAGGGAACAAGACATGCTTTATTGACCTGGGTTTATACATTTCTTGTAGATCACAGCAAATCTCTGGGGATTGAAAATACCCAATTTTACTTTTCATCTACTCTAAAATTCATTCTACTGTTTAGTCACACATAGCACAATAGGAAAAGCCTTTAAGAACATTTTGCAAGGGTTTCTTCTTTTTCTTCAAAGAAATTAAGTGGGCGATGTCCTAAATAGGTTCAGATAGAAATCTCCAAGGAGTGAGGTCTACAATTCATCCCAGCAGCTGATTATTTTGGAAGCACTGGGTCTGAATACTGAACAACAGTTTATTAAGACAACTAAATATTTGAGAGATGTCAAAGGACGTTTGTAATTTGACAGATCTAATGGAAAGAATGCTGTGGAGCACCTCAGAAATGAGGTGAAAATTAGAAAGAGGTGGTAGCATCTTTTCTTTTTCTCTTCCAGTCCAATATTTTCAATAACTAGTAAATAAGTCCCCAGATGCACTAATGGCTGCCATCCAGGAAATGCATCTGCTGTGTTTATGAGATCTGCAGTTCATAAATAATTGCCAAATATAGAATTATTCACTTCAGTGCTATCAGAGGCTTTTTTATAAGAAAACAGAACATACCAGAATTACACTTATGAGGCAGATCAATCAGTTTGATTTAGAATTCATGTATGCGTGCAAAAGGTTAGCTTTTGTGGAAAAGGACCATTTACAATTTATGCACGAACTGAGTGACAATTGAAGCTTTCTGAGCCAGACACACTGCCTATTGTCATCGGCACCCCCTTGTATGTGTACTTGTGTGTGCATGCTCTAGTCTTTCAGCTCACAAAAAAACTTAACTCCATTTTTGTCGATTTTTATGTCCTTGTGCTATAAGGAAAGGAACAGTTTCTAGGCTGTACATGTCAAATAGCACATGCTACCTTCATGGCACAAGGCAGAACGCTAAGTTTACAGTAGTAAAAAAAAGTATATATATACACTGAAGAGACAGAATGAGAACTAGGACAATAAGATTGAAATGTTGCATACTTATTCAAGTATTCTGTCTGATTTCTATTTCCAAACTGAGTTCATATCAATGCTTGTAATATACTGGCCATTTGCAGGATGAGCAGCATTCTCAAGCACATCGCCACTCCCTTTGCCTTTGATTCTGGCTGGATAGACCTGAATAAACTCCGTTGTGAAGGCCACCTCACCTCTCGAGATCTTGCTGTGCTTCTAGCATGGCTCTCCACATTAACTCCAGCAGACCAGGGAACACAAAGGCCTGCCTACACAAAAAGCCATGCAGGGACATCCACGGCGGTGAACACCACAGACACAGCAGCCAGGAAGCCAGAGCAAAGGCTGTGCACGGATATTTCCAAGTTCTGGGCACACAGGCAATCTTATGATAGCAGTCCAAACATTGTGTCCATATAGACACACATTTTTATTTTATTTTATTCATTTTACAAAAGGGATGGCCAAGAAAGGAGTTGCAATGAATTCCTGCACACATGTGAGAAGCAGTCTTCTTGCAGAGAACTGAGTATTTCCAAATGTCTTTGGCAGCCCAGGCACCCACACCATGACATATGTAAGAGCTTCCAGCTGTATCTGGCCCATGAGCCACAGGTTTCTGGTCCCTTGTCAGGTACTAAGAAAACGCAAAGCTCTTAAGTTTCCATGCCCAAAGATACAGAATAGCATTTACACTGAGAGAGGCCAACAGGGGTCAGCCTTAGCACTGATGCAAAGAGGAATGCAGTAACAGACCACTTCCATCTCCACAGCCTGTGTTACAACACAGTCAGAAACCACATCTGAAAAATACACAAAGCTTGAATAATTAAATTGTTATAAAGCAGCTACAGCCATGGAAAAGTAATGTAACATTTGGCAGGAGTCTTCCAAAGGAAACCTCTCAGACATCAGTCCAAACTCATCTCAGCTCTGCAGTTTTGTATCTGAAAGCAGTGTGAAAGAGATCTGGGGGGCTCAGTTCCCTCGTCATGTGCCCACATGCATTCAGAAATGGTACCAAGCTGCCTGTCTGTGTATCACATCTCATGGCTTCAGCACCACCTGGCCAAGGCACGCAACTGCAGCACCTGCGCGCTGTGCCCCAGGGATGGCCCTTCCAGGACAGGCTTGCTATGAACTACCAAAGCTGCACCTTCAGCAGTTGTCAATCTTATTTGCAAGGCATTCGTCTACAGGAAAGCAATTTTTACTAGAAAGGGTCATCTGAAAAGAAGGAAAAAGAAAGTCCTTCTGCAAAGAAGACTCTAGACAGAGTTAATGGGTGAGTGCAATGCCACCCTCAGGTATCTTCCACCATGCAATATGTGAATGCTACACGGATACTTAATGCCAAAAACTACAGGAGTGGGGACAAAAGCAAAACAATAAGCTCAGCCACTAAACCTAACACCGCAGCCAGCTGACTATACAAATAAGAGGCTGTCCTTGGCTTGGATGCCTCTATTGCTGTGCTAATTTCAATGATGAAATGGAGCAAGTACTTCAGATGTAGCAACGTGCCTCAAATGGGCATGCACAGCTCACCCCAACTGCAGTAGCTCAGGCATGCTGGAGAGGAGAAAAGAGCCCTTTGTGCCGTATCAAACACTGGAGCATCCACCAGATGATCTACTTTTTAGTCACACTTTATCTCATGATCAGCTGGGCTGGGATACTGAACACATTGTGAATTGTTTAATGAAGGAAAAATAAAGCTGCAAGCTGCAGTTTGTATTTTCTAAGGTGTTGATGAGCTATTCATTTTATCAGCACAGAAAGCACTGCAGAAGAAGTGCTGGAAACTGTAATCAAATGTTGAAAAATATTTAATACTGTTTCTATGTCATTCTGGCTGTATCTTTTCATTGGTACTTTCTGAAAAATATACAGCTTAATCAATAACTTAAGCATATGTACACACGTAAACTAACACCAATTTTATGTTTCGCATAAAAAACCATTTTCTCTTAAAAAAACAGCTAATGTAAACCGTCAAAGTAAGTATAAGTGTTACAATTTGGCTCAGATATTCTGTGCTTACTGAAACACTAAGAACTGAATATTGCAGGTGTATTCCATGTATGACAGTAGTATTGAAGATACTTAAAGGTGAAACTCAATCTTGTAAAAAAAAAAAAAAAAAAAAAAAAAAAAAATCACCACCACATCCTGGTGAGCTCTGCAGCCAAAATTTTCTCCAAAGATCTGCTATGTATAGCTCCCTCCTGCTCAGCCTCCTGAGAACCCACAGTCAACACAAAACACGTTATCTATCTAAGGACTTCAGTACAATGCAGAAATTTTAGACCTTCCACTTTCATTCTAAAGCAAATAAATTAACAAATGAACCAAAGTAAACTATAAATTGAGCTCTCATAAAATTATCAAGATGACCCTGGCACAGATAGGAGCAGAGCACAAAGGCTTCCACACTGATTTCTGTCACTTTCATTTTCAGTTTCTGAACACTGTAAGAGTTCATATTTGCTCACCCGCAAAAACGTGTCTATTTTATGGCTTAACTATATATACTCCCATCTCCATTTGAAGGTTGCTTCTTTATGACATTGCAAGAAAATCCAGCCTACACAATTTTCTTCTTTGGGGAAATCAGGAATCCTTTGGAAATCAGGTTCCTTTTGAAAAACGTTAATGTTCAGTCTCAGAAGATGATGCAACTGACATTAAATGTATTGATGCTTTCAAATACAGAGATCAGACTGTGCAAGCTAATATACTCTTCATATAAACATCAACAAAAAAGAGAAGTTGTATAGTTGTAAATAAATCACACACTACAGTTGGCTGAACAATCAGAGGAAACCTTTGTGGCTGGCTATTCTGATTCTTCCTAGCCCTTGAAGGCCGTTCACGTTTGCTGGTAGGCTTAAAGGGAAAGTTCTTAACTTTCTCTTTTAAATACTACATGTGATAAACCTGTTTGCTAGGGCCTGTTTTTCTGGGTTTTTGTCCATAGTGGAACTAAGGACATCTGAATCAAAAGAGGTGAGAAGCTAACCATTAGCAGAGCAGAGTCTTTATCACTCTTTCCAAATGCAGTTACATAACTACACAAAGGACAGCATACAAAGAAATTGAGCTCTCCCTTCATCTGATAAAAATCACCCAGCGTAGCAGGGGGCATTTTTAAATCACTGTTTTTTTTTTCTTGTGTCAAAGCGAAAAAACCTTAATCCCTCCTTCCCCCCCCCTTTTTTTTTTTTTCCTGAACACACTCAAATCTTTGAGTATGTTAAACTATCACTGTAACAGAAAAGCATCAGTCTACCTGTCAATTTGCCACAGCAGAGCATTTTCTGGCACTTGCTAAGTCATTCCTAGAGGACTTGTTCAACATATGGCCAAATGCAACACACAAAGTGAACTCAACATATGTTCAGTGTGATAGAGGAAAGAAGGAAGAAAGCATTAAGTACTGGTAAAAAGTCAATTTACAGCATCATTCACTTTGTTTTCAATGACAGATCCAGTCCAAAGACCTCATTTTTGCCCTCAGCTGTACTATATCTGTCTGCAGTGCTGGGAGAACAGTTACATCCATCCAGTCTGTAGCTTTCTCTTCAGCTTCAACATCCTGATCAGTAAGCATTCGCCACATAGTGAGGCGACACATCTATCACACCTGTAAGCCACATATCATCTCTATCTTTGCAAAGGCTTTGATGTTATTGATGCCGTGACTCATGCTTTATACGTAGCAAAAGCACACCATTGTCAACTCTTTATCAACCGTCTTTTTCCAGTTTCTTCTTAACAGAAAATTAAAATATTTTAATGTTAAAGCTCAGAGATTTAACAGCATCAAGCCTTTAGGGTCAGGTTTTCAAAATCCAAACCTTTTTGCTTTAATTCACAGTCGCTTCTCGGACAAAAATAGCAATAAAGTTTGTGGAAACAAAGATAACTGGGCTTTAATGTTCTGACACCTGCATAATCCACCACAGCACATAAACAGAAGAACAGCAGAGAACCCTAAAGCTAAATGCAAATCATTGCCAACCATAAAGTTCTGGGAATTCAGCTCAGCAGTGTTTTCTTCTCTTCCCTTTTAATTGCAGGAAAGGATAAATGGGGTGACAGGATGGGACAAAAAAAAAGCTTTTGCTGTTGGCTATTTCATACCAAGATGGGTAGCAATTTCAGTTTCTGATGGCAATGGGGAGAATGAATTAAGAGAGCCTGAATTAAGCTCACAGAAGTTTCACTCATCCTATATAGTCAAACCGAAGCCACAATAATCATTCACACAGATATGCAGTTGCATCTGGAAAGTAAGATTGTTATTTCTACCAGGATTTTATCTGCTACCATAAATAAAAAAAACAGAGTGCACACTAGGTAATACTTTTTAATGGACAGATACTGTCCCGGTAGTGGGTGCGGTTCTTAGAAACCTAGAAATGTTGTGATTGCACTACAACATCCTAAGTGCAAAAAAATAAAAATAAAAAATAAAAAACAGGAAACAACCAAACACCACATCTATAGGCTAAATAAAGACAACGATGAAGTGTTTTGAAAACATGTTCTTCTACCTTACTCTTTTACAGCAAGCAATACAAAGGACAACAGCACGAGGTACAGCACCAACCAGAGCTCTCAGACATCTGCGATCCAGCTAAATGTTGGAGGCTGGAAGATGCTTCTGTTGCAATTTGATGGAAAGAAGCCATCCATAAAAGTCCGGAGGGTGCAGTTCGGTTGTAAAGTTAAGCTGACAACTGTCAGCTAAAAAAAGAGTGCTCATGCACCCTTCCCTGTCCTTCCCATCAGGACAGCACTTCAGCTGCCCGAAATCATTGCTATCCCTTTAGAAAGGAGTTGAATACCCGCAGTGCTAACATAGGAGCACCTCAGGTACTGAGATGGGGGAGAAGGAGGACTTAAGCCCTGCAGCTTTCAGTACCAAGTGGGTTTTGGCTCAATGAGTCTAAACAGACTGAACTCCCAGAAACACCAGGCCACACTCCAAAATCACACAGAGACTAGGTCTCTGACTATTTCCATCTCAATGCCCTGCTACTTCTCCAGAGACATCAACATGTTGTTGTTCACTGTATGGTTACAGATATTCTCTGAAAGATGTAAGACACATGAGCAGCTTTGTTGTAAATTAATCCATATTCTCATTTTTTAGCACACATTATTCAGTTCCTCACTAATCAATGGCACCAGTTATTAAGCAGATTTCATTACTGGCTGAGGAACTAAGGTTGCAGGTTTCCTTTGGCTGTATTGATCAGTGCTTTCTTGGTTTGGTCTCTAGACATCCTCTCTCTGTCTAGAAATACAGAAAGCAGAAAAAAAACACAACACGTCAAGACATGACTTGTATTCATTTTATCCTAGAAAAGAATATTAGAGAACTAAACCGCTTGCAGAGGGCACACATTGACTATGCTGTTTATTCCTTAGAACTAAAAATGTGCATGTTAAGGAAGACATTCCTCAGCTCGCTCAGGAGACTTAGTTCAACTCAAAAACCTTGCATGTTATTTTGGCTGCTAGAAGCCCTAGAGCATATTCCCAACTTCATGCAGAACTGCATGAAGGATGGCCATATCAGCTTTGAACAGTCTAGTGTGTCTACAGCGAATAACAAAAATCCCTGAAGACAGGGCTGTTTGGATCCTCGAAGTAGAACACGTGCATTAGGACAGCAGTGTCCTAATTACAGCAATGCAGCGCTACGGGAAAGCTATTATAGCCAGCTTATATGCAGCAATGCTCTGAAAACTGTACTGTTTCTGAAACTACCTTGTGTGCAGCACAGACATCTCTGAGAAAGAAGGAATCGCCCTCTACAACAATTTCCACTTCAATCCCATTGAAGCAACACTCTATTTCCTGCAGAGTTGGACCCTGTAGCCTTCACTGCAGACTCGTCACCAGCTATACCAAACCTTACCTTAACATTCAATTTTCAAATCCTACTGCTTTCAAAATCTGTAGTACTGTGCCACCGAAAATTTCATTCTCTCTCATGCCCAAGGTAATTAGAATCCTTTCCAATACCATATTGTCACATCCACAAGAGCTGTAAAAAGCTGCAGCTTTGCAGAAAGGCACTCAACTCTGAAACCGAACGCGTGGGAGAGGACACTTGAGACCCAGGTTCTCCTCCTTGGTGCTCAGTCAGTGTAGGCACAAAGAAAGACAAAGCCTGCTACCTCCAAACCCTCACACTCCCCGTGTCTTTGTGCAGAAGTTAATGCTTTCTGCCATCCCTTGGCTCTCTGCAGTTGGAGCATCACAACCTCCAGCCAGGCTCCCGAGGGCTTTGTTTAGCATCCTCTGGCTGGGGACTGTGCTCTTCGACCTCGCAACAGGAGCATGGCCCCAGGGTTGCCTTGGCCTGCTTATGCTCACTGCCCACCTCTGGGTTAAAGCCACTGTATCTGCAGGCCTGGAAGTGCTGAGTGCCTGTACACGAGCAGACAGGCTTCACAGACTTCACATTTACCTTGCAAAGAGAAGAGAGGCCAAAGCCCTTGGCACTTATTAATTCAAATATCACTTCAGATTCTTAGTTAAAAGCATTTTATCTAAAGGCAGGGATATTTTGCATAGTCTGTCTCAGGCTATCACTATTAGGGTGCAGATATTAGAATAAATCAGCATTTAAAGTGGAACACACTAAGAGCAGGAGACACTTGAAAACTGAGTAAGTCATACCAGAAAATCTGGGGATTTACCTGCCTAATTTTTATTTCTTTCTATTTCTGCCAAGACACTATTCAAAGTAGTCAGGAATGCAAGATACGGATGCACGAGAATCAGATAGAAACAATACAATTATACCAACATTTAATATCATGCATGTGAATAACCCAGGAATTCTGAGCACTTCACTAACAAAACCTCCAAATGATATCTTTATTTTTCAACAGTTGGCACATAGTCCCTAATGAAGTAGAATGCTACTGGGAGAAAATGCTTGATGAGCATACTAGGAAGTGCCATTTAGACAAACATCTGTGAAATTTAAAACATCTCTCCACCTATAGTTTTGTATCTGAGCTGTTCCTACTTCAGGAATAACTTTTATCATTTCAAAACAAATTATTCAGGCAGTGGTCTCTGACCATACAACTGTTCTATAAATTACTGCTTAAGCACCTCTGAAATACACACATATTGAGAAGCTCAAATACACACCCGATGCGTGTATAAAACTCCACCTCTCCTTATGCAATGGGAATTTTGCATGCTTTCTTCCTTTAAATGAAATTTCCTAGTTTCAAATGCATTGCCCTTGAGGGTATCGAGTAACGTGATAAAATAATGAAAGGTTTCTGCTCTTACAATGAAGGCCAATACACAGTGGAACATTTCTTTTGTCTCACTTTCAGGATGATCAGAGCACTGAAGCGCTAAGAGGAAGCTAGTGCTTTTATGTGGTGCAAAATCATCAAGCTGCATGTCCAGTCATTGCCTGGTGCTGCACTGCAGCTTCTGAAACAAATCCTTGTGTGTCCCCAATGACATTAGGAGAACTCAGGGCCTGCTCCTATTTTGAAATGACAAAAGCATTTTCCTTTTAAGATTGAAAATATTCTTGATCATAACATGTAGCATTACTGCTTTGAAAGAATCATTGTGATTTATAATGGTATTCATTTACTGAACACGTATGTGGAAGCTAAAGTGAGAGTGGAAAAAAAGTGTAAATAATATGCACAAAGCCCACTGCGAATGCAGATGGAATTTGTACGGTTCACCTGACGCTTGTCTGATTTAATGAAGACAGTAAATCGCACAGCGCACTAACTGCATTCCACGCTGCATACGCCACCGTGCAGCCGCATCTACTGGGGACAGATAATCCCTTTCTTCTAGCTTCACAATATTCTCTCCGATTTAATCACCGCATGGCATAATGGAGGAAGGTCTCCAGGATATGGGAGAAAGTCTCTAACCTAAGTATATTATCAAAATGAATAAGAGGCAAATTAACAGGAAGAATTCTGATTTTCCTCTCCGCACACAGAAGTTGAAGAATAGGTGAATTCTTTGCCTGGTTGCCATGAAAACTAAGAGATAGAGCCGTACCTCAGAGGAAGTGATGTTATGCTTACACAATGAATAAGAAATGAAAGCGGCATGGTCCTACCTCAGCAATACAAAGCCGAGTCAAAAGTGTCTTTCTGAAACCCAGGCATGTGTGGATTCTAATCAGCTCTGTTTATAACGTATGATCATAGTTAATTGTTCATTAATTCCACCATGTCATTTGTTCAGAGATTATACCCTCCACATAATGAATGTTTTGGGGTACTCTCCAGCAGAGGAAATTAAAACAGATAATAGCTGTGATTTTAAATAGTCTTCTTAGCAATCTTAGGTTTGAATCCATTGACCTAAAATACTTTCTAGAAGTTTTCAAAACATCAAAAAAATTTCTGTTCTCTTGAAAAAGAAAATGCTCGTGTCAGTTAACAGATCTACAGAATCTGCATGCTTCTCTGAAAGCACTGGGCCTCACCCTGATAGCCACCTCTGTATGAAACTTTCCCCCTGTAAGGCATGGAAGGCAGAGGGCTTTGAATCTCCAGGCCAAGATTTCAACCCCAGTTTGGCAGCCCAGACAATGCAACAGAGTTGCTGAAAGAGTGCACAGCATGAAATGCCTGTATTATTGATAAAGGAGATGTTCATGTTTCACTCCTGGATTTAGGAAAACACTAATTAACTAACTTCACTTTACAAGATGAACACACTTGTACAATGTCAGAAAGAACATGCTCATCTGAATAACACTGGTACTTTGGTACTTAGCAGTTTTAGTGCTTATTTGAGTCTCCATAATCATGGACGTGTCAAGAATGACAGCACATGCTTAACTGCCATCACCATGGGTTTCTGTTTCGTTTCACTTGCTGTCTTGGGGTAAGCTGATCCTTAATAGTTTTCACAAGACTGAATGTGGCTAAATAGTTGTGATGTATTCAGAAGGCTGTCACAAAGAGAGCAGTGTAAGTAATGAAATGGCTCACTTTGCTCACAGCAATGAAAAAAATCGGGATAGAACACCAGATTATACATAAACTATTTTACAAATCCCTTGCTGAATATAAGTGACACACTGTAATCAGAATTTTAAGGTTTCTAAAATGTTTGCAAAGGAATTTCAAAACAATTTAATATAAAATCATTTAAGATGCCAAATCAGAACTTTCAAGGGACTGATTTTTTTTAATTTTCTAATTTAAAATCAGCTTTTTATTGTTTGTTTGTTTGTTTTTTTTTTCAATACATACTCATCTGTTGACTTAAAACATTTTGACTAACTGTTGACTTAAAACATTTGCTGAGCTTAAATAAAATTAGTGAGTTTAAGCATATTATACTCTGCTTTTCAAATTAAGAAACTGAAAAATGTTATCTGAAAAATCTTATCTGAATTAGTTGCTACACTTTTGGCCAGTATGTTCTAAATTTGCATTGGTTTGTTGCATACAAATAACTGCCCAAAGGAGAATTTATATACTTATATGTTGCATATTAGAATAGCACCTCTGTAACGTTAGCCAAATAACGAGTTAATTAGCTGCCTAATAAGCATGATTAAATCAATAATGTGAGTGCAATTCGCAGCTGTAACTTAGAGCTAGGTGGTTTTCCTTGCCTTAAATCATGGGTTTATCATTGTTCTCACCTTCAAGGTTTACTCACTATCAATTCTTGACCATTGTTTACTGATATACAAATACTGGTAATGTTGGCTTAAAGCACCTATGAAGAAAGTAATTTCATCTGACTCTCCACTATTTTAATTCACGATTCAAAATTAAAGACTTAATCTCCAGCCTGCAGGACCTCACACCCAAGGCAGTTTGTACAGAGCTGGAAGAACTGATAGCATTTTAGTATGGACCTTTTCCTCTAAAAACTCACCATTTTCCGATGGCATAAGCACTATGGCCTCCATTCACCACATCACTTAAGACTAGACTCAGTTTTAAGTACACAGTGCTCCCCTATGTACTCCATGGAATGACAAAAAGGCTCAAGTTTAAGTGCACACTTGAGTACTTTGCTGGCTTAGTGCCAGAATATTTAGCACTTTTGACTAACCAGACCCGTGACAACAGAACCAAACCTATCATGCTTTCTGCTTAGTCATTTGTGAGCTTTAAGGAACAGCGGTGTACCTTCTTAGTACGATTCTCTGGCGGAAGTAAAAGTTCAATAAAGATTTCAAAAGCAGGAGCTGTACAAAGTTTTGCTTTTCTGTCAGCTCACTACATAAAGCTGATTAGCCTATCAAGTTGCAAAATATTTTGTTTTCTGAAAACTAGAATGTGGCCAGCACTTAGCATCGCTTTTCCTTACAAATTTTCATTGCAATATCCAATACATATTTTGAAACTGGAGGCAAATCCTTGATTAAAGGCAAAGGAACTTAGCTCTTTGGGGGAAAACATATTTAAATTCTCTCTTTCTGATGAGATAGGTGAGTTCCCTTCATTTTGCAGTCTGTACTACGAGGTGTTTGATGCACTCCCACTGCACTTGGCAGCATCAGGAAAGGCAGCACGCACCATGGCCCATGGATGACATGTTTTTAGAAGTCATTCCAAGTACACTGTGACTGGATGTAAAAGACATGCTGCTTCTTTTAAAGCCCAACCTTAATGTTTACAATACTTCAGAATGGAAAAAAAGCGTTCTCTGAATACACGGGAAGCATGCTAACAACAGTAAGGCTGAAGGACAACAGCTTTCCTCCACTGGCTTCCCTGCACTGGGTTACCACACAACGCCAGAGCAGTCATCAACCAAGTCCCCCACAAAATGTAACTGCACTTCCTCATTACAGGAGAACTGACATCAGGCACAATCACTGCTCTGGTACTAAACACTGTGGTTCTGCCCCTTGCAGGAAGTGCCCATTGTCATTCACAAGCTTGTTCATGCACTCCCTGAATTATCTCTGACCTTGACCTCTCCTGCCACCACCATTCCTCTGAGCAGCCATAAATGTCTCTTCATCAAAGAACAGGATGTATGCAAAATAAGGTTGTTGCACATTAGACCTAACGTGTACTGCTAGAAAATCCTCCCTAAAGCTATGCAGCTGAAATCTGCAACTGCCAAATGTAAGAACTGTAGACAAATCACATTTAGTACATCACAATAACTGGCTGCCCATGAAATAAAACTGATTCCAGGCAGTCCTCATATTAATAAGACTTCATATATTCCATTTTCATTTGCATGAAGAAAGCTATCCAAGAGGCAAAGGACTGAATATTCATCTGAACAAGAAATGCATAAAATAACTGACATTAACAGAATCAACTGCCACTAGTTACCATACATATTTCTGAAAGAACACAAATACAAAAATATTTGGAATAAATGAGACAAATCTGATCCCACTGGAAGACACAGAGAACTAAGATAGTTTTTTTCTGCTGCTAGCTTCACAAGTTTTATTGTCCCCCAAATCCCCATTTTTTACCCCTATTTGTATATTTTCTCAATATTTCCTTAAAATATTGTCTAGGTTTAATATGAAGACAACCCATGACTTTATTTTCCTTGTAGGATATCACCTTTGCTCCTTTTTCACAAACTATTTTCTAGGAAACAGGCAGTCACAGAGAGCAGAAGCAGAGCGTCTTGTTAAAACTAGGACAGAGATTATAACTTGTCAAGAAAATGTGAGAAAATTTTACTGCAAAGCAAAGAAGAGCAGAGTGGATATGAATTTCATTTCCTTCCCTAAACTTTAAGGGTTAAAAATTATTTTGCTTAGCAGCCTGCTATTTTAGGGAACAATTGCCATTTTGTAGGTGTAAGTGAAATGCTCAAATTCATATTAGAAGTATCTTAAAACTGACAAGCCCTGATCAATTTTTGGTTACCTCTCCGTAAGCAGACCTTGACAAAGCAATAAGCTGTGTATCTGTGGTGTGGATTCACATAACCAGGCAATGGATAAAAGATCTTATAATTTTCAAGGACTTAATCACATGCAATCTCCTGGATGTCCTTCAACCAATTAAATTTCTCACCCTGCTATATAAAGCTAGAGGATTTTATCATTTGTCTCGTTCCATGCCTGAATTTCTGCCCCTAACAGGCCAGCATCTCTGCCTAGGAAAGAGGGGTTTCACAAGGACGACTGCAATCCCACAGCAGCAGTGAAATCAGAGCTCAGCAGTCCTGCAGGCAGCACTCCGCTTGCTTGTAATGCCACTGATGCTCACAAGGAGGAAAGCCATCCCTTAGCTACCTTTACTGGCCACATATCGCACCTTCAGTGCTTGCAGAGTCTATCTGCATCATCCCACAAGGAGCTGCAGGCCTTCCTAAATTCAGCAAGGTTTGCAGCCCAGACCCCAACAGAGATGGAACAGATGAATGTTTTGTTGCAGCCAGGGTTTTATCTACCCACCTCACCTGTGCAAGATGTCACAAGTGAATAAGGAGCTCCTCATAACAAGGGTTTCAGCTCCCAACAGCCCTTTACCACCCTACAAAAATAAACTGGGCCAGCTGTCCCCGCCACTCCTGCATAACCTCCCTTTTCCCAACATCAAGGCCCTTTCTCATGCTTTCATTCCTTTATTCTCATCTTCCTTCGAATCGATTTACAAGTGTCACCAGTTTTGTTCATTTGCATTTGGTAGTAAACAAGGAGAAATGTGCAGCTTTGCTTTTGGGAACAACGGGCTACAGTTCTGAACAGCTCCCCTGCGGATCTTGTTTGGTCACAGCATCTCTTGGCTTCCCGACCCAAGGCAGATTGTGCATGTGGCCTTTCAAGCTGAATTTATTGCTTATGCTCAGTGGTTCTTCTAATTGGACCTATGACTTGACCACAATTCAGCGAGTTTAGCTCCAAGCGTAACAGGCGCATAGGTCAACAAGAAGATGCAACCATTAGAAACTCCAGTACATTTAACCATTTCAGATTAAATTCATGCACTTTAATACCAGAATTTTGATGATTATTCTGTATATCAGGTGTGTTAAATGGAAACAATTTGGAAAGCTTTACAAAATCTCTGCAAATGTGTTTCTCATGAAACTTCGGCTGTATGATCAGTTAAACTAAAGCAGCCTTTCAGCCAATGTCTTGGTATAGTGTGCCACACATTTCCACTCCAAGAAAAGATTTTTAAAAAGCACGCACTTGTTTAAAAACAAAATAAAACAAAAAACCATTCCTCCTCCAGAAGCACGTCAAGGCACCAGCAAAGATGTCCCTGGGTGGACACGACCAAGAAGTCACACACCAGGGCAACACAGAACAGCTTTTAGGTCATTAAAAAATACAAACTGTGCATGGGCCTGACTGAGTAGCAACCATCCTGTTGCGTATGCAAAACGCAACAGGAAAATAAAAATAGTTGGTGTTTGTTATTTGAAAACTGATCCTTAAAGTGCGGAAGTAGAAAAATATGGAAATATTTTAGAGTGGAAAGCCAGAAATTAAATACTTTGCTTAAGAGCAAACCAGTGGAAGAGTCGGTGGGAGAAGCCCCTGCCCTTTCTTGTTTCTTCAACTACTTGGAAGTTTGCATACTTTTACCTTTTATGTGGGTAGTGTGTGCTGAGCGTGCAAAACATTTACTAAGCTTTTTTTAAAATGTTACCAGACATTCTGATATTACAAAAAAGGTAGACAGGAAAACATAAGATATGCACATCAAACAAAATACAATTTCCCATAAAAGTTAAAAAGCATTCGCTGTTCCTCAGGCTGCCCTACTTAGGAACTTTGATTGCACACCCACTGTCATAAGATGCTTTCCTCTCGACATCTTTTTAATCTTTTCAGACTGGTAGAAAAACAGCAGTCTTTAGTTATCAGAATTTTGATGTTTAACAGCTTCAAAGTGCTGGTGGTTTCAGATTAAATCAAGTGGCATGAAAAACTAGGACTGCAGGTATACAGCGCATTAACTGATTCTCCTCAAAGATGTTTTCTTTGCTTAGATGGTAAAAATGTAATAAAGGAAACCTTTCCCACCCACTTCTCGGCATTATTTCACAGTGGGATGCTTTAACTTTTCAGAGTCTTGTGTAAGAAAACCGAAACTGTACACAGCCACCCTCCAGAACAAAGTCTGCTACTGCCTGCCAAAAAAAAAACAAACTCTTTTGAGAGGCTTCCTCAGCAGTACAGGAAAATGCTGCATTTACTCACATAGACTGAGGCACCCCCAACTTCCCCAACTTTTTTTTTTTTTTTTTTTTTTTAATTTGCTGCATCATGAGGGGCTTGGTATATGCATCTCTTCTCTTGGGGGATCTCTACCCTGAGGCACGAAGAGCACTTCAGGCTTATTGACTTCACTATCCAGTCAGCAATCTGTATCTGAGTAATATCTGCATTAATTTTACTGCAGCCTGGGCATGAAAACACATGAGCTTCAGCACCAGAGATGATTGCTGGATTCATACAAATCCCAAGTGGGCTGGAGAAGAGGTTAGAGACTCAGATCATCCAGATGCTGATACCTGCTCGCAGGCCAATGGTAAATTTAGCTGATGAGATGGCTGTAAATGCTAAATGTTAAGCTAGTGATTAATGAATGGGAAATGATTGCAGTTTCAGAGATACCATGGTAGTGGCCAGAAGGAGCAACGATGCAGTCAGAGGAAAAAGAAAATGTTGTGTGGTAGAAAATAAAATTATTCAGCCCATGAAAGAATCTCGCCCAGAGCTATGAATGCTTACATACATAAGATAAACTAATTTTAAGTCATTTTTTCAGGGTTGTAATCATACATACCACAGCTAGAGTCAATGGCTCGATTTTTCCTTTGCCTTTTGTTGCTATAATGCCCCGTAAACTTGTGCTGGGAAGCAGTGGGAATATATGCTCAGTGGACGTTGCGCAGCTTTGGCTTTCTACAGGTTGCAAGAACACATGAGAAGCCACCTCCAGATGGGTCAGCTTGGGTACAACATACAGGACACATCACTGTGAAGGACAACTGCCCAGCTAGATGGGATGGCCTCGCTTAGCTGAAGGAAGTCAACAACAGAGTTACTCCAGGTCCTGAAATTTAAGAGTAATCCCCCAGAAAATGAACTGATGTGGTGGACAAAGTGAATTCCACTACTGGATCTTCTACCAACACTAAAAAGTACAGCCACAAGTACAGCTTATTACAGGGTACAGACAGAATAGCGTAACTGATTGCTCATTTTAATACTGCCTTTAAGAAAGATCTCCAGAACATGCACATCATCGTGCTCTAACTGGAAGGCAGGTACTAGGAGTTGCAGTTGTGAACTCCAGATATGATGTAAAAATTTCTGGTGATGCTCTAATTTGAAAAATTTCAGGAAAGTGACAGATACTTGAAAAATATTGTTCAACTTCTTGATCTATTTCATGATTTGTTTTTTGAAACTATATTTTCATTTAAAGCAGATACAGAATCCCACTAGAAACTACATTAATGGAGAAACAAATGATTTATATACCCCACCATACTGTGTATTTTTGAAAACCCTGTTAACAACTTTGTGGAAAGGTTCTCCCTCAGGACCCAGCCAGGCCAACAGCTCAGGCAATGGGATGAGCCTGGCATCCCAGGAGCTGCTGCACAGGAGCAAAAGGAACAAGCTTCGAAAGCGAAACCACTTGCAGTACCATGCAACCTCTCCCAGCCTAAGTGCTGCTTAACACAGACACAGGCTCACTGTAGGCAACAGGGCAAGTTTGGAGTGAATTTCTGTACTCGGAACTCTTCTGTCACCAGAGCACAAAGCTGCCATGCAAAGAGCTGTTTACAAGAGCACCATCCTCAGCCTGGCAGATCGCTACATCATTAGGGGAGAAAAGTACTTGTTACACCCCATGGTTATTCCTCAGTACTGGTGAACTATGAGAGTACTCGAATTCAGCTTGGTTACTAGTTGGTGTAGCCTATCACTGTTCGAAGATTTGCATAATCATTGTGCTTACTTTTAAATACAATAATGCAACAACTACTTCAGCTACTGGAAATCCTTTTGCTGCACTCAGACTCCAACAGTTTCCCTCCCAGTTCTTATTCCGGCAGAGCTGGGATACTTCAAATCATTTTTCAAAAGACAGAGGACACAGGGTTAAGATTAGGACTGTAGCTCAGATCTACGAATTTTCACAGGAGGTAAAAAAGTAAGGGATAGGCTTTCCTGCTTTCAAAAATAAAAGTAATGATATAGTATAGCCTCATCCTGCCTACATATATGCATTTAAAGGGGTAGTACAAATGGGTGTGGAACACATGAACACAATTAAAGCTTATGTAGCGCCCAGTGGCTTCTCCCTCAATAAGCACCAGAACTGACAGCTATTCAGGAACTTGCTCAGAGTCTACAAACCACAATTTTCTCCAAGCCATCACAGAACGTTCTGCAGAAAAGTGAAAAATCAGAGGCTCTCTCCTTGATTTCCACTGACAGTGGATCAGGTATCAACATGATGTACCCATCGCCTCTTTCACAAGGGAGACAAGTAGCAAGACCACAGCCTTTCTGGTACTGTGCACAGGACTGCTTCCATGGGTGAAACATCAGGCACCTCAGGAGCCTTCCTGTCTCTGGTTAGAGAAGGGGTCACCAGAGACACCATGCTTAACACTACTGAGAGATTTTTCTGAGCCCCCCACTAGGCACTAGGATAAGTAGCATGCCGCACTCACAAAATAAAAGCTGACATTGCGTCTGTATCATTTGCCATGATAGGGTAGCAAATACCTGGTTAAGGTACAGAACTGCATTTCCTTCTTGTGCTTATGAATACAATTGATGTGTTAACAGCTGCTTAGGATACCACTAACTTGAGAACCAGAAGTAACAAATTCTATAGTCCTCTTAATTCCAAGTGGGTAAGTAGGGAGCAGGCTATATTCTGCCTAAAATGGGAGATCAGCATCTGTACAATAAAACGCACAGCATAATTGAAGCCCTTGTACCTTGTTGTTTTCTCTTTAATGATGTTTTCCAAGGAAAGATTAGAAAGATATTAAAATGAACTACAAACATTTAAAATTGATACATAAATTGCTATAGCACAACATCTTAGACCCTTCACCTGCCCAATAAACTAAAATTCAAAACTGTTAACAAAACAGTTATTATTAACAGAATATAACAGCTTAACAAACAGTTGGGTAAACTACATTTCAATTCACTCAAATAAACCAAAGAAAATTTTCTAAGATTTTGCTGAGATGAAGGAGATGAAGCAATACAATGTGTCCTGCATCTTTCTGCGACTACAAAGGCAGTATCAAGTTTTATTTCTGCTACATAACATAAAGGTGTTAAACTACTTGGGAACATCTCAGAGCACTAACAACCTCGCTTGGGATGAACTCACTACTGAAGTCATAGCTTTATAAATAATGGGAAACATCAGCTTAATTTTTTTTTTTTTAATAAACACATTTCAGAGCAATGTTCTTTTTCAATTAGCAAAACAAGCCTCTTCTTTCACTCTAGTTCTCCTGCCCACATTAGTCTTACTTGAATAAATACTAAAGAAGCATTCTGTTGAATTTCCCTCTCCAGACTCCATACAGTGATTTCAATCTCTCCAAAAATAAAACCAAGAGCTAACCTCTTCTAGGTTAGCTTTAACTAACCAACGTGCCAGCCGACAAAGCTGAGCTCACAAAAACACCCCACTCAGGCAGCAGACATCCTAGAACAGTTTTTAAGCATGTTATACAATTCCAAAGATCAACCACAGATGCCAGGGCCTGATTTACAGGATGCCCAAATGGCCATAGCTCAACAGCTGAAGCTGCAGGGCTGGAGGATACTCAGATATTTGCAAATGAGGGCATTGCTGTAAATTGTCTCACTTACATGCACAGAACTATCCTCTGAAGGCACCTAGCTTTTTCCATTAAATATAAAGTGCTACAGCCTATGTTAGGTAACTGAAGGCAGGAACATGGGGCAGCTGTATTGTCCAAACCAAGCTCGTTAGCTAAAAGGGGCCCCACATATCCCAGTCTAGCTGGGGGGGCATTACCTCGTACAGTTGCTAAGAGGTTTCCAACTCCACAGGGCCAACCAAAATCTTTGGGCCTGGTTCCACCCCCTTTGCAGAGCAGTCCTGTGCTAGCACCACACTGTCCCCACTACCACTCCAGCTGAAGTCCCCACTACCAACTGGACAGCAGCGCCTTGTCTTCTGACTCCCATCCAAACCAACACAGGAAAGCATTAGGCTTTGCAAATGAATTAAGTCAGGGGGAAGGCAGGAGGGGAAGTTAAATTCAACTCAAAGTTGCTTCTTCTCCGTTTCTTGCCTCTACCCACACCACACCTGAATAATGCAGACACTAGCCAAGTCAGATGAGGGCTAACTGAGTCTAACACCCAGTTTTAGCAGGGACTCAGTCAGTTACACTAGTCACAAATATTTTGACTCACAGTCACAAATATTTACTGAATAGGCAAGGAATTGTATCAAAGTACCTGGGACTCATCCCAAAGACACAGTTCAGGCAACTTTGTAGCACAACATTTAGCTTTGACTTTTGGAGCTGTGCTGAACATTCACAATCACAAGATTAGTTGTGTTTTTGGTTTTTGTTTTTAGCCATTGTTCACCAAATAACCTTTTTCAACTTTCTTCTTCTTCAAAAGCATCCATTTTCCCTGGAAGATACACTTCCCTCTGCCCCTTCTCCTCTCGGCCCTCCTCCCCCCCTCCCCCTCAAAGAACAAATAATACCCAGCCTAGGTGGAAAAGACAGAAGAATAAAAGACTCCATTAATACCATCCAGGTAGCTGAAACAGTATTGATTTACACTCACCGAGAGTCCAGCTCTAAATCTAGTCATTTAACAGTCTTCCTATAATGGAAAGATCACCTATTGTTAAGTCCTATGTCATCCCCATCTCCTCCCACCATGAGCTGATAACATTAATTAAATATAATGTGGTTTATAACCCAAACTGACGTTTCCATAATAACTAATAGCCATCCATGGCAGTTGCCCAACCCTGAGACATCAAGAAGGCAGAGGAAGAGGTGAGAACATCCTAAAACCTGCCTCAATTAAATGTAATTTTCTAACAGCATAAAACATTTTCTGGGTTTATAAACAAGAAAGTAACGCTGCACAGTGCCCACTTCAAATGATGCTGTAGTGCTACCCGCACAATACAATGCAATCTTTTCATTATTTGGGGGGTCATCTTCAAAGAAAGAATTGTTTTTGTCAGCTGAAAAGAAACTCTCTTTCACCACCAGAACTCCAGCTGCTAAGAACTCACTGCTGCTAGTAGATACCACATCCACCAGTGACCCTAAATATCTACCAAAATGTCCTGCAATTTTTTAGTATTTGCCTCTGACAGGGAGCATCATGTCAAATATCAAGGACATGATCCAAGTTTTCCTAGCACCTGGGCAAGATCCATCGACTTCAACAATTCTTCTGTCATGTCCTGATCTACATCCTCTCCTTTGTGCCATCATGCTCCCAGGTGCACTGGCGCAATACCTTCAGGGTTTGGGCCTTAACACAAATGAGTTAAGGCACAATCATTTGTGCCCTATGTGTTTAGATTTGCTACTATCAAGTTCAACTGTTCAGAAACCATGAAGTAAATCTCACTGTTCTGCAGATTTGTTTGAAAATCATGAGATTAAAAATTTAAAAATACATGGTGATTTGCACTTGCTTTCTGAGTTTAAAGCTTTGAAGCTCACCCTCCTAGCTTTACCTGGTAACTATTAGGCTTCGATGCACGTGAACACTGCACCAATTCTATACCAATTGCTTTGTAAGATCACAGAGCAGCCCCTCGTGCTGCAGCCCACCTGGGTCCCACTGCCCAGGGGTGCTCCCGGCCCTGCTCACATGAGCAGCCCCAGCAGGCCCTGGCAGTGAGGAGCAGCCACACACTACAGGTCCACCACTGCTGACGTAGGATTTTAATTTAACCAGTAGCACAGTCCTGAGCAATTTTTCCAGCACACCTGGAAGTTGTAACACCTTCAAACACCACGAGTCTCAAGATGAAATAGCCAAGACTTGCAACCTTAGCATCTATTACTTCCCCTGCTACCCACAAGTTTGCAGCAGCGGTGGATGTGACAGCAGCAGCCTTCAACATCTCAGAGCCGGCAGCACACAGGCCTTGCATCATGATCGTGCTATTCTGTGTCCCCAAAGAACATGCTAGTTCCTGAACACTACAGGCAAATGGAAACCACTTCAGTCTTACTGAATATTGCATAAAACATAAATCATTGAGTATGTGCCAAGACCTACCCTTCTCTTCTATTATGTACGGAAGGAAAAAAAATCTATTTTAGGAATGGCACTAAGTAACTTCCTTCCAGGCATTACTACAGGATAAACAATTTCTACTTTTCACAAGCCAAACCATAAGAAATCAAGCAAACCGTATCAATCACTTATTATTAAAGGTGTCTTGGCTTGTTCTGAGGTATCACTTAAGGCAGTCTGTCCTTGGGTGTACTCAAAATACTTGCAGTGTAGGACACTGCACAACTACCCAGAAGCAGGATTGTTGAAGCTGTAAAATAAAATTGAACAGAATAAATTTGAAGCTGTATAAGGCAGATCCTTCACTGTACTTGCTGCATTTCTTGGCCACATCTTTCTCTTGTATGAACTAAACTATTTAAACTCTGAATCTTTAGAAATGTCTTGAATTCAAGCAGACACACACCGTGGTGGGCCCGCGGCGCACAGAAGCACTGTGTTTCTACAGAGGAAGTGCAGCAATTTGGAAAATCTCAGCTTGAAATAAAGTGGGATTGCATATAATACAGGGTTTATGTTTTGCATATTTTTAAAAAGGTCATTTCTCTCATACAGGTATTGAAGGAAGCCTTAACAGAAACATTATTACACTCTAAACTGCTTAACCAGTCAAAACCTGTGAAATATTAACCTCAGACTGCAATGCTAAAACTACTTAGGGACACAAATCAGCATGACCATTGCTGGCATCATCCAGCCTAGGACACCGCGTGCTCCCACCAGCCTTACTTTCTAACCATCGATCACCTTACTGAATAAATCACCCAGGAATGTTAGCACTAATTGCTGCTACCAATGTGCCTGGAAGACCCTAAAGCTCTGTATGCTGCTTAGGCAAAGGGTTAGCTTTGTGCAGTATCATGTGATCAGCAAAAAAAAAATGAGTACTGCTTGCTTGTGGGTGGTGCAGAGGAACAAGAAGTGACTCACAACTCATAGTGGAAAAATTGGGGGGAAAATGTTTTAAATAGTCAGGAAAGTACAAAATGACAAACCACAATTACTGGACTTCCTACGCCCCACATACCGGTTGGCAAACCGTTTTCTGCTGTAGGTATACTGATGCCCAAATATATAAATGTTAAAGTTGCTGGGTTTTGCTCGGTTCTCCTAGTAGCCTTTACCCACCCTGAATCTGCCAAGTCCTAAGGAAATCCAGAAAGAAATTGGAACAAGCTACCAAATTCCAGCATGACACAAAGGAAAAAAACAGTGAAAGTCTCTGATAGAGTGAAAACTATTTTATCTCACTCTTAAGATGCAGAAATAAAATACTGAAAAAAATCCAGACATTTGAGATTAATAGGTTGATATTTTATCCATGTGCCACTCGGTTGCTAAGAGATTCCCATTTTACAGCACTATGTTGTATAAACAATAAAGCATTTTCGTCTACAAAGCAATTGTCTCACCTCACTGAATCAAGTGCCTCTCACTGCCACATCCCTTCTACATTGCTCTAATTACAAACTGTGCCAAAGCACCCTCACACAAAGACAGTATATGTATACTGGCAGGCATACTATTGTTAAACTTGTTAAGCACATCAAGTACAACATGGGCTTCCTACACCACAAGCAGAGGTAACTTAAACTATACATAGTAACTCACAACCCACAGGTAAATAGATATGGGTTGACCACCAGCTCCTGAAATGCACAACTGCTGTGGTCCTTTTCAGCTGGGGTGGGGAAACCCACCCCGGCAGCTACATTACAGACCTGCAAAGAACCTAAATAGCAAAGAAAAGAAATATTACTAATTCGGGCCAGTTTCAAACAGCAGGGCCCCAAGACAGCATCTTATTTTTCACACTTCCATTTATATTGGAAGATGATTCAGAAGATCTTTACATATACATTCACCCAGAAAAAATATGTACAGCTAACTTGCTGCAGTACATTCACTGCAGCCATCTAAACGGTCTCCTAATGTGTTCACTAGAACAGAAGGCAGTGGGTTTCTTAGTGCTTTTCATTATGTATAGCACTGCCACCACAGAGAAATAAGAGAAAAGGGCAAGGAAATGCTGACTCTCACCCAACCAAAAGATGCACATATGTTAGAGGAAATCTACATGTCATTTAGGAAGCACATGCACCGCTTCTCTGAGCATATGAAGATTATCCAATCCCCCTTAGGGGGATTTCACAAAGGCACACAGAAATACTACATTCCCAGGTTTCTGTTAAGACAACAGGCTTCTTGATATTTTCTTGAAAAATTGCCATGAAACACAACCAAAAATCATGGCAGGGCCTTATTTTGGTGGAGCAGGGTTTAAGGTGTCATTTTTAAGGACATCCAGAGAGAAGTCAAAGTGGCTGTCCTCATTATCTGTCATTATACCACAAACTGTAACTATTTTGCCTGATACCTTGGAGAAAAATAGTCAGGCTTGCATCACACAGAAGCTCCTTAACTGAACAATGAGCAATGCAGTGCCTGCTGATTTTTTCAGGTCCTAGTATGCTGGAGGATTTTCTGCATCTAAGACAAATCTAAAGAAGAAAAAAAAAAAGAAAAAAAAAAAGAAAAAAAAAAAAAAGGCTCTGAGATCTGTCACCTATTTCCCTAACAATAGAAAGTTGCTAATAACAGATTGTTGTGGCTGAATTCTGTAACACAGTTTGCTCTTAGGAAAAAATAGAAACAATAAGACACCTTATTTCTGTAACATTATCCCAAAAATGGATGTTTCAGAAGCCAAGCATGTGACACAGTCCCAACACAAAGAAAAAAATCTTCCTCCACACACATTCCCCTTACATACATGTATGTAAGGCTTAACTATTATTCTGTAAAGCCACGAGAAAGCTCAGCATTTTACCTCACATCACGGTTACAAACTACTTCCAACTCACAGACAGTTTGCATATCAAGGTAACACGAGTGATTTATCTGTGAAATGAATGCACACCTTCTGCATCATCACTGCAATCAACTAATATCCAATTAAACATTCAATTGCTTTACAAACCCCCCAGTTGTAGTTATCAATGCCGTTTTATAATGTTAACAAATTACTCCGACAGCTACCACGTTACATGCGGGAACAAGCTTTGATAGTTCAATTGCAAGGTAAGAAAATTGAAACAAAAGAAAGCCTGTCACAATTTGGCACAGATCTAGATACCTTTTTCTTCCGATCCCGGGATCTTTTCCTGTGTTTTCTTTTTTTCTCAGTTTCTTCATCAGCATTAATTTCTAAATCCCTGTTTTTCTTTAACTGTGATGCTGCGTGAGCCATAATGCATTAGAAATCCTTTACAACAATGCTCCCTTGTAAAAGGTGATTTCCTCGGGCACCTTTAACCAGCCCTTACAGCAAATGTTCCAATGACTGGAAGGAAATCTGTGACCAGAGCCAGGAACACATTCAGGATTCAGAGATCTCACAGAAGCTTGCAGTCACTACAAAAATACATAGTTGCAGATTTCTTCCTGTACCTTTCTGTACCTGAACCTTTATAAAACACTGCAGCCATCGTAATGCATTTAACGTAATGAAAAAGACAGCTGGGACAGAGAAAGCTGTATTATGGCTGTATCCCCTGCCACCAGCTGGAAGTGTCTAAGTGACTCCACTGAAGGGGGAATGCTGAAAAGCAGGGCTTTCTATTAAAAAAAATTCCAGAACAATAACATATGCTGCACTGCATTTTCTTCACTAATCCTGAAGCACATTTTAAAAACCCATGAAAAAAAATAGCACTAATGATTTACATTTCTCAGCCAGTTTTGCGTGGAAAGTCATTTAACCTATAATGAAATGGAGCAGCTCCTACTTTAGGTTAACTGCTGATGGTGACAAAAAAAAATAAAATAAAAATTTCTTTTTACCATGGAGACCCTGACTGCATTATGTAGAAAACAATGCATGCATTGCCATATCTTAACAGTGTGTCCTTTATACCCATTTTTCAATTCCAATACATTTGGTGAGAGAGGATTACAGAAAGCCCTGTTGTCTTTCTCCTTTTTTTTTAAACATACTTATTACAACACATCATACAGAAAGATGCGATCATGCTAGTATGTGAAAGAGGCATTTAATTCATGGGAGATTTCCTGGCACCATCCTTTACGTGGTCAGAAAGGGGAATCAGCACTATTTCCATGTAGTTAGGAATATACTTTTAGGCTTTTATGTCAAGGCTCACTTCAATCATCTTACTATTTTTGCCACCTGAGTCCTCAATGACTGCAGCTTTTGAATATTCATTATGGGAGGTAAAATAGCAGCAGCATTACAGGCCTGCAGGAGGATCTTTTACTAGTATGAACACAGAACAAGTATCTAGTAAATAAGGAACCATATTTTTTTCTATACAAATATGAACAATCAGCAGCTTGCCAAAAAAAAAAAAAAAAAAGCTGTTTTTAACCTTTCCCAGTATTCCTAGTAGCGTGCTTCGTAGTAATGAAGACTAGCATTTCAAGGCAGTCTCATTTATTTTAGGTAAGAACCAAAAGTCCCTGAAAGTGGAATCAGCGTATTTTAGACAACACTGGCATTGCTCTCCTGAGGGAAGGAACACAAAATGTATTTCAAAGAAAAGCAAAACACAAAACCAGTTACATGTGAATTTCAGTGCAAGTAGCAAGATCATATTGAAGCATCAGAACTCAGCACAAAATCCAGAGCAGTCTCATGAGGCTGTCAGTTCCTCCCTGGAACTTGGGAGATGTTTTCTGAATCCAGGCTGTGAGGTCCAGTAAATGGCATGCATCCACTGCACTAGTTTGCACATGACATGGCTAAGAGCAAAATAACCTTTTAAATCTCCAAAACAGAAACTACTTTGAGCATTCTGTATGTTCTCCAGAAGGCAGCACATAATGCACTGTTTGTCCACTGTTCGCAGGCTAATAAACTAGGTTTAGAAGTTGTTTGTTTTGGGACAACTCTTAGGAAATGCTTGAGGATGGAGACCAACCACAGTTACGTGACCTTAGGGACCTTTCCTTCTGATGCAGTAAAATCACACAGCTTACTGCCTATCTAAAACTCACTGTACCCACATACCACCACGTACCTCTCCCTGCTCCTCCCCTCTGAACCTCTTTGGAAGGCTGACATACTGCCTCGTCAAAGTTGTGGAAGGAGGAATGCTGCACTTTGGCAATGCCTAGTGTTGTATCAGAAGCAGCAAATTCCCTCTTCTCTAGGTGCTAGAAGCTTGAATAAACACATTTCTGCTTTTAAAGATGCAAAGAGTATCTCAATGATCTGAATGCGTTTTCAACTGTAGTGCAAGGAACATAACTGCAAGCAAAGGGCACATTCAGGCATTCATCTGGATTTTGGCCCAGCTCTTCAGTGAAGCACAGGGCAGCAATGAGAAGACTCCACCGTTTGTACCAAAGGAGCCCTACTGCAGAGAGGAACTGGGCAAACTTGCTGGTTTAAGGGGCTGGAGGAGCTATCTCAAGGAGGCTGGTGGAGAAACGATCAGGTGTTCATGGGAAATGGAAGATTGCCTCAAGCTTAAAATAAAATAAAAATTACACCTCAGGCTTTGCTTTCTAGCTCACAAGCTGCCTACATGACCTTGGAAGTAATTCTCTGAAGCTCAGCTCTTCCTCTTTAAAACAGAGTTGCCGTGAGTTCCCTCTCCAACAGAACTCAGTTACTAGCAGGGAAGTGCTCAAAAACTAAGGAAGGACCGGAACTGAAAATGAATTCAACAGAACTGCAGAGAGTTGGGTCTCTCTCATTCCCAGCACATTTCCATCAGGATTTGGAAGGTTCACGAGCCTTTACTTTACAAAACCAACTTCTTATTCAAGCCATAAATTAAGTGAATACTGCTGTTATTCACCACTTGCACACTAATCCTGTGATGTCTCATATACCTTTTAACCACATTAGCCTGCAATTTATGCCTAAATAACCTTATTAAATGAAAACACAAATAATGTATTATAATGCATTGTATGCTTAAAATATTTGAAGCATGCTTTTTGAAATGTTGGCAGAGAAATAACCAGTGCATAGGCAGGTTAAAAGCCTTAATGCCACCTTTATGTACAGGCTGTATTTCCACGCGCAGGGAAAGTAGCCCGAGCTTTTGTTAATGACAATTATTCTAACAAATGAGGATAATAAGTGAACTTGCCCAATCCCTTGAGATATGCATAAGTGCAAGGATTTTATCTGTCAGGCAAGCCTGCATCATCCCAAGTATCTTTGCAGCTAATTAACCAACCGGACCTATCACGTGGATATTTTTATTATGTGTACTACAGCCCTGGCTTGAAATATAGGTTCCAAGCCCGTGAATTAGATTTCAGGAATTGTAAAAAAATATATATATATATAATAATAATAATAAAAAATAATAATAATAAAAAAAATCCTAGCCTTTTCAAGCTAGGATTTTAAGAAATTACACTTTAGCTACTAAAGCAACAGTCCAAAAAAAGGGGGAAAAAAGATCCCTTGTAGTTTGAAGCAGTACTAGGGAGATTATGTAGAGCTTAGGGATATGGTTTAGTGGGGACTGTTAGTGTTAGGTCAGAGGTTGGACTCGATGATCTTGAGGTCTCTTCCAACCTAGAAATTCTGTGATTGTGTGATTCTGTGTAGCTTACGGGCTGAAACACTCAAATAGAAAAGAGGTTATGAAAAAGGTGTAAATAAAAGATCCAGACCCCTATGGAAAAGAGACTGTGTATGCAGTAGAATTTCTGCTTTTGGGGAAATGGTGAACTGGCATCATTCACTAGAAGGTGATAGGGCACTGCCAGACTGATAGTTGGATGAAGCGTAAAGGTTTTCATGCCAGATGTCATAACTCACTTCAAGGGAATTAGGTACTAGAAAACTTCATTAAGCGCTTCTTTTCAGACTTCAGTAAAATAATTAAGCTATTTGATTTCACCCTTAATTACAAAGTTAATGAAATGCCAATGACTGTTTCACTGCAATCCACAGGGTCCTGATAAAGTTATGGAGAATGATGAACTGTGTCTTACTTGAACAATGGGACGTTAAAGTTTGTTAGTCTAACAACATCTACTTAGCATCATCAGCTCACAAAATTGTAACAGCGACTAGGAAGTGATTTTATCAACTTGAAAGTGAAATATGTCACTTGGATTAGTTAAACCTAGTAGTCACACTGTTAAAACTACCCTCAAAAGACTGTAAAACAACATTAGCACACAACATGGAGACAGATGTTAAGAAAAACCTAAGAAGTTATAGGGAAAAACATGCTTGTGGTCTAATTAATGGAGTTAATTTATTGATTACTCAAACGCTTATAGAGCAAAGACAGCATCATGGTGTCATCACTTATTTATATTAAGTACGCAACACAAAAAAATTACAATCATAGAAATATTGGTTTACCAATAATCTGCTAAAAAATATAGATTTATTAAAACACATGATACAAATTACGGTAGACGTAACACCATAAAAACATTCAAAATTTAGGCTGCTTAGCTCACTATGGATCAATGAAGGCTTATAAACACGTACAGTGCTACAAGGTCACTCTGAGTACTTACTAGTAAAGAAGGTATGTGTACATTTTCCCAAACATTACAACAAGTTGTACGGATAACAAAAAGAAATAAGAATTCTAGCTTTAAAAAAAAAAAAAAAAAGCTCTTTGAAACTCTGAAACTCTGTTACCTCATAAAATAGCCCTTCAAAGGAGACTCCTAAGACCAGGCAGCATTCATCTGTAAGACTAGCAGGCCTTGCATTTCAAAAAAAAAAAAAGTGAGACTAAAAGCTTATTTAGCATTTGCTTTTGTCTACTTTTATCTCCTTTTCACACATCTGGTGTTAGGGCAGGATGGACCCAGTCTTCAAACATGCAGAAAAGCATTAAGGTCACCAAGTAACAAATGCATGGAAAATGAGAAAAGTTAAGGGTTTGTTCTGCCATTCTCTTCCGCTGCCTTGCAAGTGGAGTTTCCCCAACTACCCACCTCTTCTATCAGCATTCTACTTTGGCAGTAACAATCCCAGAAAAACTGTATGATGAAATGTAACAGAGTCAAAAAGGGATGCATGCAGTACATGGAGAGAAGGGAAAACTCTAAACTGCATTTTACAGACCACTTTTATAGTGCTTGTCCCTTAACTCCTTTGAAGCTACACTACAAAATTTGGAATCTTATAGAATTACAAATCACTTCTTATTTGACTTTTTGACAGCATATGTTTAAGAAAGCTTTGGAAAATCACAAATTTGGGGACACAGTGCTAATGGCCAAAGGATATTTGTTCATTCCTAACAATGGCTTACAACTAAGCTGCACCTCCTGCAGTCCAGCACACTCCCCATACAAGGGTGGCTGAGCTGTCTGCAAACTCCTCACTAAGTCCCAGTTTAGGGCACAATATTTAAAGAAAACTACTGATTTTGGTTTGCCTTTAAGACTTGCATGGTAAACTGGGACAATTCAAAAGCTGACTTGAGACTCAAACCCCTGGCCTAAGAGGCAGAGAAAATGGGGCAGTAAATCTTCAGCTGTCCTGGGCCATCATATAGGCATGGTAAATCTGCCTGCAAACTGGGAGAGAGGAAACAATGCACTTGTGCACCAACAGAGGAGAAAGTCTGAATACAGAAGACTGCAGAGTACCCCATACCTGGAGACTGCAGACCCTGACTTGTGAAAGAGGATTTTTTTTTCTATTGGCCTCAAAAAGCCTGAAGTGACAAATTAATATTAATTGTACTGCAAAAACAGTATAAAGAAAGTTTCATGTCTGACTCACAGCAAATCAAGAAAAAAATACTGGTGTAACTTATTTATAGAGACACATGAATTGGAATATAGACTTTGAGTGGGCTTGTACATGCAACTGTGGAGGAACCCAAGAAATGTATCTGATGCAAGGAGCACAGTAAGATTTCTAGTCTGAATTGTAGCTGAGCTAATACACAAAACAAACTCTCTCTTTTCTTCTTTCCTCCAAAATAATATTGGTAAAAACCTACATTTACTGGGAACCACTGAAATTATACCAACATGTACTTTTCTGAAACTTTTTTTTGTATGTTCTTCCCTACTAGCTAAATAACAGCCTTCAACCAGGCCTGAAATGCACCAAGTACTGATGTCCTAGGGATGCTAACAAAACTCACTCATGCTATGAAAAGGTAGTAAATTGGTTTCAAGCACACTAACAACTGAAAGTTGTACCCGAGACTGATACTATATCATGATCATTGACATGCTTATCAATCCATTTGGAACTTCTAAATACCTTTCTGAAATCAGCAATTCAGCATGTTCATGTTCCCAGATCCCTAACTTCTGAGCTGTGCTCTGCCTTGCCAGCCGTGCTCCCCCAGTTCTACCAACACAGCCCCAGAACAGTGGGGAGCTCAGCGGGACGGTGCTGCGTGGCACCAGAGAGTTCAATTCAGGGAACTGGTAGATGCCCCTACGAATTACACCAGCACAGCCAGGAAAAGTTATCCCAGCACATGGGATTACATTTAAAAGTAGGCTTTGTATCAGGTCTGCTCTGAGCCCATAGAGGGGCTTCCTTCAACACAACAAAAGCAGAACTCAAGGCGGGCCTGGAGTGGCTTTCAGAAGCATTTCTGCCAGTTCCCAAACTGAGACAAGAGGAGCTATTCCCTGTTTGTCTCAGATGGAAAACACTTTGTCTCAGAGTGGTTTAAAAATAACACGAAACAGCAGCAGGAAACGTCTTTGCAGTATTTCAAGTTACTCGGCATCAAGTCCACGCCTGCTGTCCCTTTTTTGGAGCAGCAGCAGCCTCATATTAAAAGCGACATAAAAAGCAATCCCAGTGCACAACTGTGACACCTGCAGCAGTGTAATAAATGAATCTGCTTAAGCAAACGTAGCTGCCAAACAAAGAGGGGGATGAGCCACTCACAAATAGATGCAACACCTTTGTCTGTGATTAATGGATCATTTTCCAGTCAGCTTTGATTTTAATAGGTTGCAGTCATAAATGTACACTTTGCGTTAAAGGAAATGCTGACTATACGAGCCTCCACACAAATCATTGCATAATGTGTATCAAGGGCTAGTGGCCCTTAGGAAGATCTGTGACCATGAAAAATTTGTTGTACCTTCTCCATTGTGACACAGCCACAAAAGGAAAAACATCTGAAACTTTGGACCGAAGCAGAGTTTGATGGCTGTATCAAGTGCATTATTTTACCACCCACCTGCCTTCGACAGTAGGGGGCTGCACAATGTGACCCAGTGTCCCCGTATTTTCTTGTTGCTAAGCTCTGCACACAGAGAGCAGCTTACTTGTTTTACTTTGCAATAAAACACTGCCGAATAAATGAAGCCATCTGCAAAGGCCACTGTAAAGGGATTCTCTGAAGTTTTCACCGTTTCTCAACTGCCATGAGACTTTCAACTGTTGAATTTTTTGTTTAATTTTTGTCCTGCATAAACACAGAAATCACAAGAAAAACAAACAAATAAACAAACAAAAAACACTTACTGACCTGTATGCTAGGTATTTTTCAGTCTTGACTTCCCTGGAGAAGTTTCACATGCAGAAAAATCTACTAGTAACAACCAATACTCCTAAGACAATGCAGACAGGTACATATGAGCCAATAAGAAATAGCAGTTTCAATTCCTTCCCTTTCCAGCACAACATTTGCACACTGAGCTCTCTCAACAAGTGCAAAGGACTTAATTTCTACCTCTAACTCTAATTACAGACTTCCCATTTTAGCAAAGTTAGATGCAGAATTTTCAGTGAAGATCCTAGTTCCCACCAAGATAGGCAGAAATACTTAATTTTCTGATAAAAGAAAAAAAAAACAACCAAACAAAATAATACTCTCAGCATTTAGTGAGACTCCTTGATTATTCATTATTCCTCTTCTCGTGTTCAAGTGACCATCTTTGTCTCATTCTCAAAGGGTCCTCACCATAATTAAGCAAGGGAATCACTGAAATCTCAATCTGCTGCCCAAGTAAGATTTCAGCACTGTAACTGTTCTGCACACCCCACGCAGCAATGATTTGACTTTTATGGGGAAAAGTCTAAAAAGCACAGTCATTAACAATCAATAACAAGAGGCAGGACATTATCAAACACCTATTTTAGAGATGACATTTTTCTCACTTTCCAAGGAGTAAATTCACACACAAGTATCAATCTGTAGATTTTGACTGAAAATAACGGCATGTGAAAATTCTCAGTTTTCTGAAAGTAAAAACCAACATCGAAGATTACGTAGGGTCATTTGAGAAACACAGACTTACATTTTATTTGGCAAAACAGTGAAAGTCCAGCTACTGGGATATCAGCACTAAAAACCTGTAGGAATGAACCCTTGGCGCAGGAAAGGTAACTATCACACACTGGTCCAAAACAACAACAAAAATTCATTGCCACTATAAGAATTCAGAAATGTTGTGGATGCTTAAATTTTACAAAGCTATTGACGTCCACAGGAAACTCGGTTCTTTCTTGGCCTAGCAAGAGCAAGGTAATACACATATATATAAAAATATCTACCTATATAATAACTATAATTATCACAGAATAGCTGCATTGAAGCGATGCCTGAAAAGCCAGGTAATATTAGTGCTCCACACAGATCAACACAAGGGCAATTCCTGCCCTGATCTATTGGTAAACAACACACAGCATACAGGGGATGAGGAGGATTGTATTGCTCCTGCTTTAGAGTGGGCTAACTGAACTGGAGATGATGAGGGTGAGGGGGCTGTTTTGTGTGTGTTGTATGACATGCTGAACTAAGTCAACAAAAGGCAAATGCCATACTGGGGATGTATAAACAGGAGTAACAGCCTTGAAGATATACGGAAGGAAATCTCTCTCTTTTATACAGCCTTGCTTGGGTCTCAGCTGGAGCAGCATGTCCTATTTCAGGCACTAAACCTCTAGGAAAAGTTGTCAACTGGAGATAGAAAGAATTTATTGCTTTAACTCTGAAATCACTCTTCTCCACAAAACAAGGCTGAATGTTTCTCTTAATTTACCAGTTAGCAATGAATAGCTTTGGACGTGCATGTACACACACAGCAGGAACAAATACCAGTCAGCACTGCAACCTTGCTTATTTGCACCCTGCTCCCACCCCTTAAAAAGCAAACAAAACAAAACAATAACAGACAAGTAAGTATGATTAGATTCAAATCCGTGTAAGAACTAAAGGTTCTTTTCTTTTTCTTTCAGTCTTTGTATTTTGTTTTGCTTTAAAATAAAATTGGTTTGTGGAGGGGCTGGGAAGGAGGAAGGTTGCACAGCACTTCTGTGCAGAGATAAATGCATTCTTCTTTAAAGATAGCACTAATTCTATCCAAAATATTTGACAAATCTAAACTTTTAAACAGTCAATACTTTACAAAGTAGAACACAGGAAAACATACACAGAATGTCACCCTGGAACCAAGTGGAACAACTTACAGACGACTAAAATATGCACATCAATGAGGTGGACTCCATGTGGTTCAAGCCAGGACACCTGAATGACAGGCTTCAGCTAAAATTTCAACCGCCACAGCCTTCTTGAGACCTCCTGGAAAACTGATACCAAAAGATACCAAAAGAAAAATATAGTTGCCCTTCAAGATACCAAAAGTCTCTTGAAGGGCAACTATAGTATTAAGTTTGAGAGAACAGACTGGGGATAAAAAACACTTTAAAGAGGAAGAGATAAAATTGTACCAGTCCACTTTTGAATGTTTCACACTGACAACTAGCTGAACATCACACTGCTCTCTCACTCCCCCCTTTGCAAAAGAAGAGGGGGGAGAAAACACTATGAAAAAGGGCTCAAGGGTTGAAATAAGGACGGGATATCGCTCACCAATTACTGTCACAGGTATAACAGAATCAGCGTATGGAGATTGATTTAACTTATAGCAAACTGCTCCAGCACAGGTCCCCCACAGGCGGCAGCTCCCCCCAGACCCCCTGCTCCTGCATGGGCTCCTCTCCACAGGCTGCAGCTCTGGCCTGGGGCCTGCTCCTGCGGGGGCTCTCCATGGGCCGCAGCCTCCTCCAGGCCACATCCACCTGCTCCACCAGGGGCTCCTCCACGGGCTGCAGCGTGGAGATCTGCTCCATGTGGGACCCATGGGCTGCAAGGGGACAGCCTGCTCCACCAGGGGCCTCTCCACAGGCCACAGGGGAACTGCTGCTGTGTGCCTAGAGCACCTCCTGCCCTCCTGCTGCACTGTCAGCAATCAGATGTCTGTAAAATACCACCTCATTTAGTCTAAAGGAAAGATGAGTAATAGAACGGGGCAACAGTACTCAAGTCTATCAAAGCTGCCAAAATGCAGAAGAAAACAGTCTGTTCTCCACAATCAGTACAGATAGCAATAGTAGTATAAACTGCAGCAAGGTAGATTTGGGTAAAATATTATGAAAAATTTAAAGAATAAGAATAATGAATTTTTGAAACAGAACACAGGAGAAACTTGGCAACCTTGTGACTGACCTGTAGGAAAAGCTTTGAGAAAAGCATTTAGGATCCATACTACTACAGAAGCCCCAGAAAGTCATCAGGGCACTGCAAGAGCAAGAATACACCTGTGTATAGCTCATTTGCAGAAGACAAGTGCTGGCCACTTTATGAGAACAGCTCCTGTAATACATCCAAAGTTTGGAAATCAATAATACAATCTGTACTTAAAAATCCTTTGAACAACCACATGTAAATAAAGCAGCATGTCACGGAATGGTTTGATGCAGAAAGAAATAAAAACAGTAGCCCTAAATCTGTCTTATGAGTCAGATAATCCCTTAAAAGGTGGTCTCTGAATCAATGCATTCTTGTGTCCTACATAAATGCATGATTTACTCCATTCCACTTAACACATAAGTGAGCACTAGAAGGTTAATGTGTAAGTAATTGCCTAATACATAGAAGTACCAAATACATTATCAAATGTATAAACGTTACAAGAAACTGAGGAAGTACTTTCTCCCCTCTTTCCAGACAGAAAATCTGGAGGAAATAGAAACTAGGAATTTACAAGGCTCATTATCTGGCCATTTACAAGATTTTTGTAATTTTGAATTGTTATTATAACCAAAGGAGAAACTTTACATCTCTTCCCTTTTAAAATACCTATTTGGATCCATTTGAAAATACGTATGTTGGTGACACTGACAAGCATTATATGACCCCTGTACCAAGAGGACCACAGACTTCCCAGCTTCCAAAAGTCTGTACTTAAACCTTACTGTGACAGCACAAAACTATTTTATTAATTTCATTAATTCATCATTTCGTTAATTTCAAAATTCATCAACTATGTTTTAATAAGGTAGCACAGCTAGAAGTACATTTTCAGTATCCAAGTATAAAACCCGAGGCCTTTAGTATGTTACAAATTATCAGAAGTATTTGCTGCAGACACCCGAACTCCAAATGAAGATCCAAATCAAAAGTGAACAGTGGTGTGCTTGAATTATTCTATTGAGTTTTAAAGTCTTAAAAATATATTTTGATAGTATATCTAAAATAACATAAGAACGGAGTCTACAATTAGTTCATATATTAAAAAAAAAAAGAGGAATTAAACACAAACTATGTAGAAACAGACAATACAGCAGAATTCCTGACATAAATTACAGAATTTCACTCTAAAGAAAGTGGTGAGTGCTTGGTACTTACCATTTATAACTGAGCTAGAAAATACAGAAAAGAATTGTACAGAACAATTCTTCATTGTCAGGATAATGGATAAGATGATCTAATTGGCCTTTTCCCATCTCTTATCCCATCGTCATATTTTGATTACTTCTGTGAGTACAAGTCCTAGGCACCATTTTTCCTCTTTACACAAGATCTTCTTCAGTACCACCGCATGCACAGAACTGTGATTTTATATATACTTACAGACTGCAACACTGTTTGCATTAAATTGCAAAAGCCATACATAAAATTACAGCTGTTTAAAGATATTTTAACTACTCATTAATAAAATCTCTTTGAAATAAATATTACATGATTTATAACAGCAGAGAATTTTTCTGTTGTTTTGTTTAAGTTTCATTTGCAGCCCTAACGCTCCATCCTAGAGTTACAGCACAGAATGTGAAAGGTATTCCCAGGCTGCATGAAGTCTGACTAACCAACACGCCAGTTATATAGGCCATGCTCGGTGCACAGTTTGAGTAGCTATGTAGTTCAGCAGATGCTGCAGGTATGCTGAAAATGAAAAACAAGCTTTGGACTATATCACAAGAACTGTGTATTTGTGAATAGTAAATGAACAACTTCCATGTTTTTCAGCAACAAAGAAGCACTTATCACAATCAGCAAGTTCACACTGGCTTCCAGCGTGCAGGCTGAGTAATTGTCTCATCAGGATAACAGCCTTTATGACTATCATGATCTCACCACCACTCTCAAAGATCCAAAAGGCCTCTTTTGCCCCTTACTGTGGATGCAAGGCATACTCAGTCTTTGCACTTGAAGCAAATCCTACTCTGTAGCTTCAACCCTTGGCTCTTAATGCAGGCAGGGTGTAATCTTGTTATTTTTCACACCTTCACATTTAAAGCACAAAAACTATGGATTTTCTCAGTAGAGAGAAAGCATATACTGAAATTCCGGTCCCAGTCATGACATCTCCCACAACGTCATTAACTCAAAATAGGTAACAGAGATAGCAGTAATAACAAAATAGTAACTTGCACCTCAAAAATTAAGATGGAATTTAATTTTACATAGATTGTTTTTCCCCTCCTTAATACTTTGCAAACACAGCAGCTTACAGTGGATTCTGTGCTGGGACTATGGGCATAAAATATGCCTTCTGCCACCACTTCCCTCTCCCACTTCTCTTACTGAATATGCCTGGGAGTCATCTATTTTAAAACATAGCTACAACTGTGTGTTCTAGTTTAATAAAGTACTGAAAAATAACCCCAACTTAACCAGGTCTGGTTCAGTGTTTAAGCTCAGAACAACAGCAAATGAGTGTTTACCAGTGTCCAATCAACACCTGCCTAAGAAAAAAAAAAAAAAAAGAGGAAGAGGAGCACACTTGTTGCAGTGTATTCACACTGTGTACTGACACATGGTCTTTCTTTGCCTCTTCTGAAACGTGGAGGAAACTACTGTCTCCGTGATAAAGGGATTACAGTGTACTCTCATAACATTTTTTTTTCTTCCATTGCAAGATATTCATGTACCTAGTGGTGTGGTGACTGAGTTCACACACAGGGACAAAGACCAGTGGACAAGGAAGCACTTTAACTTGAAACATCTTAAAAGCTGGACAAGATTTTTCATCAGTACAGACTGGTGTCAGGGCAGGCTGCGGACTGCTGCCAGGTGGGTTTCTACCCTACAGCCTCCTCCAGCCTCATTCCCACCTGCTTTAAGCACTGGGCACTCTGCACCTCCCTCCAAAGTAGGCACTTCACAGAAGTGTGCATACCTTTTTTTTTTTTTCTTTTTTTTCCCCCCCTCCAGAGTGAGACCTCAGAAAGCAGGAGAGCAGTCTTATTGCAGAAGAGAAGAGCTGCCTGTTCCTGGAAGGCTGTTGGAGCCAGCTCCAGGGTAGCCTGACCTCCTCGACCAGGGCTGGCTACTGCTGCCTGCTTACCGAAAAAAGCAAAGCTCTCTGGCTGTTTGTTGCAGCCCTGTCTGGCATGCATGCAGGCCTGTCAGGCCTTGACAGATATAAATAGAAACCACTCAAAACAATAAACATTTATCCTCCAAAAAAATACAAATAAAAAAAAAAAATAATAATTAGTATAAGAATTACAAGTTCAAGTTGGATGTGCATTTCACTTCCTCCCATATGTTCTACAGGTGCGCTGCCCAAAACCCCACATCATTTTCAAATTTGAATTGCTCCTTGGGAGGTGGAGCAGCTTACACCTCATTTCCCATGCCAACTTTGGACAATGACTGTCCCCTCTCCTCATGCACCACTTTAGGTTCCCACCATTTCTTTCAGGCTACTGCCACAGCTCCCCTGCCAGTCCCATTGTAACCCTTCCCCAGTTTGCCCACCCTGTGCCTCCACCATTTTCCACATCCCAAAGGCACAATAGCATCCTTCCCCACATCCCCTATGACTTTAAAAATGCCTTTTACAATTGTGTAAGCTTCATTTCCTTGGGGAATCAGACTTAAGCAAAACACACACAAATCAAAAAGCAGAGGCATCATGGAAAAACAGGTATTTTGTGGGGGGGGAAAAAAAAGAAAAAAAAAGATTCTTCTTTATACTTCAGTATTTCTCTACCAGATGTTTTGGCATCCCAAAGCCCATTTTAAAAATTCTGATTACAACCTGTATTAAAAAAAAAAAAACAGAGACCACACAGTGCAAAGGTGTCCATTACAAATAAAGAACCTTTACAGCTGCACAGAGGGATATTTACTGAGTAGTAGGCTTCTTTTTTATTTTGAAGTTCCCAATCACAAGTCAAAGATGCTCTTCACCATTGTTATCAAGTGTTATCAAGCCTGCTAAGCAACACATCAATCTGACGGACCCGTATTTGGTAAGCAGCAAACCCAAGACTACCGACAAGATTACAGGATATAGCTGTTTTTAAAATGCAAGATGAGGGCACAACATATTATCCCAGCAATGCAATCCAGGGACAGACCTGGAATTTTCACTTCCAAAATGGTACCATACTTTTGCCTCTGACTTTGCCAGCATTTAAAAGAGAAGAATTACCAGAAAGATTCCATAAAGCAAGTACCTCTTCACTGTTTTTGACAATCCTATGCATAAATCTGGTATGTGAAAGAATTACAGTTTTGAAGAACTATTTAGAAACACAATTACCAGTATCAACATCACAGATAAACATGATGTGGCAAAATGATACGTTCACTCACAACAGATGTTTTTGAGGCAAACATGGTTTTCTTTACCATTAGCATATTCCCCTTAACTCATTCTTCTCCATGCTATAGAGACCTATTTCATTTCCCCCATATAAGTGATTATTTTGCCCTTCTTTTCATCTTTATCCCATTTAATTTTATATCCTTATTGCGAGGAGATGTGGGGTGATAGAATAACAGAAGCTCTTCCCAACACAAGCACATTGCAAGTTCATACAGGAATACAATCTTGGTTTGTCTCTCTTCTGTCCTTAGTTACTCCTAATGTTGTCTTTTTTAATCAAGAGGTACCTGCATGTTCCAGATTGTTGGTACTAAACAAACAAAAAGAAATCTGAAACATCACAGCCTCGTTCAGATATTATAACGTACAAGATGAAGTAATGCTTCCATTAATCTTGCCCAGCTCTCCCAGTAAAGAACTTTATTTTCAGATTCTATCTGCTTTATATGGTTGTGATATAAATTAACCTATTCTTTTTCTCAAAAAACTGCAACGTAATCTCCAGAAGTACTCAGAGTCCACAAAGGATATGGAATTGCTGGAAATTCTTACATCCTTTTCTGCACAAAGGATATTTGGCTCATTCTACTGAGCCCAATGAAGTAATGTTTAAGTAACTGATACTAAACTGGGCAAAGCAAGCCTAAATGGATGTTTTCAGAAATTCCACCAAGTCAGGAAAGAAGTCACCTGGAAATGACATTACAGAAGAAAGGGCGAGAAGCAGACAAATGAACACTCATTTATTTCAAGACAAGATTGAGCTGGAGTTTCTGGAAATGAAGCAACAGAAGCTAGTGGCATCTTGGCAGAGACAGGAGCAACAAGATATACACCAATCCAGGGGTTTGGCAGCGTCCCAGTGAAGAGCTGGGACTTGCTTATATTGTTAAAACCATCAGTTTGCAACAACACAGCCCAGCTGGAAAGCCACCTTATAGCTTAAAAGGCTTCTTTTCCCAATGATCTGCTGGAACAGGCAGCAGGACGCAACACATCTAAAGAACTGTGATTAAGCCTTTCAAAAGGTAAATGATAAACTTCAGCCCTTATTCTACAAACAATCCTCTGGCTCTGCAATAATCTGACTTCTGAACGACTGAGCATGAAATCATTCTGAGTTGCTTCCAGGGACTTACGGTAAGTTGCTGCAGTTTTATGGTAATGGCATCCTGCATCTTGACCAGCTATTTTCTTAAAAATTCCGATCTGCTTCTTTGTAACTGGAAAAAATAAAGCTAACTGATGCCACTATCATTAAGAAAGTGGGAGAACAGAGGGCTGAGACTAATTACTGCAAGAAAACGTTACAGCCTAACTGGGTAGGGCCTGCCTTGCTTGAATTCAACTGTAACTTTACCACTGTAAGAGACAAATCCAAAATAACTACTGTTTTGGCTATCTTTAGCCTTTATAACAATAACTGTTTTGTTGTTGCAGTTCCATCTAGTTACTCCTCCTGATTTGATGGCTCTTATGTGTCTACTTGCTGACCCCTCAGCATACACCTTAGGTACTCTGCCAGGTACAAAACAGAAGTTCTTCCATGCAATTACACTTGAATTTGCTTGAACCTCAGTGCTTCCCTTCTGCCTTCTCCACAAACCTAACCCTAGCCAAGGATGACAAGACAGAGCAAACCTCAACTCCACATTTAAATTGAAAAAATCCAACCCAGAATTTCTTCATCATGCAAGTCTGTGTCACTTGGAGAAGAAAATGTTAGAGTTAATAGGATTTCAAACTCCCTTCATAAAAGAACACTGTAGTAAGAAGTACATAAAAGCAATTCTCTGCTCAAATTTCAAGGCAATATTCTGGGTTTAGTTACTAATGTGTTTTATTATTATTACTGTTACTATTAAAACCAACCAGCAAGAGGGGTGGTGTTGTGTTTCAGTGATATTTTATATCTTTCTCATGGAAGTTCTGAATACAGGAGGCTCTGGTTTCTTGTCATCTCTTTGACAGGGGTTAAAGTTATAGCACAAGTGGAAATCCAGGCAGCAACATTTTTAATAAATGCAGACTGCACATATGCATATGATAATGAAAAAGGCTGACTTGACCCCATCCTCAGAGTATTTGACTTTTCAGGTCAACTGTTTCTCATGGTGACAAAATTACTGCTCTTGGGGTCACAGAAAGTGAACACTGAGGATCTAAAATATAAAAAAAAGATGATGAAATTCCCCCAAAGGATATGTCTTCAATTTGCAATAATGTATCAAATGTCTACTATGCAAAACCATTTTAGCTGGAAGGATTAGATTTCAACATAGATGCTGAAGACCCGGCCCTAAGCAGAAAATTTCTTGTTTTATTATATCACTGTTTTTAGGACATGCTGTTCATATTGGCAGCCATAGAAGGGTTGTGTCATACCTGGCACAGATAAAACCATAGGCAAAAGTCAAGGCCATTTAAGAAGGGAGAGGAGGAAGCGAAGGGAGTCCAACATGTCAGAATGTGCCCTAAGGACATTCTATCTGAAGAACAAAATTAAGAGAATATCTCCAGTTGGTACTTTAGACTAACCAAAAAATAAGGAATTGAGAATAGCTTATGAGAGAATCTGATAAAAACTACTGGTTTGGTGTTACAAGATTCAAAAGAACACAGTAAGAATAAGATAAAATTACCTATTACACCAACGACCTTCTGTCAATATAGATTTCAAGATACCTTTGATCAGAAGTGATTTTTCACTTTGATGGTTCACATTATTATGACATTTGGCTGGAATTGGTAGAGTTAAGTGTCTGCTGCTATTTTCATTACAGAATATTTTATGCCTTAGTTGCTCAAAAACCTGATTTTGCTTTAAAACTAGATTTGGCAGGCAAATGCCATAGCCAAACATGTGGGTTAATAGATTTGTCATAACAAGAAACATCTTACAAACCAAAACCTGAAAAAAATAATGAAAAAAGCTTACAACCACCACCAATTCTGAACCAATCCAAAAAGCTTACATCTAATCCAGCCACTACCTTTTTAGAGTGATGCACACTGTTTTATTAATTAGCTTTACTGTTTAACTTCATGCATTATCAACAATCAATATATTGTTTTTCTTTAAAACAAAAAAAATCCTGGCAGGTCTACGAATCAGCATTCTTGTTCATGTAATAGTAATAACCCCAACAGCAGCTAAAAACATGGATGGGGTGCAACCATAACACCAATGAGAAAGTGCTGATTGGCTTTACTGGAACCAGGAGTTATGAAAAAGCCAAAATTGGCCGAAAATAGCATAAGACTGAAAGTTTAGAATAAGGGGAAAAAGCAGAGGAGTTTACACCCATCCATGATTCCATCCATCTAAGAACAATAGCTTTTGGGAAATTAAACTGTACGTGCACAGAATGATCAATAGCTTTTCCCTGACAAGTGGAAGCTGCAGTTGGCAGATATTACTAAGTGGCTCCCTGTGACATCTTTCACACCCATCTTGACATCAGATAATTTTACCAATATTTTTCAAGTTATCATTTTTATACACATAAACAATCAAGTTAATATTAGATTGTCAAAATAAATAATACAGGTCCGACACACATTGTATAACAGAAGGAGAATTGAAATTAGACAGTAAATATAAGAACTCCAAGCAGGTTCTAGAAAAATAAGAATTAATTGCAAGCTTCCCTTCTAAAGGCAGAAAAAGAAATCCATCTCAAAGATGTACAAAGCCTTTTGAAACGATGTAGGGTATTTAACTGTATGACAAGCATTAATAAGAGTTACCCAGATAAATTCCAGCACATCAGCTTTCAAAATGTATTTAACCTAGCTAAGCCCACAATCTTTTGTTTGTTGAATCACCAGCAAATTGAAACGAGGTCTAAAAAAAAAAAAAAAAAAATCAATACAGAGTGTAATGTACAGACACAGACATGATTTTGGTGCACTACCATCTTGTGGACTAAGTAGGAAAAACATGAAATGAAGTTTTATATGCACAACCAACTTACATTTAGGGAGTATACTGATCTGTGAAAACAGTCCTAACACTGAGTTGGGTAAATGTTACACTAGAACAGTTCATTGTTTTCTTATGGTTTTGCAGATTTTATTAAAACTTTTGTTGGACAAATTGCTAACAGTGCTATCATCAGCAACAATGACATCATCAGCCTTTCCAGAAAGAAAGTTTCACCAAAACCCCAAGATTATACAGAGCAGCTGCAGAAGATCTATCAAACATACTGCTGGCTCAGATGCCACTGCTGCACAACTCCATGGCTTTCACCCGTACATTCATGGGAGTTTCTCCTGGAGGCACAGCCATCTCTTGTAGCCTGAAGGATAAACTCATACCCTGGTATTTAATGCCAGTATTGGGGACTTGCTTAGGCTGGTTAAGTTACCCTTGTTTTATAAAGCATTTTCATACATGCATACATACCTACAAACAAGTGTGCGTACTTGTGTATAAAGTATATACATGGTTTACAGATATATGTACATACACACATGATTTCTATACATATTTTAAAAACATATGCCCCTCCCTTCTCCAACTCACCTACACATGCAATAATTGGCACTTTATGATTGCACTGAAGTTACGGTAGGCAGATGCCCAGTTGTGATGAACATTGCTGCTTCTTCCTGCAGCTAAGGAGAAAGTTAAATTTATGGTATCTAACCATTCAAGGACTAACTACAGTCAGATAAGGTGCCCTTGAACATCCTCAGTGCAATCACAGAACAGCTCCCAGACAAAGGATGCACATGCCCCCATCTTGTCTCTGCATACTCTGGTTGTCCTGCTACTTTGGCCTGCATCTGAACAATTTTCTACAGCACGAAAATGCTGAACTCAGAGACAGAGCTCTTTATGTTGCTGCTGAGATACCTTTATCACTAGAGGCTGGAAAGCAATCCTAAGTGACTGGGGATTGCATGACAAGAAAGGAAGGGGAGGAAAGAAGCTCAGCTTCTTTCAAGTGAGACAGAGTATCATGTGCTTACACTGGATTAAGTTTCTTACTTAAAGCTTTGAAGGCCCAAGTCATGGGGTGGAAAAATGGGAAGTCCTGGAAGATATGTATTGTATCTTTGATGGTCTAATGACTTATACCGAAGTACAAATATATAATGGTAAACGCCACCCAAGAATTCTTCGTTAATATGACTATTACAGTAAGGGCATTTTATTTATTCACATTTTATTATGATTTATTATTTCATTTATTCATATTTTATTTGTAATTTTATTTGTAATTTTTCAACAAAGGACTGGGAGGTAAATTAGCTGAGAAAGTAAATTAGACTAGAACAAGAAAAGCTGGGACAAGGGGATAACAGAGTCTATAAGCACCAGGAATGTACAGTTTGCTCACTCCATTCATATACTGTAACATATTCAAGTACAAAGCATGATGCATGCCCCACAGTTAAGAGTCACGTCCAACACAAATAACTCACATTACAACGATGAGGGCAGAATTAAACTGGGAAAAGGATTTCTCTCACCCTGTCATCTTCCCGACAACCTGTATCTCACTCTTAAAAGTTTTTAGTAAAACGTTTTACTAAAACATTTAAATGACCAGTTGGAGCTTTCCACTGTGAAATATTATGGAGCGTGCCTTTATCGCTTCTGCAACTCATTATTGTGGGTTACTGATGCCTCTCTCCCTGCAGTATAGTTAAACCTCTATGATGACTCATTCTCCTGTGTATTCCTCCTAGATATTACTTGTGAGTATCCAGACATAAGCTAACAGATTTCAGACCATAGACAAAAGAATGATCTTCAAATTTAACTCAGTGTAATGAAACAAATGCATAGAGAACACATAGTTCTCTGTTAGTTCAGTTCACTGCCTGGTTATATTTAAGTTTTCCTGTTAATAATGAACCAAATTACTGGCTAGGCCAAAATGGTCTTTGTGAATGGAGTCAAACCTGGTTGATCACAAGTGGCAATCCCAAGGGTCAGTACTGGTGCCAGTTTTGTTCAGCATCTTCATCAATGCATTGATGAGGGGATCAAGTGGACCCTCAGTAAGTTTGCAAACGACACCTAGTTGGGTGGGAGCGCTGATCTCCTTGTGGGCAGGCAGGCTGTGCCGAGGGATCTGGACAGGCTGGATTGATGGGCCACATCCAGCCGTATGGCATTCAACAAGGCTCAACGTTGGTGCTGCACTTGGGTCCTAACAACCCCATGCAGTGGGACAGACTCAGGGAAGAGTGGCTGGAAAGCTGCCTGGCAGAAAAGGACCTGGGGGTGCTGGTTGACAGCCATGAGCCAGTGGTGTGCCCGAGTAGCCAAGAAGACCAATGGCATCCTGGCCTGCAGCAGAAGCGTGGCCAGCAGGACTAGGGAAGTAACTGTACCTCTGTACTCAGCACTGGTGAGACCAATCCTTGAGAACTGTGTTCAGTTTTGGGCCCCTCGCTGCAAGGATACTGAGTTGCTCAAGCATGTGCAGAGAAGAGCAACAAGGCTGGTGAAGGGACTGGAAAATGAGACATGTGAGGAGCAGCTGAGGGAACTGAGGTTGTTTTGTCTGGAGAAGAGGCGTCTGAGGGGAGACCTCATCACTCTAACTACCTGAAAGGAGGTTGCAGAGAGGAGGGTGTTAGTCACTTTTCTCAGGTGACAAGTGATAGGATGCAGCTTCAAGTTGCAGCAGGGGAGTTTAATCACACAATCATAAAACAGTTTGGGTAGAAATGGACTTTAAAGATCAACTAGTCCCAACACCCCTGCCATGGGCAGAGACACCTTCCACTAGAGCAGGCTGCTCAAAGCCCTCTCCAGCCTTGTGTAGATAGGGCAATTTGAAGAATCTCTTCACAAAAAGGATCGTTAGGCACTGCCATGGGTCACCCAGGGAGCTGGCAGAGTCCCCATTCATGGATCTATTTGAGAGATGTGTGGATGTGGCACTTAGGGGACATGGTTTACCAGTCGACTTGGAAGTGTTAAGTGGATGGTTGACTATCAAGAAAGATCTTTTCCAACCTAAACAATTCTATGACTCTAAATGGCGTACTTTTAATGAATGCCAAGAATGTTCAACACCTCATCAACATGACCTGCACATATATAAAATATCTGAAAAATATTAACATGCCAAAGTTCACCTGTATTTCTAGAACATCAGTTTTATTGTTAAAAATACAGCAGTGCAAGAATGCAATTACTTGTACTACTTGCATTCAATTCCTGTGTACAAGTTATTTGGTACTGCTTGAAAGTACTTTTGAAAATCATTAAACAGAATTAAACAAAGTAATTCCACTCTCTAGATGTGAAGGATAAATCACCAAAAGAAATCCCAACATTTTATAGCAACAATGCCAAATGATAGTCCTTCCAAAGCTCTTTAGGTAGGTGGTGATTTAGAATGCTTCTCTTTGGCCTTCTCTGCCCAGGTCCCAGTATAGCCACAGTCCCTTGCTCTGGGACATGAGTAAAGTCCAAATTCTGCCCTTTCTCAAAAGCTGTCTCCTGGCTAGAAGAATCTCACTGCTGACGGAAGACATAGCTTACCTTTTCGGTATCGATTTCACTGAGTCTAGCCCTTAACAAAGCAAGGAGTGAGACAGACTAATCAATACAGATAGAACAATGGCCAAAACACTTTCACGCTGTTTTCTTAGAAACTGCTCAAGTCCCTTTCTGCTGTAGGTTAAATCATGTTTTCCCATGGTTTGTCTTTAACCATCCAGTACTACTCATAAGGCCATCATCCAGGCTCAATTCTGGTATCTCAAAGACAAACAGAAGTTACTGCAGGACTAGATGAATTTTGCTGAATAACCCCAGTTGGTTCTTTCCAAGCCAGAACAAATCCAAGTTCAGAGTTTCTGCCTGTAAGGGCAGACCACAAACCTGCACAGCTGCCTCACTCCTCCCCATGGCTGTGCCTCCCATGTAAACCAGCCACAGTCACCATCAACCTCATGCTCCCCACTCAGCAGCCTTAACTACCAGACTAACATTTCGGACTACAACACAGGCAACTATTTCCTTCCCCAACATCAAGGTGATATTCCCGTCCAAACACTTTCTCTCTCCATGATGACTTTCCTCAAGCCCCATTTCAGGGGAAGGGGAGGATAGCGAGCTTGAGAATGAGCAGAGCCTCTGAGCTGTCCACCTATGTAATTCATGTTAATGACTAAATACTGCTGACCTTTTATTTCAAATTCTTTAAGGCTGGTGAGCATGACAGCTTAATCTATACCCAGAACTTGCGTATAATCAGTGCACTTTAAGAAAAAAAAAAAAAAAAGCTTTCTTTTTCCAAATCACATCAACTGTAGCAGTAGCACCACACTTTTCCTACTTCAAGCTGAACAAATTCCCATTAAGAGTTTCTGAACAGAAAGGGGCAGGGGAAGGCATGACACAGTAATTTATAGCATAAATCTACATAGCCTTATTAGAGTGGCATCCTTTCAGACTCTAAAAGGAAGAAAATCAAAACTAGCATACTTTTGGTAAAAAAAAAATAAATTATTATATAAACAGGGTTGAAACTTGCATCAAGAAGATGAAAACCTTCATAAAGAAATATGATATTGCATCAATGTAGCATTATTAACTTCCACATGTTACCAAAAATAACGCAACTAAAAGGTTATTTCAGAATAAAATGCAATTGTTCCTGAAATGACATTTAGGTAGCATTATGGAAATGTTTCCCAATGTCAACTTAGGCATTAAAAACATACCTACCAGCCTTTCCACAGCATGCAAAAAATCTTCTAGGATTATCGTGTGTAATGAGCCATCTGACAAGCTGTGGTACTGATCAAATGCTTACAGGGGTCACTACTTGTCATTAAGGTACCATTATGAATGCTGATACACAAGTGTGACTTTTTACTTTTAATGACATGCCAAACAGTAAGAAATGTTAAAGGTGAGATCAGAATCACAGAAAACAAAACTTAGTGCCACCTTATTAATTTTAATTTTCACTTTATATGCAGGAAAACACAGTAGCAACTCAAAATGTAACATAATCCCTGCAAGTATCATTTTTGATGCAAGTCAGAAAATGGTTCAATTATTTAATTTTCTTTGGAAGAGGAATGGTAAGAAAACTTGAGGTCTGGGATACTGATTAGGGAGAAAACGCAGACTGACTCATAAGCTTTATCCAAGCCAGAAAAAACAATGGTAATCAACATCTACTGACAGCTGGCTTACATGATTGAACTAAAGCAAAATCTCAAATGCATTTCTTAAAAAACAAGCATTTACAGCACTCACAGACATGGAGACAATGAAAACAACCTACTCATCTAGTCAGCCTAGTTTCCATCCAATCTGAAATTACAGTTCTGATTGGCAGAATTATACGGATCCAAAAAGTGGAGATGAAGCTGGCTGTTGGCAGCAGAAGAGAAATGCTTGGCTCCCGTAGGAGCTTTCACTGTTACCACACATCCTGGGCCTGTTCCATGAATCAGCACTGCAGGACAAGCCAATTTCAAAGCAGTGGTTTGCTTGCCCATGGTTCACAGCACTATCAATCAGAAATACTTCACAGCACTTTACAAAATACAGCTTTCTGGGGGTTTCTCTCTATAACATATGGTGGTGCCTAAAGGACACCCTCCTTCAAAAGTAATTTTTCAGTGGTTAATGCAGTGTTAACAACATCTTCTTTACTAAAACAGTTTCTGAAACCATAAGACTGGAGGCTGGTCTGGGACACCTCAAGCAAGAGCTACTAGAATATATGTGAGGGTGTGTCCTGTAGGGAACCTTGACCCAGACCCAAATAGGAGAAAGCCCCAGTATGTATGATGAGACCTTTATTATCTCAGAAGCCTGTAGACACTTGCACATGCTGTCAGTTCATTTCATTTAGCTGTGAAGATGTTGGGGAACACCACTGGAGTTTAGATTTTTATCTAACAAGAAAAGTCCATATACATTTTAGCTCGGGATTTGAACCAGGCTCTTGATTTGATTTCAATTTCATGCTGCACTGTGCTGCTGAGCTCTTAACGGAAATGTCCTTGAACAGAAACAATTAACCGAAGTATAATAGATTAATCTCAATAGTTACTCTAATCCCTTCTATACTGACATAGCTAGTGTAATAGGGCACATAAAGCAGGCAGAGTTGGAAATTTCTTAACAATAAGATCATTTAGAGAAGAAAAATGTGGTCTGTTTGAATAAAATCTATTTATTCATTTTTAAGCAAAAAGTGATTTCTCTCATTGCCCCTCTCTGCTGAATTTTGCCATCTGCAACTTTGGCTTTTTCAAAATATGTTAACTGATGAGTTAAGTATGACCTTTTAAATATTTTTAATTTTTTTTTTTTTCCAAAATTCCCTATTTTAAGTAAACACAAATAAAATTGGGGATGAGGTCTTCTGCCCCAGAGATTACAGTAAGTACTATCTAATAGTGATGTTTACAATAACAAAAATTTTGAAGCAGGAAATTCACACATCATCCGTGGGTCTATGCTCAGCACGTATCAGTAGCTCTGGAGCAAAGAAATTGTTCGTTGCTGTTTACTAGCTTAAGCAACAGTAACATCAGAATAGACAAAAGTTAGTAGCCACCGAAAAACAATGAAGGAAGTAACTTTCACACTAAAACTTCAGTGCATTTTAGAACTATTTTCAGAAGATACCTCACTGTTAAAGAACACAGGGTACCATTGCCAATTAACATTTCAGAACTCATAACAAGTAGGAAGTCTCTACAGGAAGTACAGCACATTCAGACATCTGAAAACTCTTCCAGCCAACACAACACAGCCTAGCTCACTGATGAAAGCATCTTTCCCTCTGAAGGAATACCAGCTATCATACGCTACATGCAAGGAATGGTCGCCAGAGGGAAACCAGCAAAGATGAGAAGGGATGGCAGGAAGCTACACTGATGAATCAGCAGGTGACAAGCAAAGCGTTGCCAATGCACTGTCAGCATGCTGCAAGAAATGCAGTATTTCCAAGAAAGATCAGGATCACTTAGTGAACCATGGCAGAGTCCAGCTAAGACCCAGGTTCTAACTAAGCAGCCTAAAAACAAAATACCAGCTGTATCTAAATTGCTTTGAATAAAGCCACCCAAACCAGTTCAGCTGTCTTTTAAAGGTATTTTTAAATATCAACAGATGCATTTTCAACCTTCCGCTTTAACACCTGACAGCAATTGCTTTTAAATCATTATTGACTTCTTAAAAGTATTTCAGCAAAAATATTACTGCAGCATCTTTGTAACACCAAGACTGCAGATAGCAGAAGTCCAGAGAAGAAGCTGTGCGTTTCTTATTCATATACATATATATATTCATATATTCAAGCAAGTAACTCAAGCACGGCTCATTTCTACAGAAAAAGCTGATGTTGCTTATAGCACACTTGACATACTGTCACATTACAGCATTCAAACATACAGTGTTTTATTAACTATATTCCTAACAAGAAGTTCTTCTTAGCAGTAACCAAAAGCATGACATGACACACTGACAAGCAATGTGACAGCTCCTTTCTGATCAAATGTGCTCAACATAAATTGCGATTCGCTATGTCTGACACTCAGTGACAGGCTAGGAAATCTGTAACAGCAAAGGCAGTGCTCTAAGAATCTCATCAATATATCTTTAAAAATACCTAATGGTTTATTTCCAAAGCTTGCATGTTCTATAACATGAAAACTCTTTTTCTTTCAAGCCACATCGCAGTTCAAAATCTGTCTAGATCGTCTTGCACATGTACAATCCACCACTAGAGGGTGCAGTTGTTCTGTTTCATAAACCTAAGTTATTTACAATTTAATAAAATTTTACTACATGACTAAGCTCTTTCAATAATTTTGTTGAGCTACATATGTACTGCATAATTAATTCACAGTCAGAAGAATTATTTTCATTCAAACTCTCCAAGTAACTAAACTGGGAGTCAACACATTTTCTATAGCAAGGAACACGATCTTGATTCCAAGACCCGAGCTCGTTTTAATACTCTTGCCTTTATACAGACTGACAGCTAAATAACTGTCAAAGCAAGAGTCCCAGTATAGGACTTTCCAAATTAACCAGGCTCAATCATTAGGTTATTGCTATCTGCATGGTCATTTTTACAGTGGTTATGTGACTGTCCTACTCACTGTTTTTGTTTTCTCTTTGAAAGGACATGCTGCTTTTAACAGTACACTTGCTTTGGCCCTGGATCTGAAAAAGTACCCCCATTCAAATGGGCATCAGATCAGGTAGTGGATAGGGACAATTACATAGAGTCTAAGATAGATCTTGACACCTGATAGTTATCAAGATACTAAGATAGCACAAAAATACCTGAAACTTTTCAGAAATATTGAAGGGGCAGTTACAAAAACAGCTATCAACTGTTGTATTTGGAAAGCCTGTAAAAAAATATAAAACATCTTTTAAGTAGGAGATGGAAATGAGAACAAGTAAAGCAAACAGAGAAAAATCTGGAAGTCAGTTCTAGAAATTGACAGATTATTTTTATTGTGTTTAACTTCATTTAGCATTTCTTACTGCAAAGTAGTGAAGAAAACTACTGATAAAGATTGTCGATAAAGAACCAATACGGACTGATCGGTATTTGACTGAACACAGCTAAAAAGAAACCGAGTAAACTGAAACATGGAAAACATTGCTAAATATTATGTCTTGCCAAGACATAAGAAACAATGCAGAAATTATTCATCTACAAAAAAAAAAAAAAAAAAAAAAAAGGCAGAAAGTCAGTATCTACTGCTTTATTTTCTTTTTAAAAGCTGAATATGCAGTAATTAAAGCCTTATTATTAAAGCACCAGGGAGGAAAACTTGAGCTCAATCCTCAGGTTCACAAGGCGTCGGTGACACAATTTACCGTTTCCTCCTTCAGAGGACACTTGTCTTAGGTCTCCTGTGCTTTGCTGTAATGCTTGAGCTTAATGTCTGAAGTTGCGGGCAAGAGGAGTTAACGCTAGCGTCATTCAAGAGCAGTGTCTATTCATCTGACATCTAAACAGCACCCTTGATAAACAAGGATCTAAGCAACAGGCATAACCAGAGAGAGAGAAAAAAAATAATGTTCCTAAGGTTGGTACCTTTATTTTGTACTAAAGAATGTCCTCTCTCATTTAAAATAAAACATTTGATTAAAAACAAAAAAGCCCACAGTACTTGATGTGTTTTACAGCATCACCACCCCGAAAAAAATGCAACCACAAACAAAAAGGTTGAAAGGGTTGAAAGTAGGAAACCCCAGGAAAATGAGGGAAACGTGAATAAATCAGCCTCAACATTAAATAAAAGGTAGCTTGTAGAACATAAGAAATGACACAGAACAGGGTGCACAAATCCAGGGGAGGGGAATAATTTCTACAACCACAAGTAATATAATAGTTGCAGTACGTTTATAGAACCTCTAACTGCAAATGACAGAAAGAGCCTGATAACCCATCTTCACATTCATTTTGGGTAATTTTCACAAATGTTGTCTCTTGATATTTATATCTGTAAATATGTTCAATTTTATATTCAGCAGGTTTAAAACAAAACCGTCATTTCACACCCCTGACTCTTAAGAAAGACATTATTACAAGCTTACAACAGCAACAAGATGTTTCAGCAATTCAACTAAGTATCTGAAACCCTACAGCTGAAGCTCACACAAATAGATTCTGAGCTTATCATCAAAAAGGGGTGAGGGGAAGAGTGCGCATGGCACCTAGGGGCAACTAGTAAACAGCAGGGAAATGCTGCAGAATTTATTCATTCCTTTCTAAACAGAAAGGTCACAGACTAAGCTGAGAAAAGGAAAAAGCTACAAAATGGATGACGGAATACAATCATGTGCTTTAACTTTCCCACAAGGATTTAAAATTGAAGATCCATATTTCTATCCCCCATCTACGTTTGCAAAGCAGGCTGTGTCACAGTTCACTGCATTAAAATGGTGGCAAACTCTAGCAACAAAATAATGCAAAACAAAAACCAAATGAATCTAGAATTGGACTCACATTCTATGCAAGTAGCTCTAAAGAAAATAAGCATGTTTTAGCCCTATTGCTTTGTTCTGTTTGGGATTCATGAGACAAACATTAAAAAACTGAACTTTTAGAAGCATGCTTTTTATCTAAAGCATTGTATGACTACTGCAAGGACCATAACAGGTCATCATATACATGTAAAGCCTGAAGGCTGATTATGCGAGAGCTTTCGTTTTGTACGCTAAGGGCCAGTACATTTGAAAAAAAAAATAAAATAAAAAAAAATCCTTGCAGCAGTATCTGTTTCCCCAGAAAAAGCATAGGAGAGGAGACAAGTTAGACAAGGGGAAAAAATAAAATAAAATCCTGTCCTAGCTGCTGCTATTTATAACAGAACAATCAGTTGCAAAATAGCATCTATTGCCTAAAGATCTGGATTGCTATACTTTCAAAGTATTTATTCCTTTCTACACCAGTAACATTTGTTTCTGTTCTGTTTCTGTGCATTATGCATTAACTTCAGCTACAGGTAGCCAAGCACATGAGTTGAAGTCATCTCATCCTTCCAGAGCACACATCGAGACTGCACAGGGGAACAAAGTCGTGCAGATTTTGTTAAAACAATGCTATCATTCTTCAACCTCCGGCCAGCATCAGGTATTTCAATTCCTAACAAGTTTCTGCATGCTGATATTCTTTCAATTCTGCAATAATAGTCATACAGACATTTTCCTTTCTGGTATTTGAAAATATTCTTCTGTTTTATGACTATTTGTTACACAGGCACAGACATCATCAGGCTGCAAGATCTGTTTATCTTCACCAGAGAGGAGTAGCTGCAGGGCCTGAAATGACCACTAGACTTGCTGATGTCTGGACAGGAAAAAAACACAATGTAAATGAATAGCTGCCTAAACAACTGCTTGACAAGTGAAATAATAGTCTGACAGTCACAATGAGAGGGGGCATTGGAAGGAAAACAGCATCCATGCTTATTAGCTGCCTGATTTAAGACAAAGGATTTAGAGACTGTACCAGTGTGCAGGCTGGTAGCCAGCCTTCAGGTAGCCTGGATAACATCCATTTGCCTTTAGATAGCTGTCAAATTCAGCAATGCCAAAAGCCAATGTTTGAACACTAAGATCTACTTTGGTGTGATGCATGGAACAGCATTCTCCAGCACATGTATTACCACAACATTCTGCTTCTGAACTTCTATGTTCACAGTTTATGCAGTGTATTTTTATGTGAGGCATTGCATGAGAATACTAATGCTTTGCGTTCTCTATAGTTAAACAATTACAAATACTTCAGGCATACGCCCATCAGTGTCTCTCTTTTCTTTTTCTCTGATTGCCTGTGGGGAGGAGACTACTTCTTACTCTAGCTGGAGTGCTGCCTGTTAGGCACATTGTTAAATTTGTTTTTAACTTTAGTTTGCTAACTCCTCAAGCTGCTTGCAAGGCAGCTCCACCAACTGTGACTGGCTGCCTAGGGCTTAAGCCCCAGGGCACCAGAGCACGAAGCACCTTCTGTGCTTCTTGTATCAGAACTGCTCTGCAGCTCTTATTCCCACACCTCAGCCTCCCAGCTTCCAAACTGCTTCTGAAGGAGAAATCCCATGCTCTCAGCTGATCTAAGTAACCTTTGCAAAATAGGCATGTGCCTTAAAATATTTTTTGTTCCAACTATGACTACAACCAAACCTACTAGCCAAACCTAACTATGAATTCTTTACTACAATTCTTGCTGGGAAAAATAAAAATATTTTTTCACCAGCCCTTTTTGTATGTCAAGTATTAAAAAACGTGCAAAAGAGAAGAACTGGAGGTGCAGCCTGACACAACACATTTTTCAACCTCATTTTCATTTAATTTTTATCTGTAGATTGGCTTAGGGCTACAGGGTTTTTTCCTTCCTTTTTGCCGTAAGTCAAGACAAATGGCATCGATCACACTGCATGTTTCAGTTCTCTGCCATGCTGTTTTTATGGGAATGAATCATCTGTGAGAAGGAAGCAAAAAGCAAAAGCCAGTAAGAATGACCATTAGCTCTTACATTTCAGGACACAGCGATACTATTGCTGTGATACAGCAAAATTAGAGGTCAAGATTTAAGCAGTGCATGGATAGAACTTTAACAATCTTTGGTTTATTCTGAGAATACTTAAACTCATTATGGAGTAATATCTAATATCCATCAAAGACTGGAAGGCTGCATCATCAACACTTTAAAACTTTGCATTTAATTAATAAAGGAAAGCTGGATATAGCTTTATCTGGAGATACCCTATAGGTAATCAAGCAGTGTTCTTCCCTTCACGCCTGCCCATGTAGTCCAGTAGTTTAAATGGGTCAATGTGACGATTCAAAAACAATCATAGAAAATCACCGTTTTCTCATCATTCAGACTGGGGTGAAAGAAAACGTGCCACAAATGGCAGACTTCAAACTTAAGAATTCCCAACACGCATATAAATACATGGGAATTACTTCAGAATAAAGAACACCTGGCATTTCCCCCAGAACCACAGCTCCTCTCTCTCCCTGACTTCTCTACAACCTTTTCCACACCTCAAAACAAACAAACAAAAGAAACTAACAAAAGCAGAATGCATCTTCCTTTTGTTATCCCAAGGTCCCATGCTTTCAGGCAAGATGCAAACCCAGGATCTTGTCTGCTGATGATTAGTAAGAAAAACCGACATCTGTCTAGACAGGACTTACAATCAACACTCCCTTGTCAGTTTAAGAAGCAAGTCAACAATACAACGACCATATCAGAACACATCGTGTCACGAGTATCAAAATATCTTGCTGCTGCTGTAGCTGGGGTTTGTGGGAAGTATGGGAAGATGGCTATGAGCACTGGCCTAAGAGTGCCAGTGCAGAACTGGGTTCAAGATAAATGCCTTCTTTACGCCTCATCTTAAGGCATAAAGATAAGGTATGAGATAAGGAACGCCTTCTTTTCCTTCGTTTTCTGAACCTCAAGCCCAATCATCTCTTTCATGTTTTTATCATGTCCACAAAGCTAGACAGACAAATGAGATCGACCTCAGAGTAAGCCTGCTTCTCATGTGCAAATATCAGCTTGAACGCCCTGCAAATAACTAGGAAAAGAATGAAAAAAAAAAATAAAATACATGTACAGTACAGAAGCATTTGTGGGAGGCTAGGGTCTGTGCCTATTTAACAGCAGCAAACCCAAATCAATGCCCATGCACAAGGCAGGGACTAATCCAGCCTTGCAAAAATAGAATGATTTTGCAGCCTAGGAGCTGACCACTGGTTTTCCAGGCTGCTCACTGCAGGCAGGAAGGACACAGCATAAGCTGCTGCGCATTTGTGGTCAGCACTAATTCTAGACACTATTGCTTACTTGTGCAATATTGTTCACAGTTAGTTCATCACGGGGATACTTTTCAGGAAAAAGGATTTGTTACAGCTTTTTTTTTTCTTTTTTTTTTTTTTTTTTCTCTGAATAGGTAGCTTGATGGTTTGCCCTGCTCAGTGAAACCTCTTGGTTAGTGAGCAGCAGAGGAGGAGAATACAGGCTGCTCACATCTGGTCCCCAGTCAGCAGTTAGCCAGACATGGCAAAGAAAAAACATGTCGAACAATGACCTTGACCTCCTTTTTATAGGTCATGGAGGATTTTTTTTATGGGATGGGGTTGGTTTTGTTTGTGTCCACACACACTTGTGTGTATGGTTTGGTCTTTTTGTTTTGAAATGGAGGTAAGAGAAGGAGGAACAACATGACAGAAGGGACAGCATTTATAAGCATTTCATTTGTACCTCCTAGGATAGTTCCACCACATGCTGGCAAAGAACATGGCAGGGAATTACCCTTGATACTGGACTGACAGAAGAGCTGCTTTGAAGTGGTTGCTGCAAACAGCAAAAAATTGATCTCAGACTTTTGCCAATACAACGTAAAATAAAAACAGCCAACTCCAATTTTAAATAATGTTTTAAATGCCACAGAGCCTATAGGTCAGAATTTGTGCAAGTAACTGACCTTCATTGATTTCAGCCTCTCTCACAGGTTCTGAATAACTAAAAATCAAAATCATGACATACATTTTCTGTCCACAGGGTGGCAAAACTGGGTTGCTCACAGAAAAATCCTTACCACTTACAAACAAGTATGTAATTGTATGCAACTTCACCCCCCTCCATATTTTTTCTTATTCTAACAGGGTAACAGCTTCCAAATTGTCCTTAGATGTTCCATTTTTTCATGCAACATGATAATATTCTGATCAAGCTATTTGAGTAGACATAACCTAAACATATATATTATATATATATGTATATATACATGCACACACCCCATTTTGGCAGAGTTTGCAAGATATTGCAATATATTGGAATGCCTTCTATTGCTATATATCCTAAGTTCCAGTACATGACATTTCACATTACGTTTACAGAATTTATTTAAAGAATGCGAAGAACACTTCTCCCTGAATGTTTGCTTCTGGCAGAAATTATTCTTCCATTTTTATTTATTTTAACCTGAGTAGACCGATCTTTCTCACACATACGTTGCTGCACAAAGAAGAAAAAGGTCAGCATCTCAGGTATCTGAGTTCGAATTAATCTCCTGAGTTGTCTGCCCACTCCCCATTTACACAAATTTAAGAAGCTTCTTGACTCAGCATGTACTAATGATTCCTTAAAAATTAGCAGAAAGTTCCTCCTAATACTAACGTCAGCTGCATTGACAGCTTCTACATTCTTTGGGATATTTGTGGAGCTACGAGAAATTCAGATGCACGGTTAAGACAAAACTAGCCACAGCAAATCCTATGCAGTTCTCCAAACCAAGTCAGCTGATAGCACGGTCTTCTCCGGTGGCACTAAAAAGCCAAACCAGAGTGGAGGCATTTCATAAGACTGAGTTTTAAACACATCTGCAGTCACCATTAATCCAGCCAGCAATATTTCACTGCATTATGGCTCACAATGAAACATGATGATGCATTATCCTAATCATCTCCGTAAACTACAGGGTATACTGCCGCATCTTGTCAATTTGCATCATTTTCACTGACATTTCTGGTTAGCAAAAAGAAGTCTTCAGGCAAAACAGCACACTCACAGAAACATTGGTTATAGCAAGCATGTGGCCATTTTCCCCTCAAGTCCTGAGTGCTATCTAACAGTTATTTGTTCATGGCATCATCTCTCTGAACTTGCTTGAAGAAAAAAAGCTTGATCTTCATAGTGACTTCCCCGATCAAGTTGCATCTAGATCATTTTTACATGATATATAACAACTAATTTTACCAGATTTCTTTATCTATTTTCAGAAAAATTCCTTACAATAGTAAATGGAGATATCTGAAATATACCATACATCATTTTGACTGTCCATTGCCATGCTTATTAACAGTAAGATTTAGCACCAGCAAAGTATCAGAACTCATTTTAAAGCTCAAACCAACTGGAATTGAGACATCAAGACAGAACAGCAGCAAGGGTTCCTTGTTGTACATGCAGGTTCTTCAAATTCCCATACAAACACTAGTATTTTTCAATACAACCAAAAAAAAAAATCACTTAGATCTACAAGTCTAGATCAAACCTCCTTTTTACATCCAAGCCATAAAATAGCAGCTGTCCTGTGAAACCCAGGTCTGCAAAACCTTACTTGCACACAGCATTTCACGTGGATTATGAACGCTAAATTCAGTGGGGCTTCTACACACCTTTAAGGCTTCACAGGAGTGAAGTCTAAGGGGAATGGAAGGGGACCTTTTCCAAGTCACATCATTGTTATCAGTCATCGGATTTGCTCACTCAGGCTTCCTCCTCCCATTCTTCTGCTGCTGCACTTGCATGTAACTCACATGCGTGGCCAGTGCTCCTCTTTGGGATGCACCCTTCCCTGCAAACTCACATTCAAAATACCCTTACAGGAGGAAAAGAAAAACGTTAGGAGATTCAAGAGGAAAATAAAAGAATTACAGGTCTAAGAATAGTCCCACCCATCTAAATAGTCAGCACAGCAAAATACAGTATAGAGGATGCGCAGCTTTGTACATTTGCAGTCCCCCAAATAAGACCTGGAGTCTGCTGACAGGAATTAGCAAATGTGGATTTAAAAAACAAAGCACTTCACAGCTACATGATGACTATGAAAACTATAGCAAACTATGTCATTTCATTCTGCTGATGATGATCAAGATTAGTTGGTTGGTGTCTTATTAAATCAAGTTCTTAAGGGATAAGTCTTGTGTGCTTAGACAGCGACATTTTTAAAAACAGAAAGGGAAAAATATGTTGTGTATGTACGCAACACCATTTCTCAGGCAGTGGTCCCCAAAGTCTGAACTGCTTTAAAGTGGGCAGAGAAAAGCAACAAGGAAAGTTCATTCTTTAAAGGGAATCCTTGTACTTTCAGTGCCAAGACATGGTACAAATTAAGAACCCAATTCATCCTTCTGGTATAAGAATACTTACAAAGAAAGTATACTGGATATAATTGGATATACGGGCTTAAGACAATAAATTATAGCAACAGCATCTATGAACTTGCTAAATCTGCAGATATACAGAGATGTCCTGGCATACCCCCTTCCTACCCAACTTGGTGCCCAGATATTCCTTTGTTTAAAATGCAGTGGAATGTGCTGTGGAATTTAAGTGTAAGACAAAACAGAGTCAAATCCAATCAACCTTCTCACAGTACCCACTGGTCTTGTCAGCAGCATTTTCCAAGTCACATTTGACACCACAGTATCCAGAAATAAATTAATGGAAGTATGGTAAAACACCTATGTTTCCAGTGGTAAAGGCAGATGGATTCAGCTTTGCCTCTTGAATGAGCTTTCAGTTCCAGGTACCAGTAATGTAATAAGTGGTACAAAGACTTTTACCTCAGCAGCATGATGGGATACAGCACTGCTACTGGACTCGAACAGTGAGCTGAACAGGGCAGAACAGAAGGCACCAGCAGCAACAATGAGATTCCAAGTCTACGTTTCTCTAAGCTGTTTACTTAATTATGACTTGGTTAAATCCGCAACAGGTCCATCACACTGGTGAAACCTTGCTGAGAATACAAGTTAGCAGAAAATGAACAAAATTAGAAAATTACTGTTGAACAGTCATGTTCAAAAGCTGTTCAGGAATAAGCATCTCAGCTGCTTCAAATTTATATTTTGTAATCACAAACTGGCAGAAGTGGGATCATTTCAAGTATTTTTTCATCAGCCTTTTCTGGTCTAAACATAGTTCAGGAACAATTAGAAAACAATCTCTACATTACACTCTTTGAAGTGGAAGATTCAAATATGATTAAACAAACTTTGGCTACATACATTAACAAAAACCGCCTATATGCAATTTTTTAAGTGAAACTACAGGCAACAAAACTTGAAAAGGCAGAAATTAACTACCCTGAATTAAAACTGAAGAAAACACATTTTCAGCAACTTCACTACAAGGAAACGTATCCTTCCTCTGCAGAAACAACAAAAGATTTCATTTGTGCCATTATTTCACAGAATGAAAAGTAATTTGCAGAGTTGTTTTCACAGGCTACTTTTTCTAAAGAGAGTGAGCTCTATTAAGCCATTTTTATGAAGGCAGAGGAGACGCTGTTAGGATTGAGGAGGATGTTTTGAAACTGTCGTGCAGGAAGGGAAGGAAGGGATGGTTCCACTCAAGTTGCAAGAAGGAATATGAATTTAAATTATGATTCACTATTTTTTACAGACTTTAAATGTTACACACCTTATTTACTCTTCTTGCTATATTCACTTGTACGCATATTAAAGAACACACTGGTGCTTATTTACAGTTATTACGTGTCAGTACATCTTTTTTGCATACCAGTAGCTCTTAGAGATAGTGGCATTTACTAAATAGATACATAAGAGAAACCACATAACACTAACAGTGAATTTATCAACTTTAATTCATAGAAAATGCTATATACAGCATCACAGCCGATGTGTCTTCAACAGACAGACCTGTAGTAGTTCTTTAATAATATTGTGGCTTATCACTACATTCAGAATGCACAAATGCTAAGGCTAGGGAACATTTAATCTAAGAGCTTCAGGCATTTTCATTATTAATGCTATTTTATATTGGTTTTGGTGCTACTATATTACTTGAGACACTGATAACAGCTAAGCATGTCAAGGATATAATTTTCCCGCAGAAAGAATCATTCAAGGAAACACTCAAAGAATCGTGCACTCTTTTTTTGACTTTGATTGGGCTAGGCCCAGAAATCCTACTGCCAATCACCTCTAACAAGCCAGCTGGGAAAATGAGAAATTCTGAGTGTTGAACATTGCAGACACCGCAACTGTGTCAAACCACAACAGACTGTAGAGGTGTCCGGTATTAAACCGCCACTTAAAAAGCTCCAAAGGAAAAGAAAGAAGATAAAAAAAAAAAAAAAAGACACCATATTTCAACAGCAGGGAAGGAGGAAAAGAATGATGGAGAGATGCCACAATTATTTTTTAATTTGCCCAAAAATAAATTTCCTTCTCCTTTCCCCTTCCAAAAAAAAAAAGGAAAAAAGACAGCTTTGTCCTCCTTCTTGCCTTCTATCCACAGCCTGAGGTGTACTGAGCTGCAGCAATAAACTGATCAATTGAAAATTAATCTGAAAAAATATATATAGTTTCATCCTGATCAGCTCCTTTATCTAAGTCAAGGAACGATTGCACAAACAGTAACAGCATAAGGCAGGCAGGAATAAGTGGCTGGAAAGCAGCAGGAGGGTAAGGGCAGAACAGTCTTTTTCAGCTGTATCCAAATCAAGTTAAAATGGCTGTGAGACGCGGTGCCTTCAGCACATCTGAATGCACCGGAAGAAGGAAGGGTCTGCACCTGGGACAGCTGCAAGGAAGCAATGCACAATCACACTGAGCTCCAGACCAATTATCTTCTACTGGGATGGAACAATCTCAGTTATGGACTTTTTCCCCCCTCACTAAGTCTTCAGGTTTATCAGTGGCAATCCGTAAGAGTATCTCACAGTCCCGCCTCCATAAGCAGCATGTCATTCACAAAACCTAGAGCAAAGGCATAATACACCCTCGGCAGATGTCAAACAGTACCTCCTACAATATCCTACATACAAGCAGCTCCTCTACATTTTTAAGCCTATTACCAAGTAGGCTTCAACAGACAAAACACCCTAAAATTGTTTAGCCATTAACCACATAACTTGGTTTATTCCATGACCTCCTTCATAGCCAAAATATTATGTAAAACATGAGGGACCTCTCCCATCAGAGAGACGTATTCTTCATTATTCAGGATGCCTTAACACCTTGTTAGCACATGCAGTTTTCCTAAATACATATTCACTATAATGCAACCTGTTTTATTACAAGACTTGACTAGAAAGACAGAATACAAGATCTCACTCTCATCCTGGGGAAGATGAAAATGGGATAGCTGGTGTTGAGGAATGCAAGAGAATATTCCAATATGACAACTTCTATTCATAGAACTGAAGTCTTTGCCTTCTTTCCCTTCACCCAGCAAATTTTAACAAATTCCTACCCCATTCTAGTACTGTAAGTGAAATGATGGCAACTCTTTCCCCATTTTATTTACAGAAGCTCTTTAACAGAGCGCAGGTCCACACAGTTTTCCAGCCCACCAAATCATTTTAGAAGAGGAAAAACAGATTTGCCAGCACCTGACAATCATCCTTCCCGGCTCAATCATCACAGAAAGAAAAGCCTGTACATTATAAACGAGCTCAGAAAACCCAGATAAAAAGAACCAGTAAAGAGCAAACAGAAGGCATAAGGGTCAGAAAGCACGTGACGTGTACTTGTGAAAACAACATTGATGTACAGCACTGGGCATCTGGGAAATAAACCCTTGCAAAGAAAAGGAACAAGAGGAAAAATGAAGGATTACATTCAGAAGGGAGTACAAGAGAAGCCTGAGGCTCCTGCAAAACAGAGATCAGGGCGGGGCTTACCTAAAGCACAGTGAGGAAGAAAAGATGAAGCTGTTTGAAGCAGAAAGCAAAAACAAAACCAAAAAAACACAAAACCCAAGTCTACTAAAAATGAAATTTTTAGGGCAAACAAGAAAAAGCAGTAAAATGAGCAAGTGATATGGCTTTTCCAAAACAGAAGATAAGTTGGGATCACAGGAAGGTAGGTGAGGCAAATGGTCAGTGTTTAAGCATGACAAGAAACAGTTCAGCATGCAGTTAACATTCCTTCCTTTAGGCATATCATCTTTTCTCACCGAGTACTTCACATCTTCCAAGATTCTAGATATTAATCTCCCCATTTATATCCTGTTGTGTCCTCCATTAGGAAACTATCTCTCTAGTCATATTTAATTCAGTTTGCCAAATTAATCACAAAAAGCATAATCGTCTTACATATTTAATATTCCATTATATGATCTTAAAAGTATCAATCATCATTACACATACAAAAATAAAAAGTTAAATTCTAAAAATGAGAACCTGAATCTTTACCTCCAACTTGATGAGATCTGTTCTGTCATGGCTTTCTATCTTACAAAATAACACATACGCATTTTGGTTTTCTTTAAGATCAAATGTGGATCTTGTGAGTAGAACACCACTACATGCTAGTGCTTCTGGGTATGTTTTTTGTTTTTTTTGTTTAATTAAATTATTCTCCACTTCCTCTGGTTTCTTATCACCAGACATTCTATGGGTTTCTGATGACTATATCCAGCACAGCAAGCTTTTCACCAAATTAGAGTATTTCACCACATTTTCCCATATTTCACCTGTGACTTTGTTACTCAGAGACTTGCAGCAAGTAATCTCAGTAAGCATGACTTTCTGAAGTTGTCTGTAATTAACTACATTTTATCTGTTCAACATATATGGCTTCCTTCTGGACCACATTCAGAAATAATAATGTGATCCAAACAGTGTCTCTAAGCTGTAGTTCGGAAATAGATTCCTAAGGATGATCGACTTGAGGTACATTTCTTGTGTTTGGCAATCACACCTTCTGTTGCCAGAGGCAATGTTTGATTTCTTTATTCACATAAGCTTTCCCTGCAGCGTTGCTCACAAGAAGTTCAAGGGAGTGAACTGGTTTTAATGTCATTTCTCTGAATTTTTAAGCTTTCCTGGAAAGGATCATTAAATAGTATTAATAGTTAATTGATTTAACCATTTGATTGGCTGCAATAAGCTAACACTGCAACATAGCCAAATTCCCATTCACAAGCAAGCTCCTTGTAACAGAACTGGAGTCCATTATCTGAAAGAGCCTGGCTGCCAATTTGCTTGTCTGCCCAATTTATGGCAGTCACAGTGTCACTGTCTGACAATGTTTCCCAGAAGTCCCAGTGAGTCATAGGCCTTCTACAGGGATGGTCAGGAACAACTCCCAGGCAAGCATTTGGCTACCTCTGTATTCAAGGGCATGAGCAACAGCTTCCAACATCAGTTATTTTCTCCTCTCATTTGACAGCAACACGATTTTCATGCACAGTCTGTTCAAATGCTCCGCTAGCAGTAGTGACACTGCTCCCAGCCACCTCTTCAGAAGAATGATGCCATCACGTATTTTTAATTTGCCTGGTTTTGCTTACAATTCTGCTTTTGCTTGAGAAAGACTTGGTAGCCTAGCACAGTCACTGTCCTACCACATATTTGGCATTCAATTTCCTGTTTGCTTGCATGTCATTGACTTGTCATTGCATCTGATGCTAATCTGAGCTTAACAAATCATTTACTTTTGCAGTTTACATTTGAAGTGCTTTCATGTCACATACATGCTATCTCATTCGTGTGAGTCACCGCTTGCCTCCTGAAAATAAGGCACTCCTCAGCATAATGACTTCTACTACAATTACTCTACTCTTCTATTCTGTGGGCTATCTTCAGCTTTTATGATTTTCTCCACTGGGTCAAGGCTCCAACCTCTACACATTATTAGTGTCTGTTGTGCTCCGTTCTTGTTTTTTCATTAAAACAAACTGAAAAAGGCAGCAGCATTTGCATCCTCACCCTGCAGTATCCTGTGAAATTCCTGTCTGCCACACTTTGTGCTTGCTGTACCCCTTGTGTTTGGGTATTGGTTAAATCATTAGTTTTACCCCAGTCAATCTTTCTCAGCAGCTTCAGCAGATTTTTTGTTTGCATTCTCGGTCTCGTTTCTCCATTTTTCATCATCACAGATTTCCATGAATTGGCTTAACTTTCATGAAGACATGACTGCCTGAAACAGTTACTTCTGTCCAAAGAAGGCAATGTAATGATCTATTTCTCAGTTGTGGATTATAGCAGTTGAGGAAACTCTACCTTTTCTCTTGTACACATTTATCTAGAAGTATGTTATTTTATCACAATTCTTTTAACACAAGACTATTTGAAAATAATCTCACGTAACACTAGGACACTTGCAGAAGTCTTCCTGAATTTTGTAAAGCTTTTCCCAGCCTACTGCTCATGAATCATGCACCAACTTTAACCCATCTCAACTAGCAACTGTTCTTATTTCTTCTCCTCCTCCCAATCCCCCAGAATTTCAAAGTTCTCCTTGTGGTTTGTATTGTTCACTCAGCTACTGTGGACTGACATCCAGCGTGCTGCCAGCATTAAATTCATTGGTGTGATTCACAAAACTATTCTTTTTAATTTTGCAAACCTTCAGGAGTCGTATCACATCTAAAAAGAACATTTTCTGTGCTCCAGCAAGAGTTTGTTGCAAGAAAGGTAAAAACACTGATGTACCATTCTGTCTTTGATATGTTGTCTGGTAAAAAATATCTATCTTCTATCATTACAAAATCCCTTACAGTGGCAAGAAATGTAGAAGTAAATACACATTCAGGTATTTTCAAATCATAGCAAAAGCAATGTTACCAGAAATTTGATTACTTGCACCCATAATCCTAATGATCACGTTGCAAATATTTCCCACTGGTACACCAATCAGTTACAAAGGTTTAAAATCACACACTGCAGTTTTAGCAAGTTTCTCCACATCACTACTACCTGTATCAGTAGGTACAATGTTACTGATGTGCCAGGAAGCTAGTGCTCAGAATGGTGACTGGCAAAGAAGCACTGCTCAGAATGGTGACTGGCAACAAGGAAGAGAGAATTAAGGATCCACCAGGCTACTTCACTGCCCATGTGAGGAAAAGTGTTTTTGATTCACAGCCACCATTCTTGGGAGTATAACTCATGCACTTGTTGAGATAAGCATAAATATATTCTTAGCTTCATGCATAAGTTATCAGCTTCTCTACAAACCCTTCTAACATTACAGAGATTTCAGTGGTTAGGAATTCATGGCTCAACTCTGCTCCTATCAAAGCTCATGATGAAGCTGAAAATCTGAATGAAAACAGAACCAGATCAAGCAGGGAAGCATATTAATATAAAATGTAGACAAACTTTCAGGGAGTAAGTATTTGATAATCAAGAATGTAGCACTGTACCATCCACACATTTAAACTACTATGCTTTATATTCAAGTTTGTGTTGCCTTTTGAGTCTCCCCAGTAATACTTGGTCCTGACTCAAATACAAGAAGGTAGCATGCACATATTTTAACACAAAAGGATATGGTACAAATCTCGTCTAACAGTACTTATGGAAACACAGCACCATTTTCCCCTCTACAGCACTAATGGAGACATGAAGATGTAAATCTAAACCTATTTTTAAAGAAGCAAATGGGCCACGCTGATAACCGCATTCACTGACTATAATCCTTATCACGCAAATACACATGGTGCAAGCTGAGACAAGACCATCTCCTGCACTTGTATTTCATTTCATGTTGGGGAAAAAAATCATCACACGGTAGCCATGGTTACCCACAGAAGATAAGAGCAGCATTTTTCATCCAACAATGTCAGAAATGTGCATAAATTCAGGATCTGCACTTGATGTTTTTTCAGGCCTCCCCATCTGCACATTTATTTTCTGCTGTCTGTGTATCTCCTTTGACATACTAGGATTCTAGATATTTCAGGAAGAAGCTCTTTTTACTGTTTAATCTAAAAAGCAGTTTTCAGTTATCCCTAAAGGACAAATTAATTGCAAATCTTTTGTGAAAAGCAGAATCTAAAGGCTTACAAAAAAGCTCATGCTCATAGTAAGAATGCTCTGTTTAACATTTGACACATATATTTACCAGCAAGTGACTGTGTACAAACTGGTACAAAATTGTTTTCTTCTGTCTTCACATTACAAAAAACAATGCTAAGAGAAACCATTAATTTAATTTAAAAAAAAAAAAAAACAAAAAACTATTTTATTTCACCCTTCTTACTTAGTGAAACTCCTCCATGTTGTTTCATGACTTACTGTGCAATTCAGGTAAAATGGAACCAAAACTGTGAAAGACTAAAACCAGATTAGTTTACCATTTAATTCTGCAAAGACAAAACTCCAAGTGTCAAGTGAAGTGCAGGGCCACCCTAATTCACTGAAATGACGCATTTTCTCTAGAGTGCTCTTCCCTTCAAAAATCCCAATTCACCAAAAGCAAAGAAATCTTCCAGAAGTAGGTAAGCTGTAATTCTCACTCTAAGAGACAGAGAAGTTAAGACTCCATCTAAACATTTCAAAAACTCACCTGCTAGGTGAGCTGCTACCAGTCCACCCCAACCAACTCCTCACTAAAATAACTAAAAGTTATTCCAGTGCTTCTATGGATCTCATATGAAAACAGGGTTCAAAAATCTGGCAGCCTAGTTCTTACTTGGCCATCTGAAAGATAGTGGCAGTCCTACCTCCATGCACATCAACACACCAGAGCTGACAGACACAGCGCTGCCCATGGCAGCAGACACCATCCTCACTCCCCCTTGACATCAGTGGCTCACTAATAGGTGAAAGAGGGTGTGAAAACAAGCACTATTTGCTGCTGCAGTCCAACAGCAGTGAACCCCACAACAGCCTTGTTCATCTCAGTCAGCAGCTGAAACCTGGGAGCCATTTATATTCATACATATTTGTGCACTTCATTCAAATTTTGCATTTTTAAATCCTTCTTTAGAGCGATATTATTTCTCCTCCACCAAGATTCAAAAATATCATGCAACACATCATTGTCCCAATGTACACCACTCTTCAGAGCGCCTACATGAAGAGCCGACTCCCCACTGCACGGAGAACCTCAGAAGTCCCCATTTCTGGATGGCCTTCATACCTCTATGTGCTAGCACCAGTGAGTATGGGCTCCTCTGTGCGTGTTTGAGGATCCATGGTGACAACAATTGGAATGTGATTAGCAGTGGCGCACCATCCTTGCAGCTATTTGAAAGACATGGTAATTTAAATCCAAACAATACATCTTCAAAGAGATCCTTATCACATAGGCAATATCCCACGCCTAGATTAGCCAGCAGCAGTGGAGAACCAAAGCAAGCCCCCAGCAGAATGAAGAATTATTGGGAGTGAAAAAAACAACTGAATTTTATACCTTATCTGAACTTTACTGAGCAATTATTAATGCTGAGCGGGATTTAGAGAAAAACAAACAAATGAAAGCTGGCTCAGTGAGATGCACACAGATAAACCAGCACGCGAGCTGGACAAGGAAGGCATGGCACAATAAGGCAAGCTTACAGTCAGTATCATTTGCCAGGGAAAATGAGAGACAGTCCAGCTGGGCCAGGATGCACACATGTGCAGCAGAATGAACTGATGAGAGATGCATTACACACCTCTGGGAACTCAGCATGCAAGAGGGGCTCCACGGAGATCCTACTGCCATGCCAGGCCTCCATAGTGGAGGGAGAGAGACATATCAGTCTTACTTGTGCCAGCCTGAAGAAATAAGCTCTGCATGTTTCAGAAGGCAAAAGCTGAACTGCTGGCTTAGGAATAGAGTCAGGTAGGATTCACCTCAGAATTTTCTCTTTGGTAAAGCAAAGATGGCTCCATTACAGATCTGGCCCCAAGATTGCATGCTAAAGAAATTTTATTTTAGAGATCCATTTGAGAGTCTCTCTGTTTGTAAAAGGCTCTGAATTCTTCCTACAATGTTAATGCTCAAAGATACCTTGTTTTACTTTAGACTTACCGAAGAAAAACCATTAGTTAAGTCAAAATAATGAACAGTACAATAGAAAAAATTTCTATGTTTTAAATATGCTGAAAAGCATGCGTTTTAGAGATACCTAGCTATGCTGTAAGTTGGAGCAATCGTTGCCAGAAGATAAATCCCTTCAGTCTATTACAATTCCTGCACAACACTCATTCACCACATCAACAATTCTGAGAGTGAGGCTCCATCACCCTAGCCTCTTGGACTCTTCTTTTAACTGAAGAGATCTAAGTGATAGTCAAAGCTTCATAAAAATAATTTAAATATACATGTATATTATATATAGATTGAGTATATGTGTATATATATAAGTTTAAATTAAGACCAATCTACTTTGATATGTTGCAATTATGAAGATACACATGAATATATCACAGATAAGCTTGAGAGTCAGCATACCTACTTCAATTGTGCTATTTATATCTTTCACCAAAAAGAAATCTTCAGGATAGGAAACAATTTACACAGTAACTGCTACATAAAATGTCATGATGTTACAGATCACATCAGAAAGTGGAACACACCATTCACAATCATTTTTCAGACACTAACAACTGCCTTAGTGTTTCTACTCATACCCCAGCTTAGGCAGCATGTATTTTAGATGTCTGCAAAGAAATCCTGGATACCTAAGGATGTTAGATAATTATAATTAAACTTACCTCGTGAGATTATTTTCTTTTCAATTACACTTTTTTTTCCCCTAAAATATCCATATAGATTAGTATTTCAGCTATTTGAGATTTAAAATAAATATTTGCAAGGAATAATTATTACAAGACAAATTAAAGCTTAAATTGAGCTTTCTATTTTTGAAGTACTACGCTCTACAAATACTCATCAAAGGATTAGTTTTTCTTCGCTTGGAACTCTTGCCTGCAGTAACTTCTAGGTACACACATTAGCTATATTTCTAGAAGTGCTACCAGTCTAACAACAGAATTGCATTCCAGTGTGTTTCATCACTGCCTGTACAGTTAAATGAAAACTAAACGCCTAGTGTGCAACAAGGATAAACTGAGAGATGGCCCAAGTAATACAACCCTGATTTTTGTTCTGGTATTGATCAAGGGAGGACACAGCTGTGAGAGACAGCCTGCAGCTGGCAATTACATCCTATGCAAGAGCGGAAAAGGAAGGTGAACAGCATTGAAAAGATGTTTACTCTATGCATGCGGAAACTAAAACAAACAAAAAAAAAACACAAGCCAAAACCAAACCCAAAACATAGAAGCCTTGATGAGTCATCATAACCAATCTCTCTCAACTACTCTCAACACAAGCAGCAACAGAATACTTCTCATCTTCAAAACGTGTATGGGGAAGAGCATGCCTTCTTAGCTGGGCGATTAACGAAATATTAAATGACTGTATAACTGGCGTGACAAAACATTTGTTTTCCCACAAATGCTGTAAAGGACAGAGCAGTCGTTATGGACTGCTCCTTCCAAATACTTGTCAGCGAGTTCTCTATGCAGAAAGGCATGACCTCCTGGGAGACAGGATAGCCAAGGACAGAACATGAAGATCCTGGACATGAAGCCTCATTTTAAAGTTCTGAGCAAAACTGTTAACTACAAAGTGGGACTCCTATGTAAAGAGCAAAGGGATATTAGCTCAGCAGGAGCAAGAATTCAACAGCTGGCACCGTTTCTTTTGAGGCATTTACTCAAAATTTTACTTTTGTGCAAGATTAATCAAATTCTATATGGAATATGAAGACAGCAGAATTTGTTGATATGCCAAAAATTGAGAGGACTCCTGAGTGACAAGAAATTTGGAACTTTGGGAATCCTAATGACATGCTATTAAAATACAAGGCAACTAAAATTATGCAGCTTAGTAAAAGCAAATCAAGTTACTGTGTACAATGGTGGCTAGTGAGTTGCACAGGAAATAGATATGGGGCTAAATTTTCAGCAGATACCTGTTCCCACTCAGGTATCTAAATGAAGAGGTCAAATCTTCAAGCTTATTTGTCATTTCGTGATAGGGTTCTTACTCTTAAAATGGGAACATTTGCTAACTGCCTTCCAATGGCTGCTTAAACAGGAGTTGAAGATTTTGTTTCTGAACTTTCTCTTACTGAGCTGCACAGGAAGACCCTTAAAATACCTATTCCAGAGGAAAAAATACGATGCAAGGTTTAATTCTGAGAAAAGCAGTATAGAAGTTACATTTTATACATAAGTATTTCAACGGTATGCATGTACGCAGCCTTTCCTATCACAAAGCTCCTAAGTTGCTTTGGATGTCTTCAGTTAATTAAGCCTAACAACCTCCTGTAAAGGAAATAAATGTTATGCCCAGTTTACAGACAGCTACACTGAAACCACTATGCTAAGAAATCTTTACTTCAAGACCGCACAAGAACTCATAGATGAGGATTAGAGCAAACCATTCACCCTATTTTCTGATTATTTTCCTCTTGTGCGTGTTGTCACTAAGTTGTGTGCTCTGGTTAGAGCCTCACTGAAATCAAAGTCTTTCAGAAGAGATGCAGAAAGCAATCCAAGTTTCAGACATCTCGTATAACAGATGTGCACTCTGCATCCTTCGGCACCGTTCGCAGATTCAAAGAAAAGAGATTCTGACTGGTTTCTGTTCCTCCAGGGGGGCTCAAACACAGAAGAGGAATACCAGAAGCGAGCAGCTGTGACATCTGTGTCAAGACTCTTTGCTGACAGTAGAGGAAGACATTTATTGTCCTGATCTGTACAATGCTGTATTAAGTCCATACTGGAAACAATATGTAACGCAGAAGAGAAGCATCTTACTGGGGTGTCAGTGGACCAGAGCTCTAAGCTGTCTAAGCACCTCTCTGTGTGATGCCAGAGGGATAACATAAGTGATTTGCAGTTCACGAAAGCTGACTAATGGCATTTATTAATGTAATAATGGCGTTAAGCTACTGAAATCTGACAACGGATATCTGAAGTGAAATAATGATGGAATAAATACTATTATTCTTTCAGGTATAGTTCTTTTTCTAAGGGATGAGTCAAATGATTGGAATCTTTTTTATTAGTGAACAAAAGCTCTTTATTGACTCCCATTAGAATCCTGTGCCTGTTTCATCCAAATCCACACACGCACACTGAGGCAAGACCTCAGCAGCTGCCAAGGGTTTCAGCACAACGCACCGCAGAGTAAAGTTTTTAAGCAAATCTGATAACAATATTGGTATATAAGACCATGATCCTGTATTCCCTTTAGTTTTGTACTATATAGAGCTTTAGTACAAGTCTTGACTACTACAACAGTTTGAAGACATTGCTTAACATCTTCTCTAAACATCAGCAGAAACAGTATAATAAAATTATTTGTTCTTTTACTCAATAATCAGTGCCACTTTATATAAACTCCTAATGAATTCAGGACATCAACCTCACGTTTGTGGTATCTCAGTATTTTCAGGTTTTATTGCTTTTTCTTTGTACTTCCTTCCCACCAATAGGCATATGTTCCTACTAAGTTATTAGAAATGTAGACTTACCTGTGTGAAGTAAGAGCACTAACATACAGATATTTAATTCTGTCAACTAAATTCAATTTGTATACATCCTTTCTCACAAACACCACATATGCACTCTGGATACTTAACTGGTCTAACCATTAAAAGTTCCGCACAAATACTCATCATCCGGAGATATTTTATTGAACATAAAGTAGATCACATACCTGCTACAAAACGCTTAAAAACACCACAGTCCTGAAAACAAAACTTCAGTGAACTTTATCACAACCGATTCAGTACTAATGTAAAAAAGCCCATCAAAAATATAATTATTTTTTTTTTAATCAATGTTTTTAAGACAGCAGTTACCTGAAGGTGTTTCACACATACACTGAAAATACCAGGTGCTTCAGCTGTGACTCACTTCTATACATCAGGGCTTACTGCTTGTCAAGCTTTGTTTGTCAAAATCTGCAAATACAATTGCCACAGTAAAATCAAAATATTAAGCAGGAATGAGTCATGATAATGTCAGAATGACCTCAGTTTTTGTACTCTACAGGTCACATTATGTGTTTTTGTTTTTTTTTTTTACCATGTGAAATAATTTCTGTTTGATTTGTTTGTTCAGGAAAGCAAAATCACCCTCAATGAGAATAACTCGATTTGTAAAAATCCAGACACTTTATTCGCAACACAGTATTTGAAAGCCATAAATAATGATGAATCAAACATGCTTAAAGCCATATCCCTATGAGATTTGTGATCCTGTCTGTCTTACCAGGGCAATCATGCTGGGCTGGTACTTTAAATAGGGCACTGAAGAACACCTGGATTCTAAAAAAACATAACAAGTTAGTGCTAAACCAATCATTCAGTGTGATGTTAGCATAAATACACCGCAGCAGTTATAACTGAAATACAAGACAAGGTCTCGACCGTTTGTGGTCTTTACAGTTTCTGTGATATTTGAACTCCATTTTCAGTAACACAGATGAATTTCTTGTTTGGGAAGTTCTCCTGATTAATATAAACATAAACAGTGTGGTTTCACAAAGTACATGTATGTTACGCTCTTCATCCCATCTTGTTTGAGTTAATGTGTTCAGTCTTATACCCAATAAGAACTATTGTTACATTTTCGTCCTGAATTAAATTACTACTACATATAGTTTGCAATCAGGATGTATAGCTCCTAGTCAAAGGACGGTACAAGTAGAAGTTATTGTAATGATCCCATTTTCCGACCAAGTAGCACGGAAAACAGCATGATGATGATTTAGCGATTTTCTTCTTGCCTCCATTCATCACAGAAGAATTATTCTATAATTGCATTATTCAATTTTATAGCTCACTGCTGACATTTTCCTAGAAATTTTCCTTTTTCCACCAGATGTGTACTAATAAAATTTTTTAAAAAGCTTTGAACATCACAGTAGTAATCAGCTACAGGACAGTTAGCAGACTTTGTGACTAAGAAATACAGCATAGCAACTGCATACAAAATGTGTCACGAAAGTTTTATAAGAAGCTTGGAACAACGTAACAGTCAATTTTAAATATCTCAGATCTCACACACACACGAGGTGATACAACAAAGAAAGATGAAAGGTTGCTGGAATTTTTGCAAGTAAGAGACTCACCTTGTAAAAGCTAAAACCAAGTCTCAGTGGCTAAGAACTAGAGTCACGCAGTTGTTCCAGCTGACACTGACATTTGACTTCAATGTTCATGAATTGCTAAAATTGATTGACAGTGGTAGGAAACATACACTGAAAGCAAGAAGTTTTAAGCCAGACCTAAGCAAAACACAAACCAAACACATACACAGCAACATCTGCTTTCACATAAAACTAAACAAAAGGGACAAGTTAGGACATTTTAAAATGCCCTAACTTAAATAAAGAATGCTCTTCATCCTATCTATCGACTCCAGAAAACCGTGAGGAAGAGTACACTCAAACCCATTTTAATGTATAGAATTAAATGTCTGCTCCTAATTGGATGTATCTAGAGTTATAATATAAACAGCTTTCTACTTTCAAAGGGGAGTAAGCATTGAAATGCTGTTTTGCACCCTCAATTAAATAAGCCTCACGTGTTTTTATGTGTTAAATAAGCTTCATGTGTTTTAACAAATATTGATCTGTTCATTCTTTTCCAGCAATGGTTTGTTGGTTTGTTTTTTGGTTTGTTTGTTTTTTTTTTGTTTTGTCTGCCATAATTAAGGTGTTTTCACCAAGCCAACAGCTGCAGGAATTACACGGAGTTACATTCTAGTGGCTAAATAAAGGATACTATCTCTCATCTCCTAGCAAATTTTAACAATGGATCATCCTGGCCCAATTACCCCACCCTGTTAGACTGCTTTACCCCGAGATGCAGACGAGAATAACCCGAGGTTGAGCCGCACGATGTGGATTCTCACCCTTAGCACTCAAAATGCGATTTGGGTCTCGTTTCTACCTCGTGGGCGCCCCGAGTGGAGCTGGTGTACCTGGACACGCAGCATCCCCCGTCACATCGCCGCCACGCTCAGGACCAGCCCCGAGCCCCCCCCGCCACAGCCGGAGCCGCTCAGAGCCCCGTGAGGCGCAGGGGGGCCCTGACAGGAGCGGGGGAGCGGGTTCCAGACGCTTCTGGAAGGTTCCGTCACGTTCCAGAAGGTGCCCGCGGTCCCGCCCGCAGGCGGAGCTCAGCCAATCAGCGCGGCCGGCGGCAGCGCCAGGGCTCGCCTCAGCGCTGAGGAGAGCTCGAGCCCCGGGAAAGGCGGCGCGCGTGTGGTTCTCGGCAGGGATTAATTTAATTTTCCCCGCGATGAGACTGCTCCTGGGGGCGGGGATGGGATTTCTCTGTCCGCCAAGGTGTTTCCCCGGGCCGTAGAGGAGCGGGGCTGAAGGGGCAGGGGCACCTCGCCGCCCGCCCCCACCCGGCGAGGAGCGCGGCGCTCAGAGAGGCTCCCTGTGCCAAGAGAAAGCGGTTCCAGTTCAGCGTCTGTGGTAACTAAGCTTTAAATTCCTGATTCCTTCCACCCAAAATTGAGACCCTGCTGCACCACTGCTCCTTCATACTCCTGGTGCAAGGGAGGGGGGGTGGGACAGGCCCCTGAGGAACATACTCGGCCCTTGGGGATCCGCAAGTTTCCCCCTCGTGTTGTGTACCAGCAGGACGGCCACCACAGATGTACATCAGAAACTTAGGTCTGTTCAGTTTGAAGTCATGCTTTTTTATAAGGAGAACAGCATATGTCATTTCTCTCTTACACTTTCAAATATACTTCTGAGCACCAAATGGAGCTTGCAGGAATCACTGAGGGTGGAATTTTGCATTCTGAAATAGAGGCCTATTTTTAAGAACTGAGAAAAGCTCCTTGTGCATTCATATCTACACAGGGAACCTGAAGGCCCTCGGTAGCCAGTTTCCTAAGCAAAAAAGCCAGTCCTGACAAAGAAAATACCTTCTTCGGCATGACAGGAAAAACAGGTAAGCATTACCTGAGTACTTAAAGCAAAAGCATCTGAGTAAGATAATACCTTTGAGGTGGTGAACATGTGATTTCCCTTGCTCTTCAAGACCAGCCTGTCCAAAACACATACTACTTCGGTTTCCAGAGTACTAAGACAGAAAACAGTCAAAAGCTCTTTGTGTAATTTTGATTAGCAATGCACCTTACTAATGTCACAATTCAGAGCACATGTGCCAGGCAAAAATATATCAGGATATTTCATTAACAAAATAAGTTTACTGAAGTATGTAATGAACTCGGTCACTTGGAACTTAGAAATGAAGGTTGACTGTCTTTATAAAACATGACAATTTAACCAGAAATTGTGGGCATTACATGCAGCTTTTCTGCTTTGCAGAAAAATGAGAGAGAATGGAGAGAACAATCCTTACTTAAAAACCAAGTCAATCTTACATAAGAATGCTATATGTGTTTCCTGACATCAGCTGCCAAACTTTTTGTAACATCATTACATTTTGCAATGTTAATAGATAGTTCTTTTCTTTTAGATGGTTCTTTTACTGTTGATTTACTTCTCACTGTTTACTGTGAACTATAACCCAAAGTGTTAATAATGCTTAGGTATTTTTTCCATGTCAGGCCTAAAAGCACAGTGACTCTCCCTCCATGAGAGGAAAGCTCTGTTATTCACAATGAAAAACACAAATACAACTTCTCAACACATTTAAAAGCCAAGTAATTGCCTTGGTGGATTTAAGCCTCATTATCTATTCTGTGCAGACATTCTCTGCACTGTATCTTCTCTTCAAAGGAAAAGGTTATTTTCATATCCAGCGCAGCTAAATGAGAATGGACCTTTTTGCTTTTTGCAGTAATTCTTAAATTCATTCCCACAGCTAAGGGATGATTCAGAAGGCACCACAATATTTCTAGCTTTGCATAAACATTGTCCTGTTCGACATCCTTCCAAACCTCACTGTACATCTTGCCAGTTCCGACTTTAGTAGCAAAACCATTTCCACATTAGGGTTAAGATGCCTTACGGTGTTTAGACTAGACTTTTCCCCCACATCTAACCCGTTCAATTCTGCTAGTCCAAAAGATGAGCCACAAATAAGCAAGTCCTTGGCAAGAAACTGCTGGAAACATGGCCTTGATACTTCTGTAAGTTACACAGTGCTTCTCATTATTATTGATTCCTGTATTTGTTAGGCTTGCTTTCTAGTAACAACGAAGAAATGTTGCTGTCATAAAAACAATACCTTACAGGAATATCTCCTTGAACTTATATTTCTTCAGCTAGGCTAAGCCAAAACATTTTGCTGGGATAGCAATACCATATACTTTTAGTACTGAAGTGCTTTGTAAGACATCTGTACAGGTATGCCTCCTCTGCTTAACTGCAATCAAAATTATCACGTTGTATAATGAAATACAAACTTGTTAGCTGCATAGGCTGTTTTCTACCAACATGGCTAAATGCAAATACAAGTTTCATTACAAAAGCTCTATACTTGTATTTGGACACCTTAGCAAATGCTATGCCATCATCATAGAACTAAACTTTTCTCACTATCAGTAATGATGGAAAGTATGTAACTAGGAAGCTGAAACAAAAAAGACAAAACCAGCTGCAGACTGCAGCGCACTAATTTAAAAACAACCAAAAAATCCATTGTCAGTATTTTACACCACGTTGAAAATCACAAAGAAGTGAAGAGTGTGTGATGTGGTAGCAGCACAAGAACTGTGTTAATTAAGAAGTTAAAGGTGAGACAAAATCCTACAGAAGTGAACAATTTGAGTTGTAGCTCTGTCAAATACTGGAACTAAACGCCCTAAACTCTTTCAACATGAGTTGACAGGATTTTCTAAACCTGGGCAAGGGCAAGCCTGCCATCCCACCCTGGCAGCTTTTCCCCTTTGGTGGGAGGTCCATCATGGAACCTCCTTTGTGTGCATCTTGGGACAGAGCTTTAACCAAGAACAAGTCAGTGCGAAGGAGCAGAAATGTAAAGGGCCAAGCGTTAATTCTACCTTGAAACATATTTTGAATCCAAGTCATCATGGAAATCATTAGCACTTTTGCCTCAAGAATGTTGGCCTAATAATAAGGTGGAGCCTCACATGGCCAAATAACAGGTTATGAGTTTTCCAAGCACGGCCCTGAACGGTGCGTGGATTCCCAACCTACTTGAGCATTGCTCCACAATCTCACATGGCTAAAAGGAGAAACAATGGAGAAACTGGTGACAATCAGGACAGAACCCTGAAAAACTTTTCCAAAGAAACATAAAGGATTGAGGATAGTCCTACCTATAAAAATATTTTTACAGCCATTTAATTCTTCTATTTTTACAATCATCACATAAATAAGTAGGATATACAGATGCACTACTTTATGAGATACAAAACCCATCATGAGAAGTTCATGGATAAAGTTTTCTCACCTCAGCAGCATTAGCAAAGACCAACATGACAAACAAGGATTTGTCAGTATTTTTTGCTGGAGGCTGAAAGCTAACTGGAAAACATACTGAATTGGCTACCTCCTGCTTTTATTCTACTGAAAAAGAAAAGAAAAAACGGTACTTTTACTATGGGCATAGAAAAGCCCTGACTATAGTGGAAAAGAATCTGTGAAATTACTAGCTAGACAGTTTACAACGTAAATTAAGAGTGAGCTTCAGTTAAATTGAACTTCAGCAGAATACTTAACCAGTGATTTTCACCTGGAGAAAGGGGTGAAATTTTTCCTTAGAATGAAATTTAACTACTACTTTATTTGCTTGTCCTTGAAAGATCAACCTTTGTGGGGTCTAGTTTCAAGTCTGCAAATTTTCTTCTGGAACTCAAAAACAGCAAAAGAGCACCCAGAAGAAAATAGTACATCACACAAGTTCAGTCTAGCCTTACAGGACACACATGGCCACACATCTATAGCAATTCACAAGCTACAGCATCAAAAATTTCAGGTATATTGAAGCTGATGACCTCAGTGAGTTTTACCACTTCTGAGAAAAAAGTAACGCTGACCATTAATGCCACCATCAAATAAATACTCTGCTTCCACTGGGAAGTGCATAGAGTACATGATGCAAGTGGCCAAATTGGAATTTTTCCAAAAAAAGGATAAACATCCCATCCTCCTCCAGTGATTAAATCTTGTCAGGATTTCATTCTTCCAGTAACTGCAGAATCTGTCTATGTGCATACATTATCAGATAAGTAAAAGACTCCTGAACAAATTAACAATTTCAGATGCAAAGCAGTTAATGGCTATTTAATACTCTGTTATCAATTGTCTACAAATAGCACTTTACACAGCATGAGAACATAGGCATAAATGAAGAGCAGGTGGAGTTTTGAGATAAATACCCATTTACAAATTTTTTGATGCACAACAGTTGTTTCCACTAATCATAAGTTTATTAGTCAAAATTTAAGCCAAGGTAATAAACGAATACTTTTTAGAAACACAAAATGAGCCAAAGAGGATAACTCTACTCATTTTAAATGTAAGTACTATTTTTGTTATATTTTTAATAAAAATATATTTCAAGTGCATTTATATATGGGAATAGAATTTCCACTATAAATGCCATTTAGCTTATTTTGATAAGCACGTGCATTTCAATAGGAATAGTAGTTTAGAAGTAGGCCCTGGAAATAAAGTCAATGACTTTGATTTGATTCTGCCATACGTTTTAAAAAAAAAAACACACAACACACATTGAGCAATGACATACAAAATCAGCTTTACCCTTACAAGTTGCCACGCCCAGAGCCTATTATCAGAAGGTTTATTTTGAAGAGTTGTTATTCTAGAGACAACTAAGAAATAGGTACGAAATATTCAGATACATCTTACTATGTTACAGTGCATGTTCAAAATAAGTTTTAAATTTTTACATGTTAATCGGCTGCTTTGGGAAATGGAGTTTTAATGACCTATATTCCCCGAAGACTTTCAACTACAGAATGAGAGAGAGGACAAGGAAATCCCAAAGAGATACGAAGGCATTTTAGGCTTCCTTTGGGAGGGTCTTCTTACCTGGAGAGATTTGGAACTACCTGTACACAGTGGAGGTTATCCAATAAGAGTACCAATAAATCTTTGACTTGCTGGTTTTTTTTTGTTTGTTTGTTAGTTTTCAAATTTAAATAATTTAGCCCAATATTTATGGGAGTTTTGCAAAAATAATAGAAATCAAGTCCTAGCTGCATCACATCAGCCAGTCCTCATCATTAAAAGCCAGGTATATGACTTGGCCATTAAGTCCTACAGGAAACCCAGCCTAGAAGAGCTACAACATTCATGCAATTCTCCTATCTCCGTTATTCTGGAAGTTCTTGATTTAGTTGCTTCTGATGAGCACAAATTACTATGATTGCTGCTGGGGAGAGAGAGAAGTTCCCAAATTAGAAGTTTCCTTCCATGAAACAGAGCCAATAGTTCATCCATCCCTGGAAATCCTCTCATAGTTAGGATAACACAGTATAAAGTTTCTTTCTAGTTATTTACCACCTTACAATGTCCAAATAAGAAAAGCAGGGTGGATTTAAGACATTGTGACAACTTGAATTTCAAATGTCATAGATTGATACGTGAGCCAGTGATGCTCATAAATGTAAGTTACTGAAAAAAGCCTGAGGTTAAACTTCCTGCAGATTGTAGGCCATAATATCAGCAAGTAGACATATGTAGATGATGGTACCTGAGTAACAAAATGCTCTCTTGGTCTGGATATCAGTAGAGTCTTTTCCAATTGCTTTTCTGCCTTCCAATACTACTTCAGTCTTGTTTCTGTTGACAAGGACAGCTAGTTTTCATCCCAAATTCACTCTCAAATTGTCTCACTACATCAGATGTTTACAAACCCTGCCCTTGGCCTGATGTACATTTTAAGTGGCATTGAAACAGCTTTCTTTTGACATCCCATAGGAGAGGGCAGAACAGCAGGCCCCAGCTATGTTTGGTGTCTAGTTCATTTTCTGCTCCTTTCTACTGACTCTTAACAAAATAAATAAATAAATTAGAATGATCCAAGGTTCACAGAAAAAAGATAACTTCACAAAGCTCAAAATGATTTTTTTCTATAGTCAACAACAGTCAGTCTCCATATATTTGTGATTCTGTTACAGAAGTTACTTGTGTGTTAGCAACGTTAAAAACAACCCCCCCACACACCTTACAGCATTTTGCAAATCATGGTAGTTCCAAACAAGGAACTATCATAACAGCTAATACCATAACCTACCATGTAACGTAAACCATTTATTAAACAAATACAGATTAACATTCTAGAACTGTAAATATTCTCATATATATCAGAAAGGATGGTTTAGAATATTTCTATATAGAAGAATGTATTATGTGAATACATACACACATACGTATATAGCCTGTAGCCGGAAGAAAAAAACAACTTATAAAGCAGAATACGAATAAATGATCATCCAAGGAGAACTGTTACAAGACCTTCAGGTATGATGAAACCAGGTATGCAGTGCCTATACTTTTATTTATTTGTAATCATGTATTGTATTTGATTTTTAAAATTATTATTAAATCTTCCATAAAGATTCAGGGAAATGGTTTAATTTGAACAAATGCTTGAAGAGACATTGTAAACAGGTTTTCAGCTATTTTACCATATATTAAAGATGACAGAAGAGATTACAAGAAGTGATGAAATTCATTCACAAATAAAGCCTAAAAATAAATTGTTTTTTATGGTCTGAGGGTAGGAACTCATTTTGGCTCTCCCCCAGAATGAACTGTTAAATCAAAAGATACATTGCACTCAACTCACTAGTGGTTCCTTACAGCAAATCTCACCAACTCTTCCCATCATCAAAGTTTTCATGTAACAGATAAGGTTCCACTCAATTTGTAGAAATATGGGTACGTGCAGTTGCAAGTGATAAGGCAATAGCAATGCCAGACAACTAATGCATCAACATGACAGGAGATTCCTTCAACTTACTGATTTTGCCACCAGGCAAACTCATTGTTTGTCACAGCCACGGGACCGTACAGAAAATACCAGACTTGTGGGTAGACTGGCTTTTGATACACATCCACAAGTGTGAAAGGCAGTGAGGAACTGGGAATTTTTATCCCTGGAGTAGAAGGAGTAATATGTCCCTTTGAAAATATTTTGAAACACCTCAGAATAGCCATGAGTAGAACAGGGAATGGAGGGGACGTTATCTTTTAGTCATTTACCCAATGCTTCTACAGATACTTAATGGAAAACTTATTTAAAACTCTTTTGCAGTAACACCTCTTGATTTTGAGGATTTAAGTCGACCCGCTCAAAGACATTCATATGTCATACTACTACGAAGTGCTGCTATAAAATGCAAATTTTTTTATTTTTTTTTTCCTTCTTTGACAGTGCTACATAATACTGAGCTCACTTGGAACTCCATCTGCCATAACACTGAAATGAACAAGCTCCTTCTTCATTTTTTTCTTTAAACATTAGTTCACAGTGGTATGTTTCCATCCTTATGAAAATCTCCCCTGCGTTGTACATCTCCTGGAGCACAATTAAGTACCTGTAAAACCTGACTGACTAATTTCCAATTTATAAAAAGTAATGCAATTATCTTGTTCAAATTAGATTTAATTGCAAGGCTTCTGAGTGGTCTAAGAATATTTTCTGGATACATACTCTGCTGAAAACTCTCGTCATTTTCAGTAAGGTATGCAACATCCATTTCTGGTTGTGTATACCTCTCCTCCTAGTTTGAGGATCTATGCTTAATTACACCACCCTTCAACATACACTGAAATAGTATCTGGTTTCCGAAGTGAAATGTTTAAATCCAAAGGAAAATACTAACAACCTTGCAAAGAAGCATGTCCAAAAATTCTGCAATCGGGGAAAAAAACCTCCACAGAAAACTAGTATCCATCAGTCCTACAAGGCAGTTCCTTCCCATTTTATCCTCCTTTCAGCAGTGCCACAGAGCTGGTTTCCAGGAGCACAACAGGCTGCTGTTAGACGTCAGCTGTTAAGTAGTAAAAACGCTATAATGGTGGCTGTGAAGGTTGAAAATACCCCACTTAGCATCTTCCTCAAATCATATACTCCAATAGCATCCACAGTCCCTGCATGTCAGCATTCTCCTATTGCCTTTATTGCTTTCATTCCATAAACTGGGATCAGAAATGAGAGCCAAAGAAAGTGGTAACAGTGTAGACAGGGATGCCTCAGTGCCACGTTCACTTACCTGTAAAGCGCAGTGTTTGAGCTCGCTAGTCTCAGAAATTAGTTAATCTTTTTAGATGACTGCTGATTATCTCTGACACAAAGAAGGATTACATGAGGCAGAAAAATAATTTGTTTTTAATAGACATTGATTGCTTATATTGGGGAAGGAAACAAACATATTTATCAAGATATCATTAAACATTTTCCATTCTGTTTTCTGAAGAGCAGATGTAACAATGAGACAGGTGGTGGAAATATAAACCCTTCTAAAACCTCCAGGGTGTTTTCTCAGGAAGTGTCTAATGATTGTCACTAGATCTGTTGCAGCGCTTACTTTATAGGCTAACGTGGTGTAAGTAGTTGCTGGGGTTTTGCCAGTGATCTCCTAGGCAACTGACTGCTCAAAGGAGCCACAAATAGAAGCAGTAAACCCCACTCCTGACTTCAGTCTCAAAGCTGTTTGCACTTGTAACATTCACCGTGCAAAAAATATGCATCGTACAAAGGTATGGGTGGTCAAAAAAAATCACATATTCCCTTTCTTAACATACTACAACCACAAATGTTGGCACTAATGCACAAATCGGTATTAATTCCCAATAAAATAACCAAATTGCTGATAAAAATGTTTCTAACTTGATAGATTTTACCAAGAAAATCTCAATTAACAGTGCAGCATTCACGTAGACTGCTGTAATACGAGGTGACCCTTTAGGCTCCTCAGGCATGAGAAAATGAAAATTTATTCTGTATATTTTAAAGATTATGATTTATTATATGCTTACTTATGTTTAGCCTACAATGCAATCTTAAATTTATTAAACTTAGGTCACTCATGCATTTTATTCAGTAAGACAAACAGCAAGTGAAAACCTGGCGTGAGTAATGTACTGTCAGCTGTTCCAAGTAACAAGTTCATATATTATTTTATTTCATCTCTCTAAGAAAAACAATTAGTCATTCATGTTTGCTCATTAAATGCAATTTTTAATTTTCTTAAGCAATTGTCCTTGAAACTCATTTGTAAAAACACAGTATTTCTTATGTGAATAAATATTAGACTTATTCATAAATGATTATCTACACAGTAGGCTCATATCCGAGTTTCCTCTGTGTTTATATAAAGTGATGATGTTATTGGACAATGGCTAGTTTTCTCTGTCTATTCAAAGGGATTGGGGAAGAACTTAGGAGTTCTCTTGGCAAATCAGATTGAAATATATTTTAAAGCTAGAAATAATATAAAATGTGTATCCTTTCAGGAAAGGGTATTCCCTGAGTTATTAAAACACAGAGTTCAGATGATAGGTAACAGCAGGCATAGATTTGTTAACAATGTAAACAGAACCAAAACATAAGAAATCTCATGCTGCTAACTTATGTCAGTGTTACTCTGATAAGGTCAGAATTTATTTTAAAAGCCTCCTACCATCTCTTTACAGAGACACCATCAAGGAAATACATAAGTAAGCACATTACTCATACAGACACCTTTTTAAAACAGACAAGAAACTTATAAGATACATGGAAGTGTACACAATTATATCAGTTTTTATTTGAATAAATGCAAAATTCCGTTTTAAAATTAGAAACAGTTTTGTATGTGCATAAATCCTATCCACTTCATTTTAAATGTTTCACTAAATAAAAAGTGTCTTACAACATCTTGTTTAGGCCAAGTAAAGAGATTTACTGTAATTTGGAACTGTACCTTTACAGGTTGTAAATCAGAGCTACAAAAATGTATGGTTGAAAAGGGACTCAATGCAGTTCATGATTAAAGAAAGAAATGAAGTACAAAAGCTAACTTGGGTATCAGAAACAGCCTCAGCACATCACACAGACCTTGAGTTAATCTACTTTTCAGCTGTGCAGCATCTGAGATAACTTGCACAGGGATGTCTGTGCGACATCTGCATAATGTTGTATTGTGTCCTGCAGACACAGCCTGAATAACCTATCAGATTATCTGCTTCAATGTCTCCTGATACAGGGTGTGTAGCTTCCAGATACACAGCATATCTGGAATTTAACTGCTATATCACGCTTATCTGCAGAGCCAAGAATCCAGTTCTGAGTAGATGGTGCTCTCTTTAACTGCTCTTCAGTTGAAAGTGTTGAGCATTAGTAGGCCCGTCCTTAGGTGAGCAAATCAGTCAACAACAGCCTATTAGTGAGCAAGGCATCACTTCAGCTGCTGGGGCAACCAGCACTCACCTCATGAGGTCATTCCCTTCATTTTCTTGAAAATTAGATTCTGGTTGGAGTACTAACAGTGATTAATTTCTGTTTAACAGCACATCTGAAAGCTTTCACAACCACTGCTCACATGAAGAATCTGGGTGGGCTAAGCCACCAGAATAGGCACAGCCAGTGCTCACTAAGCTGTTGGGTAGATCACACAACAGGTCTCAGCTGGACAAAGGCAATGGCTAAGGGTTTTGCAGGCTTAACCTCAGATGCACAAGGTAGCTGGTAGCAATATCATTGCAGGTTTTTCTGCAAAACAACGACAGGTCTGATCAAGACCTTACAACGAACAATAATAGCTAAGAAGATGACAAAGTATGTAGATATTCTTTATCAGTTTTTACAAGAGGCAATAGCATTGAGGAAGGCCGAAGCACAAAAAAAAATTACGAAAAATCACAACTGTACTGAAGGACCTAAGGCTATTAGAAAATGAGGGTAAATGGCGTTCTTCAGTATTGATTTTATCCAAAGAGTGACAAGGAATAAGTGTGAAGCGAGACCTCCTGCTTCAGGAGTCTTTCATCTGTGCATGGACAATTTTTGCAGTGTGCCATTAGACTGGAGAGAAAAACAGCTGCTTGGACAAATTACAGCACAACATTTGTTCAGTGTTTACAACCAAGTGCTTGTGCCATTCCTTCAAAGAGTTATGAGTGGGAAGTTTCTTTGCTATCAAAGTTCTGCTCTCTGAGGAAACTAGAAGCATTACTTCGAAAAACACAGACAAATAGATCATTGTCAAAAGATATTCTGAAGCACAGAAGAAAATCTGTGAATTAATTCAAGGAGAAATTTATGAGGACACATCACATTTTACATTAAATGGGCTGAAAATGAAATCATGCTGCATTTTTGGGGAACAAACTGCATTGCAAGTCTGCTAGAGAATTACAAAACCCAAAGGACACAGGTATATTAGTTTAACTACAAGTGAGTTGCTACGATGTGAGCACATTTGTCCACAAGACACAAACCAAAAATTCTCGTACCCTTTGCAGTGCCTGACTTGCCACAGAAAGACAATGGTGAAAAATTGCACCAAGTTTGTTACATTTCCACTTGCCTGTGTATGTTCTGTAAATGATACGAGGGGAGAACCAAAAGACCTGGCCCCTCGTTCTGAACCACAAGGCAACATCATGAGAACAAAAGGTAAAACCTAAGTAATTAAGTTATACAGACCTCTGATAAGATCTCTATAGTCACGAAGAGCGGGCTAAAAGATACTGCAGGAGGTGAATGAAAAGAGAATGGGTTAGAGGCAGTGACTGAGCTGGGCAAGTCTTAGAAAAATTGGGATACCGAATATTAACTACATGAAGAAAGTGGCAAATGGCAGCATGGCAAAAGCACAAAAAACACCTGCTGAATTCCCAATAAGTCTAGCATGGGAAAAAAAGGAACTCAGAGCTTACAGAAGAGAATGAGCTTAGAACAAACATAGCCAGGAGAAAGCCATGGAATCAACCAACTCTATGTCAGTAGAAGCGAGCAGAAAATGACAGATTTCAGAACTCTGCAGTATATAAAGCCAAGCAATGCTAGGAGAGAAGGGAGACTTCTCAGGGCACAGTCAAGGTTAGCTAATGATTTCTATGAAAAAGGAACACATTACTTTTCTCTCAGCTGCTAACACTGACCCACTGTTTTACAATATGGTGATATTAGGAAGTATTTGCTGGATCAAGTGAAAAAAAGATCCAAATCAGTAAATTATAATACTAGCAAAAGACGTTTAGATGTAGAGCTTAGGGATATGGTTTAGTGGGGACTGTAGCGTTAGGTCAGAGGTTGGACTTGATGATCTTGAGGTCTCTTCCAACCTAGAAATTCTGTGATTCTGTGATATATGTCCTGTAAAATCAGGTCTAATAACCCTCTTATCCTAATAAGCACTGTTCTTCAGAAGACACTGTTAACATTCTACTGCCAAAAAAGTTAGCTAACCCCCCCCCCCCCAAAACTGTTTTTTTTTGCTTAATCACAGCAAACAGGAAACTAAAAAATCATTGTTAAATGCAGTAGTATACTCTCAAAGTGGTGATTCTGCAGTGTTTAAACCAAGCAGTCCAAAAAAGAATACGACATTCTTTGGTCTGCAGAGAAGCAGCCTTGCTTGTAGTCAGTGCAGCCTTGCACTTGCACTCCATCAGAGACTCCAGACACTTCTGAAGAGCCACGGATCAATTTAGTTTCTGCGCCCATTGTTAAAGAGCAGTGGTTCTTGTTTCATAACTGATGGCATGCTGATAACCACCTTCACTTACAGAAACTGATCACAAATTCCCAAGAACTCCTCCTACCAGGAAGCTGGAGAAGGAGACAGATGAACGTGGACATACATGGAGACCATAAAGGCAGTGTAAATCCTTCATCTGAACAAGATCAACTTTCTGTCCCAGAATGTAAGACTGAAAATATCAGTCCTCTCTGAATTCATGTCCCTGGACGGCAAATGCTACTGCTCTGCAGGGAGCAAGCTAGGCGCAGACCTGGGCTTTACTCTGGCAGGGCAAACTGCAAGGAGCCTACTACCCAATCTTGAAACACTCACATAAAAATTGTCAAATGCTCTGACGATGCTGGGGAAAAAAAAAAAGAAAAAAAAAAAGTGAATTCATTGAATTCATTAAGTGGGATTCTAGATCTGAATTCTATCATGTAAGCATCTGATTTTATGACACCATATAGTATGGTTCCAGTTTTCACTGTTTGCAGTTAGAAAGGTATGTAAAGATGATTTTTTTTCTGCACAGAAGTGAATAATAACTAATACTGTGAAATGTGTGTTGGTTCCATTTACATTTCAAAATTTCAAAACAATCTGCTACATCTTTCAGGTGGCATTTTCCATGCCTTGCAATTCACTGTTAAGAAACAGACTACTGAGAAACAAGGGATTTCTAGACATCCAGAAGAGTACTTGACAAAACAAACACTTCAACATTTAAAGTGACATGTTACATTTTGGGGGAAAAAGGATTTCCAACAGGAAGACTTGAATTCTTCAAGAAATCTATTCTACTCCCAGAAGCAGCATCTATAAAAAAAAAAAAAAATGTGTCTTATGAAAGTAACCTGGAGGTCACTCTCCTGATCATGGCTGTCAGAAGTAAAATTGCTGAACAGCTGTGCTACAGTCAGATAAAACAACTAAACTGAAAAGTAACTGAGGCAGCTCTTTTAAAATGTTTCCATCCATAGTTTGTTGGCCTCATTCCACTGAGCAGATAGACTGCAGTTAAAGCACACATCCACCCTATTAATTCTTTTTATCACATATGAACACGTTCACAGCCAAGCAAAAGATGCTGTTAATAGTACCCAACATGACATTTCATCCTCCCAAAAGATGGGTTGGTTGCTTGAGAGCCACTGTAAGCCAGTCTAAATGTCCAAAGAAAAAATAAACTAAGCCTACAACCAAAGGAAAAAAAATAAAACAATTTTGAAAACTGAAACTCACTCCATATCTGATCTGATTTCTTTGACAAGAAAATAAAAACTTAGCACATGCTATTTTAGAGGATAACACCTTTCTTTATGCCATTCCAGTTCACAATGGCAGTGATTAAAAAGTGGCTGTCTTCATTGTTTGAAGGAAAGTATTTTCTCTGCCCAAGGATACCGTGAATGCACATAACAATAAGATGTACAAACTGAAACAGATTGTTACTGATATCTCTTGGAATTTAATATTTTAATGATTGCAGATGGATCCAACCTTAGTATTCAAGATTATATAATTGTGTAACTATGAGAAGTTCAGACATGAGAAAATTAGTTTCACAATGAAATTCCAAAAAGGCTGAGAATCTTAATTTGCATTTTTGTAGAAAATCATCTGGCTCCACCCCCAGTAGTCTATCTCATCTCTTCATTGGGTATCATTAGTCCAGTACTCTCAAGTAAAACAAGGAGGGAGTTGATAAGGTTGGACTGAAGTGGGGGGACTGAAGACAAAACTGCTGCTGAGATCAGGTTTTCCACACGGTCACTACACCTATGGTTTGAATCCTTAAAGTTTTCTGAGCAAACTCCACACCTTTTTGCTAGGCTTCTCTCTCTGATATTTTGGGAAGATAAAGACTGAAAATGGTACTGCAGGGAGTTGCAAAGGATTCTCCAAGAACTCCAGTGATATGAATTAAGCTTACTTAAATCTCCACTTACCTGTAAAGGCTGGTAAAAAACAAACTGCAAAACTTGGTAAGTGGATTTAGCACATTCACTGTTAAAGTTTTTCCTCCTGTGTTTTTAGGAGTGAGGTGGTGGTGTTTTCTTCTCCAGAAAAGACAGTGGCTTTCATAGTAGTTTTAAAATAACTTTATTCACCAAAATAATTTCTGTTGCTTTTGGTACAATGCCAGCTAATTCCACAGCTGAAGATGATAACAAAGAGCCTGCTTTTGATCCACTACTTATTTCATGAAAGGAAATCCCCTTTCAGACACAACACTGGCATTGTTTTCCATGAAGTACCATGCGTTATTTGGCATCAAGACAATACTTTGCATTTCATCTAAAAGTACCAAAATTTACTTCACGAAACTGGCATGCACAAGTGTTATATATCCCACAATTATTTCAATAAATATCAAATCAACCTCATTAAACGTCAAGCACAAGCACATCATAACATATTACACTAATACCAGAGTATGGAGAAAACAACAACAGACGCTTAAGGAAATTATTTGGTGGAAAAGAACTATAAAAAACTACAGTATTTTTTATTCTTATATTTTTTAAGCCAAATCAGACATCCTTCTAAAAAACATACTTCTGTTGAGCTAGAAATTATGGAGCTGATTAAAGAAATCACAGGGTAAAATTTTCTGCCTCATGCTGTGGAACAGTTTAATCACCATAACTCTTCTTAGCTCTGTGCTATGAATTCATGAATTTCAGATAAGTCAGGCATGCTTTGCAGATCCTGAAAGAGACTGAAATGCTCGGGGGTATTAGCATGAATACTGGAAGCCAGCTGGAACTTGGGCAGGTACTATACCCATCTCAAAAAGGTGTGATCACAAAGGTGTCAGAACAGGGAAGCTACTCAGAATAAGTGGGCAACAGTTTAAGGAATCTGAGACACTAACTTCTGGCACCTCTATACCCAGATTTTAAACTGATCTTCCTACTAAATTCTCCCCAAAAGGTGGATTCAGCTCACAGAATTTATCTACCTCAGAAGTCCTGCAGAGATATGAAATACACAGCATTACGCTATTGTGAATTACACAAAGGAAAGCATTAAAGATGCTAAGAGTCAGGTTAATAATTTATTGACTGTATTTTACCATGGTTACCTGCATTCATAAACAATGAGAAAGGACTACTTATTTTGATGCTTCAGGAAACTGAAGGGAATCTTCAATACTGATGAACTAGACTGAATAAGGGTATTATATGAGGACACTGGAAGCTGCTTTGGGAAGACTAGTGTCAAAAAAAAAAAAAAAAGCCTGCTAAGAAGGTTTTTTTTAACTGACCTTTACTGTTAATGGAAGAAGAACGCAAAGGAACCAAAAATGTGATTCTGGAAGATTGGTGCAGTTTACTAGGATTTGCTTTTCTGACACATGAAATAGCTTTACCATAACTTTGCTGGAAAAATCCTTTAAAAATAAACCAGTGTTTGCAACACGCTACAAAAAAGCAACCTAGCAAGGTCTTCTATTTTCAGCCATGTTGTACATTCCCACATGCATGAAAATCATTGTGGAATCTTTACTATTTCCAAGATACTCAAGAGTTTATGTAGGATTCTCAGAAGGGGCACAGCACTGTACTAACACAGCAGCAGAACTTCCACGCTACAACTGGTTTTCATGAGCCAGCTGAATGCAGTTATCTACACCACTCCATGAAAACACACGAAGCTTTACAAAGTGAGTTATTTGACAGGGGAAGAGCAGGAAGATAGTGAAGATTAAGAAAAATAATTAGGCATGAAAAATTCAGTTCCCTGTGTCAGACTGCTCTTCTGAAAGTTGCAAAAACTACTTGGGAAAGTCCATAGCATGTTTGAGAATTCTGGTGATGTATACCAAACCCATTCTGTATTACTACTGGAGACACCTGGGAAAAGGCTTGCATGGAAATACTCCAGGAAGCCATTACAGGAGTTAACTGCAGGCCTCACATTGCTCATGGTAAGGAAGAAAGTACCATTGCTTTACGAGCCGAATTCTAATGGCTGCTGGTTCACTGGTCACAAATTTGTGAAACAGTTGACTTTTCAGTTCACAGCTCGGATATAATTCAAGAAGGTAATGTAAGATTTCATACGAAAAGCTACAGAAATGACAAAATATGGGGAAAGTTTCTGTCCCCCATTTCTACACTCACTGTTGAGGGAGAAAATAGAGCATCCACGGAGGATATGGAGATCAAACCAAGGACTCTTGGGTTGGCAGGAGCAGGCATTTACCTAGCAGCTACACAAAACAAAAATTTAAAAAGCCTCTCCATCCTATAGACTCCTTGCAAAGGCCTGAACAAAACTCTTATCCAGTTGGAGAAAACAGCTGACTTGGGACAGGAGGGACAGTCCAGCCATTCAGCTCCTAGGACTGTCAAAATACAAGAATAGCAGCAGTGCATTGCTGTTGCCTTACACCAAACCCTGAGACCTTCCCACGGGCTGGTTGACTCTGGGCTCCCCCTAACCCCTACTCATCCCAGAAACAAGTTTTCTCCCTACTAGCTCTCCAATTTCCCCTTTTTGTTACTACTACCCCCATCCTTACAGGCCTTCTGGATTTGTCTTAGGCAAAACTAATTGAATGATAGAAGTTAGGGAGACATGGAACTATTGTGGTCATTCATATTCTCCTTCGCCTGCTTACATATTTTGCTCCACAAACTTGTAGCCTTTAAATGGTGAAGTCTGAAGACAAGGACCAAGTCCTAACCTCACATAAAATGACTCTGATTATAATTGTGACTTCCATTCAGCTAGTGAGAAACCACTCACAATTATACAAGAACTTTTCCTCTCAGACTCCTCCACATCTCCCCAAAACAGCAACCAAATGGAAAGCTGCTATTTTTCAAACTGTAGTCTTTCTTGACTGCTTTCTCACTGTAAACACAATCCTTTTCTCCCAAGAACATCCTTAACCCATCTTCCATTAACGCTTAATATTTTATGGTGGCTATCCAGTGAGTAGCATGTGTGCACAAGATAACCATGACAACAAATAATTAGCAGTTTTTAGCTGGCTGAATGCCACCTGTGAAGAAAACAACAATTCCTCCTCTTGCAAGGGAGGACGGGAAAGACTGACAGAGCTTTAAGACATCTTGCATTAAACTATTCCATCCCTTCCCTACGGTGTAATTGCTTATTTGAACACATGAAGAGAACTAAGAGTTTTTGTACAGTAAACAGAGACAACAGTGCCCCTCCCCATCTCCCGTTAATTGGCTTTAAAAACAGCTGAAATAATGCAAAGGCAATTTGTATGATAAGCCAGAGCTATGGAGGTTTTATGTGTCTCCCCCCCCCCCCCCCCCCCCCTCCAAATTAAACCATTTCAGCTTTAACTGGTGACTAAAACTGAACTTGATTTTTCAGTTTCTCAGATTGTCATCAATTGCTTTTTCACTGTTGGGTCCTTTGTAGGCTTCTTTCATTTGCCTGCACATGACTGAAAATTAACTCATCAGCAAGCAACAAAAAGTTGTATCTTGGAACACATAATGGAAATGTTCCCCCCCTGTATTAGCAGGATTTGTCAGTGTTACCTGGAAGCCTGCATTCTCTCTTTCCCAGTTACCTCCACATACTGAGAGAGGGGACAAAATGCTTTCTGTTTACACCTCAGACAGGAACACAGTCCTTCTTGTATGAGGTAGCATCAGTCTCTCATCTCGCCTTACTCCACTCCACAGCAGAGATCTAGAAACTTGCTCCCAAGTCATACCAGTTTGCGGAAGTGAAAGGAACAGACCTGGGCACCAATCCTCTGCCTACATATTGCTGTGATTCCATTTACTGTGATCTCTATACCTTATTCTGTCATAGGAAATTTGCAATAAAGACAACAGTTGCGGTCATTTCTGAGTTGAGATTTTCAAAGCAGCGTTAGAAATCCCAGGAAAAAATCCAAAAAAAATGTAATTTTGACTGAACTTTCAACGTCCTCCTACCTTTTCATTCTGGAGCCCAAATTCCATGAGCCCTCATCAGGGCACAAGAAGATTCAGTGGCAGGAAAAACATACCCTGCAGAGAGAACATACCTGAAATTCTACCTGCACCACTCAGCTCACATTCATGGAAGTGGTTATTCACAAAGGCTGCAACCCAGCTGGGCTCCTCCACAGCTAACGGTCCTAAAAGCAGGGTATTCTATTACCCGTAGAACCAGGACTAACCACTAACTCAGCCTTCTCCATCTCGTGCCAGAGTGCAGAAAAATCAGTGTATCAAAGAAATAAGAGGAATGGGAATTTTGGAGGAGATTTTTTAGATAGACAAAGATTACACCTCTCAAGACTTCCACCACGCTGTTAAAAACTATCCTGGAAAGACCTGGTAATTTCTGCAATTCACAGTTTATAATTCCAGTTTCTCAGCAGCCATCACGCCTGCATTATCATGTGCTTATAAGTTCTGGCACATCAGCCACTTGGGGACAAGCCACATGTGAGCCACCTTTTTTAAATGGGTAGACTAAAATTAGCTTCCTGCTCCTAACATGTCTGCTTCTCCAACAAGTGGCATGCTTTAAAGCACATAAATGAAGGAAGAGGTCAAGCTCATATCTTCTCTACGAATTGTACTGAAAAACATTACATTGAAGAAAAACGTTGCACGAGAGTAAGAGCCTGCATTTAAATCACATGTAGTACTGAAGAACAGCAAACAGAGGCAACAAAGTAGAGGAGAAGATGGGCAAATTGTTACTGAATACCTAAACACAGCAAAGCATTAATCAAACATGTTTTTACCTATATCAAGTTCATGGTATACAGTACAACATAGTGTGAAAGTTTTCACAGGGAGTGCTCTTCATTGTAAAGACAGAGCAGCAGATTGTTACCAATGAGATCAGGGTCTTTCTTGAAATCTTCACACCTGACACAATGTACCAGTCAAAGAGAACAGAATTACTTTTTTCATCCTCTGCTGTCTTTCCATACTTCGACATCCCTAAAGCAAGCCAGTCATTTTCAGAATGTTTCCAGAATGATGTACCTGATTCTTTGAAATAATACATATGCATTAGCAACATAAAAAGCTTCAAAACTGTACATAAAATCTGCAGCAACCTATGCTTGCTAGCACATCTGTACCAGTTTAAGTGGATGCTAGTGATTTAGCTCATCAGAAAAATAGGTTAACCATTAGCTCTATTTCTCCTACGTTTCCAGTATGACAGATGTGCTATGAACAGTCTTGAAAAGGACAGAACAAGAACTGACAATTTGTCACCCATAATTTCAGGCGGAAGCTTCCAGTCCTAAGTCCCTGCGTGCATAAGTTCAAACTTACAAATACGGTAGTTCTAGGAGCAACTCCTTCAATAATGAGTTCATCCCACTAGCGGTACTTTACCACTGTAAAATGGACGTTGTTATCCACATCTTTCTCACAGCGGGTCTGAGGAAAATGCACTTGTTAGCTCATACGTTCCAAAAAGTAGGCAAAGATTTTCCTGAAGTTAATTTAAATACATTATTTTCCTTGAAAATTCCACTGAAAGAGCAAAGAATAGAAAGTGTTTGGTATACTACTTTCTTTTAAGAAATTTCACATTTTTCGCTTAACATTTTTCTCAAAAAAAAACGTAGCATTTCCAGAGTGATGAAAGAAGACAACTAACTACCCAGACTTAATCCTGCCAGTGCCAGTGTCTTACAGGTAATAGGACATACAAGAGAAGAAGACAAATGCAAAACCAGGAAGCATGAATTAAAGTATTACCTACTACAACAGAGATACAGCAGGGTAACCAAACATGCCCTGAGAACATGCAGCAGCTTTTATGGCTGCTAATCCTGAGATACGGTCAGTCTTGGATAGCTCATGCCAAGAAACACCCAAGTGCTTGACAGGCCTTCATAGATGGCACTTTCTGCTTAGGCCACGCTGGCCTCATTCTGTTTTACTACAGCGAAGCTAGACAACAGTCAGAAACCCCTCTGCCCTTACCAGTTAATTCTTTGATTCTTTCCAGTTTGTTTACCCTTTCACTTACCCAGATCCAGCCTGTTTAATGAAAATCTCACATGATCAGATGTACCTGTCTACACGATGACAAATTATAAGGAGCTTGCTACTGTTAAAATTGTATTCTTGTTGGTCTACGAAAACTCAGTTGCTTTCAGAGGGCACTTTTACAATCCTACAATGACTACTTCAGCTACTTAAGTGCTGTGGAAATTTTAATACCTTTTACATGGTATGTTTATTTTGCAGCCAGCATACCACATGTAATGGCATTCGTTGCAGATACCTCAAAGGAAACTGCTTCACTACAAGCTCTGAAATTCACTACCCATGATATTCTGCAGTATCCTGTCAATCAGGGGTCATCTCTGCTGGTTGGTTATATTGGGTGAGTGAGGGCAGTTCATATGCCACAGCATCAGACTACAAGTTGATCCTTATAGGATTTATTCACAGCTTTATTTGTGATTGCCAATGGAACAAGTAGCACTACAGCAACTCTAAACTACTCAAGACCAAGAGTGCGGAAAAGAATCAAGGGGCCTGAAAATGTGGAGAATTGCAGTAGAAAATAGAATGCAGGGATCCTGGTAACCAGTTAGCCTCTGTTACGGTGCATAGATTGAGGTCAAACACATGAAGATGTGCCTCTTTTCACATCAGTACAGAAACAATTCATCAATAGCAACTTTAGAACACTGATAGAAAATTACTAAATCCTGCACATAATGTGCACTATTCTGTTTTAAGATAGCGACTGGTATCCTGCATTTTATGTGAATGTAGATACGATGCAAATTCGTTGATCATTTTAGCCTTCAGTGGTGGTGCCCGCTACTTTGCGCATCTGTTTTGATTCCAAACTGAATTGTTTTTATTGCTACCACATCAGCAATAAGCTTCCTCTTGCTGATCAGTGTCCCCTTGTGAGTTCTACATTCCTTGATTCTCGGAGTCTTGACATCTACTGCCTCTTTCCTGTTCCTTGAGGCTTTCTGTTTTCTGCTGTTCTACCTTAAAATCCAATCTTTCAAGCACATTAGTCCTCATAGATAAAAGAAAGCAAGCTAAGTAGTTCAAAACTGAGACATTTATGCTCAAATAATTGTTGCAAAGATTAATCTACTGTTGCACACAAGTTCAGGGATCAAAAACCAAGTAATTGTATTTTTACCTTGGTTTTAGTTGACTTTGCTTTAATTACTGCAGTTGGCAACTAGTTTTTCTTTGTTTTGGCTTATTATTTTTTAAAAAAGGGAAAAAAGCAGTGCCATAGAACCACTCAGAGATAGAACCACTCAGAGATGCTGAAGCTGTAGTAACGTTAACACAATATTAAATAAGCTTGCATCCACAAAAACAGTAATGCCATATATATCACGTTATGGGAAGTAGTTTATGCAACTATCTATCCAACATAAAGATGCTTTCCTTGAAAAGGGAAGCTAGTGCATTTCAACAAATAATTCAGTTGGAAGACAGTCATAAGGGTAGTCTGATACACTTGCATTATCTCCTTCTGGCATCATAGCTCTGCATCCAGATCTATAATTTGAGAAAGACAAGTTCTGCTTTATCTCAGGGAAGGGAATTGAACCCACATGTCTCCCAGTCACCATACAAAAGCTGGTTTTAGTTCAGATCTCCGTCCTGAACCAGCAGATGGTGGATTAAGCACAGAATTTCCATGCTATCCTGAGATGGGTCATTGTTACATGGATTATTCTGCTTTGCAAAACAGTGTTTCTAAATGGAGAAACTATCATTTGACTGACTTAGGAAAGTCAGAGTGGAAAGGGAGATTCCTGTCATCATATGTGGAAAGGATTATTGTTCTCATATCAATAAGAAATCAAATACTGATGAACATGAACTCAGATTTTTTTTTTCCCCTTCAACACATCTATGATCATTTCTACAAGAAAACTCTTACTTACTACATTTATATAGCTCCAGTCACACCCTATAATGGCATCTCTGAGGGAGACTAATCAGCTCTGCTTCCTGCCTGCAGTATATTAGGTCATCCTTCCCCCAATAGCCCTGCTCTCGAGTCACACAGTGCACTAAAGACAGGCAGCAAGAAGGACAAATCTGTTCTTTCCAGTCAATCTATATTAAGGGGCTTACACTGCAAAGCAAAGGAAGTGGGGAAAGAGGATACAAATAGATTAATATAATTACAGCTTGTAAATGATCCTAGGAAATTTAAACAGCCTGCTTGAAGAACGTAAAGAGACTGATGTGCTACCTGCATCCTCCACAGATCTCATAGAAATAATTAGAAGAGCCAAAATGTTTGTATCTCTTAGATTCAGCATGTCTATTTGAAATTTTTTTCTTTATTTCTGTAATAGTTGTGCCATTGGGTGAAGGTCTTCTCTTTGGAGGCAAAAAAATATATAATCAAAACCTAAAAAACCAATGCCTTTCATACATAGCAAAGGAGAGGGTTGGAGAAAGTATCTTCACACATTTTTCAAGGCCTTCTTGCTACAGAAGTATCTTAATAGATAAAATAATATACACCTCCCATTCCCTCACATATCCATAGATATTCCTGTATCTGAGATATTTTTTTTAGTATATAGTAATACTAGTGAAAGTATATGTCTATATTTAGATGCTATATTGAAACACCATTTCCCCAAAGTTTTATAACTGAAATATAACTGAAACATACATAAATCAACAGCCGGTAGCCAAAACAAACAGATAAATTGCAGTGAATACATGAATGAACACAGTTCTGATGTCTTTTCAAGCTTTGAGATAAGTTTCATTATAGAACAAGTTGTGCAGACAAGTATAATACATACCTGCAGTGTTTGTACTCTGTGTTGAGCTCGCTGTGAAAGGTCAGGCTTCAATCACACCCTCCAGCTTGCACCGTGTAGAATTATTTTGCTCATACCACCACACTGAAGTGTCCAGGTTTCCATCTGTTAATTCCCCTGACAAACCTTAATTCCTCACAAAAACGAACCAAACAGTTTTTTATTCACTTTGGCTTCATTAAAGCTGACAAATGTGAGGATGTGCACTAGCATCTGTGCAACAATCCAGTGCAATAAAGCATAGGAAGTATCACCAAGGGTCACCCTCATGGGGGCAAAGGAGGGGTGCACACCCCAGGAACTATCATCAGGCTTCCTTGTTCTTAGAGCAGATGAGAATGCTTGTGCCTTGGGAAAGACATTCTGAGGGCTGAAAGCAATGGCAAGCCCCTCTAGCCACATCTTGCCTGAACACAGCTGGGACCGTGGCCCTACATTGGTACACGACTCAAACATAGCACGCTCGCTTAAAGGACTACTATAGACCAGAGAAGGTGTTTTGCAGGCAGAGGTTTTTATATTCCTGCTGTTTGGTTTCTAAATTTCAGCTGAAATTGAATGTACTTTTCTTGCTTCTCCACAAGTATGCAGACTGCCACTTTTCACAATGTAATTCATCACAAAAAAAAAAAAAAAAGACTGCCAGCACTGCCATTTTGTGCTGCCACAGAAGCTTTTGCTGAGATGGCCATTAGTGCTAATGCTTATCCTGGCAACAGATCATGCTACTGAATAAATTTCCTTGCAATAATTACTTGAATTACTTAAAATTAGTGAAGTGCCAATCATTTGTTCAGCAGAGATGTATATATTTTTCAGCAAAAATCAAAGCAAAGTTGTCATGTCAACCAAAATCTGCTTAGAGGCTACGAAGACATTTAAAATGAAAAGCCACTTTGGGCCTTGGCTAACCAGTTATTTAAGAGTCCTAAGGTGTGTGGTTTTACCATAGTGATTACAAAATGCATGCTTTGGAAAAAAAAAAAATGAATACACAGCAATGCTAAAAAAAATGTGAGTACAGAATTCATGTAATTCCCCAAAACTACGAATTCACTTAGCACTATTTAGGAACTTAACAACCATTGGTGTGTACTAAAATACAACACCTGGAGAGTGTGACTAAATTCTGCAGTAGTTATCACCTTCCAGTATGCGCATCTGAGGCAGGCTACTCTTGCCCCTGTGAAGCAACGGAAGTGTTGGAGATAAGTCAAAAATGTAAATCCTCACCGGATGAACTATCAGCTGAGTTTAAACTCACTGTTGTTACACACCCTCATATCATGTTTACAAGTCATAAGAGGTCCTGGCTGTAAGCAAGCTGCTGCTTCCTGGGTGGTTATAAAATCAAAAACCTGCAAGGGAAAACCATGTATCTCTCCATATAGTAAATGGTTGTTCCTATATTCATAGCAATTGTTGCGTACTCACTTTTAACTTTAATGGACAGCTCAGATATGAACGCACAAATACTGCAGCATAAGACCTGTAAAAATGCTTTCACTCACCCTTTTAACTTCAAATGAACACTATATAAACTATAAATTAGTCGTGAAAGTATAATTGTGATGATTTTTAAGAAAATACAAGAAACTCCATTTCCAGGTATTTATAACTTGAGGAAAAAACTTACCTTGAGTTGAAAGACTGCACTCTCACAGGACCTCGTCTCTACTTTTATGAGCTACGTGTTTCAGAATCTCACCCACAACTGGGGCAAGCAAATGCTAGTATACCAGCCTTTGTATACCTTGCACATTTGGTAGCCATTTATATCCATTCATCACAAGTACAAAGGAAATGAATGGCAAATTTGGATTTAGAAACAGTATGTATCTACTTTTCACTTCAATAAATTTAGAAAAAGAGGCAATAGCATACCAGATTTAGATAACCCACTTTCAAGGCAGATGCCCCAAATTTCCTCTTCTCTCACCCTCACTCCCCTACTCCCCCAAAAAAACTCATTGACTACATTTTTACTTCTCAACTTTTTTTTTCAGGCAGAAGCTTGTTAACAGGCTCTGTTCAATTCAGATGAAGTGTGAAGGTCCCACAAACCTCAAAAACCTAAAAACCACAAAAGCTTAAAAAACAAACAAACAAAAAAAACAACAAATATTTAAACATTTAAAGTTAAAAGATAAATCACTAAATTTGGCATACTAATTACACATATTTCCCAAACTGTATTTTCTTCCTCAGTAGGGCAAGTATAGAACTACTGAAGACAACCATTTAAAACTGTTCTGTAAAATGTGGATATTGCAGCTGCTTTCCTGCTGTAATGGCAGTCACATTTTTCTTCAAGCAAAACAAGAGTGACAATTACCTAAAGTTGGGATTTGGTACTGCATTACTATGGGAAACAACGCGGTCAGATGCAGAGAGTAACGGCTCAGTTCTTCCATACTTTCCTCCCATCCGCTGGTTTTCATGAATAGATCACATATCTCATATTGCATCACAATTACGATAGGTCTGCATTTCTTTTTGGTGAGAGGAGTAGTTTTTCATTTAAATTTAGTGTTAAAGGACTAGAGGAACTGTGTGTTTATTTGTATCATGCTATCATTACATGAAAACCTGACCTTAGAAGAAATGCATAATAATAGTACTGAGTGAATAAGATGACATTTTCTAATTTTTTGGACCACTTCAACTTCTGCATTAGTGACTAAATCCAAGCAGTGTACAATATGAATCAAGATGTGATTCATTCTGCCATGAATTAATATGCATTAACTTAATGAAAAAAAATCCAAAGGTTATTTAAAAATCCCACCAGGGTGTGCATGTTCCAAGGATAAAATGAATCAGACTACGTAAAATTTCAAGACAGTCTCAATCCTACAGTCTTCTTCAGTTCTTCATGACTTTGGTTCAGACACGAGAGCTGGGTGCCTGCTAATATTTCACATGGCTATACCACACACTAGCTGTGAAGAAACAGCAATTCCAACCAGGAAAGAAGCCAGCATTTCTGTACCTGCTCCCCTCAACGTCTGATCCAGATCAGTAGGATAGCGCAGCTGGTATGGATCACTGTACGTGGAATGATGCTGGCTCCTATGTCCAGCCAATGGCCAGCGTGTAGCCCACCTTTCTCTCCCTGGGGCCTGGGTCCCCCTGCCCACACAGTCCTAAACTCCCAGGAGCTTACCACTACTCCAGTCTCACCAAGACTAATAGAAATCTAATAGAAGTGCTGCTGAAATATTTTCATGTAGCATCATTTTTATAGTTTAACAGTTGTAACCAGCTCAGCACAAGGTGGTGTCTTTTCCAATACCAGTGCTAGGGAAAAGACCACAATGCAACAAGGGTTGAACTTGCCATCTCCCTAACACTAACAGCCCTCACCAATCTACAGAATCATTTACTGTTGTCATTAATGCAGTATCTGCAAGTTACTTACTTCAGAAAGATGAAAAAATAATGCAAAAGGCTACTCTTTTCTGTACAGTTCTGAAAGAAGTGGCCACTTATATCCTCAGTCCCTAAAAAAAAACTGCAGAATTTATTGTTTGGGTTTTCTTTTTTTTTTTTTTTTCCTATTTTACTTCATTATACATTCAGCATCATGCTTATAAAAGGAAAACAGTTCTGACATGCAAACCTTATCACTGTAGCTTTTTTTAATACACTTAATTTATACATTTACACATCCAAGCCTTTTAAGACATTTTCTACTGAAATGTAGGCCGGTAACAAGATGAAAAGTTAAACACTTGCAAGACCACATATAGTAGTGACAGAAAATTTAAAAAAAATAAAAATGTTGCTAAAATTCATGAATTCATGAAAGGATGAAGCTAACACTTTGACTGAATCTTCATCCTCTTCTATTCTGAACATGACTGTCTGCTAACTACAGCAGAGATCTTGATTCAGTTTATTAAGCAGATCACTGATACTGCCAAGCAACAGGAGAGTTACCCCAGGGACAGAAGCTGCATGGAGAAGGGGCTCATCAGAACATTCAGACATGCCTTTCCCAACAGACTATGCACAGATACTGCTTTTCTCAAGATGGAAGCATCACACATTTTCAGAAATAAAGACAAGGTGAAAATATGTCCCAAATAGCTACTCCTCCTTCCCTCATGCTCTAATTAAAAGTTCATCCCTAGTTTTGTTGAATTTATCTGTGCATGTACTCCACAGTATGCCTTTGATTATGAATGGCAAAGAACTGTGTAATGGCATTGTAATAGTCATTCACAGAAGTGTGCTGTGATGCATTTAAAAAACCACACAGGGTAAGTCAGGCTAAGCAAGTAGCCTGAATTTAAAACTGCTGAACAGACAAGCAACTCCCACTCTTCAGTGATGATGTGGAGCACTCAAGTGTTGAGCACTCCATAATCTCTGCTCCTAGTTTGCCTTCTGAAATTTTTGGCTTTATATAAATATATATTCAATATTCAACACTGCCATGGCAGTAAAATAAACATTTTTTGTGGTACTCTGGTACCATGGTACTTACCATAGTGCAGTGCTGGTTATAAAGCTTTGACTTAAATTTGATGGCAGGTGAAACGGACAAAGATTCATGCACTGAGTTGCAAAAAGCTGTATTACAGACCTGTATGCTAACCTATTCCCCTATAACTGAAGGTAGCCTTCAGAGTACTTACTGTGTAACCCTGTTTCACTCTAAATTTTTAAGTATGGACCACATCTTTGAGTCTTCAGCAGTAGTTGTTAGTGGTGGTGGTTTTTTGTTTTTAGATTTTTTATTTTTGTTTCTTAACAGTTTTTTATGGCCTTTATTCTACATTTTGTGCTGTAACTCCAGTCCCTCATAGATTAACATTTTGTTGCCTATTTTAGAATGAGTCCTGTGCCTCCCAGCTGTGAAATAGCTTCAAGCAAAAGTAGCAAACATCAGAAGACAAAAAAGTAACTGCATTTGACATAAAGCCCACAAACTGTGTTTTACAGTCTCACAGACACTGCATTACTACATTTATTTTTTTTTGTCTAGATTGAGTGGCAATGAAAGAGGTGCATTTTCCTGTTATTTGAGTTTATGATATTAGGGATATTTTAGTTTTAGTCCTCACCTTTCCAGTACTCATTAGACTGAATATTCAAAATACCTAAATATTACATGTGCCTATCTAAATTCCCTTTCTTATTTCCCAGCTGAGGAGAACATTTGAAAAATGAGCAGAGATGACATGCACCTGTTAAATTCCTGATTCAGACAAGTGTATGAACTCTTCCATTTTTATGAACTTTTGTTCTGTAAGAATCAGTAGTATTGTCCTTGAATTAAACAAGGCTGAGAGAAGTCAGAATTGCCTGTACTCTTGTCTGCACTCCATCAACCCAATACAGAGCTAGAGCACATTCTAAACAAAACAGGTGGAGTAAGAATTATCATTTTTCAATAAATTTCTAAATCAGTGAAACTTGTGTTCTGAATCTTAAGCAGTCTCTGCAGAATCACAGCACACACTGCAATTCTTTTACACAATTCCTTCCATCAGCTATTAAAAATGACCAAATGAACGCTCAACACCACAAAAGGCTAATTTAAGACTCCTTTTTCAATAAAAACTCCTGCTGATGGATTGAAAAACAATCTTAAATGATTTTACAATTTACATACGATTCAGCATTGACAATGTAGGTTGGTGTTTAACTATGAAAAGTATCAAAGGTGGCAAAAAATTATTGACAAGAAAAGCAAGCAGGAAGGTTTGACAAAAACATTGAAGTTTCAGTGTATTATAAGTCTTGCCATTAACAGGTTTTGGTATGCATGAGGCATCATAAGTTCCAGGGACAATCAGGCCAGATTTGAGAAGCTTTCTACAGTTCAAAGCAATATTTAAATGCTGCAAGTAGGTATTTCTGCAGCTTCATCCTTATATTTGTTATACTTTCATGATCATTGGATTCTAAGGGGCTAGCATACTCAAAGAAAAAAATTCAATTTGCTTCATACAGCGTCTTTCTCATCAGTTTGCACTGTAGATATTGAAAAGACTAGCATGCATCTAGACTTTTTCCACGTCCCATTATGCCTAGAAATAAATGCTGCATTTCAACTAAGTAAATATTATGGTATAAACATCAAATTAGTAAAATGTGTCATTGTGTCCTCCCCGAGTCATTTTAAAAAATTAAATTCACTAAAAAGCAAGGTACAGCAACCCTATAGAAAGTTTAAAAGACTGCAAAGAAGAAATGCTGGCATTAGTAACTCAAAATAGCTTATTTGTTTACTGAAATTTGCTCTCCTTTTAGGTTGCTCTACAGAGACTTGGACAAGATGAAAAAGGATTATTTCAGGACTACTACAACTAGAACCAGCTGGGACTTCTTCATTTTGACTTCTCAGTGTACTCAGTAAATTGAAAAGGTGAGAGAAAAAAAGACCTGAGATTCATTACACAAGTTTATTCCTGAATTTATTATAAGCTATCTTATTATTACCATATTTAAAAATACATATATATATTATAACATAGCAAACTGACCTAACAGATCTATTGGTGTCTAATGTAAAACTGAAAAAAAAAAAAAGGGGGGGGGACAATAAGGGATAAGCTGACCACACTTCAGACACATCTTTTCCAGTCAGATTTACACTTCTAAAGAGAAGTGCAGTATGAAGTAAATAGTAGAACTAAAAGTATGTGCAAGACCTAAGAAGAAAAAGCAGTAACCAAGCAGTGAGGTAAGCACTATGTGAACAGAGAACTCTTATCCTCCTGCCCCGCCTTACTCCCCATAGTCAAGACCCACACCCCAGATGCCATTGTCCTTCCCACCCTCCCCAACTACCCCCTAAAAATCACCTGTTGCAGGAAAATGCCACTGCTTTAAATCAGTTTTGTAACTGTAATATACTGTGGAACCTCTAAAAGAGGCCTCTAAAGGAGGCACAAGAGCAAAGGTAGCTGAATAGTGCCTACCCCTCCTTTCCCTGCTGACCTTGACAACAGTGGGAGTCACAGCCAACAACATTGCAAGTCAGAGAAGCACTGCTCTTCCTGTGCTGTATGGTCTGCCAAAACACAGGGTGGCATTTCCCCTCTTCTGTTTTTAAGATTAGAACTAGATGAACTCTGTAAAGGCATGACCAACTGATGTTTGTTGGTATGCACTGATAGTAGTCTATCAGTATCAAGTAGATAGGTTCCTTAAATATAATTTCCAAAAAACAACCATATTTAGCTGCCGTTTACAATGAGGTGTTGTAAATTAAACACTTTGCTATCTGCTGATAAGAACACCCACTCCCAGGTTTAGGCAGAATCCATGCTGCCCTCTCATTCAGCTTCCACTACAGGGAATAGCTTGATACCACATCCCACAGAAGCTCTTCCTGTCAAGGCTCTTGCAAAGGGCTAGCCTCCCCTCCAACGTGACCCTGCCAGCTCTGCATTTAGTTTGACACTGGGGTCAGTTTTGCCACTAAGGATCTTCCTTAGAAATACATATGCATGCATATAGAAATGAGGAAGAAAAAAAGCCTGTTGAGCAACATCTTGATTTTGTTTTCAAGTTTCTATTGTAACCAACAAATGCAAAAAGGAAGTGTGAGCAAATATAAATGTCAGAAGGAAAAACTGTACATCCCAGAGTAAACTATTTAATTGTAAAGACATTTTCATTTCATAGAACTACAAATTTTCACATTATTCACAATTGAAAAGCCTAGAAGAAATAGAAAGGACACCATTCATTATTAAAGTACATACATCTTTGTAATGTAAAGAAAGGAAGAAGATATGGAGAAAGAAAAAAACACCTGTATCAGTAAGTTGGATCGTGGGTATAAAAGATGCCTGTGAAGTATGAGGTGAACTGAATATATGTAGTCATGGGCTCTTATTTTATAACCAACTTCAGAGGAAAAAGCAACAGAAGCATGCAGCTGGACTCATGAAAAAGCATAGACAAATAGCATTGGTAATAAGTATGAAGGTTTGACTTAGAGAAACAAGGTGGAAACTTTTTTTTTTTTTTTAATGAAACACTAGGGGGCATAGCAGTAGTCATCTTCATCCTGCATAATCCAGGCTCTGGGATTGTTTTACAATATTGTTGATGCAACAAAAATGGACTGTTTCTAGGGTTTAGGAACTTCCTAACGAAAATTTCAATTGTCTCTCCTGAAAGAATTTTTTGTGCTTCTTGACCGATCATAATTAGCAAAACAATTCCTCCCCCTCCAAAACAAACAAACAAACAAACAAACAAAAAAAACAGTAATTTGCCAGTACTACTCTAATGCTAACAGGTTCAGCTTGCATCTGGTCAGGCTACCACTCATGTGGTTACTCAATCCAATGGGTACATTTGAGAACAGAGTGAAAACAAAGGTTGAAAACTCTTGACTTCAACTATGATGCTAAAGGCAACAAGAGAAGTTATGCTACTGTTTAAGTGTTACCCTGAACAGAGTCAGTCTTGGATTTAGTCTTGGATTTTCTCCTCAATTTCTTTTCAATAGCATAGTGAAAGAGAATGTTTTGTTCTGTTTTTCCACTTTCATAAGTTCTGCTTCCAGACAAATCACCCCTACAGGCCTTACTGCAAACACAACACTTCATTATTCTAGGGTTCCATCAATAGCCATGGATGACCAGACATTGGTTGGTTTCATTTTTGTTGTGAGATGTTGATCACCAGATACCTTCATTGAAAGAGTTACTGAGTTACTGATTTTATTGCATTTCTAAATATGAGATGCCATAACTAATTATTTATTAAACACTTCACAATTTTCATAAGTTAAGAGTATTTCTCCTGTACTGTGTATCTAAAACATAGATGGCTATTGAAATCTGCTTCAAGAATGAGACTGTGAAGACCATACTTAACCCAACTTTACTATGGCTGCTTTGATACCTTCTCCCAAATATTTTGCTCATAATTGTTTACAAGATTACCAAAGGAATTACTATCCTTGCGATCCCTTTTATCTTCCTGTTAAAATATCAGTAAAGTCATCAATTTTGGATTAATTAACAAAGCATATTTTGAGTGAACCATAACGTCTTTGTTCTACCCATTAGCTGTCTGTTTTCTGTTACTTGAAACTATCACTAACTTACCCTCACCATACTTCCAACTCTCTTTTTAAAGAAAGGCACAAATTATTTTTCTGTTCCACAAATGCATTCTAAAATAATAGAAATCTTTATATTTCTCCTAGGTCTGTTCCTCTCCCTACATAAGGCACATTTTAGGTACCCGCTAGTCTGATACAATGACTCCCTTGGCTACGAAGTAAAAACTACTATGTTCACTTGCCCAGGAAACGTATCTTTGCATTTTACCTTTCCAGAACTACTTCAGCTAATGTTCCTAATGACAAAATATCATTCCTTACCAGGTGGCAAGGAAATGCCAGGAAGTTGTGTGCAACTGGCATGGAAAAGAAACTAATGAGAAGGGCTGAGGTGCAGAAAATGCGGTTCTGAAAGGAAGAGAGGTTAGTTACTTGCATTGTCTCTGGTACTCATCAGTTCATTAATTCATTTTAATGAGTGGCACAAAAATTGTGTAATGAAAACATAGAGCATTAAGTGTTCTCAACTAACATTATTTGAAAAATTGAATGTTAGACAAAAAATGATATAAGAAACTACTTTGTAACAACTGTGGTGCATGGATGACTGGAACAGCTGGATCCCACTGTGGTTTAGGGTGGACTGCCATCCTCATATTTAGATTTTTGTATAATAAGAGGACAATTAAACAAAGCCACTCTCTAGGATGTTTCCCTCCAACTCCACAGAGGGAGAATGGAACCAGCCACCAGAATTATGCAAACCGTCTTTGATATATTTTCTCTGAAAACCATTCAGACTGACGCTGCTCTATTCACTAAGGCTTTCCCCTACAACTCCACCCTGGTGTTGGACTACAAATACTTTAATGATATTGCCTTCTAACCACACACAACAGTAATTAAGTAAATGAAGTTACAAGGCTGTTTAAGGGAGCAGGGAAGAGAGGTAAGTACACCCCCCCCCCTCCCGCATCACTTGCACAGCATTAGTCCCATCTGATTAGGGTTCCTGCGAGTCCTACAGCACTTTGCCTGAGGCTTGCATATTCTGTGTTTACGTCCTCCTTCGCATGCAGCTGAGATTTTGCCTGAAGATGATCATCTCCCATCAGGATAAATTTCATCCTCACTGCATATAGTACCTCTTGTTTTAAAGTATTTTAGCAAGTGTTATTTACTTTCATGGCCTGCAAGATCAGCGTGTCCACATGCTCTTCATATGCAAGCAAGCCCAGGCACACACCCAGCCAAAGGTAAGAAAGCGAGTGAAAAACTGGAAGCCAGCTGAAGGTGGTGAGTATACTGTCCCTGCTCCCGACCAAGGAAATGCAACCCTGGTCAGATCTTCTGAAGAATCCTACTTCACCACCACCTCTTTTCACAGGTTATCCCATTGCCTCTCCCACTGAGTGCAAGAGAATTAAAAATTCACACAGCACTAGAGTCATTGAGATTAAATGTGTCTTATCAATACTGTGAAACCTGTATATGCTCAGGATCTCCTCAGAAACACTTTCTCATTTAGAAACCAACCAACAGAAATAAGTGAGACAACTTCAATTAAAAGCATCAACCACTCCTTGACTAAGAGGATGTCCCTAAAATGTCATTAGGGGAAGTTAGACAAATACCAGCTAGTAAAGCAAAATGGTTCTTTTTAGCTTCTGTTTTTCATATCATTTCGTTAGGAAAAAGAGCCAAACACTATTATTCCATGAATGATGTATGCTAAAAGGAGGAACACAGCTTGCAGTGATTTGTTAAATTAGACATTGTGGTAAGCTTCCCTTAAACTAGGGGAGGCCAACACACACGACAGCAATATACAAGTTATATAACCATTATCTCCCAAAAAAAGATTACCCACCCCAACAATAGTTGTAAACAAAACTATGAAACACTGGTGATCATCATGAAACACTCCAATTCCCTATCATGAAATAGCTCCTTAAAAAAAAAAGTATTCAAATCAATCCTTGTTTACATTCACAAATTGCTAATGCGCTATAGAGAATTCTCAGCAGCCAAAATCTCTTGTAAGCACAAACCTGAAACAAGTCAGTGATGTTAACACTTAATTTGAAGTGTCTTAAGTATACTTAGCTATGCATTTAATTTAGATACAACAAAACTGTGTGTATTATATATCAAGAGAAATGCTAAAGAAAATGTCTCATCTGTAGTTTTCCCCCAGTCGAACCAGCTCCTTTGTCTTCTTCAATGTAAAGGGAATTAGGCAGGGTTTGACCTGAGTTTCTTTGGGAAATGAAGGTTACCAAATCATGCCTGCTTCGGTTTAACCTACTCTCAGTTGAGTGACCCAGCACCTGAGAGTGACAAAAGAATTCATCACATTTTTTATTTGATAGATAGCAAACATCATCATTTGAAGTAAGGACCTAACATTTAGGAGTTTACTGAAATGTTTTATATATCATTAAGAGTTAAAACCTGAAGCTGTTTGGCTACTGGAAGGTTGAACAGTTAGGAGTAGTATACTACAGAGTTCTCAACGAACACTGAGTTTCCAAAATACTTTAAAAAAAAAAAAAGATTAAAACTTAGGTTGCTTACTGTGGTGATAGTCTGTCTTGATTGCTAAGATACATTGGTACTTTCACCAAGAATGTGATAGAGCTAGCTCCCTCTTGGCAGGGTGCTGGTTCTTTAGGCCCTGAAACCGCAGCACCATCCCTGCTGATGTCTGCAGGCAGCCAGAAGTGAAGGAAGGCTGCAGGTTCTACCACCACCACCTCCACAAAGCGCAAGGGAGCTAAAGAGACTGAGGAACAAGCCCATGCCCAGCAAGGGGAATGCAAGTATGCAGGCTCTTCTTTGGAAGTGAAAGGGGGATAACCCAGATGTATTTACTTTTCTCAATCTATATTTGACAGACAAAGCATTTATTTTCAAGATACAAGTGTGGTAAGCATTTCAACACCTGGCACACCTACCTAGGTGCTGTTAAGACCTAATGAATTCCATAGCCACATCATTCAGAGACTTTGGCAAAGGGAGACCCTTCATGCTAAGAAGCAAATTGAAGTTTATGTAGTGGTTTAACATAAAGGCTGTTGCAGAAACATTTACATCACTTCCTGTGAACTCAGTATGTAACTGAAGCTCATCCACTGTGTCTCCTGTAGCTCAAACTCACTTTCTCTAACCCAGTCTAAGACTAACTTAGTTGTACATAAAACAATTGGCTGCAAAACTAAACAATCTGATCTGGACTGCAACTGTTCAGCTTCCAGAGGCAATGACCCTGGAAGTCCTCCAGCTGAGGCACCAGGCACCAACAGCAACCCACACACAAACAAGCCTGGAGCGTTGCCTGCTGCACTCAGACTACCATGCTGTACCCAGGAGGGGCCACCAAGGAACCCTGGGGGGGGACTCAGTCCTTTGGGTGACAGCGTGATTGAAGACATACAAGCTCCATTCTGAAGAGTGAAACCCACTGTAAGGTATCTGGTTCAACTCAAGGAAAGTCTTCGGAGAATAGAAAATTCAACCCAGAAACAGATTGAACAGATTGGCCAGAAACTTGCTGTTGGAAGACATGTGGTGACGGCCAAGATCATTCAAAGGAACAAACAGCTCAGCAACCCAGTAAGGAAACACTGAAAAAGAAATGGAAGAAAGAAGAGCAACCCAGGCTTCAGAAAGCAATGCTGGGAAGCACCTGGTCCTATAGCTGGGAACATGATCATTCAAGCAATAGGAAAACCCCTACAATAAGGGAAGCACAATTTCGCTAAGTATGGTAAATCCTGTAACTAAAAAACCTACCAACAAGGGTAGGTTTTTTATGTCATAGCCACAGGGAAATAGCTGCAAGAAGACACAAGAATAAAGCATTTGATTATATTATTTACCCAAAGGATCAAAGCTCATAGACCAGGGGAAATGTACCCAATACTACTTCAGGCACTGGGAGAACTGACCCATGTACAAACCTTCAGCGTAGTGAGTCCTTAACACCCCTTCTCTGTGATGACAGCTTGATACTGGCTGATCTTTGCTTCACTTTTACTCACACAAAGTCTTTTAGGAAAGTGCAGTAAACTCCTACAGTTTAAATCCATTTAAAGGAAACTGATTTGTGTTCTTTTAACGTGGTTGTTTCCTCATATTTAATTACTGTTGCAATTTACCATAAGATGAAGATGAGACAAAAATTAGCCAAAGCACTTCAGACAATTGCACTTCTCATACTTCCTACACCTATTCCTCAGAAGGGCAAAGGCCATTCAACAGCTGAATTTTCTGGAAAAAGCTAAAAACTGTAGGATGACCTTATGTCATAGGATCCAAGAATTGCACTCAGGTTTCATGTTCTCCCAAACAACTGGGTTCCTCTGTAAAAAAGCAGGCTTTAAAAAGAAAATCATGTGTTGTTCAGCATGAGTTTTTTTAATTTAACAGCAAATTGAATGACTGTCACTCAGGTTACAAGTTCTGTCACTTATCTACAGAGTGAATTATGTTAAAAATTCAATAACATAACACCTTGCTGTTTCATTTTATATAGAATGACAGTATCATCTACTTCCAATTTTTTTAACCACATTATCCGACTTCAGTAGCATTAGTCAACAGCTCCTAGCCCCAGGTAAATGTCAACTAGAAAGTATTTTTTCCAGGGAAAATGAACATTTGAAATGATTCATTTCAAAACAATAAGATACTTGACTTGCTTTTATATGTATATAATTATTATTTTGTTCCAGTTTGATAGAAAGAAAGCAAAGACAATATTACCATGTACCAAAGTGATTTTCCAATCAAAGTGACACGAATCAGTATATTTTAATTTTCTGGGGGCAATTCAGGAAGTTGCAGATGCCAAAAAAATGGGAATGCATTTATTTCAGAGGAACAGAATTTCAAAGTTTTAAGTAGTTTTAAAGCAATTGAGAATAGTCATAATTATTGAAAATTATGTTTTTCTACTATTTTGGGGCTTCACTATTTGGACATGCAAATGAGGAGTATCTTCCAGAAGTTCTGAGGGCTGTTTGTTCTATTTTTTCTTTAATATGCTTATTGAAAATGTGGGGTTAAAAATCCATCGATAAAACAGACACTACAATCTGAATAAGTAGATACTAGCAAGTAAGGCCAAAACAAATCTTTTTGTCATGTCATTGAATTCAGTTCTCAGCACAGGATCTGTTGACATGTTAAGGGTTATGACCACCACCATACAGTCAAATTTAAGTCTGAGAACCATTTCTCCTCCACACAAACCCAAAAGATAACATAGCAAATAAGGCTTATGCTAAGATAAGAGATGGTATCCTTCTAGAGCTTTTTTGCATTTTATTTCTTAAACTGAAGTAGATCTTAATTTCTCAGCTTTTGAGGAAAAACTTAAATTTAGAAATCAATTTACACTCAAATAAATAAGTTTATTTTTATGAATAGATTAAAAGCCACAAGAAAAACTAGGAACATGTACCACGAACATTTTCTTTACCATTAGCAGTAAGTACTTCTCCACTGGGAGTAAACAGCAGTAGATGTTCTCTCCCGACAACCATAATGTGTGTAAGAACTGAACACAGATAAACCATGGTTTGTCAAAGCAACCAATCAAATCAGTAAATTGAGTTGTAAAAGCAACAGCTCAAAAGTCAGTGATTTGATATCACCACATATCTCAGAAACAAAACACCGTTTCTCATCATCATGACCTCACAGGTGCTGAGTTGCAATCACCAGAAGCCCCACTATAATTCATACACAGATTAATCATTTGATCATATAAAGATGAAATACCAAGACCTAAAGCCCCTAAATATTGTCCTCAATAGTGAGGTCTGTGATGTTATTTTAGTCAAGGTAGGCTTTGCCTCTACATCTAACCGGGATCTCACCCGGTTCCCATAAAAGACGGTGAGAACTTGTCTCCCATACCACTACTTACACTACATTTTTACTACAGAAGGGAAATGTCTCCCCATACCCCAGAGAACTTCTAACCTCTCAGCCTCTACCCCACCAAAATGCCCCCTGAAGTTTCACATCCCAGCAACAACACTGCTGACCAGATCTTCAGCTGTCTGGTAATGGAAGACCCCCCACCAAAGACAGACACTAATTCTGCTGAGTCAAACTGTGGAGATAAAACAGAGCAAAGAACCCCTGGCAGAAATTACAAGTGTGTTCCCGTTGTAGTGAGCCCTCCCAGTGTAGTACACCCAGGCTACTGGCTCAAAAAAAGTGGATTGAGTTAAATCTCCTCTACCAGTCCAAAATCATAATGTTGGCAGCTATAAACATTGTGATGCCAAGCACAGATTTTCAATCTGCTGCATTCACAGCTCATTCCTCTCTGTATGGCATATTTATATTTTATATAAAGCAGTGGAACACAACGTTGAAAATGATACTACAGTTAACAACTCACTAATAAGGCAGTGAGGTGGACTGGTACACAGAATATTCTAGAATTATGTTAAGAGCCCAGCTCTTAACCTGTGTACGTTCAAGAAAACTTAGGCATTTATGTGTGGAATTTCCATGGCTGATTTGTGCCTTATACATGTCATGAGATGCATTTTTAACATCCATTGTGCTGTTTGTCTGAAGATCTTGGAGGGAGGAATCAAAGAGAAGAACAGAAGATCCCCCGCAACAGAACTAGTATTTCCAGTAAAGCTTCTGGTATGAGAGTTCAGTACGAAATTTTCCACTAAGAAACAACTTGTGGCTGACAGATAACTAAAAGTAAATGGAAGAGGATCATACACTGCAGGAATTTTGAGGTGGTCTGATTTGTTTCTTGTTTCTACAATTCTGATTACCTTTTGGAGTTTCAAAGGACCACCAGCCTTTTCACGGATAACTCCATTCTGGTAGTTTGAAACGAGAAGAATACTTATCTTTTGTTTTAAAAAAAATCAAAACATCTTAAATCTCTAGTGACAACTGAGTTCAATGCTCTTCTAGCACTGACATTCCAAAATGTGCTGAAAAGTGATGACACAAACATACAGGATAAAGCTACTCCATAATGCCCAGGGATTCAACCTGACAGCTCCAAAATACTGACTTGGTAAGAGCATGGCTGAAAATTGCAAGACAACTGAATGTCAAGTATAGGAGGCACAGGCTGCTGCTAGAAAGGAACCCCAAAGGGTGGAATACAGATAAAATTAGTTAGGCTTCCTTCTCCATCAGAACTAATCCTGTTCAGTGTAACCTCAGCAATAAATATTGATGTGGTACCTTCATCTTTGGAAATCTGTATCCCCCTTAATATTGCAGGGCTAAAGGCAGTATGTTCTGCTTTCATCTAAATTGTCCATCCTTCAAAATAAATCTCCACTCCACCACCTGATTTTTCTTCATCCTCTCAGACTAGCTTGAAATTTTTAACACATTTGCAGAAAGGCTTTTGCCAGCCTATTCTAAATGCACAGTATTCATATGCCTTTGTGTTCATCAGGTTAAGGGTTATTTTTGTGGTGTACCGACTAGTGATAAAACTGCAAATTCAGAGCACACTTCTGACTGTGATTTTGCTGTGGCAGACTGTGAGCTTTCCATTGCTATACCCCAGGCTCTTTCAGCATCTTTTTTTTTTTTTTCCTGCTTTTCTGCTCAGAAAAGGCCTAAGAACAGGAAAACCAAGAAAACCAAGAGTTGATGAAGGGGGAATGGGATATAAATGAGTACCTCAGCAGCTGAAGGAGGAAGACTTGCCACCTCTCAGCTCTGAAGGTAAGACAGAAGGTAAAGGAAAGGCTGAATGTGGAGACAGCGCCAGCTACCAGGAAAGCAACTATCTAAAGAGCACAGGGAGAAGACCACGCAAGTACCCATTTCAGGATACATACTCCTAAGAAGAGACTCGACTCACTGGAATCGCAGACTCCATTAAGTTTTCACCAGTCTCAGGGGTTTACGGCCAATGAACATCATTTGTTTATTAAATTTTTCTTGGAGAACATTTCTGACTTAACTAACTGCTCCTTTGTTGGCCATCCAGAGATTTATCTTCTGAATCAAAATAAGCTACTTCTCCAATGAATTGTGAAAAGCAGGGAAAATTTCTGCCAGGACCAGAAGAAATGGCTGTTCTTTGTTGAAGAGAAAAGCAAAGCAGATCCCTTTCCATTGGGAATATTCTGGCACAAGCCTGTGTTTAACAGTGACATTATAAGCAGCTTTGATGTGCAGTAGTCACAAGGGACACACCTAAGCCTGATACAGCATAGCCCAGCAACTGTCAATTCCAACAGCATTAAGAAAATCAAACAGCAGTGAAACAACAACTTCCATAGGTTTAGAAAGCTCTAGCCACATCCCCATTGAAATGTAATTGCCATCACACACCAGTGTTCGCTACAGTTCACGCGGTGAAGGTTCAATGCACATAAGGGCGGGCTTTAACATCACCTCAGAAGGCATCAACTAAAGCATTACGCCATTGGCCTTCAATGCTCACAGCACTAACTCATGAATGTAAACATGTCTGACAGTTTTTCTCTCCCTTGAGAGCAGTGACACTGTACCAGTCAGCAGAAGGAGGATTCGGACAGGACATCTGTAGCCTCCTTCCCACAGGTGGAATACCACCTTCAGGAGGTGAAGATACAGGTGAACTGTCACCAGCCACTGCTAGAACAATGAGACTCCCAACTTGGCATCATCCTAAATCGCCTGGGCTGTTCTCTCTTGTTGGCTGTTTGGTTGGTCCTCTGGAAGACAGCTCTATATGCAAGATAAGTGATAAAATTTGCTGGGTACTATAAAACCATAGCTAGATTGTTAAATACCGTAAAATACTGTGTGTAATACAGTAAAAATATTAACATGTTCGAAGCTTAAAACCCATCCCAGAATTTACTTCTAGACCTCTTCTATCCCTGAGGCAATGTATCATGCCTGACGGAAACATTTGATATGTCAGGAAGGTATCCTAATTTACCATTAAAAGTGTTTTAAAATTGTATTTTTTCCCCTGCTTCCTCTCCAGAGCTGCTCTTTACTTTTCTGGCAGGATAGAGAGGCCAATCTGATTTAATTTGCATTTTTGACAATCTATTAAGTCCCTCACCAAGGAAATGGATTAAGTGTGAGGCTGTCACACACTTCAAATGATAGGAAGGCAAACACACTCAGAAAATAAAGGGTGGGAGTCTCAATATATTAACTACAACAATAATACGCCTTTCATATGCCTTTTTTTGACAGTAGTTGAGGTAATTCACATTATAAATTAATATACTTGGTTATTATTTAAAATAAGTAAAAAAAATGAAGAAGTAAGCTTCCTAGGTTTGATAATCTGGCTCTTGAGTATATAAACACATGAAAATTACCCATTTCAAAATGGGAGGAAGAAAATTAAATGGATTTCAGGAAAGCAAAAACTGCAACACAGAAGGCAATAATCTACCAAATGCATCCAAGTACAGTTTCAGGCAAACAGACAAGCCATGACATAAATGGTCTCCAATGAAACTGGAATTTTATTCCAGAGTTTAGTTTAGACACAAAATTTCTAAGCTCCAAAATATATAAAACCAATTGAAGTGACATACAATTAAATAATGTGTCTTTTTAAATAACTTCTTGTAAAACTTGATTTTCTTAGTGATGTCCCTAATATTCATTTCCAAGAACACATGTTGATTATCAGTCTTTCATTTAGATAAGGCTTCATTTAGATACCTGTTTACTTGTTAATCCTGGGTTTGGAATACACTAGGAAATCTACAGCTACACTGAAATTCTATGATTAACGTATTTAAACACTGGGGTATTTAAATAATGCAAAAATAACTGAGTTTTGATGGTATACTGATTCTAGCAGAGAACACACCCATCAGCATCTAGCATAAACAAAACCATCCCGATGCTACCATCATCCTTCTTCTATTATCCAAAGCCACTCCACACCCAGAAGCAAACTGCTTAGAACACAAAATGACTGAGGAAAAAAAAGCATTATGGAAGATTGTCTGTACAGGGAGTTACCTTTTTTCCTTTCTTTTTCCTGTGAGCTGGTTTAGCGTTTTTCTCCTTTGCTTCCTCACTCATTTTTCAGCAGGCAGATATACAGGGGAAGGGGAATAGAAGAGATCACTGCTTGTATTCCAACGTGCAAAGCCACTGCAAATATTCACAGCTCTGAAACCAAAGTCCATCTGCTGACGTTTCTCAGACAAGTAATAGAATAACTGCTGTTTAAAGCCAGTCTCTGCTCCTCCTGCACTGACTTGAATTGCTCATAGCCTTGCTGTTTTCTTCTGTGAGAAACTGGGTGTTCTCACATCAAGCAGTCTGTGATTCTTCTAAAGAGAAGAGAAAACATTTTCCTCTTTCATTCTTAACTAGTCTTCACTCCTGAGATAAGATCTTGACAACACTTCCTAGCTTGGTCATCCACAGTGCTTCCAGTCTCCTAAATGGGGTTGATGAACCACACAGAAATTAGCTGCAGACGGCTGACAAGTCTGAGAAGCATTCACCAGCGGATGATTTGCCGTTTCTTGCAGACGCAGAAAGTGAGCCTGAATCGCTCTGATTGCCGGTCGTGTACAATACCGACATGTGTTGAATGCATCAGGGCATGCCAGAAAAGGAAGCCTCCGAGAGTGATAAAAGATCAGGTTACTGGATCTTAAAGCCACTCCCAGGCAGATTCAAACAATAAAAGGCACAACACGCTGCTGAAGAAATTGCTAGATGAGACATTTACATTTCCAGCAGCTCCATATACCCATCCAAAGGACCTGCAAATTACCACTCTGAACGCACAGTTTAAAATATTAATTATTCATCTCATAAAAGCAGCAGCAATATTTCAGCAAAACACGTATTTACAACTATCCCTGCCTGTGAGAGCTTGCTCCTCCCTTGTATGCCTGTTCCTATGACAGGATTTGTAGTCTCTCCACTAATGCAGCGCTCTTTCACAGAAGTGTTACGTGCCTCATATGTGTGCATGACTGGCAGGTTTCAGATCATGTTTCCACATGCCGCTGCCCTACTCCACTGAACAGTTTGGCTACTTCCCTACAAGTCTCATGGAAAAAAAAGCAAGAGAGGTCAGAGACTTCATAATAATTCTCTCCAGTCTGTGCCCATTAAGCCACGTAACACACAGCCCATGCATTATCAACAGCCATGACAGCAGTTATTCACAAGATGTCTCATTTATGTCATTACCACACTTAGAATTGTGTACTTCTCTATACATACACGGACAGATTCCTATATTCCCCATTAGGAGCTCTCCTCCCACCAAGGAAGCTGGGAGGGGAGCTGGGAAGGGGGGAGGGGAAATACAGAACAGGTATCAGACATCACAAAATAGTGGTATGAGAGCAGTGGATGGGGCTGAGTTAGCAGTTCTCTAATCTGCCCATTGCTGAGGACTCTGGTCACATCATAGGTGCCCAGTTACAATGAAGTTTTTGTTCATTTGTTTTACCAGTTCACACGTGGTTGGTCTGATGGGCATGGGGATCACCATCAGAATCCTCTTTCTCCCATCTTCACACCTCCCCACCTTTCACTCCCATTTCTGTAGCATTTTACTCATGACAACCAACAAACATGCCACAGACAAAAAAAAAAAAAAAAAAAAAAAAAAAAAATTAATGCATGCTGTTTGCCTCAAAGCTTGTATCATTCTCTACAAATAATTTCAGTGAGCAACCACAACAGCACCATCACATGGAGGCTGTTCAGTGTGTGTGTTGCCAGCAAGTCCTCATGCCCACTGCCTGAATGTACTGGAAACAGGCCTGCACCACCTGAACCTGGGGCTCCACACTAAGGACAGTTACCCACATGAGCCCCATAAGGTTGATGTTTTGAGGAACTATACCTCATACGACGCAAAGTTTAAACAAACACGATCAAGAGACCACTGATAACTGATAAAATTTACCTCGAATCTTCTCTTAATTCATGAGCATACAATAGAATAGAATTTATACTTAAGCGGTATTTTTGTACAAAGTGCAAACAAGATGGATGATAAACAAATCCAGAAGTTTGATTTTCCCAGGCAATTGGATTTTAATGGCTGTCTCAGAGAGAGAAAAAGAACCCCAGCCGTTCCCAGTTTTGCCTTTTTTTTTTTTTTAATGTTATCTTAAAAACTGAAGTGCTCTCTGCTGGTTAACAGTGGGTAAAACAACGCTTAAACACTCAGAATACCACTCTATCCTAATCACATGAAAAACAAACTTCCTTTCTTCAAGGCTGTTTTTACTCTGCGTGCATACCCCTGGGCAACACTTAATATTTTCTGAAATAAGTCTGAATAGGTAGAGATCAAGTGCAATATAAGTGTTTTCCAAAACTAAGCTAAAGCTCTGCTACATTGAAATGACTAGTTAAAAGAAAGCATCTGTAATTTGTAGCATGCTTAGCTAATTGCATGCCTGTAAAGGCATTTTTAAAATGAAAAGCTCATAAAATAAAGCCATGATTCTGCATAAATAGAAATAAAGTCTCCTTCCCAAAGCAACCTGTTAGCTCTCAAGAAGTTGACACATGAAAACTATTCACTGTGCTCAAGTATGCAGGCTGAGGAATGTCACGGGTTCCTGCTGAACTTTGGTTATTTAGCTGTGTAGTTTTTGGTACAGTCCACGAGATAAAGATGTTTATTAGGCTTTAGGATTCTTCTGCCCTGCTGCTAACTTCCAGGGCACTTAATTATTTCTGAAACAGCAATACTCTCACAGGCTACCTATTACATAATCCCTTTTATTTTTCCTTTCTTCTCATTTTCTTTTGTTTTCACAAACATGAATAATCTCCCCAACATAGGTATATTTAGAACAAGAAGGAAAAATCCAGATGAAGAAATACAGATTTTATAGTCACAAGACACTCAGAGAAAGATCTCACACTTCTCTTCCCTCATATTGTTCAGTTAACCATAGCAACCCAGCTGAAATTTTATCGCATCTATCTTCTCCCATTTGAAGGAATCATTCATGTGTCAACATTGAACTCTTACGTGTTGTTTCATTTCCTCCATACCTTAAAAAATTGCCAAGTTTTTACTCCAGGTTAGGTCAATATGACAGCAGGAGAAGCTAACTATTAGATTAGGAAAGGCTTTCAAAAAATATATCTTCAAATCATGCTTTGATTTGATGTCCACAAAAATTATTTTTGGTAGGAAAACTATCTAGTGATTGCTGACATTTGTCCATCCATAAAATTATACTACAGAAATTATTCAAATTAATCTTCCATCCCCAGGCTTTCAGCATATTCTGAGCATATCTGCATATTTAAATGCCTAAGGTAATAAAAATGAAGTGAGAAAAAAAAATCAAATAGGATTGCCTGAAAAAATCAAGTCGTTACCATCCTGTTCCAGGAAAAGTCTCCTGTACATATTAAGTTGCTGCTGGTACACAATACCAGAATAAAAACAAAACAAAACAAAAAACAAGAAAAACACTGTTTTCTGAAACAGAACAGAAATCAAGGAAGATTTAGAATCAGAAGTGAGCTCCAATTTAAAAAAAAGACTGCAATACCCATGCAGAATTATATTAAGTGTTTTAAAGAATCACAGCCATTCATAAAGAATCTATGCTTAAATATACAGCAATGCTGCTGTGACCAAAGAAACAGTCTGATAAATGACAAATCACAATTACTATATCTACTGTCTATATGGTCCTTAAGTAATGCTCACAGAAGTTACTTCTTTGTGGAAATGCATCTTTATGTTCAGGTATATTCTGATAAGCTACAGCAAAGGAACAAGTTAACGCTTCGCAATCACATAGCTATTTGAAAAAGGAAATAAATACTATCATACTTTAAAACTCTTCAGATTACTGATGAGAACGCTGCTCCCTCTAACCTACTGCTTAATTACAGTAGAGTCTAGAAGTGAACTTTCACAACCTCGTTGATACATATCTACTAGGACAGGTCTATTTTTAAATCAAAATAACTCGCATAAGAGGACAACAGGATAGGCCAAGTTCTGTCTATCAGTACACTTCTATTTATAAATTAGAGTGACTTGCATGCAAGAACCAGGGGGGTACGCAACTTGTTATTGGTGACCTGTTTTGTAACTGTGTGCAAGGGGTTTTAAAAAGAACAGCTATGACAGAGTTGCGTGATTTACCAAAACATCCAAATAGCTGAACAACTTCACAGTCCAACTAAAGGACTGCTAGCTTGGAGAAAGCAGAACAGAGGAAAAAAAGCCAGCTTGCTTTTTATCTGGGTAGAAGTCTGCAAAAATAATTTAAAAGCACTCAATGTTTACTGTCAAACCACTTTACAGATTGACTGCCTAGTATTTTCTCTTGCATCTCAAGCAATGTTCTTTATCACAACAAGGCAAAATTGAAGGTTAAATCCGGTATTACTTCAACAGGAATGGAGTATGTACTGAGACTAGAAGGCAAATGAACTCTAATCCAATCTCTTACAAAAGAAAAGAAAAAAAAATACAATTACAAGTCATACCCCTTTTATGAATATTTTCACAACTGTGAAAAAAAGCATTTTGAAAAGACATTGAAGGCTAAAAGACAGTTTTGAGGTCAATATGAATTCATTTTCGAATGCCATTAGTTGATTTTCATGTTTAAAAAGACACAATATAAGTACTACCATTACTGACTTTGTTAACTTTTATGACGATGAAAATACACAGCCCATGTGCTAATCTGCTCATTTGCAGAGGTGCCTATATGTAGAGGTTCATTATCTCATACAACGAGAAAAAACCAAACCCAGTAAAAACTACTAGCTTGAATATAAATTATAGAATGGTGGTCACCACTTGGTAACCATGGCTGGTTACTATAAACTCAACTAACAAACTGAACGTTTTTCTGGCCTAAAAATCCCATGTTGGAGACTGGCATTGACCCACTCAGTCTCCCTGCTCCTTTGAACAGGAAGTGTAGCAATCATTCAGACCTGAAACAGTAGCATTCTAGGAGAGAAGCAGAAGTGAAATAAAGACACGGAGGAAGAGTCTTCTGATAAATTCTCGATAAAGTACAGGAGAGTTTGCAGCTCCCTATCAGAAAAGAGGTTACTGTGACTCCCTGAGGAGTGCGAATACTTATATCAAAAAAATGTAGTCTCTGCTGAGGTAAACTAACTGAAAATAAAACAGAAACAAAGATATGGCAACCCAGATTTTAACTCAGGTTAAGTAGTTAAAATTAATTTGTGTATTGAAGGGCTGAACATGAGATACTCACATGAATCAAACCCAAGCTGTCTCGTCTTCACAGTTACTTTAACATATGTTAGCTAACTGAAGTTAAGAGCCTTGAGGACAAACATATCCCTTGGGGATGGAACTGAAGGGAGTCTGGGAGTGAAGCCCAGAGTAGCTGGGAAGTTACTCTGTGGGAGAGAGAAAGCTAAGAGATTAAATTGCTTCCCTTGCTCCCTTGAGAGAGGAATTAGCTTGCTTTAAAACAACCCTCAGCAAATGAGGTTTGCAAGAATTTCAGTTCACTAACAAGAGAATACAAAACCAAAAATTAGGTAAGTAACAGTCATACATAAAAATGCATTAGGTGGTGCAAATTAATTCTCTACCAGCTGTGTTTGAAAACAGTTACAGAAAGAACATACCTTATATCCAAGCTCTATAAATTTTTATTCACATGCTAATAGATTCTTAGGACAGATTCTGGTTTTGATTTTACTCTTTGCATTTTGCAAGACTATGAATATATTTTATAGGGGGTTCTTTGAAGGTTCAACCTATAAAACAGACCGTTCTACTCAGTTAAGATCGCAGGTTTTATACAGATGAGAGAGAAAAAGAACAGCCTATTTCAAACTGATTTGCCCCCATAAGCATGGGGATAAAAAGCCCCAACCTACAAACAGTACTTGCAATCACATATTTCAGTGATCCTTTGTGTCAGAAACCATGGCAGGATTTGGAAGTTGCCAGCTCAGTGTGTATGAGGAGCTTCCCAGCATGTAGCATCTTCCCATGTTTACATTCAGGAAAGAGGAGGAGGCAAACCAGCTGAGAGGCTGCCTCTCTTGGACCTCTCTTGGAGTTGGTTTTGACCATGCTGTGTAGCAGTGCTGTGGTCAGGCAAGATGCAGGTCACCAGTTGGGTCATCAGGCAACAGAGTCCCAGAACAGCACATCTCTGTGGATGGTGTGCTAATATCAACCCAGTTAAGACAAGTATGTGAGACAATGAAAGACAAGAAATGGAAGTGTAGCTATGCATAAGTGCACGTGCAGCCCTTTGTTCTGCAAAATCATGCTTATTTTGACAGTAACAGAAAAAGAAGAACAGCAGCAGCTTCACAAGCCAGGAAAATGGCATAAGCTTTCATGAGAGATGATTCACAATCCTACAATTCAATGAACTAGTAAGAACTGAACAACCTGAATTCAGTGCTGATTTAAAAGGCCTCAGTCTGCAAGATTTTATTTTATTTTTTTTAATCTAGACTCATCCAATTTTACTGGTAATATCACAGCAACAGCAAGCTGAGCAGTTGTCTTTTAAACGATAGAAAAAAAGTTATAACATTGGAAAAGCTCTGCTTTGGGACCACATTTGGAGTATAATGTGGGAACGTTATGCTAGTAAGAATATCTAATTTTTTCTCTCCCTAATTATGGAGAAAAATGCAAGTCATGACATTTCCATTAGGTAACAAAGGTAACAATTTCTTCACTTCTTACCTTTTTATTTTAAAACATGTTGTATATACCCACTCTAAAAATTTAAAACTGCTAGAAAAGCATTAAGTGGTAGCACTAACTGAAAAATGTGTAACATTCAAACTAGAAGTTTCCACTGGGGAATGTAAGAACAAAACATTTTTAGTCTCATTTATGCCTGACAATGCTTGAAGTATATACAGAAGGTGATACTTAGGTTTTCAAGAAGCTTTCATTCACCTGTTCCCACAAGGAGGTCTTAGAAGACTTAAAAATCTCTTCTGCTCGAAGACTTACAATGACCCATGCAAGTCTGGCCCAGAAAGAAATAGCAAGTGTGAAGAACCAAGACCAAAGCAGGAATGAAGGCTAAAAAGATGAACTCAAGTCTCAGCTGAGGCAAATCCACATTAAAAAAAAAAAAAAAATCAGGAACAAGTAAGTTTTGACATTCTCTGTTTTAATTCCAAATTAGACCTGAAACAGAGAAACTTTAAAACATTATCCTGAAGAATTCCTTCAGATCATCTCATAAGTTGTTCCAGAAGTGTTTCAAACAAGTTTAGATAAACTTGTTTTTTTTAGATAAACTTGTTTGGATATCTGAAATACATGCATATAAATCTATATCTGAAATTTGAGAAGATCGATGTTGTCCTTGCCTATTCATTTATTGCCCCCCCCCCCCCAGCAAACTGACCAACTGTCATCTGCCCAAGAAAACAGAAAAGAAAACAGCCTGAAAGCGTGCAATATCTTTCTCCTGCTTCATGTTTTAGGAAATTAAGAGAGAAGTTGAAACAATGTCATTTTCATGGTAAACACAACTTTTGTTGTTGTTTTTGAAAACCTCCCACAAGAAAAGCAGGGTTTTTTTTGACTAGCTATAACACACATAGAATAGGTGAAATGATGGCCATAATTATTTCAGAGAGGCAAATAAGCCACATCCTATTCACATTCTAGGCTGTATGCTAGCCATGATTAGATTTTTCTCATTAGAAGATATGTGGATGGGAATAAATTCAGAGATAATGGAGCGGCTGGGGAGACAAGACCAGAGCGAGTGCACAAGAGGTCAAACAAATGCATTAAACTCAATTATTCAGGAATATCAAAAAAGAAAGAAAATAATCATGACAGTCCATAACACTGTGCCCATAATTGCAGGTGTCCCAGAGATTCTGAGCATCAAATGAGCAACAAACGTCTGTGCGTGCTGGGGGGGAAGGAAGGCAGTATGTTGTTTGAAGTCTCACGTATGTAACATGAGTTTGGAATTTCATCTTGTTCCCAACATGGCAATATGTGCTGCATCTACCAGAAAGGAAGAATTTTCTTTACAAGACCAGCAATTTAAAAACACACATGATCAGGATTGCTTTTAAGCTGCCCTGGGTTACCATCTATCAATTTAAAATGTCCATTTCTTGCAATTATGAAAGTAATTTACATACAGTTCAAAAAGAAAAACTCTCACCCGTAAAGGTCCGTCAAATATTCTCTTAAACAGAGCTGAATCAATATTAACAATTTCTTCATACAATCTGTTGATCTATGACACCATTTAATATAGAGATTTATACCTAAAACACGTCAAAGGCTTAAAACAAACTTGTAAATTATAATTTTCATGTCTTATATCTTTTATTTTCTTATGTCCAACAATCTTTTCAAACATACAACTACATGAAATATTCAAGTCAAAAACAAACATTTCATGTAAACAAAAAAGCTACAAAACCATGCAGTAGAACCAGCTAAAAATGCCTTTCCTTTAAGCTCATGTGAAGGAAAAACAGCCCCCAGAAATAAGTGAAGTACATGAATGTATTCTTGTTCAGTTTCTGCAATCACAAATCTAATCCGTCATGCAGAATATGGATTTTTAATTTTAGCCAAAGGCCAATCCGAGTTTGAGTTGTTAGTAGTTTAGAAGAGCTTCAAAAGAAAGGAAGATCTTCAACTTCTCAAAACGATCAGATAAAGCTTTAGAATTCATACAATTAATTCATCAACACTTATATATAAAGCACAACTGGATATGATAGAAGGTATCCATAGTATCAAAGTTGCTCCCTTTTATTTTACATACTTCAGGATTAGCTTTATTGAAATCTATGAGGAAAAGCTAAATGAAGGGAGCAAACCAAGAAAATGCCTCCTAGACAGTTAACTAAAAATTCAAGAAACCCCAAAGATTGTTTTACCTATGCAAGCTACACTCAAAAAAAAAAAAAAAAAGTCCTTTAATTTAACATGGGTGTTCTCCTATTTCATATTTCAGACCCTGTAATTCATTACTAGTTTTAAATGCAATTATACCCCACTGAAAAGAACCATTTTGGAGAGTCTGTTTTTCTCACCCTCCAATCCTAATTTTTAATTGGCGATATAATAGATCAACTCCCCATAATGGGAATTGGTAAGTGATCTTATGGTCTTTATCCTAACATGCTAGCTTTTTCATTTTGATGTCTCCCAAGTGGGAGATGAGGAGTGAGAGGGCAGCTGAGTGTATGGAAGTATTCAACAGTGGAAGGCAAAGAAGTCCTCGAAGTCAGTAAATGTTTTCTTTATCCCAGACATATTTTTCTATTCCTCTCAGCAGTTGGAAGGTGAGTGGAAGGAAGAAGCCATTTAAATAACTAAAATATAAGACGGTCTTTGTCATGATAGTATATAAAGCTTACATACACGAACTGAAACGTAACATGCACCTAAGGCCTAGAGTTCCACACCTATGCAATTTTTATTTTTGTTTTAAATGGTACCACAGAAACACTCATCCTAAGCAAAGAAGCAGCAGAAAAGGAAAATAACTGTCTTTCTGTAAGCATGCAGCCTGGTTCGTGAGGCAAAAAGAAGAATTTGTAGTGATTCACATCTTGCAAACGTTGCAGCTATGACATGACAAGTTACACAACTGAAAGGACTCTGAATGTGACAGTTTTACCAAGTTGTTGGAAAGGAGAAGCATCTGCACTGCACTTATAATGTACAGCCTGTCCTCTTCCAGAAATGCTCATTTCACCACCAAGGGGCAAAGAGATGCTATAGGCAGTCCCTTCTGGTCACGGCTTCCTGCTTAAGAGCATTGTTTGCTTTTTCAACCACCGCTGTTACAGTCTTATTCAACTGAACATATTCTTTCCTTTAGTGCTCTTTTAAACTGTGTTTTACTTCTCTGTGCAAAATGTTTACTCAAATACTCTTCAGTGCTCACCAGTTATCCAAGGAATATGTATGTCAAGCCCTCTTGAGAATTTTCTGTAGTGCCAGTCCTACAGTTCAAACAAAAGCTCCCTTCCAGAGAGAACTTTGCTGCATTCAGCAACATTGCATGCATTCTTCAGTGTATTTCTTCACCACAATTAATTGCACACCATTGCAGCTGGCTTTTTTTTTTTTTTTTAAACCTTCCTGTGAGGTCGCCTTCAATGCCCCTAGTCAAGCTCACTTTGTTCTTTTCTTTGTTGTTCTTTTGGTGTTGTTTTTTTGTTTGTTTGTTTGGTTTGGTTTTGTTTTTGTTTTTGTTTTGTGTCCCCCCCCCCCCCCCCCCCGACATCATTCTGGAGCTTGTAGTTAATTACTCCTGTCTTTCCATCTCCCATCTGCAGTCCCAATCATTATACTACTCTAAAAGACTACTGTAGGAAAAGACACTTCCAAGGTACAGAAGAATTAGAAGTCTAAACCCTTTAATAAGACAGCAGATACCAGAGGTCTGCTAAAGAAGTATATAACAAACAGCCACTAGCTGATAGATAACGTAAGAAAACTGACTGGAGAGGTCAGCAAGAAGGTGAAGGGCTCTCTCCTGCTCACTGTCTCAAAATTCTTAACTTCTCTGACCTCCAAGGGCTTCCCACCATCTCATTCCTGTTTGGAGAGCTGCTAATATAAGCCTCATTGCCTGCACTTCTGTAGCCATACCAAAGAAGATACACGTGTGAAATACTCTGAAAGGACCTGCTCCTCTGGTCTCCAAATGGCAGTGTTCATCACGTTTACTGCCATTTTCCATGGTGAAAGTCACAATGGTGTCTAGAGTATGTATAATTTGCAGCTTTCTAGTCAAAACTGAATGAACAGTAATGCACAGGTACAAGTCCTCCACATGATAGCATAAAGAAAAATACTAGCATTGTTTTCAAAACCAACATAACAGTTTATTACATTTTTTTTCAGCACCAACATAGACTGAGTTTCCAAAAAAGTTAAACCGAATTTTTCAGGGCCGCCATCTTAAATTCATGCAGTTCATATGCACACTTTCCACTACAATTATAAATGCCCTCTTTTTTCTTTTATTCTTTTTTTCAATATTTAGCAAATATTCAAAATTAAAAATACATTTAGTCAACTTTCAGGTATAATTTCCACAAATACAATACTGCTCTTCTAAAAATTTAAATATAGAAAATTAGCATAAAGTTTTTCAAGCTCAAAATTGGTGAATTATGGCTATGAAAGTATCTTAGAAATGATCCTTCCATCCAGACTTCAATAGAGCATAAAAACTGACATAGATAACATTTTCACTATAATAATGACAAATTGAGTAAGTTCCTAAATTCATTTCCCTATTTTTCCTCATCTGTTCACTTTTTTTGCGCTGCATTATCATTAACCTGAAAATTCTCAAGAGAACTATGCCCTCAATAATATCTCTGATCTCACCAAAAACAAGTAGAGGTGTCCAAAAAAAATAGCTAAACATTAGTTTTAAATACACGTTCTTGTTCTAAGTAGGAGAAACACCTGCAACAAAAACCTGACTGAAAGCACTGACTGTGACCTTAAGGCAATTTGTTTTATTATTACTTTTCACTTAGCTCACTACTCACTAGTTAATCCCTCAAAATAATTCCATGGGATCATTGCAAGAAAAATAATGCCACATTCTTAATATTTTCATGTGCCACACAAACTAGCATTCTTGTTCAAAGAGTATCTTCCTAGTTCAGCAGTCACGCCCTCTAACGTTTTCTCAGGACAAATCCTTGCATATCACCCTCATGCCATCTCCACATTATTTATATGGCAATACTTGCAGCATCTTCTTGCTGGAAAAAAAAAAAAAGGACCACAAGAGTATTCAACAGAAATGGCAATACTTGTTCGGATAACAGGAGGCATTAGCAGGAACAGCTTTCCATATGCTGCTTTAATAAAGTTCACACCTCGCTATCTGCATATGGCCTTGTTCTTCAGACTAAGTTTCAGCTTCTATTTATACAATTCTGATAGCCAGAAAAGCAGTTTAAGTTTCATTAATTACCATGACATGCAAGTCATAACTACCGTTAGCTAGAAACGTTGTGCTTATGACCTTTTTCAAAGAATTAGTGGCTGACCAAGTGAACTGATTAACATCATTTGAGTATTAAACTCCAGGGTACATCCTAAATGCTTCACAGAGACATCATTATGAACATGTTTTTAGAAAAACATAAAACAGCAAAGTACATACAGCATACATAGCATCTTTTTATGCACTGAAATATCTCCAATTTATGTAACAATTCATTTTCAAGTTGCAAAAATTAGCTAGCAAACACAATTTAAAGTTGTGGATATTTTTCATAATTTAAAGATGGAGAGCAGTATTCACTTTGACAGCTTATATACTGATTCATTCGATCATGCCAAACATGGATAGAGGAATTACACTGAAAGTAAAATTTTATTCACTTTATTACACTTATCCAATTCCATTATATGCACAAGGAGTTAGAACTGCCATCTAATTTTTCTTCTGTGGCATAGTACATGTGCTATTCTTTTCAAAAGCAGTTTAAAAGTAACTCTGCTATTTGCATGTTTTTTCATTTGAGGTTCCTCCATTTCACTCCCCTAACATAAAATTTTCCCTTTAAATGAGTTATTCCCCACTCTCTCCTCCACTGTTTAATCTAATGCTTCCTCATTTGGGTGCAATGTTCTGTCTCAGCAAAACTGAAGCTTCATACAAGCCAGCCAATTTTGAATAGACTCCTCCATTCTCACCTGCCTCTTCTATGTGCCTTCTGTATACAAATCAGCTCCTTCCATGTGCCATCTTGGTTGTAGATCTGACTTTGCCTTCTGCACACATACCAGCCTCTGGGATCAGGGCTCATGAGAGTTCTGTGATGTTCATCCATTTTAGCATGAGACGCTTGTGATTTCTAGTCTTTGTTCCTGCATCCATCTTGGAGAGCTTCTTGGTTCTTGCCACTCACACCCCTCCCCACCTTTACAATTTTGATGGATTCTTAAGACTTGCCTTTTAGACCTGCTGTTTCATTCCTTTCCAGGCACAGGTGAATACCTGCTCACTTTCAACTTTTACACCTCAGCCTCTGTCACATTCTGCATAACATCACAAATAATGCATTCTCATGCACGTAACATCTGCCCAGTTGTGTGGCTTATTTTACGTAAGAGTCTTTTACCATCTTGTCATATTTACTTTTTCAATTTCTGGACTGTTATGTTCCCCAATTTATCTCTTCCCATGGGTTTTTAGCCTTTAAGGTCTTTCTCACAATCCACCCTCATTTAACCCAGCGTGGTTACTTTTCCCAGTATGTTTCTAAACAGCTTAATCAGTACCTTTTACCCCACATTTTTCTATCTTCTAGGCTCCTGGAAAACACAGGATCTGGTATTTTGGTTCGTTCTCTGTACTGAACCCTTCTGGAGCATACCCCTTCCATCTCTCATACTGTTGTATGAGACTTTTTCCCCACCTTTATCTTGAGGGATAGGAGTGGATGAAATAGTTTCATCCTGACCTGACTGAAGAAGATTCCCCATTAAAGTTTACACCTCCTGTTACAACAGCTTCTTTCTGCTCAGACGGAAGAATCCCTTGTCTCGTGCCCCAGGGAAACCAGGCAATTTTGCTACTGGCAGGATGATGGAAAACCGCACAGTTTCTGTAAAGGAGAATTACAAAGCCATCATCATTTCATCAAAGAGTGCTTCAAGTGGCACTCCAGAAACTAAAGACACATAACTTCACTGATTCTTTCTTCCATCCTTTGAGTGATCTCTATACGTTGCTAAAGATAAGGGTTGCTCAACTCTGACAGTTTTCTTTGTCCTTAGCTGACCACTTCTGTGACTGGCCATTGCTTGAGCTGAGGATTAATTTATTACCCCTGCTCCAACAGGTGCTGTACGGATGTAACGAAGTCATTGCATAATGGAAGTTTGGAGATAAGCCCAGAAGCTCTTGCCATCTTCTGCCGAGGCATCGTTTTGGCCTGTAACTTCTGAAGCCAGGAAAATACAATATTTAGAACTCAAACGTCCTCTCTGGTACTTTGCAATAAGAAATTGCTGCATCAAGGAGGTAGGGAGAACAACTTTCTTGTAAATAAATAAGGAATTCAAAACTAATTTTTTTTTTTTTTTTTTGAGAAAGACATGAGTAGCAAGGAAGCTGGGTTTTAGTTAATGTTCTTTTGACTGATAAAAAAAATCCTTTAGGAATTGACTCAGGCTAAAGTCTTACACTGTGAATGAAGTCTTACATTGTGAATGAGGTAAATTCCAATAGAATTGAGATAACTTTAAAGAAAAAAATCAAATGGCATATGTGGAGAAAAATAGGTCACTGATAAGATAAATTAAATATGTAAATATGTGGAATTTTACTGATTGCTGATATAATTGGTAATTACTACTATCATGGTGGCAGTTGGTTACTGAGGGTTTTTGTCACTTTCATTTCTATTTACTGTTTTATTGTCTATCTGCACAGAGTAAGGCAAAACAGATCTAACTAAATCTTGAAAAAACAATCTGTCTTGCTCAGAATCATTATTGTGATTTATGTATTTATGAAAATGTTCTAGAAGGAATAGTGTGCAATAGGTTCCTAGCTAAAGCAATATTTAATTGCCAAAAATAGCTGTAGTAGCTGACTGGCTTGTATTCCAGAAGAAAAAAAAAAAAAAAAAAAGCTTCTTCCTCCCCATAGTTATCAACTTTTAGATTTACACTGCAGACAAGTTAATTTAGAAATCCCAATTATGGTGTGTTTTTTAAAGTCACAGTCTGGAATGTTCTCCCATTCTACACCTGGCACATAGCACCTAAAGTACTTCACCTATCCCAGTGCACATGTACCTGACTCAAACTTTGCAAGAGAAAAAGGACAGTTTACATATATATGAAGAGAGGTTCGGGTGTGTTATGAAGAACTAAACCATAATCCCTTATCATTTTTTTCCCCCTGAGAAAATCTACAAAGAATTATTTTCTCTGTCCTTGGTGGCTTAGATTAACTGCTTTTGATACTTTTTTGTGAAAGAAGAAAAACAACTAGAAAAGATATGTCATGGATTTTAATTCAGGCAAATTATCTTTGCCATGATGCTCATAAAAGAGCAATCACTGCACAGACAAGTCAGAATCCCCAGGTATTCCTACATCATCTACTAAGCGCAAGGTTAAAAGGAAAGTTTTGCACCCCCCAAATTCCAGAGCCTGGCATTGCATGTATTTGGATTAGCAAACACCATGCAAGATGCAGTTACCCATACTTACTACTTCCACATAATTTCTGTAAAGACCCTTTTCCTGCAGCAACTTCGCATGCACCATGTCGCACGCTCCTGCCTGAATATCACGCCACTGTCTTCCAGCTGAGAGAATCTCAACTTCAGAGTTTGTTTCTTGCCCCCTCCCAGTCCTGACTTCTGGCTATTTCTATTAACTCAATTTAGCTTTAAATAAAAAGGCCTACAGATGCCACCTCTAATTTCCAAGGCTTTATATCAAAGTCCTGACCAGACAGATAACTGGCACAAAGACTGAAATGGTGAACTAGATTTCCAAAATGCTGCCATCTGATTCTCATCCCACACAAATATGTAATCTAAGTAATGAAAAAAGCTTTCATCTCAAACATCAGCTTGTTCAAAGCTCTTGAAAGTAAAATGTTGGAATTTGGATTGAGTCATGACAAGTTAAAGCTATAATGGTAAGAAATAACCTTCTGAACAACAATAAAAAGAACATCCTTAATGTCAAGCAGAAGAGAAAGCAATTACATTCTCAGACAAGGACTGACAGTTTAAAAATATACAATGTAAAGAAAGTGTTTTTTCCATCTTAGATTCTAAGCTTCACCTTATTTATAATGTTTTTACATTCAGCTTTTCTTTCATCACATCAAAAGGAAAAACAAAGGTTGTTAACTATTTCTGATGACATTTTAAAGGAAAACTAGTTGTTTCTGGTATTAAAACATACAGTAACTCATACATTGGTTTAATTTCATCTGTGGAATGTAAGTGAACAATAAGAGGCATCTGTTCAATTAAGCAATTCCATACATCTAAAGAGCAGAATTTCCACATACTCCAGGAATAAAGACAAAGCAGAGATAGGCAGTCAGTGCAACCATCTGACTAGATAATATCACAGGTCTTTAAATATCTGACTACAGCATCCCCAGTGCACACTTTTGTTTCAACTGATGACAGTAATGATAAGGAAAAACTTCAGTTACAATACAAAAATCAGAATATTGACTTGAAATAAATTATTCTCTGTGCAACACCTTGCCTTGTAATTTGTGGGCAACTATATCTGAGATAAATGATACCCAGTGAGGAAAAACACAGATGAAAAACGAAATAAGGGAAGGAGACTTTTTGCTATCCGAAGCTTCCTGGAATCTGGTTATTTTGTTCACCTTGTTCTAACCTGACATAACATCAGACAACAGTGTACACAGACTATTGCTAAATTAATGATCAAGGAATTAGAGGGAAGTTCTACAAAGATTGTAACATTTGGAGACTGTAAATATCTTATCCAGGTTTCAGGTGGTAATTTAGAAGGAAAGGGAACAACGATTCATGCCAGCACCATACACTGCTAATACATATACGAGAAAAGCGCATCTTAATTTCTCACTAAAGTGCTGAATAGAACATGCAACTGACAAAGATTTACCGAGATAGAGGTCTGCATTCCCAATTATTTTTTTTTTAAGGACATTGACCCAAATCACATTCAACCACAAGTACACAGCTCTAATGACTGATAGAGGATTTTAGTCTGTTAGGAATAAGCAAGTTCTGTAGGAAAAGCTCTCAGTCGAGAAGCTTTGTCACATCGAAGACATGCAAATTTGGCTATGCTAAATGGTAATACTTCTCATATAAGTTTTGAAGAGTTACTGTTTATTTGCTTACATAAACAAAGCAACATCTATAATATGAAACATTAAAGAAGTGCACAACAGCAACACAGATGCTTACAGAAACAGACGAATTAGAAGAGACTCCAAGTGAAGACAAAAGTGCAAAATGGTAGATAAACACGTTCTCAAGGAGTGTTCAAGAAGGTAAGACACCTCCAAAGATTTTACAGTATTCATTTTTTTCCCATCGATTAATATTATTGTTTAACATCATAGGGAGGTACAAAAAAAAAACCTGACATATAAACTCAGAGAATGAACAGAAGTAGAACTTAAAGTTTTTACCTTTCTAGGGCTTTCTGGAGGGTAGAACCTGTGGTATACCTAAAAATCAAAGAAATAGAAAATAATTAAAACTGATAGGCAAAACAATCCGTATGGTAGTACAAACAGCATCTACATGAAAACCTGCGATATGCGGGGTCTGCCATGCACCCATTCACAGACCATCATCGCTTTGTAATGAAGGTCTCAGGAATACCCATCCTGCACCTTACAAAGGCACACAACGTGGAATATCAGCATCATCAGAAGTATGAAGTTACATGTACATGTTTTACATCGCACAACTGACTGATGTCACAACACACATTTCACATCACACAGAATGCAGTTGTCTCATTGTATCTCACAAGGATATTACACAAACCAACCTACGTAAAAAAGTCAGCACATCCCAGAAATGCGTTCTAAACATTTTTTCTAAACAGATCCACCTATTACTGTAAAGGAAAGGATCAAGTCGTTTGCAAACTGGGGAAAATGGACTGAAGAATGCTGAGACATGAGACAAGGGAATGGCAAACCAAAAGCTTGCAAAGCACTGAAAGAGCACAAGATCATCCCATAACTTCTGACAGCTTTCCTTCCAGTTCTGCCAAAACCTACAGATAGCCAAGAAAACCTGCAGGATGAAGTCTGTGGAAAAAAGTAAACAGAGAAACCTGCTCCTTCTACTTGGAAAATAACAAGAACAGAAACAGCCTATGTTTTTCATCAGCACATTTCAGTTTTAAGCATCTTGGTATAGCTTCACATTCTAGATGCCACCCATTACAGTCCTTGACCAAATGCTTTTCAGTGAGGAAAGTAGTCAGAGACACAACCAGGTAAAAGATGGCTTCTTGGCAGGGTGAAGGAAAGAGGAAAAAGGCCAAGCAGATGTCATGGAGTTCTGACACAGCTTTCCAGAAACTTTCTTGGATCTCCACAGAGTTAGGACTATCCAATTCTTCAGTTCTTCAGGTGCAAAACAGGAAGCAGAACCTGTCAATGTTATGAAACACTGTCTTTTTTTTTTTTTGGGGGGGGGGACATGCCAAAATCCACCTGTCTTAACTCAGATCAAAAAATATATATATTTTTTAATAGTTTATGCCTTCCCAGAATAGTCACTCACTTCAAGCTGCTTGATTTCCAAAGCCATTACAAAAAAAAAAAAGCTTTAAATTGTTGCCATATCTCTGCTTTCTCTAAGTGAATACAGCACACAGAATCACAAAATTTACTCAGAACTGTGTAATTTGCTGACACAAACTGCCCAGACCATAAACTAAGCAAAACAACCACCTTACTACAGAAACAGTCCCACTGAAAAAGAATAATAGAATGATATAGGTGGTTATTTTTAAAGATACTTAAAATCCTTGTGAGAAACTAAGCTCAATAGATGAATACTCTTTTTGTTCTTTTGTCAGTGGGAATGTAATGATCTTTTTAAACATGTAATTCAGAATGAATTATTACCAATATCTATATAGAGATCAGCTAATTCTGTGTATCATACGGAAAGCCAAGTAGTTCAGATATATTCCTTTCCCAACAAAAAGCATTCTGTCCAATAATCCTAGTAATGAAGAATAAAACACTTTCACATCACAAGTCTCAAGTTTGTATTCAAAGACTTAACTTTAATACGAAACATTTCAGTAATAAACAGGGAAAGAAAAAAACAGCAAATAGCATTGTACAATAATTAAAATTTTCCATCATAAAAAACAAACAGCCTTCCAGTTTAACAATTATTTGACTACAATTCTAAACAAACAATATGTTCCACCTCTGTAAATATTACGTTCCAGTTTTAATTCTTAAGTTATGCAAAACATTACACTGATCATTCAACAATTCATTTTTAATGTACCTGAAGAGGTCTTTACAATCCCTAGTGAATAATTCATGTATCCATTTTGCCATTCTCTCCCAGTGTAGAAGGAGCACCTTTAATTCAGTCATGGCCCTGACTTCACGAAGTCAGAACATCATCAGAAAAGAGTCAAAATGCTCACAAGGACAAACTGCTTCACATACTGAATCCAATTCCCAAGTGGAAAAACTAAATAATCCTAGATATATCCAAAACATCAAACCAGGATCTGAAAAGATTGGCCATATGCTAAACTGTCACTCCCATACTGAGTGATGAATTAAGATACCAGTGTAAGTGGCTGCTTACTACAATCCTGTTCATGTCACTCACATATGTTGCTTTGGCAGTTATTACAGGGTGTGTTTTTGTTGTTGTTTTGTTTTAATAGTCTAATCAGCACATTCAGTTTGAAAAAAAAAAAATGCAGACCAGTTAAGGCACTGAATTTTTAACATATTTCCATGGAACTGGAAGAAATATTTCAAAAGGACTAGAAAAAAATGTGAAGGACAACCGTTGTATCTTTGCAATTTACATAATGGAAAACATGAGAAACCCAAGACACAGCTAAACAATAGTTCAGCAGTCTGAACAGAAGTGTGAAAATGTAATGCCTGTGGTACTACGAAGAGGATGTATAGAGGGGAGAAAAACATTTATCCATAGCACATCAAGATACATAACATGAATTTTACTAACTAGTTCGCATGAACATCTTGCTGATTAGACTTGGAGCTTTTCTCCATAGCTGGTATATAAGGTAAATGAATCCAATAATTAACAAGTTGTGACAGTGGCATGATAAAAGATGTGAAGCAGCTGTATGGTAAAACATATGAAGTAATTAAATGCTTATATTAGCTTCTTGTATCCACAGCCAAGATTCTGGTTACTGCAGAGTTATGGCTAAACAAAACCAGGATTGTCAAATCTGGAACACTGGTATCATAAGCAAGACTATGGAGCAACAAATTTCTTGTGTCTCTGTAGCAGTCAGAAGGATAAGAATACCTTGATTTTTTAGCTCTTAACCATGTTTCTTACACTCCACAGGAATGTTAGTTTCCATGCTCCCCAAAATTTGCATTAGGAAAAAAAGGTAACTTTGACAATAGACTTAATAACCAAGGCTCCCAAGCATTACCTCGTTCAGAGTTTCACAAGACCTTTTCTGACGAATTGGAAGTTGAGAGTTCTGGGTTACAGATTTGCAGCAAGGGGTGGCAGGGAAGGAGCGGAATATATCTGTACTTTCCATAACCAGCATAAGGTACAAGGAGTCCTCTGAATGATTTCATTTTTAATAGATTGGATTCTTCTTTCATGATTCGTTTTTCTCATCCATTTACTCTAAGGCTACATTGAAGTTTCTGTAAATGACTGTACTATAACACTCAGTTCTTTCCGCAGCTGCTTGTGTGTCTTATCTAATAAACAGTTTGACAGAATACAGATGTACAACGTCCTGGTCCCGCAGAAATACTGAGCTGCAGATGGTTAAGGGAAAGTATCTCAATGCAAGTTATTCTATTGAATGGTGCTCCAATACTTGTACGTGCACATGTCTAGGTAACTAAGTTCTTACATGCAAATTCAGGTACATATAGTTGTGTATGTCACTTTGTGCAATACTGATTTTAGGTTGGTATTTATGAAAAAACACTTGTAAGTCTGGAGTAAAGGACCTGAAGATGTTAGACTTAATTTTCAAGCAGTGTAAAATAGCATTTTTGAGGAAAGTTTTCATCACTTTCCATCTTTAGAGAATTTGGCTCCGGGTTATGCACCACAAATAATACCTACTCTATCATTTTCTCTGTGATGAAGAGGAATTAGAAATACCATGCCTACCACGACCTTGAGCACCTGCTACCACTCTTAAATGCGTCAAACTGGAATATCAATGAGAAAATAAACAGAAGATCTCATGGACAAAGATTTGGGGACCTACCAAGCTTCCACACGTTCTTCAACAAAACCTGCCTGGGCAATATATCGGGCAGCCAATAAGAAAGACCTTTTGTGAGACAGAATTACTTGGTCTAACAAGTTGCCAAAGAGAATCAAACAATGCCAACAGCAGCAGCAGGAGCATTATTACACAGCGGTCAGCTGCGTGGTGACTAGTAAGTACTAATTAACAATATGCAAACAGATATAAATACTTTCAGCAACAGGAGTCCCTTCAGTCTCTCACACTGAAGCAGAAATTCCTGCATTCTCTGAGACACTGTATTAAATGGCCTCCAGTCAATGGTTCTGATGAGGTAGACTTACAAAACACTAGGGGCTTTATAGCTTGAACAAAACAATGCACAGCCACATATAAAAGCTTTGCCAATCTAACAGTAAGACTGATTTGATAACAGGCTTATGAAGTTGTACTTTTTTTTTTTTTAAACACATGAGAAAAATATTTGTTTTCAGTGGTGATTCAGATGAAGCAAAATATTTATTAGTATTGTTGGTAGAACTCAATTTTTAAGAGATTAGAAACTATAGCCAATGGTTTGACTTCCTCCTTCTACATTTCAGAAATAACAACCAGTAGAGTAACACCACTGGGAGATGTCTCACTGTTCTGCAGGACACCTGTCCTTAGGGACGCATGTCCCAGTCGCATTCCCAGCTGATGCATCACATTCTTTTTGCTGCAGTCAGATGAGAGACTCAGAGGCTCAGGTTAGTCCTGTCACAGACTTTACCCCAGTTAACCAAAATAATGAAGAGAGGTATTCATGTATTAGTAGTTCTTTTGGATAATTTTTCACATTCTACACAAGACTCCTATTTACCCTGTAAATTGGTAGCATCACCTTCAGCTGACGTATGAATTCTGAGGCACTCTTTATCACTCAGAACTGGTACATTTTAAATGTTTAAATGATGTACCTAGTCCCATTGCAACACAGGCTTTTGTAGCATTTTAATGTCTTGGCTTTTAGTAGCTAGAATCCAGCAAAGGGGATACAAGTGCTATTACTGGTCGCTAATGGATATTCTCCTTCAGCTCAATTGCTGAACTACATTTTGAATAAAGGGCTTGATACCCGAAGGGAACAGCCTCCTTTCATTACTGTCCAACACTTAGACTAAAGGAGAACTCTCTGCAAGTGGTTAGCAGGGACAATGTTCATATTTCTATTTCTAGGTTCCCTCTTATTAGAGGATAAAGGCATTGCATAATATTTAATTTATGCAGGTCACATCCAATACATTGAGTCCTACAGCTAGACATTTCCACACACAGTCCTTTCCTATTTCAATTTTAAAATTGCCTTTTATTCAGAGTATTCCTTTGTGAAAATGTACATTTAAAGACATAAAGAAACAGCAGAAAATGTTATCAATTTTTTGAGCTGTCCGTCTCAAAACGTGCAACCACCTCCCACCTATGCTTAATATAATTGTGTGATGTGTGTCAACCTTTGTTACCTATGCCACATCCTGCTGCCTGTACACTGCTTTCAAGAGACCTGAAACATACATAAGCAGATCTATACCAGTTTTGACCCAGCTACCTGCTAAAAGTACTGAAGACCTCAGCTTGTCTACATAGTTCAAAGGAGCAACGCTAGCTCCAGAACCAAGAGAGTGGATGCTGCAGTCAGCTACCAAACAGAAGTCACATCCTTGCTGTTTTTAGGGTTATGTCTGCAGCAACAAAACATTCATAATCATACTGTCTCATAGATAAAAGGATGCCTCCACAGTCCAGCTTAGTAAATCCTAGAGCGTGACCCCTGCAAGTTTATTATTCCTCAATATTTCTCCTTGTCAAGGTTTCAACTCTCAAGAAAGGGTTAAAACCCGGTGTTGGAAGTGTACACATCACAGCCACTACTGGCTGGAACTAGAGATGCCAATCCTGTTTACGCTGCCTTTGGCACATGCAGCATTCAGCAGATGAGCTTCAAAGTATTGCTCCTCTGCCACATGTATGCATGTCTTCAGCTAGTGTAATGATTTCAGAATGCCGAGTATTTTCTCTCACCACTGTTGAGCTCATCACTTCTGCTAGAGTTGTATAGCAAAGTTAGAGATGCCATCCATTTCCTAAACTGTCTCTAAATAACTGCACACTAATTGGTGGCACATATCCTCAATTCTCTCTTCTATGCCCAGGACTTAGCTCTCTATTCCTCCTTACACACAGAGTAGAGCACTTTTGCAAAAATCAGAGCCTGAACTCCAAGACTTTGGAGCTACTTTATTTTTCTGTCTCAAGCACAAGCCACACTTTCTCATCTCATCCCAGAGAGGACTTAATGAGTACTTTGTGTGACCTGAGCAAACCTTCAGGAAAACACACACTGTCTCAGGAATAGTCCTCTGGTAGATCACCTAAATCATCAGAAGTGCCACTAGAGACACCCATATACTAGCCAGTAGCGTATGTTATTGTTGGCTTTTATAGTGAGACTTCAAACCTGACTAATATTTTAAAGCTATTGCTGAAATAGCATAACCATCATAACTAGCACTATTCAAACAAAAAAGCATCTGTGGATAAAAATTATGAAGGAAAAGCAGTAACTTCTCTTCCAGTAGCATCTAACACATGCATACAATACTCCTTATTTAACATATTACAAGATCCCATTTCTAGTACATTGTATGATTTAAGTTGTCTCGGTTGGTTTGTTTGAAGATCCGTGCCTTTTCCCCTTTTTCTCATTTTAATTCACTACATCTCCAGTCTGTCAGTAACAGCAGAACACACTATTTGCTTCAATTTAATTGCACAACTAAAAAAGAATCTCTTTTTAGATTCAAGCTGCTGCCTTCCCATGCAGTAAGAATTTGTCTTATACACACAGCACTTCTGTACAATCTACATGTTTGCTAAGTTAAAGACCTAAGTAGCCTCAGCAGCCAGTTTAATATTTCACTGCAATCTTCTGACATGCTAATTAATAGCTAATCAGAAAGCTCCTAATAAGCAAATGAGATGTTATTTAGATTAACACTGGCTATTTAGGAGCTGATCACTCACAGCGTCTAGAATAGTGAACCGAAATTGGCCATCTCATGCAACATAATTTCAACTATTTTTCAGAAAATAATTAGGTTCTACTCAAAATGCACTTTTATCAGACTATCTTCAATATTATGGCAGCAAAAACAGTGGCAAACAGCAAATTCCATGGGCATCACTTCATACAGTTTATTTCACTGAATTACCATCCTCTCCACCCCAAATCCTAGCCTCCCTACAGAAAGAAAGAACTCACGTAGCATGATAGTAGACTATCTAATTTCATGCAGTAAACCTTGTATTCTTGTTTACAGAAGCCTGTTTTGAGATGACTGAAAATAAGCTCATGGTTCAGTCACTGCTGCAGGGGAGAAAAAAGCCAAAAGAAAAAACAGACAAAGGCTTGACAAACAAACCAACCACAAGTGAATGGTGAGTATTTCCACTAAAGATCTGGATAACATCCTGGTCACGTAAAACTTCCAGCTGTATCTGTTAATTACCTAAAGAGGCTTCATGTTCAAATTATGGAGGTGGCAACCATATCGCCTCCCTCTCTTTAACAGTAACCTGGACAGACATGTTTTATACTATCACCAAACAGCCTCTATATAGAGTTACTAATCCCAAATATTAGTGCACCACAGTCACTATTCTTACAGTTTTGTTAATATTTCATTAAAGACATCATTTGAGCGGGTGCAGAGAAGGGCGACAAAGCTGGTGAGGGGCCTGGAGAACAAGTCCTACGAGGAGCGGCTGAGGGAGCTGGGCTTGTTCAGCCTGGAGAAAAGGAGGCTCAGGGGCGACCTTATTGCTCTCTGTAGGTACCTCAAGGGAGGCTGTAGCGAGGTGGGGGTTGGTCTGTTCTCCCACGTGCCTGGTGACAGGACGAGGGGGAATGGGCTTAAGTTGTACCAGGGGAGTTTTAGGTTAGATGTTAGGAAGAACTTCTTTACCGAAAGGGTTGTTAGGTATTGGAACAGGCTGCCCAGGGAAGTGGTGGAGTCACCATCCCTGGAAGTCTTTAAAGGATGTTTAGATGTAGAGCTTAGGGAAATGGTTTAGTGGGGACTGTTAGCGTTAGGTCAGAGGTTGGACTCGATGATCTTGAGGTCTCTTCCAACCTAGAAATTCTGTGAAAATTCTGTGAAGACACTTCATCATTACTGCATTTAGGGATAAGATATTTGGTAGTAGTGGAGATCATTGAAGAGCTCACAAAAAGGTGTTCATGTAGCACAGGTTTACTTGGCATACATTGGTACCTTCACAGCTGATTGCTACAAACAAGCTATCTGCAAAGAAAATTCAAGTAACTAATGATAGACTATTCAGAAAGTTTGAATTCTGTAACTTTAGCATTCACATTAGAAGTTAAGCTTAAGGTTACATTCTTCCAAGTAGAGAACAGGATCATTCTACAAGAGCTGCTTGTGAACTGAAGAAGCACTTCAAATCAATTGCTTATGAACCACCTACAGACTAAAATGATTTCAAGGCTAATTCTTGCTTTCAATACAGTATTCTAGCTGACAAGAAAAACAAAACTCACAATTTAAAGTTACTAGGAAATAGTTTAAGTTGTTTGGTTATGCAACTGTTAAGTTCCTATGTTAAGTGTTCAGACTCTTAAAAGATCATTAAAAGATCACAGACAAGAAATCTTCAAAGAGCCAGGCATCACCTGTGCTGACGAGTGTTCTCATGCCCTTCACCTAACCATGTTGAATTGTAATGCCTTCTTGTATCATGCATTGGGTGTTTTGAAATATTTTTTTTAATTCACACATTAAATTTCAGCACTTCAGGGGAAGGCCCTGCATAGGCAAAACTTTAGTGTCCATGTGGTACTTCTTATTATAGGAAAACAAGGAAACTCACTCAAGTTCTCTTCAAGAAAAGCTCAAAGTTTTAGAAATGTTCTGACACTGTGGTGCTGCTTTCAGTAGCATTTTCATCTTCTGAACTACAAAAATGCCAAACTGGAAGTCACAGACAAGGGTCTCTTGGGATTTTCATGTTTCTCTATTGGTGAGAATGACTGAGATGTTTTGTTCTCTGATATCCTTCCACTCCTCCTCCCCCCCCCCCCCCCCCCCTTAATCTAAGTGGGACTAAATAGAGAGGAGAGAAAGCAAATAAAAATACCTCACACACTCAACGTGAGCAAGATACATAGGTAGGGTAAGGCTGTTATGGCAGGTTACATCACCTAATCCTCAACTCCAGTGCAATTCTGGAAGTTTACTCCATCATTTCAAGTCTTCTAAAAGTGTTTCCTAAAAGTGTTTCTTTCCAAATTTCCATCAGTTACTCTTAATTTCTTTAAACTATTTTGCCAGTCACTGAGCGGGGAAAAAAAATGGTAGAAAAAATTTTTAAATGAGCACCCCACTTTACATTGTTCAGTTCTAGATTTACATAAAATGCTGATTAAATATCTGCTCATATTAGGACAGCTCTTCACTCTGCTGATAAACCACATTACACAACTACACATTCTTTTTTTAAAATTAGAATTCTAAAAAAAAAAAAAAAAAATCCTTCCTACAAAAATTCTATCCAGAATAAGAAAGAACTTCAAGAAGAATCAATAGTAATCAAGGTGGAAGGAAAGCCTGTCCTAGCCACTACAGATACCCATTGATTCAGAGGAAACACGTGTTTTAACTACTGCTACACCTACATAAAAATTACAATCATTAAACAAAGCTAGTAGCTAATTACTGCAAAAAGTTCCTAAGCCACTGCAAAACAAGACTGCAATTTTTAAAATGCAGTAGCAAATTTATTATCTATATTGTTTTCCCTCATACAGTTTTTTTTTTTTTTTTTTAAACCAAGTGCTTAGAAGCACACTTCTCTTACTCAAGTTCTACAGTACTGTGAGATAGCATTTTCAGAAGTTCCAATGTGATTTAGGCCACACAGTCTGACTCAGTTTAAGGCAAACCCAATTTGAAGAGCTGTAGAGAAAAGAAAAAGCATTTTCTTCTTTAAAAGCATTAGCTTTCCTGGCTATCAGCTTTCAAGATGGCAAAAGACAGTGTTGCTTGAAAATGTAATTCAGTTTTTTGATTACCAATTCACATTTAAGTTTAAGTTTGTCATGTTCTTTGAGCAAGGTTAGCAAAAGTCTTTCAGCACAGACATTTGAAAAGTGAAACGGCTTACAAAAAAAAGACTCCAAGTAAGAGCTGAAATTCTAAATGCAGTTTGGAAAGAGGCCAAGGGATCCAAGCAAACCCACTTTATCAGTCTAAATGAAAAAGAATAAGAATGTGAGCTGACAAAATGATTTCTAAAGTTTAACTCTTTAAATAGTATGATTCAAACATGTTTTGTTTGTTTTAAATCACAGTTTTTATCTGCTAACCACAACAAGGAAATAATCAAAACCATGAAAGAATTACCATGCCCTGTAGAGCTGCAGAAACCCTTATGCTTTATGGCTAAGCAGCACAATATTCTACCAGATGCATCAAATCACCATGTTGTGGGAATATTGCATTACCAAAGTTCAGGCTTTAAGTTCCCAAACCTTAAACCCCATAACTCTCCTTCTCCCCCCACCCCCTCCCCATGAGAAAAAAACAAAACAGAAACACGACAAAACAAACAAACAAAGAATTGGACTGATTTCAATCCCGTTTTACTAGTTAATTTCCATGACGGAACAAAGCACACACTGGATAGGCATCCGCACAGGAGCAGAACTGTCCCATCTAAACAGACTGCTCAGGAATAGGCCACAGCTGTCTGAACACTTCCCAAAGCACAGAGCTTTTTCCATCTGCTCCTTGAGTAGGTACATCACAAACTGAAAACTATACAAGTGGAGAACAAAAGACAAATAAACAGCATCTCAAGCAAAAAGCTGATAGAATTTAGTGTGTCTACCACCTTTAAGAACATCTCCAACATCAAAACAAATTCTCCAGCAACAAACAGAAAGCTTGACTGATCCAAAGCTATAAGCATATAGTACTGTTCCCCAACTAAGAAAACCACAGCAAGCAGCAGACAATTTGCTGTCTTCCTAAAAAAAAAAATAAAAATAAAAAAAAATAAAAGGTTCAAAGACCAAAGTTCTCCCACGTGCACACAGAGGGTTGTTGCTGATGAAGGTCATTCAGGGCAGTAGCTGCAAGCTCAAATCTTTCAGCTTCAAATTATAACACAAGACTGTGCGAAAAACATAAACACCCTCAACAACACAGTTTTATTGTAGCCTCTTTAGGGGCTGAGATACATCCCCTGCTGCTGCTTTCTGAAAACACATTTCCTTAAATCTAAAACTGTTCTGCGTTACACTGACCCAATGGTCCATTTTAACATAATGGAGATGCTTGCAGTGCTAATCACCTAGGGATATGATGGCAGCGTTATTTAACCCAGCAATGCTACCGTAAGATCATTTTAGATTTACCCAGCCAGATTTGCTAGCTGATCTGCTGAAGGTACAGAGCGGTGCAGGTTGCTGTGGAAACACGGTACAGCTACACGCTTTTCCATGGCAACCCGGCCTCCCCGGAATACTAATGAGTGCCCATGGCAACGCCAAGCTAGAGACAAGATGTCTGGAGACCCAATATTTCATGTATCATTTATAACAAAAACTATATTTGTATATTTCCTGTGTGAGATTCGATGGTTTTTAGAGCCCTGCAGAATGTTACATCTGCAGCAATCTTGCAAAGTGTAAAAATTGTACAGCCATAACGTAAATGGAAAATGCTATTTCAAAGCAATGCTAAGGTTGAAGTTCAATTCCACAGACAAAAAATCTAGAGTCAGCATACCCAAAGTTAGCATCATTTCACACACAACCAGTACCATCAGCCCATGATGTATCACACAATTACTCATGTTTTGTGTGTTCTGCAACCCTCAAAAAGGTGCTCCTGGAAGCAACGTCAAGGCACTCGTAGGGCAAGGAGGTGATTCAAGACAGCCAGCACAGCTTCACCAAGGGCAAATCATGCCTGACAAGCTGGTGGCCCTCTGATGGGGTGACTGTGTCAATCAACAAGGGAAGACTGACTGAAATCACCTATTTGAACTTCTGCAAGGCCTTTAACACAGTCCCACATGACATCCCAATCTCTAAGATAAGATAGAGATGGATTTGATGGATGAGCAAGGAATTGGCTGGATGGCCACAGCCAGAGATCTGTGGTCGAGGGCTCCACATCCAGACAGAGGCTAGTGACAAGGCGTGTCCTTCAGGGGGTCTATCTTGGGACAAGTACTGTTTAATATCTTTATCAATGACGCACACACTGGGATTGAGTGCACCCTCATCAAGTTTGCAGATGACTCCAAGCTGAGTGGTGCAGTCAATACATCTGAAGGAAGAGATGACAAGAAATGGGACCTGAACAGGCTGGAAATGTGGGCCCATGTGAACTGCATGAGGTTCAACAAGTCCAAGTGCAAGGTGCTGCACCTGGGTCAGGGCAATCCTAGCCACGAGCACAGGCTGAGAGAAGAACTCACTGGGAGCAGCCCTGCAGAGAAGGACTTTGGGGGTTCTGGCGGACAAAAAGCTCAACACAAGCCAGCAGTGCGTTCTCGCAGCCAAAACTGCTATTGTGTCCTGGGCTGCATCAACAAAAGCAAGGCCAGCAGGTTGAGGGAGGTGATTGTGCCCCTCTGCAGCCCCACTTGGAGTCCTACATACAGGTCTGGGGCCTGCCCCAGCACAAGAATGATGCAGACTTCTTATACTGGGGACCAGAGAAGGGCCACAGAGACACTCAGAAGGCTGGAATGAGAACCTCTGCTACAAAGAAAGGCTGAGAGAGCTGAGGGTATTCAGCCTGGAGAAGGCAGGCTCCAAGGAGAATTCATTGCAGCCTTCCAGGACTTAAAGGGGACATACAAACCACATTCCAGGTGTAAATAGATCAACTGATGCATTTCCTAAGTGACAGAGCAATGAGGTCAGCAATATGGGATAATGAAGTCCGCTTCATGCAAGGTATTTCACAACAGCCTCATGGTTGTGGAGCTTCTCAGGTGTCAGATTTCTTACTGCTCTGGAATGACTGCAACAGCTGATGCTGTCCTAGCAGTGAAAAAACCCAAACCACTGTCCCTTCAGCAAATCATTTCAAGCCTAGAAGAGGCAGCTCCATGTGACAGAAGTTATCTTTCTGATCTAGATCGGATGCATCAAGTAGCTTTCACCCATCTTCTAATCTACTTTTAGCCTGTGGAAGCCAGAAGGAACTACAAGTGCACACGCTTGTGAATTCTAGATACAGGGTACCAAAAGAGGTCTGCGTTCACTTAGACAATTCTCTCACAGCAGTAACCCACAAGCAAGTTACTCTCCAGTCTGCTGCAGAAGTGCCATAAACACAGCTGAACTGGAGAGACTTCCTTCATCTGGGGGCCAAAGTGTCAGAAACAGCTCCTGGTAACGGTGTACCCTACAACACGGAACTAACCTGAACTAGTGCATGGCAAATACCTTGTCTGCTTCCAGATGCTGCTGCTGCAGCCACAATGCATCGAATACGTGCATACAAGCACTATTGAATCAACACAATCACATTCAGCATTATCAGATTAGTGAAAGCACTGCCTACTATTACGTTAAGAGTTCTCAGTGAGTTGCAGAAACGATAATGGGCGCATTTGGATAGATCTGAGGAAAAGGTTTGGGATGAAATGACAACACAAAATGTGGACCATGGCCCTAGTATTAAATTTAGTATCAGCTTCCTTGAAATAGTACCACAGGACAAAAAAGAGCTTATCAAGTTAAAAGAACATTTTTGTTTCAGAAGCTTCAATTAGTATAGATCAAGTATCAAAAGAAAAAAAGGCAAACTGCTTTTTAAGCAGATTAACAAATTGCTTGACAAAGCAACAAATGCACCCTACAGAGGGCCTACAAGCAACAAAGTTTTCTGCAGAGGAACAGAGCTTGCATTACTGCTGTGACAACACAGCATTACTCAATGCAAACTTTGTCTTCTTACATCTAACCTGGTTGCGCAGCACTTAATTCAGTTTTGTCCTTAACCATTTTCAGTCCACTAAATACTACAATACCTAATACACAAACCCAGCTTTCTGTCAGCACTTACAGACCTAATTTTAGTAGGAACCAGCAGATAGGAAAAAGGGATTTGCGTGAAGTTGCAAGTTTACACAGCAGCACACGTGAATGCGTTGCAGACACTAGCCTTTTATTTCAATCCACATTTTTCCTCGAATATTTTGGTGCTCTCCCTCCACTCCCCCACCCCAAGCTGCTTGGTTATCCTTGTTCTCTTGAACTCCTCTTTCTTTGGAACCGCTTTATATATGAGGGAACATGAAGGGTAGCTTGACATTGTCTCCTACAAAGGAAAATACAGTATTACGCTGGTCTGGGGTTGACAATGGCAATTGCTATTTAAAAAATAAAAAGACTTGTTCATTAAAATATTTTATGACATTCTCCAGCGAATTAAAGGTAGGTTGGTTTGTTTCTTGTCTTTTTTTTTTTTTTTTTTAAAGCAGATTGTACCATGGAGCCAAAGTGACCTGCACCACCTCTGAAGGAACCTTTTGACTCTCTCCCACTACATGGCACTGAGCACGCACAATATATGCAAAATGCATACAACCACGTACTGTTCATTTCAGTTCTTACATATGAAGAGTGTTAGGAACTCTTTGGAAATCCACTTGGGCCATGTATGGGCAGGGCTGCTTCTGAGACGCCTGTTCCCAAGCCCATATATTCAGAATACTATTCTATTGCATCTTTGCATCTACTTATCACTTTCCTTGCATGCCAGGGCACATGCACACACAGAAAAGTGGTCTTAGTTATGTGGGATGCACACACAATGTCACTGGAGTGGGACAGTATCTGTAGGCTTCTCTGCACTGCTCTGGAAAATGCAACGAAGAACTTGTACCAAAAAAAAAAAACAAAAAAAAAACACACCACCACAGCTGTCTCTACTGCTAAAGATGGCAAGAAAGAGGGGCAAATTCAGAACCTAACAAGACACCTTTTCCCAAAGATAACAGACAAGAGCGTCTGAGTAATTGTTCTCTATGTAACTGAGGAGATTCTAGTAACTAGTAACTAAAAAAGATCCCATCTTCAGGAAGTTGTGGGAAGTCCCATGTAGAAATACATATTAAGGTCTGCACCAATCACTTTGAGCTATTAGAACCTTAAGTCATCTTAGTCCTTATCATTACCTATTTTTTTTTGTTTTCTTGTTTATGAAGAACGTGACACCTTTCTGCATTTCTACCCGGTTAATATATTTAGCTTGCTATGACCTCCTACATTTTCCACAATCTTATACTTCAGATATTGAATAGATGTTTTACTTTAGGGACAGGTCATAAGCATCAAAAATGGTACTTGAGACCTGCTAAGCTCATAAAATTGCGAAAGGAAGTTTCAATAATCAGAGAAAGGCAAGGTAAGGAAGACATACATAACACACTGCAGGAAAAAAAAAAAAAAATCTGTACCACTAAAAGCTAGGAAGAGGTAGTATTTAGATATGCTGTCTTTATTGCAGACAAAGCATACCCATCTTAGACCAGGACATTAATGCAAGAGCAACATATTTACAAATTGAATTTCTCAGAAGGGAGGGAAAGGAACTCAGGTTTGTGTACAAGTAGATGAGCTTTCCTTCTTTCTAATGTCTCATTCAACAACTATCCACTGGGATATTAAAAAACTATTAGCGATGCATTTTAGGTACAAGGCATTCACTTCCAAATATCATTGGTTAAATTAATGCAAATAAAAGCATACAAGGCGACACAAAGCTATAACCCTTCTGAGTGTAGATTTAGCCAGTTCACTTAAAGATTATACATGGGAACAGCCATCAGAGGCACATGCTTTAGAGCAGAGCAGCCATTTCATTACCTTTAGGTGAGAGGTTCTGTGAAATGCAGCACAAAAAGCATAGCATTTTTAAGCACACACACACAAAAAAAAAAAAAAAAAAAACCCTCTAAATCTGTCATTATCAAGCTGTTTATTCAGAGGGACTTTCCTAATGCCATGTAGTGTCCTGATGTTACCTGATAGTGCTGAGGAATGAAACTGAGTCCTCCATAAACCACCTGTTTAAACGAGTGCATCTTAGGTGTTATACAAAGATACAATCTAAACATATGCAAGTGTCCAAAGTGGAAGAACACTGAGGCCACAAGTGCTGTTGTGGTTGTGTGCTCCTAAGGGATTGCCCCATGCTGAGTTGTGCAACTGTGGGGCCCACATGCCATCTACTGGACAATTTTGTACTTTCTCTTACCATCTTTTTACCAACCCAAAGGTGCTAGGCTGCCGTGGGAATGTACACCCTCAGGATGTCTACACGTGGGCAAGTATCTTTTAATTAACCATAGCGTGATTGAAAACACTGCGCAGTGTTGCATGGCATGCCTTGTCACAGGCAGGTATGTATTTAAAGCCTGCCTGTATGTGCTTGCTCAACGTTTTGGTGTTACAAAAATTCTCCTGCATAAACTGGAAGCAACAATGGGTTATCATTCATTTCTGCTCCTACTGTTTTCACTTATTCAATGAATGAATTATTCCTTCCCCTACACTTTTCATTCATTTCCTAAAGACACCAGCCTCAGGGCCATTATGTAGTAATGAGATCCAACAATAAACCAGAGGTATTATCCTTTTATTAAACTGACTGGTACAGGTGGGAGAAGAGAAAAGCAGAGACACGTTTCACACTACTAAAACCTTCTAGTTTCTCCTTCCCCACATATTATAAAAACCAAAGATTGTACTAGTTTATAAGGCGTTTTATTTTTATATCTTGAAATTAGCGCTGCTGCTGCAATATTACCACTGGAATTGCTAAAACCATCCACCCCTTGGGAGCTCCAGGACTCCGGTTTCTTGTTCTTAGTGTGTGTGTCTGGGCTCCAGGACACTTGCTTCAAGATGAGTGTCTGGTATGGCCATCATACATGAAGAAGTTCGGGGTGCAGCATCAGATAATACAAATAATATTTAGCAAATTTAAATTGTCCTGCGACAATATAAACATATGTCACGTGATCTATAACATTTCTGCTGCAAACACTGGGGGATTGGTACTGGCAAATATAATTCTAAGCCTAGCAGGGAAGCATACAGGTGAAAAATGGAATGTTTGTAGCATCTTCGATTTGCTTGATGAACAAAATGCAAGATACAGGGGAAAAATACTAGAATTCATGAAATAGCGTAATAAGTACAAATAATAACCAGAGCATGGTGCTGAAAGCATATTTCAGTACTTTTCTGTAAATGGTAGTCATTGTTTGACTTTCACAGTCAGTGAAACGTGGCAAAACAACACCATACAGTAAAGTCTGGGAAAGAGTGAGAGAATGGGTGATTACTTTGAGAAAATATGCAGGAAATTAAAGTTGCTTCCTTCCCAGAAATGGCTTGGGTACATAGAGCATAACTTAGAGGAAGCAGTTAAGCAGCAAAGCTGGTAAGAGGAGAGCTTCAATGCCGAAGGAAGGCAAAAAAAATTCAGAGAAAGCATCAGGCCTTACAGCACATGTGAAGAAAGCTTTTCATGCATGCAGTAAATCCAGTGATTGAGGCCTCATCAAGCCTTACTGTGCATTTGCAGGAAGATAAAACAGCAGTTGCATTGCCAGTGTGCTGCTTCCTTGAAGCACTGAACACACAAAGCAACTAAATACGCACGTTCATATTTCCTTGTAAAAAGAGAGAGCTCTGCCCTTACTTCTGAAGAGGAAAGCCATGGATAAGGTACAAGAGCCACCATATCCAAAGACGATAGCAAACACTGTCTTTGACATGGAGTCTGACCATCCAGCTTGCTGGATTTAAATCTATTGGTCATCATCAAAACATATATATTTAGTTTTATAAGGTTATTATAGACCTTGTCAGGGTTTTGAGGGAACAAACCTCAACTGAAAAATGGAACAGTATGTCATCAGGTGTCATTAATTACACCATTAAAAGACTAAAAACTACACACACCCTGTCTCTTTTTTTTTTTTTTTTTAGTAAAGGTAATGTGTACACCATCATTAGCAAGTGGAGTAAATTAGTACTTAGTAAAGCTGAAGTCAGCCAAGGAGGACAAAGTAACATTTCCGAGAAAATGTTAAAGGGTTAAAAGTTGGGTTAAAAGTGTAACACCTCAGATCATTATGCAGGAAGTTTTGTTTGTGTGTTTGTACAAGCACATACCAGACAGTGGAGTAGAGCTGAATGTCCAAAAGCACAAAGCAGGTGCTTAATGTTAATACCTTAAGACCAATTCCAGATTCCTATTACTGTAAAACTGTTTCTGCCAATTGCTATTCTCCAAGACCCTTCTCATTTCCTGAAGTTATATGGCTAACACAAAGCTCTGCAACATAATTATGCTTTCAAATATATTTTTAAACTACAAACCCCATGCAGTGCAGAACACTACAGATTGGTAGTTATTAGTACTTTAAGCATACAAGTGTTTAAATTTTTAAATGTACAAATCCATCTTAAGAAGCGTAAGGCAGACCGTGTTGGTTTTGCTATCCTGTGTTTCACTAAACAAACACATCACTCCACCATACCCTGCACATGGAGAACACCATGCTGGTAATTGGTTTTGTGCTCTCATAGCTGGAATGTGTGTATAAAAGTAAGTTTAGCAAGACATTTATATTGCTGTTAGTAACAATTGGTGGAGATCCAGAGCTTTTGTATGTTCTCTTGAGACTTTCTCAACAGGCAGGATCTTGAGCTACTTAATGGAAAACATGTTGTACTAGAAAAACCCTTTATGCAAATTCAACACATTTATCGAAGTTCCTCTCTGTACTCAAACGTTGTGGCCATCACAAAATGATTTTTCTGCAAATTAGTACTATGATATGCTTTGTAGTAATGACTTAAATAGATGCTTACAAGTATTAGAGACTTAAATACAACATCTATCAAAATGAAGTTTTCTGAATAATGACATCACTGATGTAATTCACAGCCCTTACAAGCTGTGAATATTGACGTGTAGTTTACACAGCAGGATTAAATTCAACTATATCTATTATGAAAATGGATGTCTTATTTATTTCAAAATACTAAAAACTGCCTAATACTTAACCAGCAATTTTTTTTTTTTTTTTTTTTTACTTTGTTTTGCAATAAAATTTGCAATAAAATTGCAAAACAACAATTATTGACCCCTAGGCTAACAGTTGAGACAGCGGACACTATGCAAAGATGTACTCTTCACACACAAAATGAAAGATCACTGGCAAGTGGACGCGAGATGCAGTTCCACCCAGAACTGCCATCAGAAGGGAGAGGTCCTCCTCAGCCTTCCTCCCCGTTCCCCACCATCCTGTTTGTGTTACCCCCAGGCATCCCCCGGCACTCAGCAGACCCTCTGCAAGCCTCAACTCACTAAAGCAACAAAACCCAACCAACCTTTCTGCTGGATTTGTTTTCTGCCATTTTTGCCAGCTCCATCAGCCAGCAAGTGCTGAGCGTGCTTCTGGCTTTATGCCTTTGTGCCACTAATTCTTCCCTTTAGCACTGACACCCAACTGCCTTTTGAGGAGCTTTTAGCCACCTACTGCTTGTTTATACTTCACTCATTCAGTATCAGGCTACACCAGAGCGTGCAGCTCCTAGATCTCTACTCAGACACCAGTGAAGACCTAACACAAGTTCTGATCATTTTGCACTGGAAGCCACTTACATTTAATTCACATGCTACAAAAAATAAAATAAATAAATACGGGTGCACCACTCTGAGAGCACTCAGAAGCTCAGCCACACCAGGACAGTCAACAACATTAGATGGATGAAGTCAACCATTACTTTTTGAAAACATTCTAAAGAAGCAACAAAAAGCTGAAAGTCTGATCCAGCAAACCACCAAGAAGGCACTTAAATTTAAGCCAAGAGGGTAGAGGTACACATGCATGCTTTGCAGAATCCAGACCTAAATGGTTTAGGTGAAAGGCACCTGGAGATACATGAATGTGATATCTAGGAACCTGTTACAAACACTGTAGCAGTTTCGCTCTGGTAGATCATTTTCATTATTTTGTCATGGCACCAGAAGAAAAACAACTACAGTTTGTTTTTCCATGCACAGTCAGTTCTGTAATCAACTTCCACAGCATGCTTGAGCAACAAAATTAAACACTCATCGCAGAACTCCATAACAATTTAGCTCTAAATGCTTCCCTAAGCCTATAGGTTACATTTCACATTTGATACAAATAAGTACCTAGAATCAGTCATTTATTTATTTGTTTTCTATTTATATACAGTAGTGTCCAAGAAGAAAATGCAGTCTAATGCAGACTATCACTTCAGATGCTACTACAGAAAGAATGGCACAGAAAAATCATCATGCCTTTATTTATTTTTATATTAGATGTATTGAAAAGTAGTAAACATCTAAATATTTCTAATGATTTTATAAGTGGATATAAACACACATTATGGAATAGGTCATGCAATTAACTTCAACATTTGTAACCACAGTCTTTATATGTTCTTACCTACACATAAACACAATTCTTCAAGACCATGCTTGTTCTTTTTGTTTGTTTGTTTTAAAAACAATGCCATAGTTTAAGAGGCAAACATAGAGGAAAGGTTTTTCTTCCCCATTCTTTTCTGAAAGGGTTGCGTGACCTTTGTCTATCAACTTCAAAAGAACGCATTCTTTCTAAGAACTCATCTGAACAATAGAGCAAAACCATGGCACTACCCATGCTCTTACCCAGGGAGCTCAGGTTTTCACACGAGCAAACACAGTATGTGCACTACCTCAGCACTAGCATATTAGTTCAATTTTATTTCAAAACTGACATAGTGGAAATAGCAGCTAAAAGTTAAAATCAACAGTGTGTACCCCTTTGTTCATAAGGCATAGCTTTTCTTTCCACTGGTTCCACAGATGGAAAGGGCAATTCTAATGACAACTGTGCCTAACAAGTACATAACAGTATATAGAAATGAAACCCAAGTCATAGATAGAAATTAAGAACTAGGATTTTTTTTTTTTTAATTAGAGGGCTTCTAGAGGGATTCCAGGATAGTAATAACCATATAAAATAAGAGGGAGGTGCAAAAAGCATATTTAGCAATACTGATGTTATGTTCAATAAATCCATAGTGCCTTACTAACCATATGCAGTACCGTACTTGTTCGGCTTCTGAATCCAAATACAGTAAAAAAAGACAATTCTAAGAATCCATGTAAGCATTCATTCAATAGAAAGGCTACAAATACAATTTAAACAATCTTTTAACCAAGTTTTGGAATCACCTTGATCTACCAGACAGATGTAGTATGGACTTGCCTTATGCAAATTTGTCATTTAAGTTTTAAAAAGCACCCAGTCGGGAAGCTGAATAAATGAATTGAGCCAGAATCGCCAGAGGCGGCAACTGTTACCACAAATTCTTCTTGGATGACAACAAAACTGTAAACCTAAAAGGCAAGCTGAAGCTCTTGTCATTTTAAAAACCTGTGTACAAAAACAATGAATGCTCCTATTTTATGAAAACATCTTTGGTTACTAAACATTTTACAGTTATCTTTCTCCTTTGCAAACATATCTATCTTTGCAAGCGTATCTAAAACACGCTAATCAAAGCATCACAAAAATAGAAAAAAAAAACAACCAAACATCCCCAAAGCATGGCACTTGTAATTCTGAAGGTGTAATATTATTATGGCAAATGACCACAGAATTGATTGCAACTGCAGTATTGATTGTTTCAGCTAATGGCTATTTGCTTTAAAAATGAACTAAAGCCATACTATTTTTCTTTTCGGTTTCTTCCATGTGCTTAAACATGGTTTTTAAGCTTTGTCTCTTGTAAACAATTATCCACTATGAATCAAGTAAGTGCACAATACTCATTTTTTTGAAGGCTCAGTTGTAAGCACAAGCCACGTCAACAAATAACACGGGCAGCAGGATGTTCCCAAGCCTCCCATTTAGCATAAAATTCTTTAGTATTTACTGCTGTTCTCATAAACTCTGCATACACATTCCCTTTACATATTTCAAATATCTAACACATATCCCAGGATAACATACATTCCAATTATTACTTTAACAGAAATGGCAAAACTAACTTTTTCACCAAATTTTCATTTTATTTACAAAAAAAGACAAGTCAAATCACAGAACCAATTGCTTAGATCTTACACCACCAGGAGAGGACTGCACTACTCTGATTTTATTATGTTATTCTTATGACGCAGCCTGTTATGGATAAAAGCAAAAGTTATATGGAAAAACTGTAGTTCTTCCAACGGAGTTTTAACAACAGCCTACAGCAGGCTTTAAGGAAATCTAACATTGGGCAGACTTACCAGCTCACTAATAATTAACCTCTGAACAAAATATCACATTGTAATAAATATGCAAAGCCTCGTGCCAGTCTAATTTCTAACTAAAATCCAGTTCTTCTCGTTGCTGGGTGGGAGATTGACAATCGGCCTCTCACCCAGCAATGAACTCAGCAGGCCCGTCCCTCCCTGCTGGCACACCGAACACTCCTCTCACTCCAGAGACCAGGGGCTCTGAGAACCGCTGGTAAGAGCTGAACTCTGCGCTGGTTACTCTGCCTGCACGTTCCTGCCGTGCATCCAACGGATTGGGACTGATTTTTGAAGGAATCTGAGGCCACTGTTTAAGCCCCCTAAACCTGGATCAGCAGGGGTCTCTGCTCACACTGTGAAGCCACTTGCCCAGCTGTACAGAGTGAACAACCAAGCCAAGAAACAAAATTGTCTGGAAACACCAAACAGAAGTCAATCAAGCTTTGCACTGACCTCAGCAGCATAAAAGCACAGATGAGAGGGAGCAGGAAGTAACAAGAGAGAAACTGCAACCGTCACGAGTTAAAAACAAACAGAACTTAAAAAAAAACACAACCAACAAGGGGGAATTCCCAAGTACTTGTTCCAAAGCACCATTAGACACCCAGAGGAGGAGGTCTGGAGACCATGGAGGGTACTGGCCCAGGTTCTGCAATGGCAGAGCTGCAGGAAGAAAAGTCTGAAAAGGTGGAACCATGAAGATCCCACACTCTTTAAAAATAATAATACTACAAATGAAATCTTCAGAGGTCCCTGCCTGTGCCATAACACTGCTTTTAGGAAGCTGAGAAGTGCATTTCCACTGAGCACATGATCCTAGTAACTATGTAACATTAAAGGAAAAACCTCTTTGTTTCTCAAACGTGCTTTTCATCTTTGAACACAGTCCGCGCCAGCTTTCAGTTTTCTTTTTTTGGTAAACTTTAACAAAGGTTGGTTCTACAACCACTTTATGAGCATGCAGCACAATTAAGCAGACCATTTTGTGGACTCTGGAACTTACCTCACCCCCCCCCCCCCCCCCGCACTCCTGCAGATTCTCTGATGTGCCAGTAGTGGTACAGTTAAGCTCACACCACAGTCGATGAACTGGAAACGTGAATTTGTTGAGCCTCCTTTGTCTGCTCACCTATTTTCATGAAGCTCATGGAAAATTAACTTGAGCTGTTTCTGCTCTGCAAAATTTAATTGAAAGCAGCCAAGAAATTCAAGATGTCTTGAGGTTGGTAGGGAGAGGCTAACAGAAAGGATACTGTGGGAAAACCCAGCTGAAATAAATGTGTGTTCCCTCACCAAAAACACTGTCAGCTCATTTGCAGAGTTATGTATTTAATAGGTCATACGGTCACACACTCTGCAGATGAAGATACATAAATAGTTTGACTCTGATTTATCTTCTCAACTAGCTAGCCCCATAAAAATACATTCCGTTAGCAGAGCTACTGTGTGCAGTTTTAGGATTCAGGCTTCTTTCCTCGCTTGGCTCTGCCCACAGTTTCCATCTCATCTCTCCTCACACCTGGCAGCTCCTACCAGAGCACCTACTGGCCAGTGGAGGCTGAGAAAATGAGAAATGGGAGAGCAAGCAGCAGCAGTTCCGTACCGTGCGTTCCCCTCCCTCCCCCAGCTATCACAAGGCTCCCCTGGCTGTGTCTGCTGCCTTCCCCACCAAGCTGCTGACAGCAGCCGAAGAGCTGGAGGAGGCTGCGAGGAGCAGCAAGCCAGCTGGACACATCGGTGACAGGAACAGAGGCAGCTACCAAGCAAGTTCACAGCTTCCCCCCATCGACCTCCTCATGGAAGAGCAGCATTGCCGCAAAAGCTTCTTGAACAAAATGCTAGATTTTCAGCCCTTCGACCTCTGTGGGACATTTGACAAATGAAGATGTGCTCAGCACATCCAATTCCATACGTTATAAGGATCCACACGTTGTTCTAGCATTGCTTTTGGAGAGGAACCAATTAAACACAAAAGGAAGTGAAATCACGGTTCTCCTTCAACTAAACACTGCACTTCGAATGGCTAAAAGTCTCCTTCCTTCAACAGTTGTACTTCTTTTCCAAAACATTTCAACAGTATAAATTGTTTATACTTCAGAGGCAAGTGCATACAATGGGTATAGAGAACTTGTTTCAGCCACAGTAGAGAAATAATTACCATGAACTTTCTACCTCCCACCTGCAATTCCTGCCTGAAAGAAACAATTGCAAAGCAAAACAGTGATTTAGCTGAATGGTTGCATTTTGGCACTGCGATTCAACAACCTACAAAGCACTCACCTGAAAGAATCCTTACACATTCTTAATCACCAACAAAACTGATAACAATAAAAAACAAGAAAAGGAACTTGTAATTTCCTAGTCCTGAAGCTGTTCAATCTGGTACCTCTGGAGTTAGTTATTTTTTCCTCTAAAAGCTTAAGTCCTTTCCTTCCATTTTCTACTTGAAAAAAAAAAAAAATATATATATATATATATGTAGCAAAAGCAAATAGAGATAGTATTTCACATCTACAATGCTTAGCTGAAACAAACTTTCATGGTAGCAGAGCAACAGCCTATTACTAAGTGAGCTTGGCACTAGATTTGTGTTTTAGCTTCTGCTTTTAGACATCAATTTCCCTGCATCTTACACTGAATCTTCCAGGAAAACTTAGATTCACAGTCACAACGTTGCTGGCTCCAGTTCAGGAATATATTCCCTGTTCTGGGGGACAATTTGTCAGGTGCTATAGTCCAACAAAAAGTATAGATATTCTCAGGTGCCTTCTTGAAAGAGTCAAAAGCAAGAAAAACTGCATGGTATTAGTATTAATTAGGTAGCCAGCATTTTATTCCACTATTTCTGCCAGGGAGCAGAGAAAGCAGATATTTTTACTGAGGATGCTGCAGCAGAAGAGGAGAAAGCAGCACAGAACCCAACCCAATTGTTATACAAGTATAACACTAAGCAAACACTGCTCCAGGCCCTGAGTGGTTCTTAAGAAAGCAAGTGAGTAAACTTTGATCACAAAATTCAGGTTTTTCTTCTTTTTTAAAGAAGAAGAAAAAAAAAAGTAGTTCTGAAGGAGCATTTATCCTGTAATTTTCCAGAGGCAGTCCTGCAAGAATGCTTGCAGCTCTGTAGTTGACAGTCTGCACTCAGCTTCCTTTAGGCAAGTGGTCACAGCCATTATAACTAAAATAAGATACAGCTAAACTCTATGTGAAATTAGTCTACATGGAAATAAAACAGAAAAATCAAATTTTCTGATTTTTCTTATGTCCCAAGATCCTTGTGGTATAGAACTGTCCACACAGGTGCTGAAACAATTTATTCTTTCCCCCCCTTGCTCTGGTGTCTCACAGTTCTGGAAGATATTTAACCTCACATTTTATAAACATTGTCAACACATCTCTGAAGAATTTGCTTTTCTGATCCCCTTCCACTCTGCTCCTGCTTGCTCACTTTCTGAAAAGAGTTTGTCCCCAAGTCCTGTGACTAAAAGGATTCAGAATATCCTAAATAAATTAAGGGGGATGTGAGAATACTTGGCAAGAGGTACAGAAGCACACACTGATTTTTCTTCCACAATAGCTGATTCTTGGAAGCCCAACTTGACATGTATAGTATTCTTTTGTATTACTCCTGGCTCACAAAATGTTTTTTCATGCAGCTGCTGGAGGGAACTGTGAGCGCTATTTGGAAATACAAGAGATACAACTCAAAAATAGAGCAGATCTAATTCATCAAGATCCAAACACAGTCAAGCAGTTTTCAAGGCCAAAGTTTTTAATTTAAGATAAAGTAGTTGTTGCCATCTTTGCAGTTTGTACACCAAAAATACTTCCATTTCTGATTTAAGGAACCTTCTCTCACTGAAGAGTGATGAACATCTCCCTCTTTTTAGCCTCTGTGGCCTGTGGTGGAAGCTTATTTCTGTTTATTTTATTCTCAGGTTAGGGGAAAAAAAAATAAAAGCTAAGGCAGATCAAAGCCTCATGTTTCTTCTCTCATATCAAGTTACCCATTACAGAATTGAATGCACTCTGTTTATTTCAACATATAGGAGATTAGAACTTTTTTGTATGTTATGCGAGTGAAGCATTGCTGTGCCCTCCCACGTCCCTTTAAGTTGGCATTCATTAGCTGTGTGCTTAGTTTTTTCATCACTACCTCACAAGTCGCACTCTCCATTCATCTCAGAAACTTGAGAATCTTTCCTTGGGTGCTCCTTCCAGAGTTATTCCTTATTTATTTATTCAGCAAGAAAGTGCTTAGATTTGCAAATGCTATCATGACTGGTGTTCTTTTGTTTGGTAATACTATAGAAATATTAAGAATCAAGGAAAGCAGAGGTTTTCAATGTTTAAGGTTACTAGATGCTGAAAATACACAGAACATTTGTATTTCCATTACTGTACCAAGATCCAAGCTTACAAAAGAACCTAACCTTCTCACTTAGGCTACTTTGACATGGGTTTCCATTAACACCAAGACTTGTTTTCCCCCCCCCCCTTCACTAATTTAGGACAATTACAGATATGGATCTGAAGCCACTAATCACATATATGCTTCTGACATACAGAGTTGTGCTGCACCTACAGTTCTCCAGGATCAGTGTTAAAAAAAAAAAAAAGCAAGCAGGTTTATGAGGACTAAAAGAATCTCCCTCCTCCCCTGCACACCGAAACCCCTGCTCAATCAAAACCATCAAGTCCATCTGCCAGTCCTGAAGTGCCCCACCCCGGCTGACAGCTCACTCCAACAGCCAGCCAGATGTATTTTAGGTTTTGTAGGACAGCAAAGGTGTTTCAGAACAAAAGACTCTGCCTGAACACTTCCATAGATACTGTGTTTGGATCTGGCTCATGTTGCAAGATGCTTGTTTACAGGAAAGTGTTGCTATAGCACATGATTAGAAATTAAAAAGCAAAATTGATGTCCCAAAACAAATATGACAGATCAAAACATCCAATTCCAACAAGACTGTCAGTCAATAGCTCCACAGAAGACAACTATTAAATCAAATTCCATCTGATACAGATGCTGACTACTGTTTTACACACATAACAAAAAGAAGCAAACCCAGGATGTCAATGAAATTAGAGATCAAGTCACATAGAAACATAAAATCATGTCGTCAAGAAGCTCAGAAGACCTTGTGATTGCCCTGCACTGGGTCCTAGAGATCCAAGGAGCGCCACCCTGGCCAGACGGCACCTGGGCAGCGTGGCCATTGCCAAATACACGCTAGGAGACCAAGGCCCAGCACGTGAGCATCAGCTCCTAGGAGGGAGTGGCTTTAGCTACGGATACGCTCACATCTGACCTTTCTCCTGCTTGCACTAGTTCTCACCCTCTCTCACACCAGTCAAGCCCTGTTTGCTTCCTGTGCACCTTTTCTTACAGTACCAAGTCTGCACTTTTCTGGTTTTTAGCTTTTTTCTACCCACGCTCTCACCCAGCCATTTAACAAGCGCAGTCCCTTCAGCACTCCAGCTCCTTCCCTATACTCTTCTGAGTCTCATGCCTGTGGCTGGCTCCCTCTCAACCCATCTTGAATCAATTTGGCATGAGCATCCACCCTCCAGTCAAGATCCCTGCATGCGCCTAAGCAAATGCTGCACCAGATGAAAGGCCCTCAGTTTTAGAACTCAGCTGAACGCTGAGACCTGTGGTTTATCCCTAGAAACCCTTGGACTTTGAGAATTGTTGGTACCTCTATGGCGGTCATAGTGGTAGGTATCACACACCATCTAAAATTGATCTCTTAATTATTTTACTCTTTAAATCAACACCTCTGATCACAGGATTTTACGGTGCAGACACTGCATCCAAGATCACTCTCAGCTATCAGGTCAGGCCACCCGATGAACTCGGGATCAGGCCTGCACTAGCAGCAGTATCCTTCATAATCCTTCTGAGGAATGAAAACAAAACTACGTGACCTAAATATCCAGCGCTCTGAGAAGTGAAGGTTAGAGGATTCAGCTGAGCTGTTTGTGGCCATAAACATCACTGCCTTTAGGCTGGTGTAATCTATGCCCTAAAGCATCTTGAAGTTATCTGTTTAGAACACAAATGATATTCAGCACATCCTAATAAGAGCAGCGGAAAGCTTGCCAAGATCAGCACAGTCCTGGACAGTTTAACTCCTACCAATACTATAAAGATCCTTAAGAATCTTGAAGAAATTGGGAAAAAAATCTTGGAAAATAAATAACCCGCCAAAAGCACTTGTTTAAATCTGGTATTTGATAGAAAGTGTTGGGGTGGCAGAGGATGATCAACAAAAAGAAAGAATACCCAGCAAATGCATAGTTTATACATTTAAGATTTACAAACCAGGACCTGGGTGCAAGTCTTCAGCACATTATATATGATATGAAATTCAAAACATATTCAACTTGTTCACCTAACTAATCACATGAGAAAAACTACTTGTATACAAATGCAAACGAGAGAACTTTTTGCCACTAATAAAACATCATAAGATACAAACTTCTTCCATTTCAAAGTATTTTTCAGCAGTCTGATGAAGATTGTAATATTATAATGTTATCTTCAATTTATTTTTCTACTGAACATGCAATTTTCTGCTTGACTAATAATTTCAATGTGATTATGAAACAAGAATACACATCACTGCATCTCAATTGAGGAACATGGTGCTCGTTTATTACAAGTTAGCCATGTCAAAGGAACAAAAGCAGACAAATGGAGTTTTACTGCTTACTGGTACCACAACAATACTAGTTTTCATAATTCCCCCCCCCCCCCCAATGGCAAAGGCTGAGAAAAGGGGAAAAATTAATGCAACACATTCTTTTCTTTAGCAACTGTAATTTAAAATACAAGCTACGATCATTCAGGAGGAAAAGCAGCCTGTGAGTCTGAACACAGTTAAAGGGTCCTTACACCAAATTAGATGCACATTTTAATGAGGTTAAGTAATGCAGTGCTACCTAATTTCTTCGCTCTTAACAGGTTTAAAAGGTAAAAAAATAAATAAAAGTCTGTATCCATTTTCAAGTCTAACTCTTAAAATAAGACTTGTGCAATCTAGTGGCCTTTCCTTCTTTAAAAAGAGCATTTACTCGTCATTGGATATTCCAGTGAGCTTATTGTCCTTCCAACTACCATATGCCAATATACACAGATCCATTTATCAGATGACAAACAATACAGGCATTGATGCCTATTATAAAGCAAACTAATCATTAACTGGAAAGTTAATAAAATAGGAAAGAACACATTCTTCAAAATGGAAGAGCTTTCATATTTAGTATGACCAGAATATCATAAAGCTTCAGCCAGTGCTTTGAGAGATCCCTAGTTTCTCCAGACAGGACTACGAGAATCCACCAAGCTTTCTGACCCAGCAAATAACCAGCCTTGTGACAGGTATGAGCTTTCTGCCAGGAAAGCAGAGCATTAGAAATATTCTGACAAGAGCAGCAACCATCTAACCAACACCACAACTGGGAGAGAGCACACAGGAAGCAGCTGGCAGCCTGCCAGAGGGGCAGCAATATTGACAAATCTGAGTAAAAGAGCAAGGACATTCTTTTGGTCAGGGAAATACAAGACTCCTTCACATTGCAAGATGTTTTGGGAGGACCTACAGCCCTAGCGACATTGCACAGCCAGTTACTGGCAATAAGAATTCACCCTCCACTTTTGATAACCATACACTAACCACACCAAGAGATTCAGTGCACATTTCTCACTCCTGATACCTGTATCCTCATTTCATGCTGGACTGTCTAGCTAAACTGGACACAATGCTAAATAAATTAAAAAACCACACAAATATAGGTGTTCTTGTTGATGAGTACCAAGCGTTAAATAATCACAATTAAAAACAGACAAGAAGAAAAAGTTTCAGATGTGTGCTTGACAGCACTACTTCAAACCTCAAAGAGCAGAAAGTATTTTTTCAGCACAGATTTTTAGAAGAAAGCATTCCTTCCTTGTTTTATGTTAGTGCTGTGAATAGTCCTCTCTGGTTTTATACTCACAACAAAGCCTCAGAGCGTACAGCAGGCCCAGGAAGCAGAGAGCTCACTCATGTTAGTATCCACGGGTTCCTGTAACACTGGGGTGGACTCAAGATCTCGGAGAAGAGGGAAGCAGTAGCCTTCCCTACCTGTATATTTGGAAGGGGATTCGGTGGGTAACGCTGCAGTTTACTTCACAAGGACACAAGCCTTTAGTTTCACTAGAAGTTGGGGGCATTCGTAGCAAAATAGCTTCAAAGATGGCTTTTCTTTTACAGGCTTTGTATGAACAGACATCTGAACTCAGAATTACTTTTTTTTTTTTTTAAACTCAAGGACAGAGAGGAGAACAAGATCGCATAATGCAAGTTTTTGTCATTATCTACCTAACCACTGTGAAAGAACATTAAAAAAAAAAAAAAAGCTGAAGTGGAGAAGGTTACTGTAACATCAGATAGAGAGACCCATTCCAGAACCCACAATCAGCTCCAAGAATTCTATCAATTTCAGCAGGCTTCGAGCCTGAGCTTTATTTGGCATGGTTCATTAAATACAAAGCTACTTCTTAAAGCCTGTATGACTAGCTTTCAGTTGCAGATTAATTGTAATCTCAGCCAGACACATCTAAGAATACAGCAGGAACAGTAACACCTGTATCATCACACACAGCGAAAACCAACATTTAAAGGCCATGCAGACAAGAGCAGGCATTAGCTGTGTGGGACAGACCTCACCAAAGCTGGCAACTGAACACAGGACCTGGCAAATGCTAGCAGAGTGCACACTTCGAACTGCAGCAGGTACAGCTGGCAGACAGCAAAGACACAGGCTGCCTTCTGCCCTGACCCTGCTCAACCCCTCATCTTCCACAGGCCATGCTCCACGTGCCCCTGCCTTAGCTCATTAACCCACCCCAGCGTTCCAGGTTGAAACTCCTGCAAGGTGTCTGCCAAAAATGCAAGGCATTAGGAGAGAGATGAGCAGCTGCAGTTTAAGTTTTGGGCACCGAGAATATTATGGTAGGAATAATTTGTTATTCCTGCTGAGACTTCCCACCAATATTACCACCCTGGCAATCCAGCCACATGCAGTGACTGGTTGTCTGTTCCCATCATATAATAATACTGGGGAAGAAGTGTCATGGAACAAATCTCTAATTGTATTTAAATATGTATAGAACACTTCTTCCTATTAATACACATTTCAATTCGAGGATTCCTACAGCTCTCATCAGGCCTCCTACATTCCATCTCAATCTTTCCTTCAGTCAAATCTCAAAAAAAAAAAAAAAAAAAAGATTTATTTCTGAGAAGTTTCCATCCTGAATATTGCCATCATTGCTTTCCCTGGTCATTACCACCTGACTTACAGTTCTACACTAGAGCGTGCAGTTGGCTGGTCTGTTATTAAGAGGAGCTGCCTTTCTTCCAACTCTGGAGACAGGTACTGCCATTCAGCACCCACACGAAGTCGAACCAAACACCTGCTCTGGACATGGAAGGGACAGAGGCAGCTCCACTCCCCCAGCCACACAGACTGCCACACTACCAGGAGCAAAGAAAGAAATAAGCTAGTGAGTGACTGTGATGAACACAGGTGACAAGCAAAGGCCATGATCCCACTACACACAAATACCCAACTTCTCCACAAAGTCACTTTACTAGGAAATAACAGCTTGGCATTTTCATTTCGGCCCATGCAAGAGATCGCATATACATAGCGGCGTTGTAACATCTTCCTTTCATTAATTTACAGACTGACAGTCAATTTAAAACTTATGACCACTTCTAAGCTGTTTCATTATCATTTTAAAAGAATTTCCTGTATAAAGCTCATTACAGTATGTGGACACATTCCCAGGAAGATCAACTTGTTGGTACGTTACGCTTGGAAACAAGTTTTATCAGTGTTTTCCAAGATTATTGAAGTTTGGAGCTCCTATTTTCTGACTACTAAGGAGTGCTATATATAACTTTAACTGATGGAAAAACCCTAACAAGGGCTCAGAGTGACTAGTACAGCTGGATTTGCTAGGTTTACATCAACAGCTGTCACAGAACCAGTAACAAAGGAATTTTACTTTAAAAAGTCATTTATTTATACTAGTACTCTTTTACTTGGAAAAAGGTCATTTATTTATACTAGCATTGAAGATGTCTGCCCCTCCTCCTGCAAGAAAAAAAAAAATCTAGTGTCCTTCACGCAGAAAGCTTCATGTGATTATTATGTTAAAATGCCAGAATCGTCTGCATCATTTGGAACTGGCACAAAAATAAGCAGATGACAAAATTGCAGGTGTCTAAGAATTACTTCTCCTTCCACAGAAGCGATCCTAATGGTATTCCTTTTTGTTGCCTACAATAGGCCAGCTCTGGTAACTGCAGCAAAGGCAGGGCATGAAAGAAACGTTAACCGTAGCACAAGCTTTTAAGCTTTTTTTTTTTGAAGACATACATGTAGCTTTGCTATATTATTTATGAATATCTTCTTACACATATGCCACCTGATAATGTTACCACCTGCAGTACTACCTGTAGTGGCTATATAACTGGTTCTGTTTCTAAGAATATTTGTGTGTTACTCCCCAGTATCTGAACTCCAGAATAATCCTGTGGCATATTCCCTCACCACCCCCCCCCCCGTATGTGAGCTCAGTATGAAGTTAACAATCTTTGCACATTCACTTTACAAGCTTTAGATCACTGAGATCACTGTTGAATATTACATTTTCTTTTGTTCCCATTTGATCAAGGGACTATTCTTCTAAAACACCTTGTTCTTTAACAAGTTCCTGAGGAAGACAGACACATTAAAGGCAAGGGAAAGAGGCTACAGTAAACATGCATTTCATTAAAATTATGATGACTGGAACAAATGCAACATAAAATAAATGACAAGTGCTTAATCACTTCAGAAGCGTGTTTTTGCCTACTTGTATCACTGTAGCAAGCAATTCGAAACTGCTTATACCAATCCGGTGTAATTCATTTACAGAACAAAGAACTTTGAAAGCAGTTTTAATTTAGCCAAAAAGAGAGACTGGCTATTTCTATCTAACCTGTAAGACTAGAACTGTCATAGTAAACCTGTATTAGTGTCTGAAAACAAATAAAACACAATCAAAGTGGGGGGAAAGAGCTGCATAAATAAGCAACGGCAATAAATAAGCCAACAGGGACAAGACAGGCAACTTCTAAAGGTAAATTACAGAGCACACTACCTAGAATTGTGATTCTTAGAGAAGTTTTCTTTAACTATGTCAAACTTCCTGATGGGCACATGAATGGTGATAAAATGAAAACATGAACTTGCCAGGGACGTTAGTATTCATAATAACAATCAAAAACTGGGAGCTGGATTACTGTCCAGATGGGGGAGAATGAAATATTTGGAAAGCAATAACAAACAGCCCAGAATTCCACTGTCCTCTCCCACACGAGCCCAAAGGACTGATACCCACTGCGAGCTGCTGATGGTGATGGAGAGGGGCAGGAGGAATGTTAACAATCTTCCCCTTTTGACCCACATCAAGGCTGAGATCACAAAGAGGCTTTGCAGGGATGGAGCCTGAAAAGAAACACAGGCCACACACAGGAATGTGTGCTGAACTGACAGACTGATGCATGTGCTTTCTCCCCCTCTCACACACACCTTTCTTTCTGTTTAATTTACAACTTAATTAGAACACTAGAATATGTATCTGATCTTTATACTGAAACCATTGCTTTTTTTTTCTTCAAAAAAAATAATATTAAAAACAATGTTATTTAGCACTTACTGACCCTTGCACTGCCAATGCCAGACTTTTCCAGCCACCAAAACAAACCCAGGCATTATTTTTTGTAGCCTTACAGAAAGATACTGTTTCTAGTGAGTTTCCCTACAATGCAGGATTAGCTCTCACTGGCAGAAACAAATGACTCTTCAGACTTCTCACGTGGTTTCTGAATATAATTAGCTTGCTACCTCTGACACCTGAGTTTTAAATGACACCATGTTTATTTATGAAACATGACATTACACATCACAGAAGAAAGGTTCAACGTATTTATACAACATTTTCTTCAGCACCGAAAACCAGTAACAAAGCACCTGCCCTCCTGCCAGTGTTGCTGCAGTCTTTCTTAACCCTAACGCTTCTCCAAACTGTGCTGTCAGCCACACCACGAAAGTGACTAAAGGTCATGAAAAAGTTTAATGTGTATCATGACAACAAAAAAAACCCCTGTAACTTCAGGAATGAGAGTGCTTTGCTGAATTCAAGTCATTTCTGAAAGTGATTTCAGAGGGAAGAAAGGCAGTAAAGAGGTTTTAAGCAAAGGATTCCAATCAATAGGTGCACCAGATGAAAGAAAAGAAAACACAGACAAGGCAGTTCTTTGCAGTGTTAGAGTATTTGCAACTACGGCACTGAAATGAGATGTTGAAGCTCCGTGTTGACTAAGGATACAAGCACCAAGCCTAACACCAAGCCTCAGGCGGAGTCCTATGAACCACATACACTCCTCAACACAGGTAAGCACCTGTCAGTTGCTGCTGTTCCACAAGGCAGATGTTTAAGCAGGAGATGCAGTTTAGGAGGTTCTTGCTTTTTCCATATTCACTGCAGCTTGTTCCTTCCTTCCCATCAGAAGCTACTCTCCCACAGCAGAATTGCCTCACCTGCTTGGAGAGCCACGACCTGTGAAATGATTTGGATTCCCAGACGGGCGCGTGTGCTCTCCGCAATATCCTTTGAACAGGAACAAGCCAAATGAAGGTGTAGAGAGGAAGAAAGGAAATTGGCTCTGCCACCACTGATGGAAAACACTGCATCACACCTACAGATCATTCACCTGCAAAATGGGGTCACGCCTGGAGCACAAGTCATTTCTTGTAAAAATGGATGTTGCAGAAGGAGCAAGTTCGCATCCTGACACATGCTGGGCTTGTTCCCATCCATTTGTCAGGTGGCAAGCACAGTGCCCTTAGAATTTGAGGTGGATTCTGCAAATAAGGTAATGAAGGGAAAAAGGTCAACTTCTTATTTGGTGGTGTGAATGCGATGAGGCAAAGCAAGGTAAAGAGGCTGAGGTTAAATAGAATATAAACCATCTATGGCACCTCAGCGAAAGCACAGAGGTAGACACACTGCTCCACGCTGTAGACACTGGAAGCAAGAACTTTGGAAACGTTGGTCTGGATTCAAAAAACAAGTAGCATAAGTTCAGATACTCAGAAGTCATAGGGATACTTATCTTTCTCTAATTTCAAGTCCAACAAAGTTTACAAACATAACTTAGTAGATATTATGTCTTGATCTCCAATGCAAGGAGCAACTCTACATGCACGTGATGTTCACAGGTGAAGTGACAAGACAAGCAGCTAAGAGGACCTTCCCTTGTTGACTTCCTTTACCTCTCCACTTTCCTCACCTTAAACACAACTTGCTCCACACCTCTGGATGATATATGTGCCAGTTTATGTAGCTCAGATGTTACACAAGGGAGACGGGAGTAAGTGAAACAATAACATCATTTCACTGTGCCTTCAATCTAACCTACAATGACAGTTATGTCAAGAAATGGTCCAGGAAAGCTCAAAAACGCCAGGAAAACCACTATCAATTAAAAAAAACAAAAAAAAAACAAAAAAAAAACATGTAATTTCTCTCTTTTATAGAGCACTGAGGTCCCTGGAAAGTAAACAACAAATAATTTTAGGTTTTTAAAATGTTATCAAATGCATTGATTCCTGGAGTTTCTCCTTCAGCAGAAATTGTTGTAAAATTGCTTCTGTGTCTGGTTTCATCAGCTTAATTACCCCTCATGCCATACACCCATCACATGATTATTACTATGTCGTTACTGTTATTAATATTATAGGCTACTCCTACCTATAATTTCACGACTCTCTCAGAAGTCTTCTTTCCCTGCGTGTGGTATCGATCCTCAGAACAGGAGGCCCACTGACCCACCTTTTATGTTGAGTGTTTAGCATTTTATTGCACCCCAAGGCTGTATCTTAAAGAGCACACTTGGGTCACTTGGCCTTCTATGCTTCACCCTCCCCATTTGCAAGCCTACAAAACAGATTTTACGCACCAATCCCCCACCCAAGCCTCATAAAACAGTGAGTCTCACATCACAGACAGAAAGCTTCAAAATAAGGGTAAACATGAATGAACAAGCAAGATTTTCACCCAAACTAACTGTGCCCCATCAGCAATGCCTGCAGTTTTCCTTCTTACCCCCACAAGCCTTGCTTTCCTGTGCAAGAGCCTGGCTTTCGTGCTTTTAAGTATATATTGTGGTTTCGCGTATAGGTCAGGCTCATCACTGCAAGAAAAAAGGAAAGGCTAAAACTAATTGTCTTTTTTTTCCAGCCTTGTCAGATCTATTCTGTGCTGTGATTGGGAGTTCTTTGCACAGTGAGTCCTGCAATTTCAGGATAAAGTTTCTATGAACCAGTCCTAAAGCTAAACAGGTGCTTTGAGGAAACCGAACCTGCACAGAAACATCTCTGCTGCCTGTGGCTGTGCAAAACTATTATAGTCACAGAAATGACAATGAGATTACAGGGTGAAAAAATAAACCAAAACCAAGAACTCCCCCCGGAAAATGATGGCAAGGAACAGAAAAGCAGATAATCTTTTAAAACTGAGACATGCAATGAAAATCTACAAAATAGTACATTTTGGTAAAAACAAGCAAGAGTCAGTTTTGTATAATGTCTGTATAAAAATGAATGTTTCCCACCACAGAAGTCTTCCTTAGTCTTTTAACTTTCAAATTCAGAACAAAAGTACAGACCTGAACATCTTCTTAATGCTGTGTAACTTCTCAGAAACTGCACATAATCGGCAACTTCCAGCAAGAAGCAGAAATCCTGACCTCACAAAAACAGAACTTTAATTATTAGGTCAGGGCATAGTCATCCATAACCTTTTCTTTCTTTACCTTTCCATAAAGAAAAATAATTAACAGAAGTTGAGGATCCATAATCTTTTCTTAAAAAGAAAAAAGTGTAGTATTAGCAAGAGCAGTATGCAAAGATCATAGACGTTGCATAGAACAGGTATGAGTTAGCTGAAAGTGATCTCTATCAGGATTGCTTTAAAAATGTTTTCCAAAATATTTTCCAAGATAGATGCTTTATCAAAGATGCTTTTAAAACCTAAAATCAAGTCTCCATCAGGACAGTTCATAAGAAACAAGCTCTTATATGACATGCATATCCTATCAACTACTCAGTCATTGCAGAATGTTATTATATTTTCTCCTATGAAAAGAAGCTGTCATCACAACTTGTTTAAAATAACTCTCCCCACTGTGGCTACATAGAACTCCTTCCATTAGCTCGTAACATTTTTAAGTCAGAATCAGATAAAACTGGTATCACGTACTGATAAAATCATGATGCATGCATCAACTATTATATGGAAACTTGGAACAATTTCTCCTTTGAAGGGCACCAACCTACGTATGCCCTTGGAGAATAACCTCCTCAATTAGAAAAGGAGACTGAAGGAAAGACTGGACCTTTTTCTCTTCAAAAAGTCACTAGGAAATGAATTTTTAAGTTGATTCAATAGAAGAAATTACAATATAACTATACAGCTAATACATTTTGCACAAGTCATGCACTTTGTGAGTCCTCACAAGTCCTCAATTTTATAGGATGTCACAGGGAAGTGTGGAAGGAACAGCAGCCACTGCTCCAGGACTAACCTGGATGGTTTTGATTAAGATACCAATAAAACGGGAGAAGACTGTAACAGGCAATGATTGACTCAGGCAGATCAAGGCTCCTCCAACTTTCACCATCACACTAAGCAGCATTTTAATAATGCAATTTTCCCTGCTGTCCTCTTCATCCTCCTCACCCACTATTTTCAATAGGTGACACATCCTCTCCAGTCATACATGCCCTGATGACAAAGGCAGCAAAAACACATGGTGCAAGCAACTCATTTTCTATGTATTTACATGAACACCTACATCATTTAAAAATTTTAAAGTTGAGAACAAGAGCTCTAGATCACCAAGCAGCACATGCAAGTTATCAGAAGAGAAGCAAAATTCTGCCACTTCTTAGTAACTAAACTTCTCCACAGAAGATGGGAGTAAGAGTCGGGAGTTCCTTCTTCATTTCCCCACCAGCCAACCCCCTACAGGAAAAAAGGAAAAAAAGACAATATTTCCATTTGTCCTGATTTCCCCAAATTTTCAGGTGAGAAAGGAATGCAAATGTAAACTAGTTTTATCACATTAAGGGAGGGATATAAATATATATATGCATGCTTAAATCTATTGGAAGGATTTGTTTTGAAGAAGTCAAACATTACCATTGTTATTTTCCTTCTCATACATGTCAGCAGTATAAATACTTATTTAACATACAGATTAGAATTCATGCCCACAGAACCCACAAAAATATTTTATGCTACCCTCATGCCCCAGGTTCTGTGCCACTCAGCTTTTTCCAGAGAAGTAAACAATTAAGTGCCAAGAGCTATTTAAAAGGAAAAAAAAAGTCTTCCTTGGGCCAAGTCATTGTCAAACTCCCTCAAAGAGCTAAGAAATTTTTGCCTGATTAAAGATTGCAAAACCATGCTTTTCTCAGAATTAAAGCAACATGCCAGGTCTTATTTTGTCACCCAGAGAGCTATGGCAAAAGGACCGCAAGTGCCATTATCAACAGCTTAACACAAAACCTAATGTATATGGGAAACATTCACACTTCAGGCAACACAGACAGGCAAAAATAACCTCCAATGGGTATTCAACCACTGGGTTAGCACATTAGGTTTTACATGCTGTCAAGAGCGCTGAATATACAGTTTCCAAAGCAAGTTTTGAGAAATAGGATATGTAAGAATAAAGCTTCAAGAACTTTGGATTAGAGGAAAACAATAAAAGCAAAATTAAACTGCTGAAAACGTAGGATAAACCAGCACGAACAGCAGCAGCAATCTCCCATACCAAACTTTTATATAGAATTCAAGACTCAGGTAGCCTGATCTATATTCTACACGGTCTTGTTTTAAAATACAAAACCCACCATCTTTCCCAAAGCTTACAATAATTGGAAAAAATAAAGTTTGTTTTTCAAAGCAGCTGTGAGCAGAATTGTGGTCTTGCAGATCACACTCAAAAGTTTATTCTGAAATAAGTTTTCCACTTAAGCAGTATTTTTTTTCTTATGAGAATAAGATGAGCTTTCATATTTGAACAGTTTGGTTTCTTTTTTCTGAACAACAATACGACCATTGTCTCCTCTCTTTTCCCATGAAGGCCTTAAGTTTACGTTAGGCTAAATGGCAAGCAAATTATACAAGTTTATAATTTCCAGAATTCAAAGTAAGACATCTTATAGGCTTTAGACAACCCCCAAACTTGTTCGGTACTGTGAACTGACCAGATATAAACACTGTAGCACAAAATAGAGCACTGTCAGTGACCCCCAGGCATAATTAACTTACTTTTAGACATTGACACCAAGAACCATCATAGCAAATGAACAAAAAAAAAAAATCAAGAAAGAAGTATTATACTCCTCTTATTTTTCTAAAATACGAACTTCTGAAAAAAAAATAAATATTTTAGAATACATTAAAATGAAATAAAGAAAAGAGCCATCCTAAATTATTAACAGGAAAGTAGTACAGCAATAAAACCATATCTGCCTTTTTATTTCCTATGCTGTAGCTTTAGACTCACTCTGCAAAGCTCTGAAGTTATCTTATAAAAAACAATAGTTCGTAGAAAAATATTTCTTTTAATCCAGAAGTAAATATTCACGTAAAATTGCAAATCGCTGTATTAGATATATATCACCATTTTAACTAAAACATATGACCAATAGATTAGTACCCAGAAAAGATGAGTGAGATAATTTTTGTTCAATAAACACCCAGTCCTGTCCTCTGGCACATATCAGCAGAGCAATGACATGTGATAGAACACAATCATTTTGTAACAGAAGTCAAGCAATGAGCATTAGCAAATTCCCACAGATATCATCTAGGACCTCAGAGATTTATGATAAAAAAAAAAAAAATCTTCTAAGCAGCTCACTAAAAATACCGCCACTATTGCCTCAGGACCCAAGCATCCTACAAACCCGTGTCTCAGGGAAGGAAAAAAGCCCAACAGACAGAAGCACACACGAGGTGTGTAGGGCCTGACCATTCTCAAAGCAGTGGAAAAACTGCTGCCTGTAGCGGTGGGAAAGGATCAGATCCCGAAGGACAAAAAGCTGAGGCTTCCCAGGAACTGTGAGACTGCTCCAAGGGCAAGAGGTAGCACACACGGTGTGTAGGGCGAGGGCAGACGCCTTCTGTGAGAGCTCAGTGCTTCCATGCCGCCTCACTTGCAAACCTGTCAGAGTAAGTCTGGAAGCTGCCCGCTTTGGGAACACATGAGAGACCGCACTGTGCCAGCTGGTTAAAGAGACTAAAAAAAAGAAAAGTTGACAACTCTGAGGTGTAGTGTCTTCATGTTCACGGGGACCTGCGTCCTTCAGACGGGGGTCCCGGGATTTAACGACCCCACAGACGCCAGCTTGACTTAAGCAGCCCCGTGGGGCGAAGGACAACGCTTGCTCTCCCTTTACTTCGTCAGAGCGGTGGCGGTGCCGCTTCAGGGCAGCCCGACGGCTCCCCCCGACCCCTCAGCGCCGGCCTCGCCGCCCCTCACGGGCGGTGACCGCTAACGGCTGCGGCCCGCCACAGCAACCGCCGCCCGCGCGGCCGTGAGGAGGAGGAGGAGGAGCGGGGGGAGCCCGGAGCCTGGGGAAGCGGCGGGGGGCAGCGCGCTCACCTGGTCCGGGCCGCCCCGTCCGGCGGAGGCCATGTTGCTCCTCGCCTCTCCCCTCCTCGCCTCGCCTCACCTCGCCTCGCCCGGCGGGGGCAGAGCCGGCCCGGCCCGGCCCTCCCGCCCCTCGCCGCCCCCTCAGGTGGAGCCGGGCCCGGCGGGGCCTCTCCTCCCGCGGCGGGGGCGGGCGCCAGTGGCTCCCGGGGGCACCGGGATCGGGACGGTCCCCGGGGGGTCCCCTTGTGAGGGGCCGGGGGCTCCCCCTCCAGCCGCCCGCGCCTCACCTGCGATCCGCGGCCTCGCTGAGGGGAGCCCGGGGGCTGCTGCCCGCTGCCCGCCCGCGGGACGTCCTGCGGGGAGTGCGGCTCGAGCCTGTTAAAATATGAAAATAATGATAAAACCCGCAGAAACGAAACTGTCTGGCTTAGCGTCAACGAACTGCTTATCGGGGTGAAGCGGTGGCGGTCCGTTTTCTACGACGAGCAGCGCGGTTTTGCTGCACCCCTTACGATACAGCCCCAAACTCTCACAGGGGGAAAGCTCCCCGAGCTCACCTCACGCCTTGAAGGTGATCGGGGGCTGCTTCTACTGGCAGCGATAAGCTGGAACTCAGCCACAAGGCACCTGAAGCTGTGCCATACACCTGGATCCCAGCACCCCCATCAGAGCTGAAGGCTGGGCAGCCCTCACACACGAGTGGCATTGATCAAACCAGCAGCGCAGTTGTGTTTGTAGCTGTTCCTAGCACTTGTGCTTTTTAAATGCCCATTAAACTATTTTAATTGATCACATTAAAATTGATTGCATCGCAGCCTATTCAAATTATTTCAATTGCAACCTTAATGACTATGCCATTTCCTTACTGTTTTTACTTCTCAGAAGTCTGTTGTGGTGCACCAATCTATTTTCATGTTTCCATTAGAAAATAATTTAAGAATTAACAACAGTTAAGCACAACAAATGTTATTAAGCACTAACTTACCCAGAAATATTGCTTAATAAAATCACTTTCTGCTATCAAGGACCTTAGCGTTGCAGGTGCAATTTACCAAATGAGCACACAGATGTATAAACTGACTAAAGGTGTTTACGTATCTTTGAGGTACTGTGCAGTTGATTGCTTGTCACTATCACCAGATACATACTTCTTTAATTTATATTCAGAGGCAAAAAACGAGTATTTAAACAGAGACCTTAGCTGTGCCCAGTGTGAAGGAGTTAATTCTTGATCGCTGACTGATAGGGCTGCACTTTCACAGGGCGCAGCATAACTTTGTAAGCATGCTAATTCATCAATCTCTACTTACAACCCAACCTGGGATAGCCACTGAGATCTAAAAATTGCTGTCAATTTCTATCAGTTTCACAAAAACCCTGTCAGCAGGACTTCTTTTTCTGGAGAACAAGAGTTTTTCCCCAGAATGTCTTTCTCCCTCTTATTTCGGATGTGACTCATTTCCTCAGCCCACGCAGGGAAATGGGAAGCAGAGGAGAGAAGGAAAAAAAGAAAGCAACATACATGTTGGCTAAAAGAGCATGAAGCAGAGGCATGGTCATGGGCAGCAGCAAGTAGCAGCTCTGTGGCTGGACCATATGCTGTTTTTATAGGGCCTCACATGTTATGCTGTCACTGCATACTACCTTCCTTCACCCTTTAGAAAGGAAAATTTTAAGTTTAAATAGAATTTGCAGATGTTAAAATAGCACCTTAAAATGCATTTTTTTTTCTTTTTTTTTACTGTATGTGAAGAATGTCCTGTAAGTCAACTCACACAATTGATAGGAGGAAGAGTTTTTAAACAAGTCCAAATGTTATGTGCATATGTAAATCTCACGTTCATTTCCACAGGCTTACATACCTCACTTGTCTCAACCACACTCTCATCTGGAAGAATATGCCTCCTTTTTGGCAGCTAGAATGATACCTGCAGGGCCAAAAAACGTTAACTTCCCTTACTTCAGGAGAGGTTTCAGGTCAGACTTTCCTGACTGAGGTTTGGAATTTAAATATGCTATGGGAGTGTATTTGATCTGATACAGCACAGTAGCAGGTGGTTGTCACAAAACGAACAAGGATAAAGAGATAAGGAATGCAGAAAAAAAAGCAGAGTCTGCAGTAATTAGGAAAAGGAGTATTATTTGTTGAAATCAAATAGCTATAGCAATAAACAGATTCTTAGCTGGTGTAATTGTCTCCAGCTGAGGAAGATTGCTGATAGTCATATGGCTGTAGTGATATTGACAGGGCCTCACATGTGGATGAGGCTTAAGAGAGAGGGGACTCAGATTTAGTTTTTCAGCTGAAGTATTCTGTTAACGAGCTCTTCTCATTTGCCTCATAAAAACGGTCTCTCTAAAGACATAGGGGACTGCTCGTGTAAGTAGGGATTGGGAATTGAATTCTAGGTATGTAACTCTAACTAGAGCTTTCAACCCCCATTAAAAAGCAATTTATTAGATTTTGCTATTTTTCTTCTTGGCTTGTAAGCTATGTGAAGCGTAAAACCAAGAAGTAGCTTTTTTTTTTTTTTTTTTCTTTTTTTTTTTTCCCAGTTTGTATCTCAGATGCCTTAGGAGTGAAAGTTTTTCCCATCTGAAGCTAATGGGAATCTTGCCAATGGCTTTAGTAGCTTCCTGGATTTTTGCCCAAAGGTTTTAAAGAAAAAAAAGCTTTTTTTTTTGTTTGTTTTCTTTGGCTTGGTACATATACCCTGTTCATCTTTCTCTTCTAATTAAACTTATTAAAACAAAATCTAAGTTGGATATTTGTAGGTATTACTCTAGAGGTTTGTATCCACCCAGCTACATTTCCACTCTAAAGGAAGAGTTTTGGTGGTGGTGAAGCATTCCCTACTATGGGATAAGAACTTGGCCAAGCCAGGACTGACATAATGTATTAAAATTTACATCCAGGGATTGTGCATGTTTTAGCTTCTGGAGCCTAACCTCAATGCACTGATCAGGTACTTTGCATTCTTTTGTTCGTTCCCACAAACTCCTCACGCGCTGTGCTCTCTGCACACTTGTTTTCAGGAGCTTTTCTAAACTCCTCACTCTTCTTTCTGTGCCATGAACATTATACTTATTGATCCCATTACATCCAGATGTGCTATGCTGATTTACCTTCTCAGTGTTAGCTGCACGCCCGCTATCCACGACTGAAGTTAATGCATGATTTTGTAAAAGCTCAAGACAAAACTTCAGTGACTTCAAATTCAGCTAAGGTTTTCTCCTAGAAAACACAAACATATGAATAAGCACCAAACTGAAATATCTTTCTATATACATCTTTGTTATTTGAGGTGGACGCATTGTTTTTGATATTTCCATTACTGCAATCACAGCAACACTTTAGGTAAAGTATTTTAGTGTATGCTATGTACCATGCTATAAAAATTATATTGAAGTTCATTTGAACCTGTTCAAGTACTTCAAATGAATTTTAAATATTTATATTCATGCTTTAAGGAGATAGTAATTTTTTTTTCTTAGTTGCTTCTGTGCTTTTGCTCTATTTTCAATCATTACTTGGAAGGACTTTTTATTTTTTTTATTTTTGTCAAAATGTTAACACAGGATATGAGCAACAGAATTGTTCTCCGTGTTTCTTGATAGTGGGAATTGTCCTGCAAAACAAGAGACTTTTAATGGGCTAAATTAATCATCTAAGCTATGTGTTAGAGAGGTATCACCCCTCTAATATTTGCTTGCTTTCCTAAATGCTACTAAGTAACTCCTACTTTACTTTTGCTTTGTTACACTAACAAAATAATCTTTTTAATAAATGTTAAAAGAAGTCAGTCAAAGTCTGTGTTTATGTGCTTTTGACTACAGTGAACACAATTTATTTTAGATACCCTAATTATTATTCACAAATAAGTCCACTTTTTTTTTTTTTTAATCCCATCATTATGTAAAAGACAGAATACACTCTCTTCTTTACAATAATATTCTTGCTGAGGAGAATATAACTACTATATGAAAGACAAGACTATACTGACTCTCACAGCTGCCCTCTGCTCAGACTAGGAGTTGTTCAGAGTATTACATTGGTTTCTTAGCCATGAATACAACTGTAATACCATAATCTGAGATTGGCATTGTCTGATCCTATCTTCCTTGCACAAATGGCATTTCAGTTCAAGCAAGTAGAAGTTTTGAATGCAGAAGAGGTTTCAGTACATGTGCCCTTTGCCCATTTATGTAAATAAAACGTTGACATTATATTGTCGAGGCAGAACTAGATGTCTTTGTGTTTTTCCTCAGTTTTGCTTTTCATTCCACGTTTTGCTTTAAATGGGAATCCCAGGGAACGCTTACAAATTCCAGAATGTACTTGTGTCCACTCATGACTCACCAGGCTCGGTACTATTCCTTCGAATAGAACAGTAAATCTCTTCACACACAAAAGCAAATACAAATGTAGTTGTATCAGTTGTACGCATTTGTATCAAGCAGTGTCACTGTGTAGCAGTATCATGTCATGTCCAAAGAAATAATCAAAATGAGATAAGCGCTATCCAGTCAGAAAGGAGATCTTTTCCATCCTAAAGATAACCAGACAACAGAGGGAGGGAGGAAAACACAAGGTAGGCAGAACTGTCAAACTGATATTTGGCAAATTTAAGTATAGACCTGTCACAGCACTAATTTACTTTGCCTTGTAAGGAGCTATCTAGAACTTTTATACGGAAAGCAAGTGAGTACGGAGTGTGGCTGTGGAGCACGTAGCACCTGTGTCACTGGAAGCAAAGCTATGTGGTGTGCTGGGCTGAGGGACGGTCAAGCTGAAATTGGTGTAAGCTGCTTTGGGTCAATACTGCCACAGCCACTAAGCACTCTTAGCATATGGTAAGGGCAAAGCAACCTCCTCTGTCTCTGAAAGAAATCATCCCCCACAATGGCATTGTCCATGCGTGCTGCTGTGAGGTGTTGGTGCACAGCTGCTGGCTCACTGAATGTGGAGAGCACAGCAAAATAATTTCCCTGAGCTGATTAACTTGTGATTAAACCAGCACAATTTATGCATTGAGGCAGTATCACAAGAACAGATAAGGCAGGGGCAGCTATGCAGGGCTTTGAGTGCAACAGCAATCAGGCTGATACTGATCTCAAAGCCATTCACACCCTTGGCTTTTCCTTTTTTCCTTTTTTTTTTCCCCTTTTTCCTTAAGCATGTCATACAAAGGTATCAGAAAAGCCCAAACTTGTAATCCTGGGCACCATCTGAGGAGAAAAAAGACACAAGGTTGTGGGTGGCAGCTGTCTGCCACGAGGAGCAACTCTGAAGGCTGGTGTTGCTATTTAAAAGATAGCTTTTCTCCTTACAGCAGCCTTCCTTCTGGTGTTTCCTAGTCTTGACCACTCTAAATTAATGAAAAAATGGAATATATGGAAAAAGGAACATTTTCTGAGTCTGAAAATTCATTGAGTACTCAGAGTAAACGTTACAAGTCTACCAGAAATGACTGTATGAACGTGACTGAGAAACGTATGACTTTTTAAAGTTGGTTAAAAATAGAAGCAAAAATGCTACTTTTAATAAAATTTTAGCTCAGCATATTTAGTACTTTCAGACAGATTTTCTATATAAGTAACTATGTATTTTAATATAACATTTTATCGTATTAAGTTTTTACGACACTGATTAAAAAAAAAAAAAAACAAACAATAAAGTTAACTGAGGTTACCATATGTCTAGGATTTCCCAGATACGTTTTCTCTTTATCTGAAAGAAAAGGTGGACTTTGGCCACCTTCCTAAGGTTTCTGGGCCAGGATTAGTCCAGCTGAATCGGTAGCAGCAGCAGCTGTGTCTTGTGTTGGATATACAAAGCAGCCCCGTCCCACGGCTGGCTGTGCACAAAGTCAGGCCTGAGGGACATGTCACATACACTTTGAGCTGTGCAGTCAGTCTGTGCTGATGTGTTGGGTTTGTTACGCACATAGGGGAGTTTCTCTGTGGCTGTGCAATGCAGAGCATGTTGGACTCATTTCCTACAAGATGTGAGGCTGTTTCTCTGCCTGGGACTTCCCAGAGATGAGAGCTTTGTTCTGTGCAGGTAAATCTCCAGCAAGTGCTGGGAACACAAACTACAGGGTAAGCAGAAACCAGAGAGCGTGTGTGCTGTGTGCTTCTCAGCAGCAAAAATTCCCTGGGAGGGAGAGGAAGGTGAAGGATTTTTATCCCTGAAACTTATGGATTTTTATCCCTGAAACTTATGGGGGAGGAGTTGAATGAGCTGCATCTTGCTTTTGCATCTTGCTTTTTGCATCTTGCCTAGCCATGGGCTAGGGAAGAAGAGAAGGAAGCGCACAGTAAACACTTCTGCCTGCTGGAATCACTGTCTGAAAGATATGCTTTCACAGGAGAAGATGCATAGTTGTTGTTTTTGTTGTTGTTGTTTGAGATCAGCTGTCTTTCAAGGATTTCACTAACCATCGCAAAAAAAAGTAACTAAAACCAGTTAATTTAATGTGGAACAGTGCTTACGCCTCGCTACTGCAGAGACTGTATGTTTCCAGAGGAGTGTTAGCCCAGTACTGTCAGTGTAGGTGAAAAACAGGGGCCGGAGCGGGTCAGCAAAGTCAAATTGTCCTGTAGGGATAGACCTAGGAAGACAGAAACACATTTGCTTTCCGAAGCTATTTTACATTGAAGTCACACAATTTTGCAACGTTTGGAACCACCTCGTTCCCAGGTGGCTTTTACTTATGCTTTTAGAAGCGTGTGGCCTTGCTTTGCTGGGTTTGCAGGGGGTGCCGCCCCGCTTTGCTGCCGCCCGGGCCCCCCCCGCACCCCAGGCACCGTCCCCCGGACGCTGCTGAGGGGGCAAAACCGCCCGCCCGCGCCGCCATGCCGGCCGCGAACCACGCGGACGCCGCGCGCGCGGCGCGTTTGAGGCGCCCGGCCGCGCCGATTCCCCGCAGCGGTAAAAGCCGCCTTTCGGGCTGCCTTTGGCGCCGCGGCGGCGGCGGGCGCTGATTGGCCGCTTTGAATCGCCCCGGCGCCGCGCCATTGGCGGCGGGCAGCGGCGGCCATTTCGAATGCGCAGCGCCCGCCGCGCGCCAGGCGGAGGAAGCGCGGCGGGACCCGGCGGCGGCGGCGGCGGCGGCTCCTCAGGTGGGCGCGGGGCCGCGGTAGCGGAGCTGGGCAACGGCCGGGGCCCCCCTCGCTGCCCCCCGCCAGGCCCGGCCCTGACGCGCGATCCCTTTTGTCTCCCGCTGCAGGCCCGGGCGCGGCGATGGACGACTACACCAAGATCGAGAAGATCGGGGAAGGTGGGTGCGGGAGCCGCGTGCTGCAGCCTCCTGGTCGCTGCAAGCCTCGTTAAACGCAGCAGTCAGGCCCTGTTTAACGCCTCAGCCTTATCTGTGCTCGAGTTTGCGGTGCGTTGCTCCGAGAAGCCTCTAAATGAACTGTAAAACACAGGCTAAGTGCCTGCAAGGTGCTTTGTAACTGAAGCCTTGCTGTGAACCTTCCTGCAAGCAGCCGGTTTGAGCTTATCTGAGGAATTCGTGCTTATCTGAGGAATAATGCTGTTTGTGCGCGGCTTGCTTCAAGTAAACACCTATTACATGGTTACAATACAAAAGCAAAGTAATAGCTTGTAATCAAGCTGAATAACTGAGCAAAAAATACTTGGTTGCAGGGACTCTTGCCTATATTATCGATTCTTATTTGCGCTGTTTTATCTGCACCTGAAACTGGGATTTCCTACATGTATTTCGCTGCTTGTTTTTTCAGGTACCTATGGCGTGGTGTATAAAGGTCGGCACAAAATCACAGGCCAAGTGGTTGCAATGAAGAAAATACGTCTAGAAAATGAGGAGGAAGGTGTTCCAAGTACTGCTATCCGAGAAATTTCCTTATTAAAAGAGCTGCAACATCCCAATATAGTCTGGTATGTGTATACTGGTATTTAGCTAAATTCTTTGCAAGGCTCTCTTCAGATAAGAAATGATTTTTCCACCGTTCCCATGAAGTGAGAGTTAGTCTATTTGTCTATTTGCTGTGAAGCAGACACTGTATTATACTATAGTACCAAATTCTGTGTTTATGACAGTTTTTAATTAAGACTTTCTTCTGCTGCCCCTTTCCACTCTAAGAATTGATCAAATCTTCATTGACTTTTGTAATTTATGTTAATTATCTTCAGAATGGTTATTGTTAGAATGGAGACAGCGTACTTCATGAAAACCGTTTAAAGCTATTTCTTTAGCCAGTCTCAGAAGGGTGTTTGCCATCTTGGAACAAATCATCTGACCTTGGTGTCCTTACATGAGCCTCTGTTATCAATCACTTCCCTGCTGTTTTGTAGCAGAGCTTTAGGCGTTGTATTACCACGCTGACATAGCAGGCGCATCTGAAGTACGCCTGAAGTTTCCATCGGTGGCTACCTGATTTGAAGAATTGGTCACAGCTATTGTATTCCCCACATAAGATTTACCTGCTCTTTAATGCAGCAAAATACCTTAGATTTAATGTGACTTGAAACCCCACATTCCAGCCGGGTAGTGTCTCAATATATGCATACATGCAGCTAGGAACTCTTATAACCTATTAAGGGTGGAGGAGGTGCACTTAAACCTGCACAAATCCTGCTGCACCTAGTAGGTTCCCATTCTAATGTAGAGCCCTTAAACTCTTCTAGTAGTTCAGGTGCTGCTGTAGTAAGCCAGCTTTGAATGGAAGCTAGACACGAAAACCCCACATCTTTTTAAAAAGAAACTGCATTTTTTTTCCTTAGTCTTCCCATGAGGCATGAGGGAACATAAGTTTAAGAGGAAACATGTAGGCTGTTTGACAATGTTTCAGATGTACTTGATTTTTCCAAACAACAGTGCAACTCGCTAAGTCTGTTAATATTTGAAGACTGAAAGCTTTGTAAGATTTTCATACGAGGAACCTAGGAATGTCAGCTTGTGTCCCTGTTGAGAGGGGAAATGTAACAATGAGTCCGTGCACTTTGCAATGGAGTTGACTGTTCACTCAATTTTCAGTCTTCAGGATGTTCTTATGCAGGATTCAAGACTGTACCTCATTTTTGAATTCCTTTCGATGGATCTTAAGAAATACTTGGATACTATTCCATCTGGACAGTATTTGGATCGTTCACGTGTTAAGGTAATGAGGATAATTATTTAATATATAAGTTAAAGAAGATGGACCTACAAAGCTATAAGCTTGATTCTTAATTCCTTGAGGAGGAATGAAAGGTTAAAGAAGCAGATGTGGATAATAGAATCTTTTAAAAAGAATTCTGTTCTCAAATGCAGCTTCATTCTTTCAATTATGGAATTAAACTGGCTTAAAGTAAAATAAACAATTTTTGTGGTTTTAAGATTGATATTAACTCAGTATCTGCAATGCTTTGGATCTCTTTCTTATTCCTGTGGGGAGAGCTGACAAAAGGAAGCAGCTTGATGTTGCAGAACCATGAACTTGCAGTGAAGGTTATTGTTTTCCTTTTTTTTCTTTTTTTTTTTTTTTTTTTTCCTCCCACTTCATCCTGTCTACAGAGTTACCTGTACCAAATCTTGCAAGGTATTGTCTTCTGCCATTCAAGACGAGTTCTGCACAGAGACCTAAAGCCTCAGAATCTTCTAATAGATGACAAGGGAGTGATTAAACTGGCAGACTTCGGATTAGCTCGAGCCTTTGGAATTCCAGTGCGGGTATACACTCATGAAGTAAGTTGGAACATCCTTTTGGTGATTTGGACAATGCTTACTAGCTTCCTGGTTATGACTGAAACACCTGAAAATAGAATTGTGGAGCTTTTACAGTTGTTATAAACTGACAATTATGTTTTACCTGATGGCTTTACAGCTCTCTGACTGTGTTTTACTCTGAAATGTATCTTAAGAATTCCACTGGTACTTTGACAGTGAATCAGATGGGCCAGAGTGGCTGCGTATGCTTCCTGCTCTTTCTGGATTTTAGGCAGCTGTTTTTGTAGGGTTTGTTACCCTTATTTGCTTCAAACATCACTTACAAACATTTTCACTGAAACGTTGCACTGGCAATTATTTTAACTAAAAAACTGTGAATGCTCCTTAATAATGAGTCATTGTGCTTATAGTCGATTAGAGGACCCAATTCTATAACATTTAAACAAAAAATAAAAATGTCCTTGTTCAACAGGTAGTGACACTGTGGTACAGGTCTCCAGAGGTATTGCTAGGATCTGCTCGTTACTCTACTCCCGTAGACATATGGAGCATAGGTACCATATTTGCTGAGCTGGCAACTAAAAAGCCACTTTTCCATGGGGACTCGGAGATTGACCAGCTCTTCAGAATCTTCAGGTATGTCAGGCTGGACCTTTCCCTTGCTTTTGTGCTGTATTGTATTTTGTGTTGTAGTGCACTTAATAAAATCATAACAGTGCACGCAGTTTCCAGACTAGACTGATCAGTATTTTGCTTCTGCTTGCACAGAGCTTTAGGGACACCCAACAATGAAGTATGGCCTGATGTGGAATCCCTGCAAGACTACAAGAACACATTCCCCAAATGGAAACCTGGCGGCCTGGAAACACAAGTCAAAAACTTAGACGAAGATGGACTTGATCTGCTGTCTGTAAGTAGCCTGTCTTAAACCGCTTGTGAGAAAACTGAGCAGGTAGTTTCAAATACTCTAGAATATCTGCAGCCATAATCATCAGGCTTGATAGAATGGAGATTACGGAGATCTTCAAATGCCACCTGCAGTTGTACAGGCAGTCATTCTCCCAAACCTGATACCTGATGTGAAATTGACTTGTTTTTCCATAATAGCAAACTTGATCAGGACTACTAGACTATAATTAATTTTCTTTTCATTAAGCTGTTTTGCCCTAGCTTATTTTATACCGATAAGCCAGGCTCAACTTGAAAGTGAGGATGAAGTTCTACAAACATCAGATCTAAGTGAAAGCTCTTGCCCCCAGACTGTAGCTGTCACCCTCTTGGTGCCAGCCGTAATTGTGATGTGGTTGCATGACTGCTCATCGACTTGGAAATATTTTTCCTGGGTGGTAGCGTGTGTATTGATTGCGACTGGCTCATCTTCATTCATCTTTCCTGGTGGTTTTAATTGACTAGAGATGGAAACAGCTGGATTTATTGATCAGCTGTGAAATCAGAGGCCAAGTTCGCATCGGTCTGTAGTGTCGATGTCAATTGCCTTTCAATGTCAAGCTAGAAATTTTAGCTGTGACGGGTTAACTCAACTGGTGTATTTTGTGGCTACTTTATAGTTTCATGGCCATGTAGTTAAACTACCATAGACACGCTTTTACTTGATAAGTTCTTTAATCAGACCTTTCTGTTTACTGCTCTTCCAGCTCATGGGCTGATGTTGCAGAGCAATCTAGGTCACTTCTTAGGTGTGCTTACATGCACCTAAGTACAAGAATGTACCTTGTTATCTTATTGTTTGGCTCTCCTAAAGCTACATTTGCACAATCCAGGTTTGCATATGGTGGGGGTGTTCTATGCATCTTAAGGTAAGTCAGAACATCTGATCTAGCTTGCTACAAGGGGAATGCTGTACAGCAATTATCCTTGTTAGCTGGCTCATGTTTTAAGCAGTCAGAAACAAGAAAGTTTATTATGTATTCTGTAGTGGTGTTACTCAGGAAGCTCAAGTGACTACAACTTCTCACTTGTTCTTGTTCTTTGTGAGAACAGAGCCATGGTTCAGGCTGGCAAACTGAACAACATTAGTTGAACACACAGTTGTTTTGGACCACTCTCTGAAGCTTATAGTGGCATTGTACAGAAATGGCTGACTGAAGTTGGAAATAATTCCTCTGTATGCATCGACAGTATCACTATTATATCAGTTTGAAACAAAATTGCTTCTGTGATTGTATTTTGGGGCATTTGACACAGACAAAAAAGAATTAATCAAGTGATGTTAACACTTTGTTAATCTCAAAGTATATTAAATTCTGTTAAGTCTTCTATAGTTTTGCCTTAAATTAATATTAAAAATGTAGCTTTGCATTAATGCCTGGTAACAGTGACATGGTTGCATTATTGTGCATCTGGAATCCATTTAAGTTTCCTGTGATACTTAAGCCTGAAGCAGGAACATAGCTTTGAAGGCAACAAAAATGAATAGCTCATTCTAGAGTACAAGCACAGATTATATCAATGAAAACGTTCACTTCTACAGACTTGCAGTTGGAAACAAGTAAAATAGCTAATTTTGAAAAGGGGTTGCATTTTTTTTTTTTGTGTTAAGACCATTAGCTTGAGTGAGGTTGTAAGTTGAAGACATTCATGAGTTAAATAACTTCTGTGGCTAGCATTTCTAAGCAATTGGTGGCAATCATCAAAAGCTTTGGTCTGTCAGACAGATTGCTCAGAAAAGAAGTGGTCATTTAAAATATCAGTTAAGTGCTGTAGTCCTGATATTGGAGCATCCCATCCTTTTTTTTTTTTTATTAAGCAAAATTTGCCCCTTTTTGTGATACCTTTGGTATTAGTATTAGCTATAGGATACTTGTCTTCTGGGGTGTAGCTATGGGGAACTGTGTTGCTTGACTTAGATGTGGGCAGATCCAGAGCTAAGTCTAGAAGCAGTATTGCATTTGGCAGAAGCCCTGAGAACGTAAATACAAATTCTGTAGTTTAAATCAACTTGGACAGCAAAATCCCTGTCAGATTAAGTCCAAGGATAATTTAATATCAAGGTGGACTAGAGGGCAGAGTAATATTTATACTTTAGAAAAAAAAACAACAAAAAACAACACAATTAGTTATGGAGATGGGGAAAAGCAACTGGTAGAATACTGATTATTTGAATTTGAAATTTATTTTCCTTTAGTAAGGACAAATAAAATGGAAAAGACTGCGAGGGTTTTGCTGGTTTTAAATAAGTTCTTAGCATTTAGGAGCTTTCTACCAGGCTTGGGAAAATTTAAGGGGGCCTCTCGGGGCTGTGTAACCTATAAGGCTTGGAAGGAAGACTGCAGCATGTCAGTCTAGCTTAATTTTGTCTATGTGCAAGCACGTGGCTTCTCAGTCAAATGAAGTAGCTTCCTACCTTTCCTCTTTTGGACCTGACTGCATGATAAAAATTGTTTTGCTAGCAGTTTAAAGAAGCATCTACAACTCTCTTGCCTTTTTTAGGAAGTCCTGGGACTCTTTCAGTGGCTATGGCATCCACTATTTTTTCCCATCAACTTTATTACTGAGTTCTTCAGCTGAATGAATTAACTTACTGAAAAGAAATCCAGGTCTTAAAACTGTTTTAGAACTTAAATCAGTTCTACCTGCTTTATGTGTGCAGGTGCACTTCTGTCCTAAGTGGACCTCGTAGCTGAACAAATCACTGTATTTTAACTGTAAACAGCTGCACCAAACTGAAGGGAAGCAATTTCACAACAACTTCTTATATATCAGTATAACAGAACAACTGTAGGACCACTTGTGCATTAAATGCCCACTTAAGCATTTTGGGCTTTAACAGACTAAAGTTATTAACTTAGTTGAGAAGCTAATGCTAATAACAATTATTGCTGTTTGATGCCTGGTTCCACATTTAGTACAGTGCATATGTTACCCCCCTGTTGCAGGCATGGGCTTGGTTATTGAATATGAAGATAAATGTTTCTTCGCTTTCTGTTATGTATTAATACTGTTCTGACTCGTAGGTGGAAATGACATCTACTTCCTTGAGAAATTGTGGAACACAAGAAAAAAAAATGTCTCTATGGTTACCTGATTATTACTGTGGTTAAGTAATTATCTACTTAACATGATTTGAGTATATGTTCCATGAGGGAGTAACTGTTTCTTTTCCTTTTCTTCCAGAAAATGTTAATTTATGATCCTGCGAAAAGAATTTCTGGCAAAATGGCCTTGAACCATCCATACTTTGATGACTTGGATAAATCTACCCTTCCTGCTAATCTGATTAAGAAATTCTAAACCTTTGGACTAAATCAACCAGAGTGAAATAATTGTGATTACTTCTACTATTAAGTCTGTCTGTAACTTTTGTCTGTCTGTCTGCTCTAAAACTGTGGCTGTTTAGTTTGTTTCAGTTTAAGTGTTACCTAAATATAAATATTAACCTATTAGTGCTGAGTTCAAATACAGTGCAAATATCACTGCTATTAATGCAGTGAACTTTCTATAAATAAAGGTTTAAATCCAGCTAAGGACTCCCAACTTCTTTCCAGACTATAGGTGCTCTACAAAAGAACAGTCGTCTTCAGAATGTGCTGGTAAGGTACTGCTTATCTATGAAAGCAGGTAATTAAAACTATTAAATTTCTGGTTTTGATATGATAGTTCTTCTGAAGATCAAGCTGTGTCATTGTAATGCACAAGTGAAATTTAGGACTGATGTTACGCTGAATGTGCCAAATGACATTTAAAACGAGATAATTTGAACGGAAGAATTGCAGATTACTACTTAAGTGAAGTAGATGGCCAAACTCATTCTAGGCTTTGCTTTTCTGAAGGTATTTGGAAAAATCTTTGCTGTGTGCACTTTTCGGTAATCCTGAAGGCCCAAGGATTTACCTAGATGTTGCATGTTAATTTGTGAATTAGCATAGTTCTAACTCATGGAACAGGTAAGGTGTGTGATCTTAACTTTTACAGGGAGAGTGTCTATATACCAATGTGTAACTGATGAACAGGGCCCCTTCTCAACTGCTAGTAGTAATGCAGTTCTCATCAGATTCTTATTAAAGGCAGAGCCTTCTGGATTATACTTGAAAAGCTAATATCTTCATATAGGAATATTCAAGTAAATGTTGATTTAACAAGGCTGCTGTGTGAATTGTAATCATAATTTTGAGATGCTACATGTCTACAGACTCTTCCATTATTAAAACAGGAGCAATCTAAAGCTCCCCAGCATTTAACTATACAAGTGAGACTATCATAAAACCTTCAGACAAAATTCATGAAGCTATATACTAATAAATGATTGTACGTGATTACATTTCCAATTGCCATCTCTATTCTTGGCTTTTGCGTACATCGATAGGGACAGGATCCCAGATTAGAAGAAAATAAGCAATGGAAAGAACTCTTGTGACTACAAGATTAAAAATTATTTACATTAAAATAGGTTGATAGACTCAACTGCAGGCTTCTACCTACGGTGTTATAGCTGCTGTACCCTCTAGTTGTAGGACTTCACATCTGTCAAGTTTTATTGGCTCTAAGCACCATGGAGCTCTTACACTTTCTGGCTTAGGGCCAAAGCTTGCAGCAAAGTGTGGAATAGTAATGAAGGTGTTTAAGTTTCTAAATCAGGCATGTGAAAGGAATAATACAGACTTCAAGAACAGCGAAGCTAGGAAGTCTTTCCTACAGATGCTGAGGAATGAGACTTTAAAACGCAAGCAGTGGAGATAACATCCTGTCACTTGGCTGTTCATTATTGTCTATATGAGTAGCTGAAAGTATTAGTGTTAGACCTAGTTTTTGTCAACAAGTTGTGTTGTTAGATGTAAATACCAGCTGGGGGATCAGCGTTGTTCTGCTGGGTGGTTCTTAACCTCCCTGCTAGAGGTATGTGGATGCTGTCACATCAATGGAATCATTTAGCAGTAGACAAGTCAAAAGGGGGAGGCTTTTTTTGAAACTGCTTTTATGGAAAGTTAGCTCTTAATCAAAGGTAGATGGGAAAAAGATTGCTATGGCTGGTTCATTTCTATTAACACCAGAGATGGGGTGCAAGGCAAATTATGCTAGGGGTCTCATTTGTCTGCTTTTGGGTGTAGTAACTTGATTTGAGCTTCCAGGCTAAGGGATAGCATTGCTGGTGCTAAATGGTTACACCAGAACAGAAGAATGAGGGGGAACCTATAGAAGATAAACACTCTAGCCAGCAACTGCTCTGAGAATCAGAAGTTAATCTCTTTAAACAGTTATTTGGGGTCCTAACGTTTAATTTGTCTCTTTGTAGTAGACAGATTTGAAGATCTTTATGTGCTGAGAGGAAGACTTTAGGCAAACTCAGATTTTGTTGTTTGCAATACTGACGAAGCCTTATTTCTGTCATGTAAGTACAGGTATCTATCTCAGTTTTGTGTGGTACAGTGAATGCTTTGGCCTATCCTAACAAAAAGATGTCAGTACTAAAACATTACGGTTTAAAAAAGCTATGAGCCTGTCACTTTTGTGTACCAGGTACTGTTACGACTGGTGGCGTAACAGTTCCTTCAGAGCTGCAATGGTAGCTATTTTGGTATTCCCAGCAAACAGGACAGGGAAATGAGCAAAATGCCATCTACCTGTCTGAGGTCAGATGTGGGGGTATCATACCCAATGACATAACTCATTTTAGTAGCTCTGTTCTGAAATACAGTACACATTTCAGTGATGCAAATAATTCACATTAAAAAAAATAATCTATACTGCATAAGTGTCCTGCTGTCCAGACCTAGGATGTGAAAGGCTTGCGATGCTGAAATTACAGCCATCTGAGCTGACTCTTTATGCTGGTGAAAACAGGAGGCGCTTCGCTATTATTATGCGGATAATAATTGGCAGCCCTATTTATTGATAGTGCTTTGACTGCGAATTGGGAGAACTGTATTGCTACAGTACATTACTTTTGTCCTTCAGTTGAGGCCATCGTAGTGCTTGGCAGGGTTTCACTGGTTCATAATCTTTTATTAGGGCATTTAGACAATTGAATTGTACTAAACTAACAGTTGGATACGGGCCCAGCAGGCGATACCCAGCATATTTCTCATAGCTGCAGATAATGTTCTCTATTTTAAGGTAATCGTTCTCTACCTTTCCTGAAGTAACTTGGAGGTGATGTATTGTTTGCTTCCCCACTGAATGCGCAGTGGACTTAGGACTAAGTTGCTTAGTAATTAAGTTATGAAATGCCAAATTGCTCTTCTTACTAGTAGGCAGTGTAACTGTTGAATTTAAAGTTGCCTTTAACAGCTTATGTAGTGACAGAACACCTGTTAAAGACCCACAAGTTTGCAATATAGTTTTTAATGTGAAAACTGAGGTGTGTGTATGTGGGGAGACTTTAAAAGCAGTCTGGTCTTGGTTGAAAAAAAGTTCCATAATGTTACATCAGTATTATGGCAGCTGGTCAGTAATGTTTTTTACTTGGGTACAGGCAAATCCCATCAGGGAATGATACTTAAATCTTTGTTTAATTAGTCTTCCATCCCATTCAAAAGTAGTGTGGAACAAAAAGTTGGGGTATACAAGACTGAAATTTGGTATAGGATCAAATTAGGCTTTTGATTTTAAAAACAAAGTTCCAAGTGCTATAGGGTTTGTACTTTCCAGAACAGCCAACCTACTACTGGATACTTGCAGACTGAGCTCAGCTGCTTTTACTTTAGTTGGACATAATTCATTTTAGTGAGGATATAATATACTCTCTGCCCTTTGGAAATAACTGACTCTTAAAAACAGAGGTTCTGTAGTGAACAAAGAAAACAGGAAAAACTTCTCTTTCTAAATCCCTCGAACAGGGAAGCTACAGTAAAAGCTGATGTAAAGAGAAACCTATACCTTTTCACATGCTGATGTAGATGTCAGGGTCAGGTGGTGTCCTTCCTGGGTCAGTTTTCCTAGCAGTATGTTCATGCTGTGGTGTTCAATGAATCCATCATCTTTAATTAGAACATGTTAAGCATTCTCTGCCACAGACTTTTTCAAACAATGCTTCATTTGTATGCTGTTCTCTCCCAGTGATTTGTTGTCTTGTGGGTATTTTCCTATCGCTGTTTATGAACCTTTACAGCACCTGGAAATGGATCAGTGTCACTAAGTATCTGTTCCTGAAATTGCTGTTAGCAAACATACAGAACTCATCTGTTCACGTATTTTCCTTTTATCCACATTCTTTATCTCTTTACAATCCTTAGCAACTTGATCATAAATCTGGTATCCCTCTTCCTTGCTTATTTTCTTGTCCTAAATATTTTCCCTTATCATACATCAACTACTTCTTGAACCATGTTTGCTTTTGAAAATGCAAACATCTATTTAATTTTCTTACACAGGCTCTTATTATTAAAACCTGTTGGCTGAGTATTGTGTTATAAATCATACTCTCTGCCCAGTAGTTTAGTATGGTAGGAGATACAATAAATTGCACAAAGGATTAAAGATAAAGGCAACTCCAGGGAGATTAATGCCTAGTACTGTCCCCTCCACAGGCTGGAATGCTGCGCATTAGTTTGTACCATCTCAGGGTAGGGCTGGGTGGAGTGAGGTCTTGTGATCTGTCTGGAGAACAAAATTTTCTCAAGGTGTTTGGTTTAACGTAGTGACTATCCCCTCACTTAGAAGGGGAGAAAGGAAGACTAGGAGGGATCTGAAGGAGGAACTGTGATGGATGAGAGGGGTTTTTGAAAGCAAGTAGGAGGAGGCTCAGAGTATAAGACAAAAGAAATGCAAGGAGTAGAGAGACTTAAAGAGAAAAAAGGTGATCTGAAGGCTACGGACAGGGAGGTAAGCACACAAGAAGCTTCGTGGATATTACTTCAACAGAAGAAGTTTTCAGTTTGAGACTCGCTTTCTCCTTTCTGATCTAAACCCATCAAAACCCTTCTAAAGGTATTGTAGCAGAATTAGTTTCTGATTTGGGGAGGAGCTGGAGAACACAACACTCTTTAGATCTCAGCGGGAACCAAGAAACACCTCATGGAGGAAAAAGCAGCTGTTCCTCAGAGCCGAGGCTGGAACTGCTGCCACAGCTTTTATTTACCATCCTGCTTTGCTTGTCCATGTGCTGTCTTTAGCACCCATTGCAGAGGTGGTTGTCCTCTGCTTTAGCCAACTAGCTTCTTATTCACAAAGCAGTGTCTGGTTAAGGCTCAGGTGTGACTGTTCTGAGCCTGGTCAGCAAGCTACAGCTGACTTATTTGTAGCCTGCTCTGTTGGCTCTATCAGATGACTAACATTTGATTTAAAGGACAAAAAGGAAACCACACTCACCCATCTACAACTTACTCAACTCAAATTGTAAGGCCAAGTATGATATCTCATCCCTATCCGTATCCTTCACTAGGTGGACCACAGTTGTACCGGAAAGGTGGGAATCTCAACCTTAGGTGCTATAGAGGTATGTTTACAACTCATAGTAATTTTTCAGTACTGAGACAGGGTTGTTCTGAATTTGATTTGCTAAAGAAAACCTCTTAACACTTAAAGCAACTGCAGTGATGGTAATGGAACCAGAAGTGTGCGTACTGCAACTGGCAAAGCTGGATTCACTGAAACACCGCTCAATTTGCTGAAAAACAAGAACAGTACCTGCTGCTTTAGGCCGAGTGCAGAGTTGGTACAGAAGGGAAAGTGTTAAGGTAATGATGTGTGTGACAAGAGGAAGTAGGTTCATGATTAAAAAGACTTAATAAAATGAAGGAAAACACTGGATGCTTCTGAACAATTAAAATTAGGAAGTGTCCCTTATGCATAAGCTGGTTTCTGACTGAAGACTAAAGCTACTGTTAACGAAGTCCAGAGAGCAGCTCAGGGACATACCACACTTCTAGTGGCTGAATAGGCACTGCTTGGGACAAGTCTGCAGGACAGCTGGTAAATATGTGTTTGGTCTAATTCCAATGGTGCTCAAAAACAATAGTTTGGTACTCTGCTGATGTGGCTAAGTCTTTTTGGACTATGTATAATCAACTTTTTTTTTTTCAAGGAGGGAGAGTATCAAATTATTTTGACAAGCTACTAAAGAGTCATGCAAACTACCTCCCCTCCAATTAGTTACCTGAGGAAACCTTCCTCTGTCCTGCAACATGCATGGCTTAAGTGCTCCTTTGCATTGTATGTTGAAATACGGAGTAGGTATGAGATGTGTATTGGCCCAGAAGGGATAGGAAATGTACCTGCTAGTCATAAACTACTTTTAAGATATCTATTCGGTGAGATTGCAGCTGCATTTGCTGCACTTAAAATTGGACTTCTAAACAGCAAATAAATCTATTCTGCAACAAATGGTGGAGAACTTGCCAGCTTTCTAGTTCTTGGGGTTACTTCTGTCTAGCCAGTTTTGAATGGCAGTATTTCCTGCTTGGTGTCTGCAGACCTTCACGAAGATATGACACTGCTACGGGCTCTGTTTGATCTTATTTTGTATCAGCTTTGGAAAGGCAGAGTGATAAGGAAAATCCTGATATAAAGGTCATATTTCATTAAGCCTGACTATCTGTTTTCATCTAAACACCCTTACCTTATTTTTTGGCAATCCTCATCAGCTTATGGGGGCAATATAAACATTTCCCATTGCTTTGGCCACTGTTTGCTCTGGTTTACACCTGCTATGTAAATAGCTGTTTTCAGGCAATGGCTCTTGGTTCTGTTTGCACTGCATGTTCCTGTATAATGTAGCATTTCCTCAGATGTAAATATCAGTGGGGTAACAGGTGTTCAACTGCTGTTGGGGCACATTTCTCTTCAGAATGATCTGCTGGCTACTTCAGTGTACTTTCATTGTTTGAATCAGTAGCCCCAGTCTATGTTGATGCTACTGTGAACTGATTAATTGACTGATCTCGGACATACGTATCCATAAATGGCTGCACTGGAATGAAAGAATTGGAAGGGGCAGCTGGTCTTTCCTAGTTGTTAAAATGACAAGTAAGTTGTTACACCTTTGAGGATCAGTGGTGTTAACAGATTAAAAATCTCCAGATCATTAAATGTAGTACAAGCCTTTCTGCTGTTCTCTGTAGAGTTTGGAGTGCACTGCTGGAGGAGGGTTGTTTCAAAATATATTTTCCTGAACTAGTTTAAGTGGTAACCTACTGAATTTAATTTTGAGACGGTCCTGCCTACAACTCACAAAATATCCAGTACGTGCAAGGCAACGTGTTCTTGACTGAGAGTCAAGACTTGTGATCTTGGTAACCTTCAGCATGGATCTTTTAATCCTGAAGGAAAATGCTTTTCCCATGACAGCTTAGACTCACATAGCAAGCACTACCTGTGGGTCTCTAATGCAAGAAGGCTAAAGGAGCTTCCCTCATTTTGATTCACTCTGCATCTCTTGCTTTTCTTTGTATAAGACATTAACTATCACTCTTCTTGCCAATTACTGGTCTTCCAGCAATGTTATTTTTGCTTTTTTAAAAAAATAAAATTCTGTGCTTGTCATTCAAAGTCCTTTCAGTGCTATTTTTCTCACCCTCGGCTATCTGAGTCTATTGACTTAAGAGATATCAGAGATGGAGCTTTTACAAGGCCATTCTCCTTGACAGTGATTAGAGGAAGATCGTCATAAGCAAGCCAAGGGCTCTCTCTGTGTTGCTTCCAACAGAGACTTGAGATGATGATGAGGGTTATCTACCTCAGGCAGTTGTCTCATGTGAGCATTTTGATTCAGTAATATCAGAGGAAAGCTCAGGCTCTAAAACGCTCCCAATTGGTGGCATAAGGGGATAAAAGGAAAGGTCAGTCCTTTTCACCCTGCAGACTCTTAATGGATCATGCAGTGAACAGCTTACTGCTGTGACCTAGCAGGTCTTCAGACACCTGTAGGGATCAGAAAGGATTTGACTAGTCAAAGGAAAGCTTAAGTATCTGTTAGCATCCCTCTTCACAGGTCAACTTTGGTTGCTTCCTACAGGATCTGGACATTTGTGTCAGTTTAGTTGCCCATCTAGTGTGAGCAAGTCCCTGGGCTTTGAAGCACCATTTCAACCCCTTGATGTGTGAACTGTAGACAGTAGTGCAAATAATTCACAGCTGAATTCAGGCTCTGAACATATTAAGCTTTGCACTACAACTGTACTTGGTACTGCCTGTTTTCCCCCCTAACACAGGCATGTGTTTTCAAAGTTTCTAAACTCACTGGCAGGAAAAAAGGGGGAGGGGTTTTCATCTATTAGATTTCCTTGATACTAGTGTAAAACTATAAGGCCGAGGAATTACAGCTTCTGTGAATTACCTCAGCTAGCTCAGAATCTCATCTTGAGATGTGCTGGGAAGTTAATAGTTCCTCAGCATCCTTCAGTGACAGGCAAAAGGATGAAAGGAAGAAGCAGAACAGTGTACAACACTGGCAAGAGGTTGAGAGTTTATTTTGCATTATCCGTAAGGAGAAGTGTCATGGGGAAGCCTTTCTTAAAAGTTGTCTGAATAATAATCTTGATATTAATAGAAAAACAGTGTTCAAAAGATTGTGTTTTCATCTCTTTGCAGAAATGTTTGGTACTTCAAGCACCAGTAATGACTACATTTAATTAATATTTGGTGGTTAATATATAAAATGTATAAAAATAAAAAAAAAAGGGGAACTGAAGGAGACATCATTTTAAGTGAACTATGACAATACATGGTAATAAGGACTTGGTATGCATTTAGTATGAAGTCACATTCTAATTCCTAAAGTTGCCTTGTTTCATCTCCCTCTTGACCACGAGGTGTCACTATGGCACCGAAATACCAGCAACCGCTCTGCAGAGGGGGAGGGAAGAGAAGAAAAGCCATCAGACTCTCATGGCTCCATGAAAAATTGAAGGGTATTTATTTTCTGGTAGGCAGCCAGCCTGAAAATACTATCTGAATTGAAAGCCTTTCATGAAACATCTGGGCAGTTAAAATTTTGCGAACTTCAAAGATGTCCAGTACCACACTGACATACTGATTTCTTTCTTTAGTGAAAAATCACTTAGGCTAACACAAAAAAGCCTTTGTAAAACTATTTCATGCTGAAATTAATGATCAGATTTACTTCTCTTTATTAAAGTGAGTATCACAGGAGTGCCAGTCAATATAGTTAAACTGCACCAAACTCAATCTCTCAGGGATGTATGAGACTGATGTCTAGTTGTCCAAAAACAGCGGCCAGTTTTGCACTGGATTTTATGAAATTTGCAACTTTAATCTCCAGGTTTCCCATTCTGTACTTTGGGTGAGTAAAAGTGTGTCTATTTTGCTTTTGCAGTCTGTCATTTTCTAACTATCTTTCAAGAGCTTGATTGATTCTTTGCTGATAAAAATATAAAAACTAAGCTTATAATACTGAATTTAATTGCTTGTTTTTATTTGTTTTTGTATTTAGAATACTGAAATAACTTTTTTTTTTTTTCTAAAAGCAGAACTAGAACTAGGTAAAGTATTTCCCAGATGACTTAATCCTACTGTCTGAGGCATAGGATTATATGGTCATATGCCTGGTGAAATTCTGTCTGGTGCTGGTGTATGAAGCATTAGGGTTTTTTCTCTTGCAATGTATACCGTGATGTGAAGATAAATAGCACAAGTCTATGCTTATAACCCTGTTCACTGAGCTGCTTGAGATGGTAATTCAGGTGCTAATATGTAGTATGTATTTGGATAGTTATCCTTGGGAATGGAAAAAATACACTAACCACTTCCCAATTCTCGTTCAAGTTTTTATAATATGGTCTAGATAAGAGTATATTTTACACATAGATAAAGAACAGAAATATACAGGTGTATTCTCTTAGGAGATGTGGCCCTGTCAAAGTACTTGTTATGTAAGTGGAAAAATACTAATTCTGCCTCTTTATAATGGGACTTTTTTCAGTGGGAGAGATGTAAAATAAATTGAACGCAACATACTCATCTCACTATGTGACATCAATTCTAAGGACAAAGTGCAAAGGAAAAGTCAGTCTTTAGTAAAACCTGTCCTTGACTTAGAGTCACCACAGATCATTCTTCAATTCACAGAAACTCTGCCAAAGACAGGCCCTGTGATTTAACTCCTACTGCTCGTCTTCAGAAACCCAGCCTATGAACCAGGCTGCTCTCCTTTCTGACAGGAATGCCAAACCTCACGACTTTGCATGCTCAACTAGAGGCGATGGTCCTGAGTCACAATACATTGCAATGCAGTGCAGAGCACACTCAGATTGAGGAGCGAGGTACTAGCTAGGACTGAAGTTGGGAAGAACCCTGTGTTTGGGGAGCTTGAGGCATCACTCAATTCTTAACTAAAAGGCTACAAGCAATACAGAGGAGTTTCATTTGCCCTCACATCAGTAAGAAGAGTAAGTCTTAGCTCTGATGCTATGGCCCGCTACAATTGAAATACACTTTATGTGGAAGAGTGAATTTCTATACACAGTTTTCTCATGTAACACATGCTACATGGTACAAAAATACTTTCTTAGTTAAGAACAAACCTGGCTTAGAAAAAAGAAAGTTTATAGATAATAAAAAGCAGTGCTTGTACAGACTTCTCCTCTTCAAGCTTTGAAAAATGTCAACTGCTTTAAGTAGCTCTCAACACCTTTACATTGTTATATGAACTCAAAGTAATTGAGATTATTCCCTACGTTTTATACGCCTACGAGTTACTTAAAAATGTGAGAGTGTTTTCAAACCAAGATTCTGTTTTGCTATCTCTCTGCAACCAAGCAGCATTGAAAAGTGTTTGTGTTTTGTTTTCATCATTACTTTGTTTTGATTTGTTTAACTCTTATGATAGGAGCAAATGGACTTCAAGTTCATTGAATAATTTGAAATCTGGAGAAAATTTCCTAGCTGATGACACCACTCCTTTTAGCAGATGTAATGTGGAAAAGCCCTTCAGCCTCTGTGGAGGTTTACATTAACTGTGAACTTGGCCTTTAGTGTTCCTAGCTTTATTTCTGCAACAAGCTGCACATGAACATGCCTATTTACCATGGAAAGCCACAGGCTGGGGGAAGCTAAAGCAATACTGCAAGCTCTAGGTCTTCCATTTGTAGACCACACATGCCAGTTTTCCTTCCCCAAATGTGATTATTACATTTACAACACAAACCAGAACTGAAACATCAACAAAACTAAAAACTAGGCTGTTCACTGGTACCTCCAGCAGAGAGCAAAATAAACAGTTTCCTGCAGCATGCTTTTCTATGGCCAGAATCAAATTTCACATCAACCAAATGTAGCAAGTGACAGGTCACAACACATGCCTTTAAACCAGATAAACCAAACCAAACCCCCCAAATTCTTAACTGCCTCCAAGTATGTTATCAGCAGAGTCTGCCAGCTGTCAGTTCAGTGACCAGCCCCCATTCTGCAGTGGTTATTCTTTCTGTCATTCTTTTGTTTGATTAGGGACTGTCTTGTCTGTCTCATAAGGCCTGTCCCCAAAATATTCTGTTACTTCAAGTCTCTTGGGAAAAAACAAAAACCATGGCTCTGCACTTCAGTTCCAGCTCACTAAGATTGTGGAGGAGCACAGAATGAGGACGCAGACCTCCTTGCTTTACCAAAGGCACGGTCAAATGAAAAGGTTACCACAAAGCAGCTGGTCTGTACTAGGCGATGCGTGTCTTTAGCTTATGACAAATGAGAGGTGATCCCAGTTTAGTCCTTATTCCTCCAAATTATTATTATTCATAATAACAGAAGTCTGCTATAAGTAACTGAGCCTTCAGAAAGTTCCCTGACCAGCAGGAAAGTTTCTCACCATCTGCCCCTACAATTTCAATATGACAGCCTCACAGCATTTGCCATGATTTTGACAGTGCTTGACGTTGTTTTTTCAGTAAGTTGGTTTCTAAAGGAATTTTTTGCTAAAAGACCCAAAGGGCCTTTTACCTATTCAGAAGTTAAACTTAGCTTTTTAGGTTTTAGCCACAGGATTGTGGAACAAGAGCACGAGACTCCCATTCAGAGGAGTTTCAAGCTATGGGAGTTATATGCAAGCAGGAGGAATCAGTCATGTCAGAAATATTTGACATTAAAATAAGTAAGGGTTTATTATTATCACTTTATTACAATTATTTTAATCGTTTCTGGCTATAAAATTATGGGCTGTGTAATCACTATTGGTCCCATAAGACTTTCTGACCAGTTACAGGAGCCAAACTTAAGACATAAATACTGTTGGCTTAATGTCCTGTAGCTACATGGGATTATCAGTGCCTTAGCTTTCATTTAAAGGCTGCTTCTTTCATTTCAAAGTCTCTACACCTCACAGAGGGACCAGAAGGCAAAAGGCCCTGCCAAAGAGAGTAACCAGCTGTACCAGATTCTGGCTTGTCTGCCTGGATCTGCTGTGAAGACACAGCTACTGCCTTGTGCAGCATCCCAGGCACCACACGTGGCATGGGAACCCACAGCCCCTGTATGGAGAGTGGAGGCTTGGCTCAGCTACCCACATCCACACGCCCTCCACAGTGCTCTTGCTCTGGGCTTCATGAGCAACCCTCTCCCTGCTGGTGCCTGGGACTCATGCCTGACTGCAGTGATGGGCCCCGGAGGGGCTGCCCTCCGGACAAACCCATACAGATCTGCTGTACAGACTGCCAAATAGGCACTTTCACAGCAGAGGACATCTTCCCCAGAGAAGGTAAAGTTATGCCATAAGAGACATTCAACCAGGGCAGATACCGGATCACCTGAGCATCCCTGAGACCTTCTTAATGCTGAAGAAAACAGAATGCTCCAGAGAGCCTCGGATGAACACATTTGGAACATGCAAAGGTCCCTAGTGTTTTCTCCATGTATTTAATCAGATGCATACATCCTTTACAAAGCTGTACAAGACCTTACGCTATTAATGAATTTAGTGTGTATGACAGATAATTAAAGGAATGCTTCCCCAAGGAAGCTGTGAACCTGTCACCTATACAATAGGTGACAGAAAAATTACGAAGATCTTTTTTCCTTCTTATGTTCTGCAGAAGGAAATGAAACTGAAACATCATTTTTCCTCAGACCTTGCTGGTTAATAAAGCCGAGAAAAAAAGAAAAGGCTATACTTAATTTCATGAAAACTCCAGTCGGAGATTGAAGGAGAGGCAGAAGTCTCTCAGGAGAGGAGAAGGGAAAGATACAGAGCTCTCTCTTTTTTCCTGGTCAACAAAGTTATTTTACCTTTTTTTCATCAGGATCCTGTTCAATGTCCTCTTAGTGATCCAATCCCCAGATTTTACATAGAGCTGCAGCAGGTGACTCCTTACAGAAGAACACACCAAAGTTTATGAATAGGTCTCCACTAAGAAATAAGCTTAGAAGTATTTTTAATTTAAATTTTTGAGACATCTTTTACATTTCAGAATGAAAGCAAAAAGATGTTAATGCACTTAATATAGCACTGCTTCAGCAGAGAAAAATAGAAAAACAAGAAGTAATAAATAAATAAATAAATAAATAAAATACTACAGCTGAAAACAATTTACCCTCCCACTAGGTTAAAACCCACTGAAATAAAGCCCAGGAGAGGAGGGAGAGGGAATGGCACAAAGGCTTCTGGGGATGGGAAGGCTTTAAAAGCTGAAGCAGCAGCTAAGTTGGCTGCTTTGTGACTGAGAGCAGTACTCAGAGTTAAATGAAGTCAAAGGTAACCTGTTTCCCCCCTTACCTGATTTAAATCGGTTTTCTTCTTCTGTCATGTAAGAAGTAATATGTTAGGGGAAAAAAATGCTATCTTACATGGTCTATAGGAAACTTTCTTCCTTTTCCTGGGAATTTTGTCATTTTATGACAAGAGGCAATGTTTTTATTCTGGTAGCAATCTAGGTCTGTATTTGTTTAACCTGTATGTTTGCTTACAGACTGAGGTAAGGATTCCTTACAGTTTCCTCTGCCTTGTGTTGGTACCGAGATTGTGGTCTGCTAGAAGCCTTCTCCTCCTGGTTTTGTTGGGGTTGGCCTTACACAAGTTTATGATGCTGCAGGAGGCCTCTTGTAAGGAAATAACTGTAAGCTCCTGTTGTCCTTAAACTTCAGTCTCTACTTCCTGCTGCTATATTACATTATTTTGCTAAAGAAAGAGGTGGTTAAGGAATGAGCAGTAAATCCCCTAATAACTACAGAGGTGAGTTGTTACATGGGACATCTCTTGACCACAAATCCTAGCTGGTTATTAGTAGCTGGAAAAATGCCTTGCTTAAAGTTACAGAAGGCATTGATGCTGCAGCCTTGTACAATGATTGAGGATAAATAGACGTGGGGATCTCTGTGCAGCAATTAGCTTCTACATAATATCTTTACCCATTATTTTTTTCCCTATTCAGTGGGGTAATTGCTTATTTCACAAAGGTGTTATGGTGCTAAATGAATCTTAGTAAGATGCTTTTATAGCCCTACCTAATATAGTACAGCAATGTTGCTGATTAGCCATTCCTATTGCTTGAATGAGGTTTTCAACAAACCATTAAGCTCTTATTTTTCTCTCTTTAGATGCTGAAATACTCCTTATTTGACACACTTTTTTCCTGTCTCCTTTGCTTCTGGCAACGTTCAAAATCCTCAGCAAGTAGGTAAAGTACCCTAAAACAGAGAAGCTGAGCCTCATTTATCAGGAAATGTGTGTGTTTTCCTACATAGCCACAAAGATATGTTATAATTAACTGTGCAAAGATAGATTGGATGTGTGGTAGGCTCTCATGTACCACTCAGCAGAACGCAGGGCCAAAAAGAGGCCATCTGCATGACTGGCCCCCATCCAAGGGCAATGGGTGTAAAGGCTGTCCTAGCAGCTCACCTGTGATACAGCTTAACTTGCTGCTCCTGCCTCCTCCTGCAGCTGGGGGTCTGAGGGTGGCTGTGTAAGAGGAAGGACTTGGAGCTGTGTTTGTGCATGAGGCTTGCAGGAATTCTCAGCTGAAGCAAATACAGGTGAATCCACTAATGGTGGTGATTGTGCATCTATAAACAAGCCTCAGTTTCTCTTGGTGTTGTCTACTGCCTACTGTTCAGCCTCGCTTAAATACTAGCACTTCACTTTTTCCTCCCCCCCCAGTCCAAAAGGCAGTGAAGTACATATTTTCAAGGGCCCAGTTTGTTCTGACAGTTTGTCACTAGCACAAGGCAAGGACAAAAGACAATACTCTCCCTGAACTTTATTTTTTTGGTCTATTTTTAGGGAAAAGTGTCTTTTGATAACCAGTTTAGGTGCTGACAAACTCGGTGTTTACACAGAAGTGTTCTGCCTAAGGTTTGGGTTTCTAATGAAAACTGGTACTACACCTTTGCATGAATATAGCTCTCAGTTAGAGGAACTCAGGAATTACTCAAAAGGTGTTTATGGTTGATGGAGCAATGTGCTGTCACTGCAATCTGGTATCCTCATAGCCTCCTATCTGGGAGAAGTATTGCCCTTTCTTCCTCATGAGAAATAGTGAGGGCTGGTCTATCTGGCTCTGACTAGACCTTATTTTGTCCTATCTGAACTTTTGTCCTATCTTGAACCATGTCAATTATAAAGGTAATTGTAGGCAGATCTGTGCTTAAACATAGATCTTATATTTAATAAAAATGATGTAACTTAAATGAAGGGCTTGGAGCCAGAAAACCAAGGACAGAAGCTCAGGGGCACAGTTGCAGATTGCTGGTTAAAGGGTCCTCAGCTGCTGTGGATGGAAGTGAGAAGCTCCCACTGCAGGGATGATGCCAGACCTTGTGCTATCGATCTGGAGCTGAGAATTGAAGTGAGGTGGCAGGAGTCAGAAGGTTTGCAGTCTCATTTTTAGGTGAAAAATAGTACTGTGAAGGAATAAGCCATGAAAACACTGATCCACTAGCCAGCGAAGAACTCATCAGAGACATATAAATACAACTTCACACACTTTAATGTGTGTAAACCATTCGACAAAACAAATTATGCTACAGTGGCAAAGTAGTAAAAGGCCTTAAGAAAACTGAAAAAGCTTATAATAATGAAAGGCTATTCCCTGAGCAGTAGAAGAAATGTGTATTGCACTAAGTGATGGTGCTTTGTCAGCCTTGTGTGTGAAATGAATAAGCAAAGTGAGTAAGCAGTGAGATCAAGAGGGTGGGCAGCAGTGTTACCAGGATACAGTACTTACCTTGTCTCTCTGTGGTCAACAGGCTGCTGGCTACACTAAAAGACATCTTCCTACTACTGCTCACTATTTTTTTTAATATTCTACTGTACAGCCTGGAACTGGAAACTGATTAATTCCCAAAAGGCAAAGGGGCTGCCTAAAGAACAGTGCAGCGCAGCTGACTGGGGATTGCAATATGAAGCTGGATCTAACATATTACTTCGGTGCTCGGTTACAGCTATATGACTCAAGGCACTTTAAAAAAATATATAAATAAAAATCCTGACAGGCATTCGGCTAAATCATGTGATAATGCACAGTATGAACATCATCAGCACTTCCTGCAGATTATGGGGAAAGATTTCATCATTCATGAAATACATGGGGCAGGACTTGGCTATCTCATTCCCAGGAGCTGGTGCCTGGGTCTAACCACTGTACTCAAAGGGGCTTCTGCTTTGCAGTCTTTCCTATCTGTAGGCACGGTCACTTCATGGGTCTGGCCCTCTCTAACAGACTAATCCTTTGCATAGAGCAATGCAAGAGCACTGCTGTCTTCCACAAGCAGATGAGGGGTGAATCCCTCTGCTTTCCCTCTTTCCCCTTCATATGCTGAGCCTGTGCTTGCCATCGGCAGGCAAGCGATGAGCGCTTGGATGGACACCAGATGCAAGGCAAAACCATCCAAATACAAGTGATTCTGCCCATAGGACAGGGAGGGAAATAGCAGAGAAGTATTTCTGCATTGAAATGGGAGCCTCCTTAGGGAGGACTGCAGCAGATGAGTGCTCAGTTATTCCGTGATAGCCTTTTCTCCTTTCATGAGTTTTGGCTTCTCCAATTTTTTCCCAACCCAGGCTGAACACAGCCCTCGGTGTAATACAGATGACTGCTTTCTTAGTAGGCAAAAAAGACTACTTCTTCCTGAAGAGATTTCTGATTTCCTAGAGTGTGCCACTCTCCACAAATGTGCAGACAACACAAAAATAGTGATTGTGCCAGTATGCCCTCCTTATGCCCAATTGCAGCCTGTACCAAAGAATGAGGATATTCATGAAATGTCAAGTGCCCAGATCAGATGGTTTTGACTTGATTAGCTCTCCACTCAAATGCTGTCAAATCAGAAAATGACATTGTAGCTGACTGTTGAACGGACAAGGAGAAAATGTCATGGCTGCATTTTACTCCCCAGGTATTGCAATTAAGACCAAAAGGGAATTCAATGAGAAGATGTCTTGTCCCTGAATGAAAATGGCAGTAGAAGGAGCAAATTAGCTGATCTGGTAGCTTACACCTGGCAGTCCATTCAAGAATTGATTATGATTAGCTGTGCACTTAAAAAAAAAAAAAAAAAAAAAAAAAGAGGGGGGCAGGTATGACTTGGTTGCATGATCTTGAAGTAAACACTTCTTTGTTTTGTAGCAGAATTGAAATGCAGATAATGATCCAGAGCCAGTATGGTAAAGCTTTTAGATAAACATCCAATAGATGATAAGTGTCCTGTGGCAGAAATAGACTCTTGGGAATGGTGGAGAGAAGATTAGGTAGTGTCCAGCCTGACAGGATGTGGCTTAGTGAATGGCCAATAATTCCATTCGGTGCAGCTGGTGCAGAAAAGGCATGCTCAAGTGCTGCATGTTAAGCTGTAAAAAGTGCAAGTGAGTGATTTTTTCTATGCCTGCTGCCATCAGTGCCACCTGGTTTTATTATCAGCACTCATTGTTACAAAGACTGCTCTCAGTGCTAGTGCATCAAGAGCTAGCCCCACAGAAACTGTTCTCAAAAAATAGCAGGGAAAAATCCCTTCTAGATATTCACATGCTCCTTTGCTGTGAGCTGGGTGGGAGAAGACACACCAGCCTCTCTAGCTTGAGTCCTTCTTTTCCATCTTTTTTGGAGCATAGAGAACAGCAGTGCTGGGTCAGAGCAAGGATCCATGTGTCCTTTATGCTGCCTCCAAAACACAGAGAAAGAAGGGTGCGACTAAGTAGTGACACCTCTCCTAAAAACTCCCAGCACTTGTTTGACTTGGGAAACTGCTCAGTCAGGCATAGTGTCTATGTATTTATTAACTTCAGTAAACATCTCATTCACGGACCTTTCCAGATCTCCTGTGAACTTGTGTAAGCTCTTTGCGTTCCCAGTGTCACGTGGCAAGTTCTGCAGCTTGACTGCCCTAAATGGGCACCTGGCTGATCAGGACTCAAAAACCAGGTTAGAACGAGTGAAGGTGCAATAGGCTGAACTACTGGATTTCTGCTTGATGTCTGTGTACCCTGGTTTAAAAACAAACAAAACAAAACAAACAAACAAACATGCTTTTGAAGCCTGAGGGGAAAACACAGTTCTACCTTGGTGGTCATCTCCCTGAACTAAATCCAACCCATATCTTATGGACTGGGAGGGTGAGGAGTGTCTCCTTAGTATTTGTTCCTAGAGAAAAGGAAAAGCCATGGAGCTAGATGAGAACAGCAAGGTCATCAAATGCTGCACCTATAGTTGCAGCTTATGCAGAACCATAGAATTGTCTAGGTTGGAAGAGACATCAAGATCATCGAGTCCAACCTCTGACCTAACACTAGCAAGTCCTCCACTAAACCATATCACTAAGTTCAACATCTAAACATCTTTTAAAGACCTCCAGGGATGGTGACTCCACCACTTCCCTAGGCAGCCCATTCCAATGCCTAACAACCCTCTCGGTAAATAAGTTTGTTCTAATATCCAACCTAAAACACAACTTTAGCCCGTTCCCCCTCGTCCTGCCACCATGCAGCAAGTGCCTGTCTTTTAGAGGTATGTGGCACATCTACTCCATGTACTACTAGTCAGTACAGGCCACAGAATCCCTTCCCGGAGCCCTAAAGCAAGCTCAGACCAGCAGTACCTACTGCAGTGTATAGCAAAGAGGTAGCAGATGGTGAATCATTTTATGACATCTAACAAATTCTCCTCAGCTACAAGGGACTATCAGTTCTATCAACAGCTAGGAAAAGTCTGCCTGGAACCCCAGTACTGATCTTCAGCCCCCTTCTCATGGTCAGAGATTAGAGATGCTTAAGAAAAGGAAGCAAGTCTTTAACTTAATTACCCAATTACCTTTTGATAATTGGCCAATAATCTTTTGAGGCAGCCATTTCTATTTTTTTTTAATTCCTCTTATTTTTTTTTTCCACAAAATTAAGTTTGCTATGACTACAGCAAACAAACTCGCCATAAAAACTGTGTGAAGTGCAGACATCAGTCTCCACAGCATGTTATCACCGCTATTCATTTTCTATCATTTGTAACCTGAGAAAGAAAAGGACATGCAGCAGTGGGGACTACAGTCCTCCACTGAGCACAGCGTCTTCCAGAGATGTACTCTCATCAGGCCAGGAATCACTTCAACATCCTTAAACTTTCCTGTCCTTGTCCCACTGAAATGAAATGGGAACAAGGCTGAGGAGGTCCTGTGTCCTCAGGTGAGTCTGAGGGAGGCAGGAAAAGTTGTGTACCCTGACCATGCTGGACAGCCAGAAAGTAGAGGCAAATTTTCCTCTCCAAAGATGTATAATGACTCTGCAAGTATTTACACTTGACTGCAAGTGTTTGCACTTGACTGAGATTGTTTTATAGAGTGCTGTGTGTCTTATGGACTGCAGGACCAATGACACTAGGTCCCATTTCCTGCACGCCAATGCAGCTCTTCCTGCAGACTCTACAACGTGGGAACACGGAGGATACACAGAGCTCCCAGAGAGCCCCTGCGGGCTCCTTTAGAAACCCCCTTTCTTCATACTGCCAGTGGAAGAGACATCATTTATCAGACTGTTTTATCATGCAATAAGATTTGTTAACCATCTAAAAACTAAACCCAGACACCCCATAAATGAAAACGTGAATGCCTGTGTTGATTAATTCACATCTGCAAAACTTTGCAAGCAGGCTGTAACTCTTAATGAGGACCCAGGACAAATCTAAAGAACAATCTGTGCAACGTGTAGAGCACACTGATGTTTATAAGGGGGTGGGGGAATCACATCTATTACTTGGTTAGAATGACCGTCTTATATTTATGATATGCAAAGATGCATATTTATTTATATACCCTTAAACTGCTGATGTGTTTTTTAACCTCTGAAAACCAGAACTGGTATCTACAGGCAACCTCCCCTTTCCCACTTTAGCATCTTTGAATGGTACCTGAAGTGCTGTCATCATGCTGTCACGCAGCTGGTACCTGCATCTGCAACTCCGGCTCTGACTTCCTGTTTGTTTTTTGGAAACTGTTGAATGCTTCTACCTTGAAATCCCTGAACAGGCCAGTCCCTGGCTGACACAGAGCTTCATTCTTCTGCTATGTGCTGTCCCAGTGGAGGAAAGCAGCTGGAGATCCCTTGTATGTTGGGATAAGGGCCTCACTGTTCTGGAATATCCTTTGACATGGGACAAAAAAAAATACACCAAGCAGGTAGTACTGGGCTCCTCTGTAGGTCAGCTGACTGATTGGGGGTATCAGCACTGCATGGAAAAGGACTTGAGATGAATCAGCAATATAGTATGTACTCACTATGTGAGCAGAACCTCTGTCTGGGCACAGCAACAGCTGCAGAACAGCCCAGCAGGATGTAGTGGTGGTATGGCCTGCTTACAAATGAAATAGTAAGGCTGAACAATTGCAAAGGAGCCATCGAACTGTTGTCCTATGGTAACTGCTCTCTCTGAATCACATCTTAATCTTCTCAGTTTGACTTTCTCCAGAGCTTAGATACATTAGCATAATTATGCTTGCATTTCTAATGTTCAAATTTTCTTCTTAGCCTCGTGCAGCCTTGATCCAAAAGCTTCTCAAATCTCTACAAGAAATCAAGATTTTTATGTAAGCAGCAGTGAGGGATTTAGTTTTTCTAAATAGATATGCAATAGTCTCATTGCTCCGGCTGCTAGTGTAGAATCAATTTGTGACACGGGTTATATTTTTTTTTGGCTGAAGGCAATGATGTATGTTAGCTGAGAATGAATTATCCTGTTGTAGAGCCTGTAGAATGGGGGTTATTGTCACTAATACACTCCTATCCTGCACGCACACAGAGCAAACTTCTGTCACCAGATTTGGAACAAAGACAAGCGACAATGTCTAAGTTCATTAGGTGGTACCTCAAAGCCCAAAGTGTGTGTGTGTGTGTGCAGAGTATCTTACCCACTACAATAGGAATTTTGCCTATTAGGAAGTATACTCATGTAAATGCTGTTACATCATATTCAGGAGTGGCAAGCAACCCACTTTAAAGATACCTCACTGCGTAGTACATGCCTTGAACTCCAACAGAGTAAATAAATGCTAGATTATCTGATGACAAAAGTATAAAAACTGCACTAGAAAAAAGGGTAGAAGAGAAGAGGGGCAAAACCTGTGGTTTTATCTGACAAAGACAGCAAATATCTTCTAGACTGACAAAGACTAGTCTGATGAAATGAAATATTTTACCACTTTCTGGAGTTTAGATACCAAAATCAATCCTATTTAATATATTAGATCTTTACCTAAATAACTGTGTAAAGGAGATGGAAGACTTGGCCCTCAGAACAGATTTCCAAGATGCCTTCAGTCAGACTCCCACTGCTTGTTACTGGAACATGGCAGGGAAAAATCTTTCATTTTACAAAATGAACGCTTCAGGGTATAAATTGCTGTGCTTGAAGGATATTTGCGGGTATACTGATGAAGAATTAGGGCAATAAAGTAGAGTGCTGCTCCTCCCTTACTTTCTCTGGTACTATCACACTTTCAGTGCTCAGAAGGGATGTCCAAATTTGTTTCTTCTATGAGGTAATCCTTTTTAATTCATCCATATATTTAGTGCTATCTAGCTTTTCTTTAAACATCTTGAAGCCTCCAACCAAAAGACAATTCTGACTACATATTCAGTAAATGAAATTAGTAAGTTGCAGCTGAAGTCTGGCCAATCCTGTATTAATCACAAAAACACTTTATTTCTTGCTCTGGTGTGCTATTTGCGGTTTGGGAGGCTGAAAGCACTGGTTTGAGTGTTGGTGCAGGTTCTTTAGGCCTGACCTTACTTGCTTGCAGTTCTCTCTGTCTTAGGAAAAACAAACAGAAGAACGCTGTTTCTAAGAAATAAGCTGAGACTTTCCAGAAAGAAAAGATATGCAACTTTCTCTAAATGGCCATAATAATTAAAAAAACAAAACTAAAAACCAACCTAAAGAGTAACACTTCTGATTTGATCCTTTCATGCCACTAGTTTTAACATAATCATTTTTTTTTTGTCAGTATTGATTCAACAGCCTTTTCTAATGGTAAATTCAAAGGAATGAAATTTTGCTTCTAAAAATATTCTAAATCACTGACATATAAAACATTCTAAAATTGCACTTGAGGAGAAATGCACATTGTATTCTGGATGCAATGTCCTTTGCATTGCCTAAGAGCTTCAAGAAAAAATCACAAATGATGTTCTTTGCATGATATCTTGTAAAAGTCTTCTGGATCTTTCTACCTTTATAACTTGATAAAGTCTGTATTTGAGGTTGTAGTTTCTGAGAGCCCACGAACAGGTAATTAGGATTTCTGTATAATGGCTGACAACAACAGTAGTGAGAAAGCAGGAAAGACAATGGCTGTAGAAAGTTCAGAGTCTGCTGAAAACCTTATGGAGTTCCTGCTGTTTACCTGCATTTTTCCTCCCCATGGCTGTCACGACTAATTAGTTTCATGTCCCTTGGGTAATATCATGGTAATTAAATATCAGAAATTATGTGGAAAAGTGGCAGGAGATTTTTTTTGTTTAACAGTAAGCAACAAGCACTGACCTTGCCCCAGCCCCATCATATACAAACACTATAGGGCTTCCTTGTTACGTTCCCAATCATAAATCCTAATATGCCATACAAGCGTCAGCTCAGCAAAATTCAGTGAATGATACCACAGCTGCATGCTTACAAGTGGCCAGAAAAAGGGTGGAATCCTTTTTACAAATTTAGAAAGCCTCTTCAGAGAGATGAGAGACAACTTGTAACTAAACCATTTTATTGACTTTTTTGCAAAATAAAAAACACAAAATAACCACCATGATTAAAGGCCATAGACAGCATTAACCAAATGAACCAGCCACTTGGTTATAGTAGCTGATAACTAGCACAACTGGATATTATTGCATATACCTCAGGTTCATTTATATATCCCTTAGTTTGGCAAGATTACAATCATACTGTAGCTTTGGTTGTGTAAAACCTAGTAGCAATACTTAAAATGTGACTAGTTAATGTTTCATGACAACAAATACTTATCTCTTCTTAGTCTTGATGCATCTTTCCTCAGTCTTTCTTCTCTACAATTTTCATCTTCACTGACCAAGAATTAAGGAGACTATATTTGCAACTGTCACTTATAGCCCTTCTTTATCACCATACGGTGACAAATCTTTATCAGGGGTTTACCTGTCACTTGCTTGCCTTATAAAAGTCTGTAGAGCAGCATCTCCTTCCATGCTGGGCAGCTTCTACCACCCTGCAGTAGCATCTGCCAAGAATTACTCCGGTCAGAACTCAAATAGGTAGAGACGTATATGGCTTTCGGTCCAAAGCATTTCCTGACCTACAGCATGGGGGCTTGACCATACTGCCTTGCCTTTGAATACAGAACAACAAACAAACATAAACAGCTTTTCACAGTGGTATGCTGAGGTGCCAGCACAAAACAATATTAACAGACCTAATACACAATACTACCCTTGGTTACAGAATTGTGCCTGAGACACTGTATAGGATTGCATGTGTATGTCCTACGGTCTATGTATTTTAGTTTTGGTCTTTTAAAAATGCTCTCATCCCTTTGTAATCTAGTGTAATACTGCAGCTTTAGAGCAATGGTTGATAAAAAGTCATAAACACACAAGATATTTGAAAACTCTGGAGGCTTTTTCCTTTTTGCATCACTCGTGTGGAATTCCATCATTCTGCCCCAGCTTTCCGGGAATACCTGTTTCCAGAGGAAATATATGACCTACTTAAAAATAATCTAACACTTTGAATTCTATCTGGGAAAAGTTACAAAACAATTTGGATCAAACTGAAGTGATGGTGTGTGAAGATCATTCTTGACTTACAAAAGGCTATAATGCTAGATAACTCTTACTTGGTTTTGCAGCCCTTTCATTTGCTTGCACTGAAGCAAAATGGAATTCGGCATGAGGAGTGGCTGCATGGTTAAGATTTCACCGAACAAGGTAACTGCCATGCAGTAATTCAAATGCAAGCAGTATAACTGCTTTTTGTATTCAGATCCATACTAATATAAGGATATAAATTAATAAGCCCTTCTAAATGGTTTTAGAAATATCCTCTTTGATCTAGACATTTAAAACCTCTGAATACTTAGAATCACTAGATTTCACATAGCCCACATCTTCATAATTATTTGCACTTACATGGCAAATATTAGAAATACATTTGCCTGCAGTTGAATGGGTAATTATACTGCCTATTATTCAGCTAAGCAAAGATCAAGCGCTCTATAACTTGCGGTTACTGGATCTTATTCTAACCCTTTACTTTAGAAAGGAAAAATAATCACCTAATTATATCACCAATGCACAGTACTTTAAAAAACAAAACTTATACTAGGCAGCTAGATTTTTTTTTTACTAAGATGACTTTTTATGAGATACTCTAAAAGCTGTCTCTTATGACTGAGGATTGTCTATTTCACTGTAGTCGCATAGTAAAAATAGTTAAAATCTAATACAAAGCTGCTACATGGTTATTTTGTGGTTTGTAAAATAAAATGATATCCAGTTTTTTTTTCTGAACAAAATACACTAGACAGTATAAAAATATTTCCCAATTGGAGATTGAAACATTAATGCTGGATTTTTTTTTTGGTATAAAAAGAAATGTAATAATGGTAGACATTTATCTGCTTCCTAACCAAAAATATACATATGACTTTGAGGAGCTGTTCCAGGCTCACTTTCAATGAGCTTGTGCTTTTGACCCTAGCAATAATAAATGCACACGTGGAACAGAGTTTCCTGAAAACCTGAACTACATCTTGTTCCTAACAATAAGACTAACTTCTGACACTGGCTATGGATTTCCAGTTATGTGCTTTGTTCAGGCAACTACAGCAGAGGAATTCCAGAAGCACCACTTCCGCTTTGAATGGTGTTTATTCAGTGCAACATCTTCCTTTTCTCTTTCTTTCTTAACTCGCTGGTAGTGATCTTCTTCCTTTAAATACCACACAGGTGGCCAGCGATGCCTCTCAAAATATTCTTGATTATCTGATTAAAAAGAAACAAAGTCCCAAAACAAAACAGTAAGTTACACATTCAGAAACATCTTGATTGTCTGCCAGAAGCTCTACAGCTAATCATTTATCTAGCGTCTGTGTTAGCTGGCTTATCAGGAATTTCCCCAGTTTCCCTGATACGCCTTACTTATGGGGTGAAAAGTTCGAGAGCAGCTGCACCTGAGACCTCAGTCCACCAAAGAAGAATATAAAAATGCAAGCCCTCTACAGCATGTATCTTTCATCATGGAGTTTGAGAACACCTCTGCTCCTTCTAGCATCAATGAAATAGGTAAAGAACATAATGCTTGCCCAGGAATCAGGCTACTGACTATAACCTTTCCTTATAGATTAGAAGAATATATGAATGCTACACAAGATAGCTGAGCTATGAGACAGAACCTCTGCACTACCTGAGTTCATCTTTGTCTTCATATATAATGGACTGGATGGGGAGAAAGAAGGGAAAGCCTCATGAAAACCGAGGTGGAAAGTTGCTCATACCTGAAGATTTAGCTTTGATTTCCTTGCGGAATTTGGAGCAAACACTGTTGTAATTGGTGCAGATGTAGTGCAAGCACCACGCTGCCAGCTGGTTAGCGTTGTGAAACTGTAAAGAAAAAACAAGAAGCATATTCCACTTCCTGAAGTTATCATTTATTTTTCAGCCTCGACTAACAATTCAAGTTAGAATCATCCCTCTAAAGTCATAACGAAGCAAGAGCTATAATGCAAATCAGACTGTACTGCATATGTATCTTTTCTGGCACTCTGTCTATTATCATCTCAGGTTATAAAACATCACACAGCTGTACAGGGCACAGAGGATATCCTAACAGTAGTTAGACACATTACTTCTGCCTTCAGGAAGAAAAATAAAAGCAAGAACCCTTCATAAAATCAAAATTAAGTGGTGTAAGCTGCCTTTTCTTGGAAGGGGTTAAGTCCTAGTTTTGTAACAGCATTCAAGATATTGCAAGAGGCACTTGAAAGCAGCTGCAGGACATCTTGCATGGTGGTCAGCTTCTGCTGTATTTTAGTGCTACTTTAACTCCAGACTTCAAGACAAGCTGGAGCCAGGCTCCTCATTAGTGTGAAATCAAGAATAATTTGATTAAAAGATATTTTAACTTGTACTACTACAAGCTAAATAGCAAATACTACTTGTGTTTGGCAGACTGCTGTAGCACTTGTTTTGGAAAACAGATGTGTGCAGTTTAACTGAGTTGGGGGCTCTCTTTTTGCATGATCTCTGAGACTCAAAGGTCATTGAAATGTGTTTGAATACAAAGCACTCTGACTGGCTTTGAGTAGCCATTTTAAGCATTACGTCTAAGAATATAAAAAATTTTGATGTTACAATACAGGCCTAAATGTATCAACACAAACTGTACAGAGAGGAACCCAAGAATCAGTTACCATTACTCAGCTGAGCAGCTCCATTATGTTAAATTTCAGATTGTTAAAACATGGCCATGAGATTGAGGAGCTTGGAAGCTTTGAGATCAAGACTAATTAAAACAGATATTTGAAAGACAACTACCCCCAGTTTACTTACATAGATGTTTCATCTTTGAACTAATATAAAAACCTCCCTTATAATAGAAATACATCTCCGTTTTATTGTCAGTCCCTCTCAAAACTAAAGATTGAGTTTCTTAGATGCAATGCTCAGAACTAATAAGGCGCTAAAAGTTAAGTACTGCAGTTGACCAGAGTATCTTTAAAAAACAGCGCACACTAACCTGAGCCAATTCCAAATAGGACAGTACTTCTCCATCTATTGCAACGCCACTCACTGAGGCTTTTGTCAGCTCTTGTACTGCATGCTGTTCTGTTAGAGAAGAAAACTCATCAGCCACATGGGAGACAGTCACATTTCAAGGTCAGATCATCCACCACTAACAAAGAAACAAGAACCCACGTTCTTCCTCCTTATAGTGTTAACTGTAGCATTATGCAAGTGGCACATTCACCTGGATATTCTGAGCAACTTCAGTGTGGCAAAAGCCAAATTCTGGCCTTTACAGTTATGTCTGGCTATTCTTCATCATTGGTACAAACTCTCTTACTCCAACAGAGCATAGTCCATGTGAGTATCTGCCCCTTAGTCTCAACCCAAAGTATTCATTTCTGCTTTCATTCACATTTGTTATCTTTCTTACAGAAAATGAGCCTGCAACTAATAATCACTTGTAGAAGGACAAGGTTCAGCAGTTGCCTACTTCTGAGTGCAAACTTATAAATTAGAAAAATGGATCATCTGTCTCTTTTGGGTGGTACAAAAGTGATAGCCAAGTTTTTAGGCAACAGCAGACCACTGCAGATATACAGATAATGAGTATACTGACAGCACCAAGGTAGAAAAGTTCAATTCAAGTTCTCTCAGGTTAGTTGTTCCTAGGGAGCCAGCTACCCAAAAAGCTACTTCAAGGGAGTCTTCTTAAACCTTTTCTAGAAGCAAAAACATCTTAGAGGTTTGAGTGTTTATTGGGACATTTTGTGAACTGATTTGGCCCTAATGAGTTAAGCTGTTGGCAGTAGAAAACTCAAAAATTGTTTCATCAAGAATTAAATAGAATAAAATATTCTTAATAATATATGCATATTTATGCCACAACTACTTAGAAGGAATAATCAGGCAGTAAAGACTTGGTCTATCACAACTAGTGAAGACAAGATACACATTCCCGATGCACAACTGAAGGAGAGCTAGGATTTGGTACCTGATTAAAATTTGCATGCATTTTTGTCCTGTTAATATGTGTAAGCTTTGCTTCATCTGTCTCTGAGAGTTTTGGCCTTGACCATATGTTTAGAACAATGACAATTTACATACATAGAGACAAACAAACAAAAAAAAATCCCAGAGGTCTGGAGTATGCATGGATTTAATTTTAAAACTAAACAGTATCCTATCCGGTCATTTTTCTCTAAACACGTGATAGGAAACCCTCTTCCCGAAATGAAGGTTGAATAACCATGTATATACCAAAATACCCAACTCCCATTTTGGTAGTGAAAAGAGATCCAGATAGCATTTCTAAAATATATGACCATTTCAATGAGTTTTGAATTGGTTCAATTACTCCCTTTGAACAGAAATGTGTAAAGAAACACTTCATTCATTACATGATAGAAAGTCCAGTGTTCATCCTGTTTTCAGGTAAATTATTAACTTCTGAATGGATACTACAAAGGACTTACATTGTATCAAGGCTAAAGAGAAGGTTTACCCTTCCAATTCTTAAAGCACAGAATGCTTCAATGTTCTGAGACAGTTTTGCACAAAACTGAAAAAGGCAAGAAATACATTTTTACATATGAAAATATGAATTTGCATTCCAATTTTCCTTTCAGGGGAAAAAAAAAAAGTTTTCTTCATGTGCAAAAAAAATATTGTGTGTTCCAAAATCATTAAGACATGTTTAAGCTGTTGCACAAGACACTACATTGGACAAGGTCGCAAGTCCTTACCTGCTAACGCAACCAGGTGAGGAAGGCAAAACCTATTTGCCAATGCAATTAATTCAAGTGTGTCGAGTTCCTGACTGGAGGACAACTGCTTGGTGTACAAGTAATCTAAAACTGCTTGCATGGAAGTCTTGTTTATGTTGGGCAGAACTACCTGGACAAGATATTAAAAAATAAAGAGTTGTTAATAATTGATGTTTTTTTCATATAAGGGCCATATATTACTTTTGCCACTTTGCTGGACTCTCTTTCTCTTCATTGTAGAAATATAAGGAAAACATTTTTCAATTAAGGAATTCATCATTAAAGTTCAAGAAGCTGCCAACAGGTAAGTCTGCGTCCAGAGTCAGATCCTTTGTCAGTGTATGTACAGGCAACTCGATCAAGTTGGACCCACATCGAACAGCGGATCTGCACAATGCTTTCTAACCTGCAAATGGACAGCTTTGTGGGAAACATAAAAGCCACTGGGCACTTCCCATGCCAAACCTCCCTTGGTAGGCTTCTGTAGGAATGCAATCTAATCTGCTCCTGGCAAGGGATATTCTAGGGATTCTGTGAATAATCGAAACCAAAGGATAACAGACCAACCAACAAAACAGCCACCACTCCCCCACTCCCATCCCAAACAAGCAAACGTGCACACACACAGAACCAAAAAAGCCTTCTCAGGCTGTTTAAAAATAAACAAAGTATCAAAGTAAATGATGGTTGGAAAATGACTGAGAACTAAAGAAATGAAGCAAAGAAAATACAAACCATTTCTGTAATTAGCACAGCAAAATATTGTGCAACAAAACTGCCAGGACTGAGATAAAAGTTATTTAATTTCTCACCAGCACAACCCTAAATCCTTTTCACTGAAGGGATGCCTAAAAGAGGAAGGAGAATTAGAAGACCTCACTTTAACCTATCACTGTAGCACCTCAACTGCAGTTTGCGTACGTGATCATTCCTTCGAGGAGCAGGGTGAACCTGATTCTTGAGGGTCTCAAGGTTGCAGCAGGTAAGCGTGCTTTCAATACCCAGGACAGCTGACTCATTTAATCAGCAATTTGTAATGTACCTCTTTGCAACTCAAGAGATGCTGCTGGCCCTGAAGAACTCACTGCGCTATTCTGAAGAACTTGCAGTTAAAAAAAAAAAAAGGCAGAGCAGAAAAATAATAATAGAATTATGATGAGAAATTAGATGTGTGTGCAACTTAATCTGACTACTTGGAAGGAGTCAGCACATAATTCCTGCTAGAACTGAGTTCACTGTTCCCATATAGCTTGCAGTCAAATTTGGGGGGCTTGGGAATTTTTCTGTCAGCTCTATCTGGGTGGGTGGGATTCAAGCCCTGATTTGTTAGTACCGAAGCATGCTCTCATGCATATCAGCCACTCTGGGAAATGCTCAGTTCTCCAAGCAAGAGCAGCTAGTTGTAAACCTCATTCATTATTCATATGTTTTGCTAATGCAGAGAAAAGAAAATTCTGTGAATGAGTTGCTACAATGTTGTGTCCCAAATACAAAAAAAAAAGATCATTTTGTTTTTGTAAAGCAAAGAAGAACATTAAATTAATATCTACATGTATTTTAAAACTTCCAAATTCATTACTGAATGCTTTAAACTCTACGAAAATTGGAAACTTTAAATTTAAAGTTTAAAATTTTAAATTGGGAAGATGAGCTAAGACTGTCAGATTTATCATTAGAAATAGGCTGGTAGAAAATTTATGTGTATTCTTCATTGCCAAATGTTGCTTGCTACAAGCAAACTATGTCTTTTTTTTAAATGAACCATTTCTTGAATATGCCTTTGGCAAAGGAATTGTTTACAGCTGTATTAGAAGAAACAAGAAAAACTGAAGTAGAACATAATCTTCCTGAATATTAAATACAAAAAACCCTCAACTCTTCAAATGAATGAGACCCTTGAAGATGGTAAGAAACAAAAAAATATTATTAAAAAAAATCAAAAACTGGTTATGGATAAGACATAGAGAAAAAAATGCTAGCAGGATGTTTAGAATTTGAAAAACAGACAACAAAAGCACCTGAAAATACAAGGCTTCTGTTGCAAAATCTTAATTCAAAGCATTGAGATCCTTTATACAGCACTTTATGTCTACTTTACTCTAGAGAACAAGCCAATGCTGTAGAGAAGTTGAGCTCAGTTTCTGTCAAAGTACTGTGAAGCCAGCTCCCCTCTCTATCTTCCACATTCTTTAACATTTTTTTCCTTTTATATTCAATGTCTCCTGTCTCATGTATTCTTTGAAATGCTTCTGATTGTGTAAACATTCATTCACACAACTTTAAAACTTATTCTAAAGAAATAAAGAAATTAATATTTAATTTGTTCCATATTTAATATTTTACAGGATTTCAGGTTTTAAGTGCATGCTCCAACACTGGAGAAAATCTCATGCCTTGTGGAAAATGTGTCATCATCCTAGGAATCCTAATTTAATGCCTTAAGAAGAAAAGTAACCCATGTCTGCAAGAGAAGGAAAGAATAAATATAAAGAATCATTCCAGGGATTAATTGCAACTGTTCAAATAGCTACTGAATGACGATTACCCCAAATCCATCACACATTATAAGCAAATGGACAAATACCTCACTGTTCAAGCTTTCAATAAACGATCCTCCAAACATAGCAGACATCCATTCACAGCTACAGATCAGTAGTGGCTTGTGGGCATTTATGGTCCCGTCATCCAATTTAAATGTCACATCTGTCATGGGAACAAAGAAACAGGCATGCTGCAAGTCTGTGCTTAAAGTGAAACTCCGCCTCAAGAATGCATGTTTCAATTGCACTTTTTAAACTGGGCACTTCTTTCACTTTTTCCCCACTCAGATATAATTCTAGGTTTTTTATACAGTTAAGTAAAAATAAAACCTTAAAGCCTCACTTAAAAGAGAGATATTGGATGTTCAACACTTTGGAAAATCGGGTCGCTTATTTAAAAGCTTCTGTATAGATTTGGAGAAGTTAAACTCCAGAATCCTAGGCTGGCAAAGTTGGTCCTGAGTAACACTGTAGCTTTGGTCTCATCCTTCCTCTCAGAACAATGTAAATTGTCACAGTTTTTGAAGTCTGTGAAGAGACAGCAACATGAATAACAGAATTAGTACTTGTCCTGTTGAAGCCTGTATTTACTCACCAGAAAATGTCCCTTTGCAAAGGCACTCTTTTATCCGATTAGCTTTTCTGACGTGAAATGCTTTAGTAATCTCTTGATTCATGAAGGCTTCTTTATTCATGATATTCTCCACCATCATTCGCAAATCAAATACTTCCAAGATCTCAGCAATCTGAGCTAGTCTTGTGAGATCTTTTTCATTTTCATCCAGTTGCCCTGTGTATAAAAACTGCAGAACAGTTCTAAAAGGTCCAGCCTGCACAGATGAATCCATTTTTACCACAGTTACAGGACACATCCTATTTGAGACAGGATTCAGTTGCATTTCCTTATGCACACTAACAAACCCTTTTCCCCAGGATGACAGAGATTTTGCTGTAGAATTTGTTTCACCAGGTTCGGGTTCAAGTGTGTTTAAAGAGTCAGTACTTTCTGGTGCAGGAATTTTAACATCAGCAGATTTCAAGGATGTCTCTTCACTGTCATAATTTGTCTCAAGGTGACTTGTCAAAACATCCTTACTTGTATTTTCTTTTTTACACTGTGTTTCATCCAAGTCTGGACTTCCCTCACATTCCATTAAGAAAAGGTCGTAAAATTTTGAAGAGGAGGTAGCTAGGTAAATCTTGTGAGCAAAAATGTAGTCCTGTTCCTGGAGAACAAACATAACGTCTGCGCACAGGGGGCTTTCCAATAAATATCCAGCTTCGTTCATGTTCAGTACGGGACACTCGGGAATTTTGATAACTGGAGGAGGGGCTTTTGGAGGTAGGAATGGAGCCTGAAGCAAAGGTTTTTGGACCTTCTTCAAATGAGATTTCCAGAACTGCAGGTGTCTTCTGGAGATCAGGGCAGCTCTAATTGCATTGTCAAACACATCTTTAATTCCAAATTGGTCAAATACACTGGTTTCATAATATGGTATCCCAAGCTCCTTGGCAACCTCTCTGCCTCTTTCTGGTGGCAAAATATCTCCTCTTTTGATCGGCCTAGGGTTAAACAAAAATAGCTCTCCTCACACACTGTGATCATCACAAGGTTATGTCAGAAAGCAAAGAATTTTGCAAAATGTGTCAGCACCAATTCTGAAATAAATATAATTTAAATGAATACAAAATACAAAATAAAGCCCACAAAGCTCTTTGGAAATCCAGAACTGCTGTCTCAGAGAGTTTTAGAATAGCACATAGCTGTAATTCTGTTCAAGGTTGGTGGTTTCTCTGCAATGCATCTCTGTTACTAAAAATATGTATAAAATCGTTTTCACAAAATGGAGTAAGCACTCTCTGTATTAAAGGAAAATTTACAATAAGAAAATTTGATAGAACGCTTGAGAACTCTCATTATTAAAATAAAAAATTCCTAAAACACCTTTCTACTCAGCCATTCAATTGGTATCTTTCTTTGTATACATACTTTAAGCTCAAGGGGAAATTCTCATGACAGAGATGCCACAAATACAGCTAAATATGAAAAGAGAAATATTTCTTAAGCTTATGCTTTGTAAAGCAAATTATGGTAGCCTATGACAAAGTTGTAACAGAACAAGCACTTCAAGAGACAGGCTCTATTTTGGCTGGAGAAGCATTATGTGGGATCTCATGAATTTCCAGAGCAGCTCAAGTATATGATATGGGGTAAACAAACCAGAAAACAATCTGGGCTGGGATCCAGTTTCCCAACAAAAAAAATCATCTCACCAGAAGATATGACCTCAACGGTGCATTCTCTGAACACACCATATTGGACAGACACAAGCTGGCAAAGACTTAACACGCTCCAGACAACAGCTTGCTTTTGTTGCCAGCTAATAATCAGTTCAGGTGGCAGAAGTCTGTGCTAGACATGTAGAATACTGATTCAAACTTTATTAATAGTGAAATAATAAAGGAGGGTTAGGGCAGAAAAAGAATTTTAAGTTTTGAAAAAAAGATTATCTTTTAAAGAGTCAACCAGAAAACCCATCCCACCCACCCGAAGAAGTAATCTGTTTACAAAAATAAACCTAAGAAAAGCATATTACCAAGTCAAGAATTTGAATACAAGGCAATGCGAAGTTTTATAAGAATCCATGAAATATTAATTCAGCCTCTTCATGGATATTTGTTACAATAAATTCTTTCATTACATTATCCCAGATACTTCCATGAATCTGGTCTCATTCAAATTCATACAAAATGTGGAAACCGGAAGTAAGCAGGAACGTGTGAATGCTTCCTTTTTGTATCTGGGAAAAAACAAAGCTTCCCTAGAAGAACCCCCCACTCTCCCTTTATCCTAGAACTTAAAAAAAATAATAATTTGCGAGCACTTAATTTTCTGGCATGATCTGGGATTACATTTACAGAAGAAAAATGCATTGAGAATTAAGAAAACATGAACAGTATCTTTCCGTTTAAAACAGTATGTGACAGTAGTGACAGGATGGGACATGATATACATGTTCGGGTAGAGAATGACATATACAAAAATCTCCGGTAATCATCATTATCTATAGTAGTTTCCAGCCACCCAAGCAAGATTAGATGTCCAATGTGCAAAAACATTGTGGTGAACATATAATAACAACTCTGTGTGTTAACTAACCAGCTCAAACAACAGAATTAAAAAGATGTAAGCACATATATTAACATTTTAGAAAAAAAAAATGATATAAGACTCTATCATTTCTCTTTGGAAAGTATTATACCTGATTAACAAAATAATTTTCTTAATTCTTATTTTTGTTTAAACTTTACCTTGCCAAAGGCCGTCTGGCTCTGTTAACAGCCTCAAGATCTGCATAGCGGAGATCTAGTTGGCAGCCCACCAGAATGACAGGTGTGCGAGGACAGAAATGCTTGATTTCTTGATACCACATTGTTTTCACATGATTCAGGGAATTAGGATTAGCAATTGAAAAGCACAGAACAACTACATCAGACCTAGAAAGGCAACAAGAAGACATCAGTTAAAACCCAACAAGCACGCTTTCCACTGTAGCTTCACCTATTTTCGTAACTCCAGCTTGAAGCTACTCCACTCTATGCTTTGAACAATGCTCTGACACCCAGACTATCAGAATACATGTTGTTCGTGCAAAGACTTGATAGAAGCTATGCATATCATCACAAAAGCATGGGAGCACAAAGCCACGTACCTAGGAAGCACTGCCCCTCAACGCTGAGAGATGATCTCTGCACATATAAACAGAGCAGTAAGCAGAGAGATAGAACTTGCCATTCTCTGCTTTTATGCTACAGTTATTCACAGGCTGTCACTGCTTGAGAAATAATTCTGCTGATGGGGAGCCTAAACGGCAATTCAAGGATCACTGGTGCTTAGGAGTTAGAAAGGAGTTAGGCAAAACTTTAGAACAGCCACACAGGCAGACAGATCTCTTCTGAACTTGTCACGGAGAAATACCTTTACTGCACCCTTTTAGATTATAAAGCTGTCTCCTCTGCAATGCCCTTTGTACAGCAGTACCTCCAACATCTTTAATAAAGAACCTGTTAAAAGGACAAATTACTGCAGAATTTACAGCAATGACCACTTCTACAGTACAAGTAAAAATAAATGTTACAATGGAAATAAAGCACTGCACAGGACAGTACCTCAAATCAGTGCAAGCAGGAAAATATTTTAAAGGTTTTTGGAAAAGACAAAGTATTTCGCTAAATAAAACTGCTTTATAAGGTGTAAGTGTGAGAATTAAGGTTGGCAGTTCAGCCACCAAACAATCACCTAACTTGTCAGAGCTAGCACCCTAATGCAGAGAAATGCTTGAGTACTTGTCTCAGAGCATTCCTAACTTGGGGCAACTTCATTATTTATAAGCTAGGATGGGATATTACAAAGCGGTTCTCAAGCTCTTGGGTCTCTCATGAGAGAATAAATAAACAAAACAAAACAAAACAACAACAAAAAAATGTTGAATTGAAACTCAAGAAAAAATGAGGGGAAGGGACATTTGGAGGGGTCAACTTATTCCTAGATAACCGTCAGCAGAATAACCTCGGCAATACCATGCCTCATTTCCATTACTCTTGAATTTAGCGCAAATGTGTTTTGTCTGCAGTTTGTGTAATGTACAGAGCAGGAGCAGTGAATCTTAACATTCACCTTTTAAATAATGAAATACCTCCTCAGTGCTGCTTTCTACATTTCACTGAGGGCACAGATATATCCAGCCAGACTGTTTCTAAAGATAGCTGCATACAATACAGGTACTGCTGGGAGCATAAATTTCATGCAAGAGGAATGCTCCGGCTCTGGGTTTGTACCTTATATAAACTGCAATCCATCTGTCATATCTAGAGACAAGGCCTTTTCAAAGTGGAAAGCTATCTGCTAAATAGAGAGAGGTAAGTAGCCAATACAAAGGTCTTCTATGTAACTGAGGCATACATCGATTAAATTCAAACTTGCTTTATTCAAGGTCACGTCAAAACACAACCTAGACCCCCACAGACGCTTCCTTAGCTCCCAGAAAGGAGTAATCAATGAACTGCTAAGATGAAAAATTTGTGTTACGCGTATTCTGATCTGGTCAATTGTTTAATTCAAGATGGTCAGAACTGCCAGAGGCAACTGCTGTCTGTCTGTCCAACCCTAACTATGACTGAGCATCCTGGAGAAACAGTCTGTCTTGTTCAAAACTTAATACCTAAGCCAAGTAATTGCCATCCTGAGTATCCAGCCCTCCTGATGCTACAAAGCATAAGACACGCAGCATTGCAGCTCTGCAAACCAGAAGGAAACAGGGCTCCAGGAGCTCGCAGGCAGGAGATGACAACAGCTGCCCTGCAGCACTGCTGCTGGCCACACGCCTGGGCTCCTGAGATAGTCGGGGCTGAAGCCCTGTTCCTTGGGGTAGCCAGCCCCAGACTACCCAGCAGACTGGCCCCAGGGCAGCCCTGTGGCCTGGCGTGGGGTCCAGCCCCTGCCAAGGAGTGTCACGTCAGCTCGTGTGCTGAGCTGCATGTGCTTCCCGAGCAGCTCATCACCTCCGAACTTCCCTGGGTGACCACAAAACCAAGCTGGGGGAAGGCTTCTTCACCCGTAACTCCTAATGGGACAAGGAACTGCACCAACAGGACATTTCTCCTTATTGCCTTCTGAATGAAGCAAAAAGCAGAATGAAGAGGTATTTTTTTTTCCATGCTTTATTTATCCTGTGTTAAAATCTGGATTTTCCCTTAAAATGCATATGCTCTGAGTTCTGTACTGTAAACAGCCCTGTGCCGTGAACAGGATGGATGGGAAATCACTGGGTAGCGACAGAGGTCACAGACTGAACCAGCACCACAGCAGGGGCTGCTCGCTCCTAAAACACACCCACCTTATCGCAAGAAATTAAGTTTTCATTCAAGTCATGAACATGATTTGCACTGCTAGCACAAAACAGAGACAGAAAACTGTGAGGAAGTTTAACTGCCTACACAGGACTGTGAACATTTGGCAAAAACGGACCTTTGGAAACTTTGATTAAAAAACCTACATTTCATGTTAGTGCCAAAGGCACACTTACAACTTGCCAACTTCCCAGTATAAAATTTGGTTTGACAACTGTTCATAAAAGCAAGAACCTGCCAGGTTACAATAAGGCATTAATATTTCCCAAATAGTAAAAAATATATATTCCCAGGGAATGTAAAAGGATAGGATTTTTTTTTTAAATCTGATTTATTGCCATTTTTGTGTGGTTGGTTATTGAACAACACAGAAGGATGAATGAGTTTTACTTTCACTTTCTTCTTTCTCACTGTAGCAGTATATAAAAAAATGCAAGCTACTTTTTTTCAAAAAAGAAATTTCATAACCAATTCCCAATAAAATTCAGGAATGATTCAAGAAAGATTTCCACCGACTTGAAAACCTAGAAGTGTTCTAGGAACACTTCTCCAGCACATTCCTCCTAGAGCACCAACCGAGATGAGCAACACAGAAGACACTCCTTGCATGCACTTTTGTCAAATGCAGTAGAAGCACGTGGTTATACTTAAGGCATATGCTGATGTTTGATACTGAAATACCAGAAGAAACAAAGGTAAGTATTACACACAAAAAAAAAAACAAAAACACAAACACAAACCACCAGCAAAGAGAAACAGTAGCTTGGATATCCAACGCATTGTTTTGTAGATTCAGTTGTTTGTGTTAGAAATACATAACTGATTTATTTTTAAATTCTGCTTTCCATAGGCTTATCAGAAGAAACTATGAGTCATCTATTCTTATTTGAAACATCTAAGCATACCACCAAACTCGTAATTTCTGCATGACTTGCTCCATTGTGGGACCAGCCAACAGTGCAATGCTCTGCACCACCAGTGCAAGAGAATGAGTTTCTTTCTACTCACTGGGGCTGCAAACAGGAGGGAGCACAATGTGGACATGGAGGACTTCAAAGGTGGATAAAAAGGGAACAGGTTCTCTAAGCTGTAATCAACATTATCATCACCACTCACGTTATCATCTCCTGGCTGACCAGTCTCCTGCATTGGAGTCACGCATTAAAGCACAAGAGCATTAAAAATGCTCCCCACAGAGTTGGGGAAACAATTCTTAATGCAAAACACTTGCATCTCAAGCCAGCCCAGCTTGGCCTAAATGTAGTTAAGAACAACCTGTAGGATGCTTTGGTAGGCAAAGAAAGCATGTCATAAACATTCTGGGATGCAACCTGTCTACAAACATAGGCGTTACCTCGATGCATTCAGTGATATATATCCAAACCTCGATAAGAAGAACTTCTGACAGAAGAAACAACCTCTTTTAGACTTCAGAGAATGAAAAAGAGAACACCATCTCTAGCAGGAATCAGTACATGGTGCACTGCCATCTTGGGAGTTCCTACTGTGTGAGATCTGAACCGTGTAAGATGTACAGAGAGCACTCCAAGTCACTGCAGAAGAGCAAGCAGTACAGCACAAAGACAAGCCAATTTTATCTTAGCTACCTCAAGATTCAGCAGTAGTCAAACTACAGAAAACCACTGTAACCACCTGAAGTTTCTCAGCAATCACTACGATCAGAAACTCTTAACGTGGGGGAGAAAAGGCAGTGTGTTAGCTGTGTGACAAGCCTTTCTGAGAGAGTTGTTAAAAGCAGCAGAGAGTTAGTTTTCTACACGAGGCTCTTTTCTGTAACATACTCCATTGGTTTGGGACTGAGATTTCGAAAGACTCATCTGCTTACATGTTCTGTATGTTCCTGAGCTGGCATAATGAGCTGCACTGCAGAGAAACTTACACACCACACTGGTGAGCCATCTCTCAATGACAAACTGCTATCCATTTTCATCTTTCCTAATACTTTTATTTTAGACAGAACTTCACGGAAACAGCAGTATTAAATGGCATCTCATAAATTCTATGGCAAGTGTGCTTAAAAGTTTAACATTCCATAGTCTGAAACTAGAGTTATAAACTGTAATGATGGCTGCAGATATGCTAACGGGTTTATGTCTCATTCAAAAAACAGGATGCCTTCTGAAATGTACACGCTGTATTACTTAGGAAGAGGTTCTCTCCAGTTTATAATTTACGAGATACTGGCAAGAACTGCTGCACGCAAGAATTGCTGGTCACGTGTACGGGGTATCATTTGTCATATAGTCATGGAATAATACTGTTTGCTTTGTAAAGGCGAAGGAATAAAGCTGAGGAATACAGAATGTGAAGAGGAGACATGTCTGATCTGGAAATAAATGCAAGGAGTGGGAAAGCAGGCAGAAGAAAGGTCGAACTGTATTGCTATGCTATATTCATGTCTTTCTATGTTAGAAGTATACTTCTTATTTTAGAGAGCTTAAATGAGACCCAAAAAGAGTCAAGTCCAACAGAATCAGTTTAAGGATAGACAAGTTATATTTTGTATGACAAGAAGTCTGTTATACATGCTTATTCAAATGAAACTTTAAGAAGAGACTATGGGGAAGGGAAAAAAAAAAGTTAATTTCTCCTCTTGTTTTTTTTCCCCTATTTCTAGGTATCAGCTTTCTCTGATAAGAACTGGGGTCAAAGCAATGGAGTCTATTCTTAGAATTTTATAGAATCTTAGAATTTTAGAGATTTTTTTCTTTGATAGAAGTTCATCCAAACTGCTAGACTCACTTGACCATTACAACTAATCCTTAGATGTTTATTTATCAAATAAAAGTTGTTTTGCTTTTGATTCTTCTGCCCTCATTTTTTCCTTATACACTTCCCATAATATTCCCCTGTGATTCCTCAGAAACCCATGTCACAGCTGAACTCATCCTATTTCAGACAGAATTGGACACAACCTATCTCTAGTGTCCACCTGCATAGTCTTTCAACCACCTGAAAGCAAAGATTGTGTAGGGCAGCCTGGGTTCAAACACCAGCTTCTGCAAAGTTCACAAACACAGGAGGCTCAGGCTGTAGAAGACCATCTAACAATTACATCCAGAATCTCATTTACAAAATCCTGCCATATCTCCATGTTGATCCAGGTACATTTTGAAGAGAGAGATAGAACGAGATACACTCAGTTATACAACATTTTTTCATGCATGCATCTCACAGAGCTGCAAATAAATGAATAAATAGTGCAGATAGCTATAAGCAAGGCTGATAACATGTTTTAAGTGGACTCAGTTTTTAGTAAATGCAGTTGCAGCCATCACATGAAATGAGAAGAAAGTCGTTAAGTGACTGGTGAGCATAACAAAATGACCTGAAGACACAGGACTTATGTGCACACACTCAAAACAGATGAGTCGATAGGAAAACTAAAATGCAGGGGGTGCCTGGCATGTGAAAAACTGAAGGTATCTGGGTAAGGCAGGGCAAGACCATGCAATGCCCTGGATGTGAGCAGGAGAATCAATTAGTTCTATACTTTACCGACTGCAGTGAAGCTTCTTAAGTACGGGTGTAATGTGCGAAACTGTCAAAATGCCCTGAAATATATTCAGATTGGGTGGTGAGTAACATGCAGATCTATTTCTCAAGTTTCTGTAAAATCATTTTTAGTAAGAAACAACAGTAATAAGAAGATGATAAAGCTACCTTTAGGAAAATTACATATTTCAAGACTGTGCTTCAAAAGTGGAAAACTATCCCATACATTCCTTACAAACAATGCATATTCTGAAGTGCAAGCATTTAAAAATCTCTCCTATTTCCTTTGAGGTACTCATGGGAAAGTAGTGGTGCACGTACAGAGAATGACAAAAAAAAAAGTTTTGTATCATGAAGAAGCATTAAAATACCTCAACCTCCACAGCAGGAAGCTGTAAGAACTATTCTTATTGTCCAAATGCCTGACCAGCAATAGTGCTAAAAAGAATGACAAAATTGTGTGGAACAATATAACAAGGAGAAAATAATTTTATTTTTAATTTAAAGGACTGCTTACACAGTTTGGGGATTTGCTTCATTTTATTGCTGACTATAAGAATTAAATTTACCTATAACTCTGGTTCAGCATATGCATATGAAAAATGCAAAAATACAAGGTGCTAAATAGAACTTGCAGCTGAAATAGGCTGCCTGCAAGCTACCCTAGCATGATAGTGGGCCAATTTTTACCAGCCTCAACTCAGTAAAACTCTCCTTGGAATCTGGCATGTTTGCACCATACACATCCATAATATATGTTACACACATCCACTCCTTCCCCAGGAACAGAGATTTTGATTACTTCATTCCTAACACAAGAAAAAAAAAAAAAAGACAAATAGAATTCTAGAGATAGTTAACTGAAGCTGAAATTCTTAAATTTTCATATCAAGGTTTATAAAAGCAAGACACAAAGCCTGAACACCAAGTCAGTGGAGAAGGATAGAAAAAGAAAAAGCCAACAAGAGAGACACCGGAACTCATACCATAAAAAGGGACTGATAATGATTTAGCTAAGAATGTTTTTGTCAGCTGACTGCTGCCTTCAGATGAAAGATAAAATAATTCACAAAACAATGGACAAAACAGACACACGGAGAAAGGTGGATGTTGCAAGCTTATTTTCTGTTATTGTACAGAAGCAGCTTACATCTGAGAATTACAGAGAACCAATCAACTTTCATCCAAGATACTGCAGAAAAATAAAGGAAACAAATGAACCCCTTCTTAACTCCCATCCCATCCTCTTAAAAAATACCAGGAACTAATGTTCCAATAAAAAACACAGCTTAAAAGAGGTAAAAGAGATTTAGCTAATGTGTCATCTAAATCTATGGTATTCAGTAGAAGAAGAAATGTTTAAAGGGAGGGGATGAACGTGAGGATGGAAAACAAACAGAAAAAGGAAGATTCAAACCAAGATCCTAAAGTTAATTAAAAGCATGATTCCTTTTAAGTGCTAATGAAAGACAACAATAGGAACAAGACGAAGAGGGAGGCAAAAATCCTACAGAAGAGGAGAGAATGATGGGTTTTGGTTTGCATCCAGTATGAGAGTGACTTCTGAAGTCATTGAATACATGAAAATTGAACATAAATAAAGACATATTTAGCAGCATCTGTTAATCTGGGGAAAAAATATGGAATACCGTTATTTTTGCTTTTCTTGGGCTATCCCCCAAACCAGCATATTATTAATTACTTTTTCAAAAGTACGTTAAAAAACAACAACAAACACACAAAACCCAGCAACAACTGTTGTCAGGAAGCTTCCACTGGCAAGTTGATGTCAACAAGCTATTGATAAGTGAATTGAGTTTAAAACACATATCTTTTTGTGCAAACGACACCTTTTTGTGCATATTCTGATACATTTATGAAGAAATCCAGTCTGAGATCCTGAGAGCCTTGGTGTAGAAAACAGCTCTAGAACTCTACCTAGCACACACACAAGAAATAATTCACTGAGATAAAGATTTCTACAGAAAGTCATTTCCCAGGTTTAGCATTTCTGAGAGGTTCTGGTTTTTCCTTGCAGTACTCAGGATAAAGCCCATGTCCTCTTCCCATTGCCTCCCCCAGACAGTGATTTGTGAGAGCAAAGGAAACATGGAAAATTATGAAATAGAGTAAATAATAGTTGATAAATACTTTCACTCAAGGAAGGCTTGAAGTACTACAGCTCTCTCTTTATTCTAGATACATATCTGTTAAACTGAGTCTCAGACCCATTAACATTCATTTGGCACATAATTGCCTTTTTAAAGAAGGATTCCTAACAGCAATTCCAACCTCTTTCTACTTACAATATGGAACTAGGATGGGATGCAGAGAAGACATAGTAGATCTGCTTTGATTTTACTGCTTTAGGTACATGAAGTGTATACTTTCCCACTGACTGAGTGGGAAAGCCTCAAACGTCAGTGTACAAAATGAAAGAAGAAAAAAATAGTACATGCACACTCCCTATCAAAACAAAATCTCTTGAGGATGCAATCTGTCTATGAACCTCTCTGCTTATTCTAGTCTTTCTCGGGGCTGATCGGAATCAAACACAAAAGAAAAAACATTTCATATCAAATATCAAAAATGTTCTTTACATTTCTTCAAAACTGCTTGGTGAAGAACCTGAATAGCCTATAAACCACTGCAAAGTAGAGAAGGCTCACAATATTTTTGTATTGGAAGATGATTGAAGATACTGCACACTATTTTTGTTTTTGTGGTAGCAAAAGGAATCAGCAAGGGCAAACACACAGATCTGAAAGCAAGTGGATTCCCCACCAGCTGACCCTTTGTCAACAAAGCAAGAGACTCTTGTGTCTGTTAAGTGCTACTGCTGCAGAGACACATCTCTGATGCTCCCCTCCAATCCATGTCAGTAAACGGCTCGTAAGGTATGTGGAAAGAGAATTATTGTAATATAAGAACAAGGATTCTCATGACAAGAAGTCCTGCAGAAGTGTGGGCTTTTATTCAAAACACTCCTGAAACCTTGGCCTTTCTCTGAAGAAAGGAGAGGAGCTTTTGGCTCAATTCTCAACGTAGACAGTGAGTGATGGGGACGCTGACCTATCTAAAGGCCCGGTAACTCTGCAAAGACACCCACCTTGTCCTAATCTTGCTGTATTTCCTGAAGGCAAATACCATTTCACATCAAATTTACCTGCTGTTACAGAAATACCATTATGACTGTATTTTAAGAAAAAGTAAACGAATCAACCTTTAAACAGATTGGCAGAAATCTTTAAATAACGGTGATAAATCCCTACTCATGGAATCATTTCAGCAGCAGTCAGAAGGTATATTTTTGTGGATTCAATTACATGGAAGTAACTGGTTAAGGGAATTGTAATCACACAGAAAAAGACAAATACACATGTTTCTTTGTGTACATAGAATACCCATAAGGCTTAGGAAATCCATTCACAACAGAGAAAATACTCTAAACATATTTTAAGAGGCTCTGTCAGCAGTCTCACAGAAAGGCTCATTCACATTTATAAGTCACGAGGAAAAAGCTGTTTTCTGCCCATGCTGTATGAACAGATTTTGTTTGGTCTACAGCTCATATTTAAGTCGCAAGTAAATAAATCATCCTGGCTGCATTAGCTGACAAACCACATTCGTAGTATTGAGGATAAATATTTGTTTGGGTCTGAATTAACTCTTTGCAGATTTGTGCTCATGTTTACACATACTTGAGCTGCATGTATCAAGAAATTTATTAATCAAATTGTAGTCAAACATGTTTACCTGGAAAAAAATAAAGGAAGCAAAAGGAAAACAAGTGCAAGCCACTTTTTTCCATTTGTCTTTTAGAATTAGTTTGAACACAATTACACGTTGTTCAAACAAAACCAAATTGGACAGGAGGACAGAGGCTTAAGAATGCTGACAAGCCGACAGAAACGTAAATGTAGATGTTCTCATGTCTTTAAAACATACAGTTCTGTGCCCCCCAGGAACACCGGAACGTAATAGCAACTTCAGCTTATATAAAGTTCCCACTTCATTTGCAGTCTTACAGAGTGCAATAGCTCTGAGACTATGCTGTTACTGGATGAAGAGGTGACTAGGTGCTGGAAATGAATATGCTAATCTTAACAAAGACATGGTATTTGTGTTATTGTCACTTTGGAGTGATTTTGCATCAAATGAAACCCTGCAGGAGAGTATCACCAGGTGACTGACATCACGTGGTGCCTAAGCTGAACTGGATACCTCCAAAACTAAACCATACACTCGAGTTTAAAGAAAAACAACACCAAACCAAAAAACCAAAACCGTAACACTATAAACCACTGCAGAAAATATTTCTACAAGTCCCTCCAGCCACCTCCCTCTCCCTCCCTTAGTCTGCCAGGATCTGTTTCCCAAAGCTCCTGTAGGAACATGATTATTAAACTGAACACCACACAGCAGAACGTGAGCTGGATCTCACACTCCACACACCCATTTTAAAGGATGTCAGTACAAACATTAACTATTGCATTCTCATTAACACCAAAATGTTTCTCTTTTTCTCTCACATGAAAAAATAGCAGTAAAACATTCCTTTAATCATTCTCTTTTCACAGTTCTATCTGTGAAAAATAAAGAATTAAGAAGGATTTATCTTTGCTGCAAGTCCTGCTAACTGTTCACCCTGTCATCTATAGCATGATCTATTTATAAAACGTTTTGCACAACTATAGGGAATAATATTTTTCAATGAGCAACAGGTGAATTAGTGACCTGCTGCTTCTCGTTACACCATGTTTAAGACAACTAGAGGTCTTGGCTGAAATAAACCTTTCCTTGCACAAGGAGCATAGGCATAAAACAATTTTGAAGGAAACTGAAAGGATATCTCATTAAATGATATTTCAGGCAATCAGAAGCCCTGGGTACTTGGAGATGTAGCCTTGAGTGGTTTGGCATAAACTGCATCTTTAACTGTACTGCCTCACCTAGGAGTAGACTAGTTCAATATACTAAGGTAATTTAAAATCAATTCCCATAAATGTGAACATTCAATATTTTTACTGAATGGTAAAATGTTCAGAAATGCTAAAACAGATAAAATGCTAAACAGCTGATTCAAAATAAAACTAACTTTAAAAAAAAAGAAAGAAGTACCACCTGATCAGTGCTTACAGTTAGGAAATATTACAACTGAAACTCTATTTAGAAAATAAATTCTTTAGAGATTCCAGTTACATACTAGATTAAGAGACTTGCAGAAGAAAAACCACTAACAGCACCCTAAGTTTCCAGAACAACCTTTTTAAGTTGACCAGGGTATAACAGACCTGATTCTACATAGGTTCGATTCTGGTAACATCACAAATGAATCCCTGTGTTCACATGCTTAATCCCAAGAGATCTCAAGTTCTGCACAGCCCCCTTGGTTTTTGCAGGATTAGGCGCTAAGCATGTTGTTTCCCCCCCTCTCCTGTCCTGTCAGTAAACGGTGGATCAGAGTTCAGAACATGCCTGATTTTGTTCTCTTAATCTCCAGTAATCTTCTCAGTGACACAGTATCTGTTGCAGAATATTAGGAGGCCACACCAAAGAGGAATGGTTAGAGGAAATGTTAAGTTACATCCGTATTTATCAAAGTAGGCTCCACATGCTGCCAAATGTTAAAACAGTATCTACTCACATACTTGAGCAACACTGTTTTTAAGGCCAATGTTACCTTAAAGCCACACACAGTGATTATTGACAAATGGTACAGGTTTTGTAGCCCTGGACTGCTGCAGTGCTGCCTTAGCTTCTGATGCAAAGTTCAAGCTAATTCATGACTCTTAAAATAGACCACTAACACAGGGCTGTATACAAAGGATGGTCTGTACCAACTGCTGTGCAGACTTTTACACTGTGAACATTTAACTGACTGATTCAACCAGCAGAACCCTCTGCAGTGATTCTGAGGGACAAAGAAAAAATGTCAACCTCCAAAGCCCCTCATTTCGTCAGGTAGCACAGAGCAAAAACAGTAAGACAGCACATTTCGGCAACATTGAATGTGAAGCTGGGACACAAAATCTACAGTGGACATTCTCAGCTGGAAAAAAATTGTCTATGGAAGCTTGGTCATCTGCAGAGACTGAAGCAGAGAGAATACGGAAAAGTAAGTCTGAAAAGGTGAAAAAATGTGTGAGGACCAAGACCTTGCTTAAATGTCAGTTATGGGGGAAAAAAAAAAAAAAAAAACAAGCACAAAAAACTTCCAAAAAACCTGTCCATCAGCCATCTTCTTCAGCTAAGTATCTGCCCCACAGAGGTAGTCTGTTCTCACTGTACATGCTTTCCGTCCTTGTTGAAGTCCATGCTGAAGTTATGTTATACATGCTGGAATAATCCAGATTACTTCTTTTTTCTTTAAAGCTCTTTGAGTGTAATCCATTCACTAACAAACACTTGATACTTACGGAAGAACGTTTTTTTCCTTTTGTTAGCTTTAAATAACAAAATACAGAAGAGTCTCACCTGTGATAGAATGGGCTCTGCTCTAAGTAGGTGAGCTGCCCAGTCAATGTCACAGGTTTTAATACAAGAACTATTCCATCCATCAGTTTTCCAACATATCTGCTTGTTAGCTCAGCAATAAGTGGGTAATTATATCATACACCACTTAGGCAGGGAGTGCTGATGTTCAATTTTGTGTAAAACCACAATCATATTTTGGGAATGTTCCTTAAAGTTTGAAATGGGACAACATATGTTTACAGAGCTTAGCAGGCTTTTCAAGGAAATGTAGTGTAGTAAAACTATGCTGCTTTTAAAATATTTATCTCTTTTTAATCCTTGCAGTATATAATCCTCTTTGCACTAGGCAGGAATATGACAACCCTTGATTGTTTTTAAGTCCTTGCTTTTTAAAAACCAAGATTTGCAAATTCTACTGCTCTGAAATTTTACTACAAATATGATTTGAAGTTTAGTTTGGATCAACTTACCTTCCATAAGCAAAGCGCCTGTCTTTGTGGTGGTCCCCAAATGTATCCCACAGCCTGAGAGAAACACTCACTTCATCCACAACATCTCGTGAGCGTTCAAGGACCTAGAACAAAATACACATTATGTTCTCTCTTCCTCCATCAAACAGATACATTTCTAATTTGCCTTGTAAAGAGATCAAAAGCATGCTACATCAAGAGTCTATCACATGTAGTCTTTGTTGAATGCTATATTTTATAAAACACAAGCAGCACATACAGCTTTTAAAGATACCTTTAATTTAAGAAAAAAATGCTTTGGAATGAGAGATTTGGGGAGATGTCAGCTTCCTTGCATATCAGACCACGGCTGCAGAAGACACTGCACATACAATACTTGTGAGCTCATTGCTGCATTCTGGCAAAGAAAGGCTAGCCAATAAACATTAGTACAAGCTCACAGCATGTGCTCCATATTTTGTGGACCTGCAGTCCTTACCTCTTGGCAGACACGGTACTGATCAATGGCCCAGACAGTTGGTACATGAGTTGCCAGCAGCTGATACTGAGTCAAGGTTGTATTGCATGCTCTTGCACAAATTAGACGAGTCTTCCCCACTGCATTATCTCCAACCACCACACACTTGATAGTTTCAACGTTTGGTCTTTCGTAGTCCATGTCAATGTCCATTTATCAGGAACTGTAACAAGACAGTTAGACTTATTTTCTGTACAAATCAATGCTGCTTAGAACCAGAGCCTTCTAATTCCACTTTTCAGAGATGCTTGAAGAGGACAAAGTCTCAAGGAAACACCTTTAGTAAACTGTACCAAAGCACACTAGCTGGTCCTTTAAATACTGCACAGTTATGCAAATGCAGGGCTATTTTGACCGCAGTCAGTCAGTTTATGCTGTTCACATGCTATTTTCACTTCGGTTTCTGTAAACACAAGCCTGTTTCCAGAGGATAGATCTTGGTGAAACAAGGACAACTAGCACAAACCTACCTTTTGCTAATGTTTTTTATGCTACAAAGGAGAAAAGACTGGGCATCAGTGGCTTTAACCTGAAGGATTCTAGTACAAACCTGCCTTCAGTAATCTTGCCCATTCAGGATTTGATTTAAGGCTCTCCAAACAATATTGCTAAGACCAAGTCACACAGATGGTTTTAGTTATATGCACACAATAAAACTGGCTTGTAAGATGACTCCAGAGACTCTGTTCTCTACAAACCACAACTCCCATTAATTCCTGCATGTATTACACGCTCTTAATTTTCCAAGGAAGTTTGTAAAGATCAGGAACCCAAATGAAACCTAACAGCCCCGCAGGAACTTGCAAATACACTCACATATACCGACAAACTTTTTAATATGATACAGAAAAAGTAGAGAGACTTAGATTGTTGAAGATACTAGCCTGATGGAAAGTTATTTACTTAAATGTTCTTTGGCAATGTATTGAACAATGCTTGGATATGAATGTAAGCCAGAACAGAGGGATATTTGAAAGACTGAAATCAACTTTGCATGTTTTCTACAGAAGTCTGTTATTTTCATATAAAGAGACATGGGATTATAGTTCAACATATCTGATTTTGGTTTTCTAATGTCTAAAAAGTTTCCTCAGCAATCTGGTCTCTGATGGGGAATATAATCAAGGAGGGGGAAAAGGCAGAGTGCAAGGCACAAACTTGTTCAGAAAAGCTTGCCTAACTGCTATTTCAGCAAGGAAATGTAAAACAGTTAAACTGAGCAAACACTAATCATCATCTGAAGCTGTTATGATCTTTTTTCCTGAGACAAAAGTGCTACAGATAAGACACTGAGTGTCTTTTGTTTCAGTAGCTTTTTTAGTATTCATATCTTATTGGCTCTTCAACGTAGAATATATGTTAACTATCAGGTTATCCAAAATATTAGATACAAGCTGTTCTGGTGTACATTTTAATTGTGTCAGTTGCTATGTTACTATTTAAGAAAAAGCATGTGTTTAGTCGTTGGGAACCAAACACTAATTTTAAGTGCATTCTTTCACTACTTTAAGTGATGTAAGCTGGAAAAAAAAAGTCAGTGTTAGGACTGAATGCTACTCAAATATTGAAAATTTTGAGCATGGACTGCCAAACAAGACCTGTAATGGCTATGATACAGTTGTTTCAATTGATATTTATGTGTGGCTGGGAGGAATTAGAGACCACATTGAGAGCTGTGCAAGAGTGCCACTGATGTGTCACACTGTTAAGTTTTCACAGGCATTGAATGCTTCAGGAAATGCCACAGCATAGACTAGCAGCTAAGGATACACGTTAGAGAGCTGTTCTACCCTAGTTTGCAACGTGGGCCCAGTGACTCTAGAGCAGACAATGTGGTTTCAAGCTTGTATGCGTAATATCTACTGCATGTAAACCTAATGGCCTTGTGATACCAACCTGCTATGTCGGCAAGAGCTTTTAGCTGAAAAGGAAAGAAAGCTATTAAGATATTGCCTTTATCCTTTCGTCTGAGTTGTGACCTGCATCCTGAAAGGTTACTACTTGTGCAGTAAAGGACTACAGAGACTTTCCAGTTATTTCTGCCATTCAACCACAGCTGCTGGTTGCATGCAAGCTCTCATCAAGCTGACACCCAGGAGGGCTCATGGGCTCTGTAAAAACTCAATGAATCCAAATATAAGAGAGCCAGAAAGAGAGAGAATTCCTCTTTCCTCCCACCCATCCTTTCCAAGAATACAGCCATGATATAAATAAAAGAAGACAAACACTATGGTGTTTTCCACATTACAGAAAATAAGATATTTGTACACTGCTGCCTCAAAGCCAGTCAAAAGCCCCACGAAGTTTCAGTACGTGATCTAAAAATGTCTCATTTCAAGTCTGAGAATTAAGAGTAACCCCAACATAATACATGGTGTTAAATCACTTCATATTTTATTCATGCATGGACTAGACATCACAGATGGAATGTGTTTACAAGGCTGGAAAACAAAATGAAGGTGAAGGCCAGCCAGTGTGTCTGGTTGGTTTTAAACTACCAAGCAGAGAGATTCCAAAATAAATTTTCCTCCAACCCAATATTCCATTAAAATGCTGCTATTCAGATTAGCTGAAGTGCTTTTATAAGAATCTGATTTTACAATTCTTCACAAGTTTATAAGTTGTAGTTCTGCAAAAATGCACTACAGTCAGTCACAAAATATGTATTAAGTGCAGGGTTTGGAATGTTAAAAAAAAATCCAAGAGAATAACAAAGCAAGTTTAAAATTAATAGGCAAATTTTAATAAACATAACGAGAAATCAATGCAGTTATTTGAGAATCCTAGAAAAAGAACACATGAAAATGATTTTTTTTTTTCTGATATACTTACTGATTTACCTAAGGCAAAGATATCACAAAACTCAGACACAGCATGCCCGAATGCCCTGCTGTAGATCAATGACAGCCTAATGAAGATATTTTTAGCATGACTCAATACTGCACAGGACAGAGATTAAAATAAACTGGGAATAGAAAACAAAACAACAAAAAAAAACCACTAAACTTTCCTGGCTATGTTAAAGAAAGCTCTTAAAACCACTCTAGTAGATACAAAGTATGTCTGTACTAAAAATGCAGATCATTTTAATGTTGTTCACTAGTTTTCAGAAAGGGATTAAAACAGAAATAGCTTCTAAAGAGACTGACAGACATAAGCTTGGACAGATATTTAGACACCTCAAATAAATCAGACACAAGCTACAAATTACAGTGTAAACAATTAGCAAAATGTGTGGATTAAATGCTTATAAATGTAATCAGAATCTTTCTGGCTTCTGGAGTGATTAAAAGCAGGAATACATACAAGATTTTAAAGATACAGACATGGTCAGTTTTTTTCTTAGTTTTTTGTTTGTTTTTTTAAGGTATCCTCTAGGTTAAGCTCATGCTAAACCTATTATATCATCACCCTGATTAAAAATGCTAAACATGTTGTTGCAAAACTTAAAAGAAAAAGATTTGAGCTCTGAAAAGTCTGGTAACATCTGGAAGAGCCAACAGGAGCTAAACCAAAACTGGTCAGACAAGAGCAATCCAGCTTATGTGAAGCTTAAGAAAAAGTAGCATAAAATTCCAGCACCAATGAAAAACTTGTCAAAACCAACCCACAACCTGCAATAGCTTAGTTTACCAACAAAAGACAAAAGGAAAAAGTAAGAGAAAAGTTACTGGAAGTGTGATCTATCTTAGAGAGGACTCTGGCAAAAAAAAAAGCCACAGAAGAACAGAAAGGTCAGCAAACGAGGAGCACTACGAAATCTACTAGGGGAACCATCCGGTCGAACATGGCTGTTCCCACAAAGAAAGCAGTGAAAGATTCAGCTGCTTAATCCAGTTCTAAGGAAGGATGAGCAGATGCATGGAAATGAAAAAAGATACCCACAAGAATAACACAGGATCATAAAAATCTCTTAGGATGTTTCTATTTTTACACTGTCACCCTTGATTGTTGGCATATGATGAGGAGACAGAGGCAGCCAAAAATCAGATGTGAGTAGACTCAAGATCTAAGATAAAACCAATTAATTAATTAACTTCATTGGCAGTAAAGAACTATTCTAAATAAAGCTGATTTATTTCCAAAGAAGTGTAAGGTTACTGTCATGAACCATAGCTTGCTGACAGTTATGGTCACTAATTTCTTCCTCTGTTGTTTTACCTTGAATTCCGAAGGATGCTTGCTTTTTTTGCTTAGTTTTTCTCAGTGCTGAGTGAGTTGTTGTTATTATCACTAAAACCAGTTGTGGTTGCTATAGCATGCAGATCCTTCTGGCTAGTCACCCTCAGTAAAGAAACACTGCTTTTCTAGAGAAATTTTCCAACAGATCTGTAGATGGAGCATATCATTTAATCATCTAGTGCACTAGAACACAAATTAAACGTGACAGACACACACAACTCCTCTCTATGTATGCATGGAAGTATATTTACATACAAAATATAACCAGACCCTAATCATGAACTTGCCTTGCTTTAAGAATGCAGTTTAATATATTTAAAGCTATAATTGCATTTTTCTCTTCTGGAACGAAAGTGGAGGAAGATCCAAATTTAATAGCAATCCCCATGAGCCGTCCCTATAAAACCTTATGTGGGATCAGATATCCACCCTTATGGATCTCACTGCCTGTGCAGCTAACTGCCCACTTTGAACTTCCTAGGTATTTTAAATCATCACTTAGTTGATACTAAATATACCTAAGATTTTTCAAAGAGCAGTACCTACTTATCAACTCTTTTCTCTTCAGCAAAACAGGACAAACAAATCACCAAGAGTGTCTACTTTAATCAGTGATTATGGAGTGATCCTGCAGGCACTTACTTAGCTTAGTGCTTAAACATGTCCAATAAGACTGAGAGAGCATCTCTTAGCATGAAAACAAGCAAGCACGTTACTTTGTTTAGCTGAAGTTTCAGAGTGACAGCATGTAAGGACCTTGCCTGCTCAGTAAAGCTTTTAAGTTATTTCATGGGGAAAAAAAAATAATCTAACCTGTCTCAAGGAATCTAATTAAACATGCAAAACAGAAAGGCCTTCAAACAAACAAGTTGCCAACCAAAATTATGTCATCACAATTACTAAAGGAATCTAATGAAAAGAGACACCAAAATTTGCCACCACGTAACGTGGATGGTGCGAGTGGGAATTGTTTGAAAAACTCAGGCCAGCAGAAAGGTAGTAAACCCATCAACATTTATTCCTGAAAAATACACTCTTCTGAAAATGTTTGAAAGAGCATTTGTAGGTACTCCATATTTCAATCTAGTCTGAAGATGTATTTTTTGAGCATACTTTCAGAGCGATGCCCTCAGTGAGCCATTACACAATAACACATCAAAACGGCCATGAAAAATTTGACAAGGGTAAGCAATGATCTTACCTCCATTCCCAAGTTACAAAGTTACTGCTTGCAACCATTGCCACTGGAAAAGGAGATGTAAAATACCAAGTTCTTCAGACACATAAGTCACTACCTTGCAGTGCAGAATCCCAAGGCACTGGCACACTGGCAAGGACCAAAGAGCTCATGAGCCAGAGCAAATAAGAAAAGTGAAATGTTTGTTCTCAATATCTAACCTGCCACGTGTTGTTTCAGAATCTAAATGGATGAACACACATATGCCAGGGAAAAACGCAGGGGAACTTACTGTTCATTTGTTTGGATTAGGACTCCTCATCAAACCCAGCCTACCTCTGTGATGACACAACACCATTGGAGCACTTCCTTAGACAACCAAAAATCTACGATACACCTGAGCCTTCTGAAGTGTGCAGTCCACAAGGACACGTCTTTGTGTTTTACTCACAGACTTTCAGACAAAAGAGAGAACCAAATGCAAATGCTAGCAGTAGACTTGAACTATGTCAATTTTCTGACAGCTTCTGGAAGACCTGAAGTGCAGAAATCAACAAGCTGATTACTCTGAGCAGATTACGTATTATTTTGACCTGTGACATACATTGCAATATCCTCTGTGATGAGATCATCTCTCTAGAAATTAATCCATACATCAGGTGAAGGACGTTTAACCATTTCAGAAGCCAGGTACAAGAATTGGGGATGAATCTTTTCTGTAATGAGGGAGAGTCTACAACACTGCTACCCCTCCCTTCATCAGTTCTTCAGTCTACCTCAAGAACAGGCCACGACACAGAGCAGTCCCTTCTGTTTCTTCTTTTTTGCTGTGCAGAGAGATCCGAGGAAGAGTGACCACACCGAACCCACCCCTGGAAAGAGGGAAATAATCTGGGCTGGCACATGGTTGATTTAAGGCTCTCGCATAGTTTTGTGAATGCGTTTTGTCGGGATTCAGGATGCACCTGGCTCCAGTGGCCGCCCTTTCCATTTAGCAGAGATACCCACAGCAGACACAAGGGGCAGTGACCAAGCTCTGGCATTGCAGCGTGTCATAACTTGGCACATCAACACTAGCTGAAATTAGCTGGGGCTAACATTAATAAAAGTGACTGAGAACTGAGTAAGTGAAGAACAGGCAAGACTCATTTGGACCAGGTGGTAACCGTCTCCAGAAAGCTGTTACTTCAAAAAGCAGCCCCCCAAAAAATGCCATTGTGCAATGAGACCTTAGATTATTCCTCCTTCTGCAACAAATCACATTGCAGGAACAGATTAAGGGTGCAGCCCTACTAGCATTTTAGTTTGGACAAGAATGCATTCTTGAAGCAAAAACCCCAGTCACCACCACTTACTATGCTTTGGTTTGTGTCTGGAATGGCCACCTACGTGAACAAACTGAATTTGTTTCAGATTAATCTGAAGTGAAAGACATGCCACCCACCACTAAAGAGTGAGCATTCAGCCCACACCAGATTAAAGGTAATCTGAAGTAACACCTGCTGCCCCTGAAACGTGTACTACATGCACACTGGGGCCTCAGCACCAACATTTTCATCCTCAGATCCCCTGCTACTGCACCGCATAACCCACTAATGTACACAGCATCAGATGCTTTGGCTCCTGGTTTGGTATTTGGCTCACTATTTTGGGCAAAGCTGCAGCTGAATCCTTAGTGACTGCAATGCTCAAAAGTACCTGGGATAAGATATAAACCTCAGGATTAAAGGGAGAAGCATCACTGAAAAAGCCTGATTCAGCAGTACTGATTTTCATGGTCATAAACACCATGAAATCCTACTCTTATGTAATTCAGAAGCTCATACAGCATTACACCGCTGCCATTGTAGTAAAGGTTATTACCAATTTTACCAATTTATATAAAGACAGGTATTGACATTGTATGCTCTCTTTGGTAAGAAAACAACCAGCCAACAAAACAAACAAACAAACAAACAAACAAAAACAACCAAGGCATTCTTCCAACCTCTGCACATTTCTATGGGGAATATATTTATCAAGTTTTGCTCGAACTACAAAGACAAATATTCTAGAGACACTAGTGACCTTCTAGCCCAGGAAGCTGTTGAAGAATTCACTTTCTGCTTTTTTCCTTCCAAAAGACAGAATCAGGCTCTCGTTTCTTGAACTTTGTGTGATATTTCTCACGTGTTAATCAGTGATGTTTTAGGAAGATATTTTTTTGTGATTTTATTTACTCTCACATATGATCAGTACAAGGAAACTGTACAAGGTGAATAAAATCTCTAGATGACAGTATAAAAAAAATCTAAACACTGACTAGAATAGTGAATACTTCAGTATTTCAGACTTCAGATAAGTGCTACTTCCAGATCCTGGCTCAAGTCCTGCATTTATATCTCAAATGCAAATCCAGTGACATTAAGTGAACTGTGCAGGAAGCAAGTGTATGTGGAGTTTACTTGTAATGTCTAGTGCCATGCAGACACTTGTCAAAAATTTTTAAAAAGAAGATACAAGTTGCCATATCTTTTGCCATGTCTTTTATGTCAGACAGAAAGGACAGGAAAACAGAAAAGTAGAATGTTAGATGAGAACCAAAGGGAATCCATAGTTTAATCTCATGAGCCTACCCCTATTAAGAAAGGGCCCAACTGTCACTGCACGCACCCCAGGCGGCACCAACTCTAGCTCACACGCCATGTTACCACCCAGTCCTTCAGCACAAGGCCTTGAGCTCTTATGCGCACACCATCCACGATCCAAGGGTATTTTCACATTGATCTGAGCAGTCTTCGCCTCAGTGATGCCTTGCTGTGAGCTCTGTAACTGCGGTATGTAGCAATGACTGCTCTGCCTTATTTTTCCCCTCTTGGGGGAAAACTGACCCTGCTTGGGAGACAGTCACGGGTACGTTCTCTGTTCTACAGCACTTGATAATTTTCTTCTGGCAGAAAAGGTGGGAGCAAAGGAGGGACACGTCAAACATCTGTTGCTCCTGTGCTTTTCCTAAATTCAAGGCTTCTCTGTCTTTTCAGCTCCTTCAGCACAGGGCAACATCTGGATGCAGGATTTAAACAGTTTTCCAGTGAACAAAATGTATTAGCAAAGAATCAAACATTGGGATTTACCAGTCAAGTGATCAGCTCTTCCTCTCAGTCTAATGCTCTACAGTATTTGTGAAGCCTGGAGTTTTAAAAGGGCAAGAGTTTTAGAAAGCTCCCCAGAGCTAAAACTGATGTTTATTTCTTCTTGGATAAAAATACTTGTACACATCTGAGCATGTCCCAGATCTTACGCTCTGTAAGTATTATGTCTGTGAGATAAAAAAAAAACAAAAAACAACCCCACAGTATAAACATTCAGCTCACCAAGTTATTTTTTCTATTAATAGCGAATGGATATATCACAGACCTGAGGCATACAAATGGCAATACAAATCCAATGGGCATAAAAAAATAAAAAGCACAACCTAATAGAAGAGGACCTCAGAAAATTACTGAAGAGAAATTAAGCTGCTCTACTTCCACGTGCTGTGATAAATCCTGATCAGCCTGTACACAGATATGTCCCATTCAGTTGCTACTTATACTGAACAGTTACACAGCGACTCTGTCCTAACAACATTGCTTCCTCCTCACATGCTCTATTTTTGCCTAGAAAGAGTGCTAGCTTAAGAGCTCCTGTGAACACACTGAACAAACTAATTTCCACCTCAGCTTCTATTACAGATCAAGCTGAACATTTGGCTTCAAGTCAGCTGTGTGTCCTGAAATAGTACACAGACTGAGGATGAACAAAGTCATTGAGAATATTCTGGCATCTCTTCCTTGCTCTCACTGTGACCATATGCACAGCTTCAAGGGCCTTTTTTTTTTTTTTTGTAATTATTACTATCATTTTTAAACAAGTACATTGCTGCCTTTGGAAGCCTGAGTAGTGCCTTGACCAGCAGAAGGCAACCCCGAGCTCTCTGGCTAGCCTTCCCTTTGCTCTAGATGTTGGATGCTACCATATCCACTGCAAGCTAACCGAAAAAAAATTAAGGTCTACTACCGCGTGCCTTTCTTGGTCCTCTGAGAGGTCCAGCCAGGAGACACCTGATAGCTGCGTGCTGCAAGCCCCCCACAGCAGCCTCCTGCTGTTGTCACAGCAACCCACAACAGACTCCACAGACACAGCAGGAGAAATGAAAGGTGGGAAAAAAGAGGGAAAAAGATAAACCTTTGCAAACCTTCGGGCTTTTAGGAGATGCCACTCAGAAGCACCAAGCTCCAGGAGGTTTCTGCTTCCCGTAAGCATCATCTATTTTTGCCTCGAGCCTCGTGGCTGGAAGAGGAGGCCGGAGGGCTCAGCTCCTGCGAGGACTCGGTACCGGGGAGGGGCGGCCACCTCCTCTCCCTCTCCCGGGGGGGCGGGAGCGCGCAAGGCTCGGCGGCACCCGGCCCGCCCCGGCGGGGAGCGGCACGATCGCGCCCGGGCGCCGCGGGACCTACCCGGGAGAGCGGGATGCCCGGGAGCCGGGCTGCAGGGCCGGGCCAAGGGTACCGGGCGCCGCCGCGCCCCCTCCCCGCCGCTCCTTACAGCGGGGGGGCGCCGGCAGGCGGCGGCCCGCCGTGGCAGGGAGGCAGCATGCCGCCGGCACGGCTCAGCACGGCACAGCTCAACGCGGCTCGGCTCGGCTCGGCTCGGCTCGGCTCCCCCCGGCCCGCCCCGCGGCGCTGAGTCGGGCGGGAGCCGCGCGCCCTGTGACGTGCGCAGCCCGCGGGCTATTTATAGCGCGGCCGCCTTCATTCATGAAAAGCGGGACGCGGCGGGAGGGAGGGAGGGAGGGAGCGGCACGGGGACAGCGACAGCCGCACGGACACGGGCACGGACACGGAGCGGCCCCGGCCCGGCCCCGCACCGCCAACGGGACCGATCTGACCCAGCGGGGTGACTGCGGGAAAGAAAGCGTGCCCTTACAGCCTGCTGGACTCGTACGTCGCCGGTCTTCCAGCAGTAACACAGCCTTTTCTTCGGAAAACGGGATAAAGTTGTTTAAAGAACACCTGGACTGACAGTACCCGACTGCATTTTGGTTATAGCTGACTATTTTTCAAATACTGTGAAGTCAAACTCACATTAAGCAGGTCAGACTGCAACAATTCTCAGCAGAGTACAACTGTGTCACGAAAAATTACAGTTGGCAGCTTCACAGGAGGCTATGGGGTGAGGCACTGCAAATATTAAGCATGACTTTCCCAGCTTTGCACAGAATTGGGATGGACAGGGGAAACAAATCAGAAATTAAAACAACTCTTGTTGTTCGTACATGCTCACTCAGGACATCTGCTTGCAAGCAAAGAAGTATCAAACTGACAATGCAGTCAACAGTAACAACAACAAAAAACAAATTAAATTTCACAACCTACAGGTTTCAGATTAATGGTATGATTACCTTCCATTTTGTAAGTTTTAAGCTCCGCACGAACAACTTTTTCTCTATAAATGAGGGTTAAAAAACTAATTCTATGTAAGAGCACTCCCCCGTGTACTCACTCTTTTCTAGGACCTGCAACTTTCAGGGAGCAATAAGGCTCAGGTTCAGCTCACATAATCCAGGGACTAGGCAAAGCAGGGCGATACAGAAGGTATTCATTTTACTGGGCTGTTTTAGAGCGGCAAATCTTAGTTTCTTAATGGCACTTTTGTTTTACAGTTTAAATACTCACGTTTTGAAGACAAATCACAGAGCTAGAACCCACATCTCTATTAAACACACCTAGAATGCAATGACTGCAAAGATTACTCAGGTGTTTAATAAGGAAAAAAGAGAAATAGCGCTTTGCTTTTGATGAACAAGAAGTCTGAAGTTTCTTTTTTTTATGTCCCATCAAAGGGTACCCAAAGCCTGAAGGCTTCTACAGCTGTGGAAGCAGCTGCATGTTACTGTGTAGTTTCGATGTTAATGACCATCTGCGGCAAATTCTAGCATTCAGTGTCTTCCCACCACAAATGCGTAACTTTCTATTTAGTTCAGACTGCAGCTTTTCCAGTGAAGTATAAAATAAAAACCCAGAACAGCTAGAAGATCTCTGTCCTGTGTCACATAATCCTATTGAACAGTACTTATTTATTTTGAACAGTATTTATTTATTTTTCCAAACATTTTAACAAACTGTACAGCTGTGACCACCAACTTGTCTGAGTGACAGACCTTCACGAGTGGCTGGAATGCATCTTTAATAGGGTATAGAGCAACTGACAGTTTCTAGGCTTTGATACAAGAAAGGACAGCAATAAACCACAAGTATTCCCCCTGAGTTAGCACAAGCATTAAAAATACATGAGTGTTAAAGCTTTACTCAGTTAGATGTTTAAGTATTCCAGGTAGCCAGCTTGCATTTTTCCTTTTTGGTTGTCTGTTATCAAGGGTGGATAACAGCAAGAGGGAGAGGGTGAAGGAAATAAGTTCCATTTTTACCATCCCCGAGGATATGGCATTGGACCATGGCTAGCATTTAACTACAGAGCCTGGCTTTGCCAAGTCCGTAGAGCTTTCCAAAACACGATTATGGACTGCCAAGTGCGTCCCAACATTGCATCTCCATTAAGTATCGTTAACTACACCACAAAACTCAGAGTATAACTGGATAAAAAAAATAAGAAGAATAAAAAATGTTCATTTGCACACAAAGAATTTTACTTAGAATTATTTTAGTTTTACTAAATCACAAAATGTATTCAGAAGTGTAAACGTAAGGGTATATTCCATATGCTCCAACATTTTATTCATTACTCTGGGGCTAAATTAACGTTTTGGTTTTGAGAATGTATTTCTCAGATGATTAAAAAGCATCATGAGAGAACATTAGTTGTGCGTAAACCATAAATGAAGTTACAAATGACCTTTCCGCTCCTGGCTTTGGAAAGTTAGTTTAACTTCAGAGGCTCCTCCAACACGCTCCGTTAGCTGAACTCCTTAGGGAGCTTTCTACCATGGCAGAGCTGCTGACACTTAATGCCCTCAGGCCCTGCCATCCTCTGTGCTTCTGAGGGACCAGAGCAAGGTTCAGGAGCAGATAAACTGAAAAAATACCAGTCAAGAATAACAAAAGGTGATGGAAGAGGGGATTAGAAACATTTAATTCAGCTTCTCTGTGAAAACTGTTCAAAAAGAGAAGGAAATTAAATAGCCCATGCTTTTCACCTCCCCATTATAATCTAGTCAGCTGTATCTGCAGAAGCGTGATAGTACAAGCACACAAGTCTGGGGGTGAGTTTTTAATCACTGAATCACAGAATTGTAGGAGTTGGAAGGGACCTCAAAAGATCATTGGGTCCAACCCCCCTACCAAAGCAGGTTCCTTAGAGCAGGCTACCTAGGTAGGCGTCTAGACGGGCCTCGAATATCTCCAGAGAAGGAGACTCCACCACCTCTTCGGGCAGCCTGTTCCAGTGTTCTGTCACCCTCACTGTGAAGAAGTTCTTTCTCATGTTGGTGTGGAAATAATACTGTGTGTTAACATTGTAAGAAAGTCTGCATCTCAGACTGATCCAGACTTGACACCCTGTGGAAACAAGGACTTCTTGCCTGTATTACAGGTCTAGGTAGGGTCCGTAAGAGATGGCTGCATCAAAAAGTGAAAATAAATAATCTAGTGATGTTGGCATTTGCTCCCTCTGGGGAGTCATACTTTTAATTCAGGACAACTGAAATTATTTCCCCTTCATTTTTGGTAGCAACACCTAAGCACAACTTCCGTTTCCTAAGACAAGTTACACACAGATGAGCAGACAGCACGGACAGCTACAGGACAGGGTTTGAGCATGCACTGAGGGAAGGCAGATCTGACATTGCAGAGGCAACCCAGGACAGTGCAAGGATGAAACTCAATAGCACGGGACAAACTGGAGCTCTTCCCTCAGCTCCGAATGCAGGGGCCCTTTGTATTAGAAGAGCTTTTAAGAACATGTTGAGATTAAGAGGCTTTTAGGGGAAATAAGTTTAAATCCATGAGGAATTCAGTAAAGCAAAGTAAGTTAAATTATCCCGTATACGTATGTGCTCTGTGTTGCATCTGGCGGTCTCACAGGGACAGAAGGTGCTCCCTACAATCTGTGAAACCTGCTTTCAACAATACAAAAGAACTCGAATGAATGATGTACAATCAAAATAAGGAGACATGGTACATCAGCGATGGACTTCACCATCCTCCTATTGTATGTGATATGTAGTCTTAGCCAACTGGCGGCAAGTGAATTAAAATATCAGAATTACCCAGCTCCCATCATTGAAGTCTACTTTTTCCCCACAATTAGGCTTAGAGGCTTTAATTATGTGGGTAGATCAAAATCATTTCTAACTACTTCTGTAATGGATTGGTATATACTCCATTAGATTTTTTTCCATAAAAAATTCATAAAGAGGATAAATGCATTGGAAAAAAAACATGTAAATGCATATTTTATGCATGTTAAAATAAAATTCAAGTCATTTCCTGTCAATACAATTTTTTATTAATGGGTTTGCATTCAGAGCTGTATTATTCCCATGCCAAATACATATGCATTCACAACTGGCTTTTTCTTCAGAACTATTCCATATTGTATGCAGTCCTTTAGCAATGTGAGGTTGTGGGTTTTTTTTGTGTGTGTGTGTAGTAAGGACAGAGTTTAGAGTTTGAGACAAGGTGCCTCTAGTTAGTGATGTTAACAACTGTTCTCAGCCAACTGTGATACAAATCAAAACAAACGTCAGTTGCATCCCTTTTCATAATATCCCACACAATTCTGTCTCAGTTCTCAGAGATGGAGACATGTTATTCCCATTGTATGCGTTACAGACACTAACAGACCACCATGCTTTTTTTTTTCTCCAGTTGTTTACTGAATACTAATTACAGTGCAAGACCATCATCCCTTTAGAAGACAATATTGTATCAGATCTTACTGAGGCACTCTGAGAATGAGATATAGCACCAGTTTGCTGCATGAATTGTATTTCCAGTCTTTTTCCCTAATATGAATATATGAATATGAATATATGAATATTGGATATGAAATGCTGAATATATGCACACCTTGTATGCAGTCCCCTTGCTGTGCAGCTCTAAGAAGAGCCTACTTGTTTTCCCAATGGCCCCTTGTCACGTATCAGAAGACACTAAGTAGATGCTCCCTTATCTGGAGATGGAGAAGGCTAAACGTAGCTCCCTCAGTAGCTCCGGGCATATGTTGTGTTTCAGGCCCCTAACTGTATTAGCATTCATTCCACTCCCTTCAGTACCGTGAAACCCCACACTGGACACAGTACTTCAGGTACAGCCCGACAAGTGCCTGAGTAGAGAGGAATAATCACTTCCACTGACCTCTTCCTTAGGCAGCGCAGAACACAGATAGTCTTCACTGCTGGAAGGGCACCTGCTGACTCAGGTGTCTCAGTTGCACTGAGAGAGGCTCTGACATGAAACCTTGCAGAACTCCATTACTGCCTTCACCACTGCACTCCTCTTCTCGTGTTAGAAGGGAGGGAATTCATTTCACTAGTCCTAGTTTGCTAGGTTAGGTCTACCAGGATACAATTAAGCAACATAAAATTTCAGCTTAATTAGAAGGACAGCAAGAGGAACAGCTGAATGATTATATAAGAGTCTCCCAAGGGAAGAAGTAGAAGAGCTACAGCTCGCTGAATTCACAACCCAGAGAGGACAAAGCAGTATTAAGAATTTGTAACACAGCTCAGTTTTGTATTAAATGGGGATTTTTTTTTAATTTTATTTTTTTTTAAGATAGGTTTGCAACAGCTTATAATGGTTATATTCCCTGCTTCTAGATCCTCAGAATTACAACATGGGTAAGAAAGATTTAATCAGCTTATGTACCACTTCCAAACACAAGCTAAATGGGAACAACTGACTAGTAGGAGGATTTCTTCTTGAATATTTATCATTTTGCTGTCTCACAAGGGAAGGAAACTAGAAATGATTGCATCAAAATGTCATAAGACTTTTCCAACTACCCAGAGCATGCTAGCTTTATCAGCTATTTCCAGTATTTAAGGGAGTTTCCAAGATACAGGAGGCTCATCTTTAAAATCAATGGTTTGCCCTCTGAGAAAATCTGTTGGAGCACTGTATTCTATACCACTTGCTAACCAAAATACATGCTAATGTATCAGTGAAAGTTAAACTAATACATGAAGAATTATTCTCAAATCTTGGCAATTTTGTCCATAACTTCTGCCTTCGTTCACCAACTGGGACATGCCAGAAACACATTTTCAGCCCAGAATAACTCTTCATTGCCACTTCACAGGAAAACATTCACATATATATGAAAACCTAATCCCAGGTGCAAATTTTCACCTTGAAGAAGTGATTTCATGCCTGTACTGCGTTATCGACTTATCTCACCTGTGGTGATGATATCTGCATAACTGTTAAAAGTTTTTCTTAACCTTTCTGCCGTCCACTTAGATGTTAATGGAAAGAATATATTTGGGGAATTAAATGAGAGTCACAGCAAACAGTCAGCTGGGGAAAATTCTGTCTGTCTAACCTTCTGGCTGGTTTCAGTCCCTTCTCTACAAAGATCAGTCAAAATGCACTTCTGAGTACTAAGTTTTTAAGAGACAGAGATATCAGGGAACTACAATAAAAAGTTCTCAATGGCAAACACTGTCTCTGCGTCTCACTCTTGATCTTGAGCTTTAAAAGCCATATATAAATGGATCTGCTCTCACTCTTTAAAGCATTATAAATGCTCTGCCTGCCTTTTGAGGCCTGTAAAAGTCACCTATCATATTCAAAGTCCAGTAGCTTTATATGCAGGAAGTTACAAAATGCAGACCAAAACTGAAAAGCTGAAATATTGCTCAAAGACTGCATAAATTCTAAAGGATTTCTAAATAGAAGTCTCTGCACATATGTGCAATTGCTGCACCAAGTTGTTTATACGGGCACTTTTAGAGAGATCATGCAGACAGTCTTGAACAAAGCTCCCTCGCTACAGGAACCCTACAGGTGTAAGTTAGAGGTGGTGAGGGGAAGAGAACAAATGCGGATTTTCCCTCCTTTCCCCTGCAGTCAAAGACTGGTATTAGGGGGTCTCTGAATCACTGCTTGCATACAAGAGCAGCCAATAGCCATATTCTGTTCTCTCCAGGGGGCCAAAACAAGAGCTGGATTAAACAGTAGAATCAAGGGCAGCGTAATCTCACCATCATTCAACCATGATAAACAGCCTTGTTAAATGTGATTTACTCTCGTACCTCTGTCCTACAGGTGGCTATACACTAAAGTAAAAGCCCCTGGTTATGGTTTAAGTCTGATAAAAATCCCACTGAAACTGATAGGAAGAGTTTCTACTGATCCCTATGGGTTTCAATTTAGGTGATAATTCAAGAAGAAAAAGATCTGTAGAATTCCTGTTATATTCTGTACATTCTCTGCTTCTGAAACATACATGATTTTTAAAGAGAGCTTTGCAGGGAATGTAAAACCTTGTGTCTCTTACAGCTATTTACACCAGTTCAGTGACACGATTTAGTTACATTAGCACAGATTCCCATGCAAAGACCTCACTTCAGCAAAACAAACTTAAATTTAATGGGTTAGCTTGGCTTATATCAACAGAAGGTTTACATGGTCCAAACACTGCTCATCTGGTTTAGTGGTTTAGTGGTTTAATTCAGTATGTCCAAGCAAATCTAGTTCCCACAGTTTTTGTTTCTCTAATCCAGAAAGAATATTACTGGGGTTGGTTCTGGTGGACACCTTTCTCTCTTTGAAAGGCTTTATATAAATTCTACTGAAACTGTGTAGCTAAAGGATAATGGTAACTGTGGAAATTGCAGAGGAATTCATGTAGTGATCCACTGTTGTATCTTGAAGAAAAGCCTCGGAAGCAGCAAATGAAGACAGTTTGCATGCTTCACTGCAGGCTATCTGATGGGCCTTTCACAAAGCACTGTTACCAGGAATAGTTAACAAAAAGTTATACTATTTTTCTTTAACATTACTGATTAAAAACCACCACCTGTGAAAACACATCTTTCTTACAGACATTTGCAGTTTTTACAGAGGATTTGGAATATACTACCTCCAGGAACTGTCCAATTATCAATCATTGTTACAGGTTTTAACTAGATTAGGTAAAAGAACTTGAAGGATTCAAGATACCATGTATACTGTGTGATTTGAAAAAGTATGAAAAAAAGCCATTGCTTTCCACTTAAATTCAAAAACTACAGTTAAAATACTGTATTATTGTAAGAGAAATGTTGACAGTTCCTTAACTATAGAATTACCACTGGGGACCACTGTTGCAAACATACAAAGAAAGGAGGATTAAGAGAACCTGATTCACGCCTAGAGAAATTCTAATGGAATCGGTCGCATCGCCTCAAGTAAAGCCTCACCCACAACAATTTCCCTCAGAAGACTGAGAAGAACATTTCTACAAATATTTCCTTATTTACAGACTAAATATCTAACTATATGTCTAAGCTTGCATGCCAATGGAAATCATGCATCTGAAAGAGAGACACATTTAAAGAGTGCAAGTGTTAAGCAACAGCTATAAATCAAGAACTGAAACATGCAGGAGTCATGAGGTCCACAACACACACATCTATCTCAGACCTAAATGATACTTGTTGCTCAGAACAGTTATTGGGATGTTTGCCCATTTATGAGCCCAGACACAAACACATTCCATCGCTGATAAAGTCGGTGAAAATAAGCAAGTATCATGCTAAGAATGTTTTTATTGCTGTAAAACCTCATCTTGAGAGTGCTAAGCCCTTGTTTCCAAAGTGTGAGACACAGGTAATTCCAGTTGCCAACTGGATGCTCTGGGGTGACAACACTGCTTTTATATTACAACTTGGATTTATTGTGTTGGGTACCTTGTCTAAGATGCCTGGATTAATGGACATTTCTGACTGCAACACTTCTTTCTCAGTTTCTCACCTAACAAAGAATTGTTTCCTGATTCTGCATGGGTGTTGTGAGAATCACTCACTCTCTAATTTCTGTGCTTTTAATAAAGGAGATGTGCTTAGTACAGGATTTCAACATGCTGTGAAAAACACTACTAGAGAACAAATTTAATTCTAAGGATTAAAAGCTATGAACATAGCGACACTACCTACCCATTCCCACCAACCACAGATACACAGCAGTCCCCCATTTTTCATACTTCCTAGTCAAAAGCTTGGGAAGGACTAGCTCAAGCAGTTTTAAGATTAAAAACTTCCTATTCTACATTAATTCTACTGCAGGTTGCTGTTTCACGGGCATACATGCTCCTCTGCTGGTTTTACACAGACCAGAGCTTGTTTCCTATCTACCTGAATTGGCAGCTAAATTAAATTGCTGGAGTCTGCATTATTGTGTGCACTAGCATACACTTACCCAATTTATTCTATTGTCTGTGGAGCATTCTACTGACTACGGAGAAAGTAATCTCTGACAGCAGTGGCTTCTTTAACCATAGAGCTAAATTTACTACTAGTCATCTCATAATTCCTCAAGCGACATGGAAGCCCATAAGAAAATAAGCTGTGACTGGGATACTAAAGAACAACTAACAGCTCTACAAAGACATGCCTACTGCAGACGCAGTATTTTCTGACTCAAGCACATGGCTTTACAATACCTAAGTTAACTTCTATGTAGACCTCCATATATGTTCTCTTCAAGAATTTATACCCAGTAACAGAAACAACATAAATTCCATCTGGAAACAGTGAGTTCACAGAGTACATTTCACAAGAACAATAACCATCTGTAAATTAATTGCATGAGTTATGAGAGTTACCCAGAAATCCATTGAGAGACAGAAAATCAGGCTGGAAGTGTGACTTGTCACTGGGAATGAGGATGAAGAAAGATATTGGGAATTATTAGATGTGCCATTTTGTGTTATTACTTATTTCTGTGATGATGAAATCACTCATGGTATATTAAAAAATTCATAGCATCAAAACTTGCATACATGTAATATTATACACTGGCTTTCAGGAACTGCACTGCCTATAAAACGATTCTATTTTTGTTCCTCAAGTATACGTTTGTCATTGATGGTGCACTGGAAGGGGCTCATTAAATTACTAATGTAACTATTAAGGCTATCAAATTACCAATTTTGAGGGATCGATTCAAAGCACATTAAGATAAGCAGAAATCCAAAGGAAACAACCATGTCTTCCCTTCAGTGACCCTCCTTTTGGGCTTTGAATGATGAACCCTCACTCTGCTGACAGTATTAAACCCTTCTTTGGATGACCCTCCCTGCCCAAAACACTGAAGTAGTTACACGTATTCCAAGGGCTCATAAAATGTTCCATTTGGTAGTACACAATGGGGGACGAAGCGGTGGTGAGGAGGAGGACGGGGTTTGTGTTTATTTTGAGAGCCCGGGGGGAGAGATTGCTCCCTAAGCTTCCTGACAAGATGCTTATTTTTATTCACATTGTCACTATGTTTTCCCATGAACAAATATACTTCAGAGGAAATGTTTCAATAAAATGTATTGGGATAAGAACCATGTTTACTTCCTCTCCATTTATTATGAGAAAGCAATTTGGTTACATGAGAAAGTAAGGAAATTGATTCCCTAGGGATGTCTGGGAAGGGGGTCATTTGTGCAGGGAACCCATTCTTGAAAATATTGGCAACACGTCACTGTGTTAGATGACCTGTAGAGGCTTCATTTGTGATTACAAGTGAATACATCAGAGATTTAGCTTTTCCTTTGTTCAGAGACAAACCCTATCCTTTTACAATCCTATCTTAATTAAAATATTTTCCCTTTGACAAGTTTTAGTAGCATGTTACATTCCTATCTGCATTATTATAACGTACATTTAATACATATGGCAAGATATAAATCCATTTTCCTTCTTGTTTCCGAACATAAATAGTTATTTTACTCACTGGCGTTTTTAGTCCAAATTTCATTGACTACTGGAACATTTGAGCAGGGGGCAGGACTATATGGCCTCTTGAGATTCCTTACAACGTGAATTTCCCTGATTCTGAATTCAGGAGATGTGTTTGGTTTTTACTAATTCTTACATGTGAAACAGCAGTTTCCTAGCAGTACTGGCTCAGTACGGAAGTAGCTTTTTGCCAAGTCCCATCCTAGCATTATTAATATGCACCTGTAATTCAGGCTAGCAACAGCACCACCTTTGCTTAGACTGCACAGAGCAGAAAAAGAGGGATGCAAAAAAAAATGTGGTACAAACTCTTCACTTTAGGAAGTCGCTCATTTCCTCTGTCTGCAGTTATTCTTGGGTGAATATTCACTCTTGGAAATCAGACTTAGCAGCTTCTATTTCTCTGATGCTTTGAAAAAAAGCTCATTATTGGGTCAAAAGCTACTATGTGTAGAAGTCAACCGTTATACCAGAGCACACACCTTAACACATTTGTTTTTATCTACTGGAAGATCACAACAAAGATAAGTAATCCTGTAACCAAAAGGATTAGTTCTAGGACATTTCAGTTAAGACTTTCGATGCGAAGTTCTCTAAGTCACAGATGCTATAACTTCAAAATATGTGAACAAAAGCAGCTGGACAGACAGCGGTAGTGACAGCAACACTAAACAAAATAAGTCACTTTTTTCTTTAATTTCTTCCTGGCATTACTTACCTCACAGGAGAAAATAACTTTCATATCCATTTTTAACAGCTTGATCAAGAACAGAACTCCGTTAAAGATATTTCATATCTTTCTCTCACTGTGGCTGTCCTGATGGGAAAAGTAGAGAAAAAAGACAATAAAGCTTACTATTTTCAACCTAAAAATCATCACACATGCAAAACTAGAGACACCTCTTTTGACCTAATTTATATTATAGAACAGGCTTGCTTGGTCAACAGAACAGCCTTTCAAAGTTCCAAATATAGGTAGACTGAATATCTGCACTAAAACACTAACTTTTCACTCCAATGAATTGAAGAGGTCACGGGTACAAACAAGGTGTTGAGCGTAACTGGAAATTGATACACCTCTGTCAAATAAAGCTGGGTCTTGAATAGTTTTCCTCTAGATGTAGATACAAAAAGCATCCTATGCACGAGAACCAAATACTGCTGTATCACAGTCAACTAGTTCTTCATAGGTTAACTAAAAGCCCCCTTCAAGGGGGTGACAAGACTGTCTAAAATATGAAGTAACAGCCTGATGATGCCTGGATTACTGTGTTGCATCCACCTTTAGTCCCAGGTGAAATTAATTATAGAAGAGTTATGCTGGGATTGGTAAGCGTCTGCATTATTGTGGTATGGTTCGCATCCAGAAGCAATGCTGTGGTTTTACCAGGAACCTAACATGGGTGCAACATTGATTTCACCCCAATGCTTCCCGAAAAGCAAAGCTCACTGAGCCAAGTAGCTTCAAAGGCTTCACACTAGCTTGAAAAGCAGAAGTAAAATGCAGATTCTTCAGCTGAAAAGACTAGTGGCCTGCTTAGCTTTTCTAGGCATTTCTCTCTCTCCTAAGTAAGATTTCAGAGTGGAATTTACGACTGAAGTTAATTTCCCACAGAAATTCCTGCCTTCTGTAAATAGCCTGCACAAGACAACAGTGGGAACAAAAAAGGAAAACGAGGTAACACCTGATTCCACCTCATGGAACAGGCAATCCACTGGCACGAGCCAGGGACACAATCTTTATAGCCCTCCAGAAGTAATTCTACTGCCCTAGAAGCAGCATCTTTTCCAGTCAGCCGTAATGCCTGCACAGCCTACACATGTAGCTCCCCTCATCAACCCTAGCAACCACAGCCTCAGCCCACAATGAAACAAAATCCCAAATAATGAATGAAATAGCAGCATTAACACACACACAGGACGGGATGCTCAACTGCTTAAAAACCTATTTATGTGACGCTGTACTATTCATAACTGTTTATTTGTTTCCTCAGCACTGATGCCAGTTTCAAAGTTATTTGCAGCTTCTGTCAGCACATCCCTTTTAAAAAAGGATCTGACTTATCTGATCACAAACCCAGAGCTTTGTGTTTTTATTTCACTGAGATCTCATGCTTTCTAACCTGTTTTTCTCTGCTTTGCCCTCATTAAAATCTACAGACACCGACTCCACAGATAGATTAAGATCCTTCTCACTTTTAAGCAGACATGCAAAGCCCTTCCACAGCTCATTCATAATTCTTTTTCAGAAATCATTAATTATTTACATCGCTGTTCTGTTGAAGGCCACATTGAGACTCTCCCGCTCGCTGAGAGATTTTTTATTTTGTTATGCTATAAGGTCAGACCAGTTGTTTAAAGCGTATAAACAGACAGAAACGTAGTTAAACCTGATTTTCATCATTACTAAAGCATAAGCCTAGAAGTTCCATTTCATTAAAATAAGAAAGATTCTGTTTTCCGTCCCCCTGCCCGTCAATCTTCTACTCTCTGGTTTTAAAAGTAGTTGGGACCATAAAAAAAAAGAAAGGTTCTAATCTTAATTAGCACTGTGCTTCCTAATTACAACTCTAACTCAGTGAAGATCTTCACTACCATGGTAGTAGGGGCAGATCTTCTGAGTACAGATCATCATCACAGACAAAGAGCAGGTAAACCACACGTGCAACTCCCTTATTTGAGTCTTCAGGAGCTCCCAGCTGAAGAGACCTGGCCTGAAGCCGCTCTTGCCCCAGAAAGCAACAGTTCTGGCCATGGCAGGGCAGCTCTTTCCCTCTCCCAGGCAGGAAACAGGCTGCTACCTGAACCAGCGCTCACACAACACAGTATTGTGAGCCCACTATGGTGCTGTCTGCAGGACAAGCAGTAAGGACATCATAAGTTGAGGAAAACTAAAGCCAGCTGGAGCGAAGAGTAATTCAGTGAGGGATGCACTTCTGTTCTCCAGGTGGGAACTATAAATGTTGGGAAGCAGAGGAGCAGGTGGTTGTTGAAGAGGCTGGCAGGTGACATGACTGCAGCACAAGGAAGGCCCAGGAGGAACACAGACAACACCACACAGAATACCAGGCTCTCTGGATGGCGCCTTGGGCCCAGCACATACCCGGTCATGGGCGACCTCGCCCAGGAGCCTCTTCTGCTGCAGACAAATCAGTCCCCTAATGCAGTGACACCAGAGAAAACTCAAGGAAAATTCAAGGAAGCACTCAAGGAAAATTTTCTCCTCAAACCCACCCAAGTCTCACCTTCAGGTTATTCGGTAGCCTATGGTGATCCAATCTTTTCTCTCCCCCGTTTGTTTTTTTGAAAAGATTACTACAAAACTAACATTGCAGAACTTTATCCTCTCAAACTACACAACAGCTTCTTTCTACCAGCCTGTCACCTTCACCTCTTTGTTTCATGTTTCTATAACATCACAGTTTTCTAGTATATCTGCCCAAAATTTCTTCACCAAGCTTGAATGTATTACTTCAAAGAAAAATAACTGGTTATAAATATGTTTCTGCTTTAATACAGTCTCATTTCAACTTTTTCCCTTTAAAATTCCAAATACTGAAAAAAGTTCACGTAAAGCAAAGTGCAGAACGTGAGTTCACTGTTACAATCTTTGCTGTGACGCACCTCGCTTACTGTACATTACATGGTTGAACAGACACTAGAAATCTTACTTCCCATTGATATCTAAGCCAACGTTTCCTCCAAACACATTTTCAAACCTTTAATTGTCCATAACCCTGGTAAATGTTAACGTTTCACCTTTCCTACATCAGTATCAACAAATATGTCTTTACCCGAGGTCTCCCTTGGAGATGAAGGAATTTTTTCCTGTATCGATTACCTAGAGAAAAGGAACTGATCACATGTACATACTTTTATTCAACTTGACAATCAGGTTCTAAGAGAAGATGGGGTACCATGATTGCCATTAACATGCCAGAGTAGGAGCACTCACAGTCTCAGTTAATAGCTGCTCAACAATATGCAAAGTCCCACGCTCCCCAGTTCTGGAAAAGTTTTGTCCTTTTCTCATTCCTCTTTTCTGAGAGCTACAAAAGAGCTGGGCAGGGCAGAGCCCGCTGTTGCTCCCCCAGAGACCCCAACAACCCTCAAGAACAGGAGGGGCTCTCTGCCTTCATCTTTTTTGGACACGTCCTTCTGCACAACCAGCTCCTCTTACATCTGGCTCTCTACGTGCATCTGTGCTCAGCGCCTGCCACAAATTTCCTTTGTGTAACACAGAGATCCATTAATAATTTAAGATTAAAAAGGAAGCCAGGGGCAGGAACATTCCATTTTTGCTCATGCGATAGATGCTACTCCGCTAGTACGTCAACTCAAGTTATCTTTGTGCACGCTACGTTAATTCAGCAAATTGCTTTTCAAACAAAGTCCATTCAGAAACTGCCCGGAGAATCTACACGAGAAAAAAAAAAAGTTAAGTTTTTAAGGTGAACGTGCCAGATTAACACCCAGAAAGAGAAACGTGAAGAGATTCTCATTTAGCCCATCAAGTTTTCCAAACGGCGGGGGCAAACAGGGCAAAAGGCATAAGGCAGCCCTCCTCACCAACGAGTCCGACTCACACCAGACGTGCCGCTAAGCGTCCCAGCGCCGTCCCCACACCGCGGAAATGAACAAAACGAATAAAATACTTCAAGAAGGAATGGAAGGAGCGCGGCGGCGGCACCCGGCGGAGCCGCCAGCGCCCTGAGCCCGGCCGCGGCCAGGCGGGGACCGAGGCCGGGCAGGTGCCGGCTCCCCGGGTCCTCTCCTCAGCCGCCCGTGCGGAGCGGAGCCGCCCCGGCCTCCCCCGGCTCCCTCCCGCTGCCTCCCCTCACCTCCTCTCCTCTCACCTCAGCTCCAGCCGCCGCCGCCGCCGCCTTCTCCTCAGCGGCCCGGCCCCGCCAAGCGGCCCCTGGGCGGGCAGAGCCGTCACGTGAGCGCGCTCGGGCACGCGGGGCCGTTAGAGCCGTTAGGGCCGTTAGGGGCCGTTGCGGGGCTTCCCGCCTCGCGCTTCCCGCCTCGCGCTTCCCGCCTCGCCCCTCGCCTCAGGTGAGGCGTCGTGGCCCCGCCGCCTGCCTGAGGGAACGCCGAGGGGCTGCCCGGGCAGGGGGCTGCTGCGGGGCTCTGCCGAAGGTCCCCGCGCCCTCCTGGGCACCGCTGAGGGGCTGAATCCCCCTGCGGGGGGTGTCTGTGTCGGACGTTTCTGTCAGCTGAATAAACTCGGGTGTGCGCCTCGGTTTCCTCACGCGTTTTCGTGCTGAAGCTGAATCCCAGCTAAAGAGGAGCGGTGAGTGCTCTGCCACCTCCTCCTCGCTGAGCGTGGCCTCTGGACCAGCAGTGCAGCGACAGAACTCTTTAAAGAGAGAAGTTCGAGGGAAACCACGAACAGCCGAGCTTTGTGCAGTATCTCAGAAGGTTGTGGGGTGTATGGCGTAGTTACAGCGCAGGGAATGGCCCAGTGCTCTGGCAGGAACGGGGCCATCTCAGCTTACCTCATGTCCTGATCTTTCTGTCTGGGGGCTCAGCGAGGGTTTGGAGGACTGGTGGGGGATTCAGCCTTGGTGCGCCTGCTGGTGCTTTGTGTCTCTCAGCAGGTACGTTTAATCTTAGTTATTGAGGGTTACTGACAGCATGGGTCTTCTGAGGAAAAAAAAAAAAAAGATACAGGGTCTAAAGACAACACAAGCTAGCAGCATTAAAGGTTTGCTGTCAAAATGCTCCCCCGTTTCAGTGGCAGAGCTCAGCCACGCTTCTGTTTAGAACTAACAAGTCTATGCCCCAAATCACATAAACCACAGCAAAAGTGGAGTTCATGGAATTTGCTTTCTGTTTTTGATGCTTTATATTCCACGTGCTTTCCTGTGTAGTCATGAGGGCCTGAATGGCCTTACCTGCTATCAGCAGCGTCGTGCATATGCTGTACGGTGCAGTAGGGGGGATTAGCCTGTGTGGAGCGCCGCGCAGCCTTGGCTAGTCTGCCTCCAGCACATACATCATTGCCATAGAGTACTGCCAAGCACCAGCATACCCTGTGCTGTAACTTTGAAAAACAAAAACAAACAAACAAACAAAAAACCACATGGAAGGATAATCACAGGATTTCAGGAACTAGGTCGTACTGTGAGCCCCTTGCTAAGGGAACAAAAAGAAAAGGTGCTAACAACTTCGCTAAATGTTAAGATTTTGAATAAATTCTGAAAGTGAATCACCTTTATTGGTTGTGTGGTATCAAGGGAAAAGAAACATTGTTGGGCCACAGTTATTCCCTAGAAATGGAAGGATTATTTTGTTTGGGAAGAGTTTATTCAGAGTTCTGTTAACACATGTTTAAAAACCCAGTAAGGAAGCTTCCACGGTGCTTCCACAGCATGTGAGTGCAGAAGCATATAGTTGTGCAATTTCAATGAGTACGTGCAGTCTAAATTCCTGTAACTCACGCTGGAAACACACTATTATTTGCAAGGCAATTGGAGCAGACAGCAGAGCTCACAAGGTTATCATCTGCGTCTGTTCAGAAGATGGCCTCAAACCTTGTATTGGCTAATATTTTTAGCTCTGCTAAGTAAACTCATGTAAGATAAAAGTCAACCCATACAACAGGTTATATAAATTGCTTTAAATCAGCTGCTTTTTGTGAACACTGAATAAGTTGCTTCTATTTCTTTCCTTTCTTTTAGCACTTGAAAATGAATTTAAGGTGTGTGAAAGGTGTGTGACTGACAGTTCTGGAAATTGAACTCCCATGTTTAATCCCAGACGAGGTACAGCACAAGCAAGCTGCTCAGTGCTACTGGGGAGAAAACGGTTAGGCCAAGGGTAGTCCATTCACTTACTTTCTCATGCCTGCAAAGGCCAGATATCCTGGGAATTGTGACTGACAATTCACTTCAAGACATAAATGGGAATATATGGCTAGGCCAGGTAGCTTGATAAGTACTTTGAAACCAGTGTAAATACCCTCTGGAAAGCAACAAAGAGAATCTGGCTGTTTGGGTCTGTCCATCAACTGGTGCATAAGCTCTCCATCTTTACAAAAGCCTTTGGATCATAGGGATGAAATAGGAAATGCATAATGTGAGTAGTCGTAAAAAGACACTTAAAGACTACACTATAAGATTAATCAATGATTTCTTAATCACTGATTGCATGATGTACCAGGATATTATGATAAAGTAAATGGTAATAGGTATTGTCTTTCTAGGCACACCAGCTTTTCATGGATATTGAGAGTAATACAATTTGATACATTTCCAAGATATATTTCCTTAAATATCAGGCTAATTGTTAATTTATTACAAGAGAATGCTAAATGTATTTTGATACCAGAATATCAAGATGCCAAAAGTTTGCTAGATTTTTTTTTCTAGCAAACACAGAGATAAAAAGGTTATGTGAAGGAAGCTGTGGAATCTTTGTCTGTTAATTAATGAAATATGATTTGTAAGTTATCAGAAACTGGTGTTGCACTTAATTTTTAAACTGTCAAGGTGTTTCCTCGCTGGCCTATAGTTACCTGGTAGGGGATATCTTTTTACATTAAATTTGTGCCTTGGATACTAAGGTTACATGTTTAATTCAGAAAAAGCAAGCATTTAGTAATTAATCTGTTTTCTAAAGTATGATTGTCCTGTTTCAGCCTTAGCCTACTGTTAAACAGTTCTATGGAAATCTTTACAGCACACTTGTTTTTACAAACTTTGATTTATGATCCTTATTGATTTTTGTAGATTCATTTATGCTTTTAAATACAGCTTCTTTTTGTGCAAAATTGCAGGTCCTGAAGCTGTGAGCAGACATGGAGGATGTGATACTATCCTTCAAAGTGGACATGGACTAGATGATCAGAAGCTGTGTAAGTTCCAGGCTTCCAGGAATGGGCCCCTAAGTATGTTATTAAATTTGCTGTTAAGAATAATCATTGGCTGACAGTTGTGTAATTTTTGTGACAGTATCTCTTGAACTCAGTCACAAGACGGGCTGATACCAGTCATGATGTCAAGACTGTGATTACATTGCTCCCCATTCACAGATATGGTGGTGACAAAAGTATTTATGGTTAAGAGTTCTTTTGTTGCTACACCATAGTACATGAAGTACAGTTACGTTATTCTTACTAACGTAGCTCCTGATGACTCATGTCTGGAGATAATAGATTTGGGAGAGGTTTTTGTTCTGTAGAAAAGTGATATAAAATCTGATCTGTGGTGATTAATACATGTGTCCTTTTCTTCAGCACCCACTAAGCACATCAGGTGGAGTTAGACTGAGTGAACTTTCTGAAAGTCCTAACACCTGTTTTCAAACAGTGCCTGGAAGCATGATGTGCGGGAAGTGAACAAAGCCTTTGTGCTGTGATAGAATAGGAAGGTTCATCTACTCGGTTCTGCAATCCGAGCAGTGGTGACCAGGGCAGTCATATATGGGAAATGACAATGAGTAGGTTGGGGCAGTGATGCCTCTAGCCTTTCCAGTTAGGTCTGAAAGCCAATGGCTTATTATGCTACAATTCATTTAGATACTTTTAATATTTTACTCTCTATTGTCACAAATGTAGTCTTGGGGTTATGGCTGTGGCTACTGTTCTCCACAACTTTGTGTGGCAAAGATCACAATGACCTTATGTCCCATAGGGCATCCAAATCACAGTGATTCAGCTACTTGGGATTTTTAGAGTCTTTCCTAGAAAGCCTCGTGATGTCTTTAAGCTGTAATACAACAAATCATTCCAGAGGAGTGAGAGGTTTTAGTTCTTTCCTACAAGGTTTTGGCAAGCCTACACGTAAAACACTATGCATAGTTCAGTGGGAGTTGTGAGCAGACCAGCAGCTGAAGGAGACATCAGAAAGCATACTACAGCATTTTGCTGTTTACATCATCTTTATAGGCTGTTATAAACATAATATTCTAACACTGAAGAAATGACTGCTGTGAATCACTTTGTGATTGTGTACTAGGGAAATCTTCTACGTAAGACTGGAAGAGGTTTGGCTGAGTAAAGATGCTGGCTTGGAAACTACATGAGAGAGAAAGGATTTCACTGGCTGGTTGTTGTAACAGTGAAATATTTTAGCCTAAGCAGAAATACTAGTTAGGCTGGAGAAATGCCAAACCTATAATACACAAAGTCTACTTTGCACAGAGCAGAGGGAATCCATCCCTACTTGAATCTCTCATAGCTTTAGGGCTCAGAAATGGGCAAGATTGAAATGACAGCAGAATTCCTGAGGTCTAGTGGTTCTTACAAATAAAATTGTACTTACTCTGCTTTGACGGATGGTTTCTGTTTATCCAGCATTACTCAAAGTGGTGTTTTCATACAGCTCCTTCTTGTTAAATAAAAAAGCTTATAACCATCTTGGACAAACCTATGAAGAATACACTCCGAAGAACTCTGGAAAGAACATTAATATTACGTGAGGAGGATAGAGAAGACAAACCTTTTTCCTCGTTAATTTCCTTGGTTTCATTAAACAGTCAGTGAATATGATCAGCCACCCCTAGGTAGTCTTCTGGAAAGCATAAAATCGAGCAAGGAATTTTTATGTTACTTAGTAATAAAACCAAATTGATTCAGGCAAAAAGAATATAAAGTAATATAGAGTGTTAGATTGTCTGAAGCTTATTCAGCCTCAAGTTCAGATGTAAAACTCAGAGCAAGAACTGATCAAAAATTCCTATCCCATCCATTTCCTACACCGGAACTGCAGAGCTTAGGGGTAGATTTACTATGGGGAATGAGAAGGGACTAAATCTCCATTTACGTGGGGCTGTGTGCCCTGCAATGTTTAGTAAAAGCATTGTGTCCCTAGAATCTTCCTCTGTCTAGCCTGAGTTGCAGAATTTAACCTCTGCTAGAATCCAAGGTGGATTGCAACAATGTGTAGTGTGTACAGTCGTTTACTCTGCCAATACAGAGGATTTGCACCAATGTAGCTGCATTCCTAGCAAATCCTCAGTATAACAAGCCAAGGCCTGAAATACCACCTGGACTTCTGGACTTGGTTCTCAGCAGCCTTTCAGCATAACCTTTCACCATGCAGTGAGTATGAAATGCGGCCAAACCAGAAGAGCACGGTTTTATTCTGCTTCATGAAGAATAAATGATCAGATGCAACTTGATGGAGAGTAGGTCCATTGCGAATTAAATATTCGTTAGCTGAAAACATACACTGGGTTTAATCAAATTACTTGTTTGATGATGCAGATTCTTGCAGGGAGCAGTCAGTTCCCAAGAAAAAGAGAGTTTTGTTTCCCTTCCTAATTGTAGTGTGATATGAATATCAGATTGTTTCATGTGCCTTTGCTCCTGATCTGGGACCAGTGAGGGAGATGAGAATTAGCACATTGCCTCCAACCCCTGTCACCTCCTGCCACTGAACCCCTTCTGTATACAGTGTGTGGGAGCTTCACCTAAGCATCACTCTCATGTAAGCATCTTTTTTTGTAGTGACTGTGCATGTCAGTTCAAATACTGCTTGCTGGAAAACAACTCTGGAGCACATACTGGAGCTGCCATGCTTGCCCCCTCACCCTCATTTATCCTGTTCAGTAGTTACAACAAACAACTATGGGTGTAAAGTATGATTTTGTTTCTGTCCTGACAAATACCTCTCGCAGTTCCAAAGGACTTTGGCCAGAACAAACCAGTCTGTAAAACTGTAGGAAAAACAGTGCCTTCTGCCATCTCAGAATATGATATGCATACAAAAATAGATACAGATATACCTGAAAAGGTATCACTGTTTTTTTATTTGTTCGTTTGTTTGTTTGTTTTGTAGCTCTCTAGCTGGTACAATATGTTACTGCAATTACATTTAATTGTCAAGTCTTTGAACCTCTTGTAAACATCCTTTCCAGAGCTGATAATAGGTTACTGTTCAGAAAAGGAAATTTAACTGTAAACACGCATGCTGGTCATTCTTCTGACTGTTTATGTTGTCTATTCTGTCTGTTTTCACTTTTTTGTTCTTTCTCACGTTTACCAGCTAAAATAAAATGTGGTTGTTTAGGTAACGTTTTTTCAACAGAAGTTTTGTTTTAAAGAGAACCCCAAACCAACCCTCAGGTTAAAGTAAGACATTCTGCATTGGTCTGTGAGTATAGGGGCTGCACCACCACATGAAGCCATCTCTCAGTTATTCCAAGTTTCCTTTATAAAGATTTCCTTTATGAGATGTGACACCAGGGTGGTAAAGGCTGTCAGTGAATCTTCAGATAAACGGTCAGACTCTGGGCTTCAGGGATGAAGGCCTGGCAATTGTGGTACTACAGCAGAGCCTGCCTACAGGGCATCCCGATTCTGTAATGTGGAAAGGGATTTCAGCTTGCAGCTGTGTACTGATATGCACATTCCCTGCCTAGTATGGGGAAAGAACACTTCTGTAAGCTGAGTCTTTGAGGCTGTTCTTTTGATCGGCAGGTCACAGACTGTGTTACTGGGAGCACTTCATTTACAAGAACTTACTCTAGCAAGTCAAAGATAGGAAATCAGCATCAGTATTTCCAGCTGTGGAAAGTTTCCTTCCTTTCCATCCCTGAATCTGTACTGTTTCTATATTGAAAGATAACATGGCAATCTGGCCCCTCGTCTTTTCTGTCATGTCATTTGTCCTGTTGTATACTGTGACTCCTAAGAACAGAAAATACAGTGAAAAACATGATGAAATCCATAGTTAAAAGCCCTGTTGATTATTTTTTAGACTGAAATTGGTCTATGAAGAAAAAACAAAAAAAACTTAGTAACATAGTGACATGATTGACTTTCTGCATTATTTGGCAAGGGCATTTGTATTTTGGTATAATGTGGGCCATTAGAAAGAGAGGTTAAGAAATATTTAAGAAATGTTTTGTGATTGGCCATGGTAAAATTGATTGATAAAGCACATGCATTCATCTGAAAACATTTCAGTTTTTAGTCTATTTCTGAGCTTTCAAGCACTCTTGTTAATTATTTATTGGTAATTGATCCGAGAATGAAAAGCAAGCAGCACTGCTAATTCTATAGTGACGATGATATAGATGCATGTCTACTTTTTAGTGGCAGAAAGAGGCAAAAAAAGCAAAAAGGCCCATGGCTCAAATCAGTAGAAATCTGAGAAATGATGATGAACGTGATGTTCAGTGGTTGCTGTTTCACACTTGGAGAACAGAGCTGTCATTTTTGCAGTTAGAAGGCTACCAGGAAGGGAAGTAAGTGAGCACTTCTGCAACTCTGCCAGGGCATCTTGTCTGGTTTATGCATCTCTATTGAATTCTGTGAGAGAATTCTTCCTCTGAGAACTGAGGAAGGTCCAATTTCACATTTGCATGTTCTAGGAATTTAGTAGTGTCTGCGCTGTGACAAGAATTTCCCCACAGTTGGGATATTTGTTGTCTGAAATTAGCTAAATGTTAGGATGAAACTGGGTGTGTACATATAAAGAAAGTGTCATGCCCTAGGACCAATTGCTTTTTAAGGGATTCTTTTCTCACTAGCCTGGATTCCGATGAAATATGCTGTGTTTTTCATCTCTACTATGTAATGGATTGGGGCTTTCGAGCTAAAGCCCAATTTGTTTTGTTGCCTGGTGCAATGCAGCAGCAGCAGCCTGCCAAATAGCTTAGGTATCAGTAAGAATATTGCCATGGGCTTATTAGCTCAAATGCTGACTTGGGCTGATGTGGTTCCGCTGCTTTCAGTTCTGGAGCAGCGTAGGCTTCCTGGGTATGCATGATGAAGACCTTCTGTCCATGTTCTATGGGAATAGCTGGCCCATTCTTTGTGCCTTATTTATGCTGATGAACAAGTACAGGCATTGTGTCAGCCCTAACAGATTCAGCAGGACAACATCTCTGACGGCTTTGCCCGTGTGAATAACTGAAGGCCTTGGGTTTGTAAGAATTCATTCTCAGAATTTACAAGTGAGGTGTGATAAAATCACTGTGGGTTGAAGGTAAAATAACGTGTATTGCAAACAAGGACTTTGCTGTTTAGCAACACCTGCTTACAGAACGTTTCAGTTGAGTTCATTTTAAGCCTAGTACTTAGTTTGCTGCCTCACCATTCGCTTTTTCCCTACCTGCAAATCATAGGGTGGCTGTTTGAAGAAGATTATGTGTCTCAGAGTGTGCGGGTGAATGGAAGGTTAAACATTTTGACTGGCATTCAGGTGCATCTTGTGCAATAAATCCAAGTGGTATCATATTCAGTCAGAAGAGTTTCCAATTGTGGGGAGAAGAAAAGGGAGGGGGAAGGTGAAGGGCAGGCTCTTGAGTATGTCTTCAGCGTTGCATTAGAAAAAAAGGACTTGGGCTTGTTGGCTGCAGCTGAGTTCCTAGCAGATACGATGACATGCTGAGTGTTTGCCCAAGTGTTCAGGAAGGCAAGGGAAAGGGGCTGGTACCCAGGACCTGTCTGTTCACGTTTCTCCTAAGGTGGCAGGCAGTTGAGGAGAGCTGGGAATGTGGCTGTATCCTATAAAATAATGTCTGTTTCTTTGCATGGTCATGGAGGGGCCCGATACATTTGCTTTATGGGTACTGTATTTGTATAACAAAGCAAGACACCTTAACAGGAAAGAAAAGGTCTTTTCTCTGCAGTAAGATGCTGGAATGTGTCCAGGATTTTGATGCACATAAATAAACAAGATAGCCAATGTTTTGTTAGTCCGAAGATGATGCTAATGGGTGACTGTAATATTCTTTTCTACATGGAGCTCAGGGGCTTAATGGGCTGATTCTGCCAATGATGTCTGCATTGCTATCACTGTACAGTAGCTAAAAGAAATGAGTTTAAACCTTAAGCTGAGAGGCAGGGAATCTCTGCATTTTTTTCAATTCCTGTTTCAGTCAGTGAAGTGCTCTCAGCATGTCGGTAGCCACTAAATGCTTTACACGGCATTCATGTTCTTGCCATTATGGTTGGAAAACTTTTTTTTATTTTATACATGATGTTCTTGAAAAGTAGACTATCAAGACCATTTCCAAATTATCAGTACATCCACAAGTCACATATGCTGGCTGTTTATCAAGATTTTCCTGTGGTGCTAGAACACTAGTTTACTTGAAATAACTGGGCTTAACCAACTGCTATTCTTTCTGGCTGCCCTTCATGTAGAATTGGGAAGTAACATCCCTTTTGCAGTCTTGTGCAGCTAAGATACGTAGGTTGGTGCCAGTCTCTGGTCTCTTGAAGTTAGTGATATTCAAAGCCTTGAATGTCTAGGTTATTTCATCTGATTGTTATCAAGGGGCAGGAATTGCATGTTTTGTCATCATTTAGAAGGTAGCTGGGTATAAACAGTTTGTTTTGGACATCTGGGATATATGATGCTTGTGCAGCTGGGCACAGTTAAATAGAGAAAAACAAACAAACAAACAAAAAAACAAACAATCAAACAACAAACAAACAAACAAACAAACAAAAAGGACCAGATTAAGTAGTTTTGTTACAACAGTTTAAAAATGTATACCTGCCTGGAAAAAAAGTCTTTCAGAGGGAGCAGATGTAGTGCAGAGAGTTAATAGAAAGGGCATGGGACAGGAAGCTTCATGTCTCTGTAGGCTGTTGGAGGGATTCCAGTAATAATGTAGAATCTGAGGAGTGGTAGGACACAGAGGTGGTGAAGCAGCTGTGGATGGTAATGCATTCCTAAGCAGTTCTGCAGTTGTGTGCAAGGAGTAAGAGGTACCAAAAGAAAGGCACAGAGACAAAGGGATGTATAGTCTGGTACATTATCCTCTTAAAAGTGAAGGATAGCCTGGCACTGTCCTTTGCTATCTGGCTTTCTGCAGCAGAGAGCACAACTGCCTGAGTACTTGTACTGGGTCTGGCTTCAAAACTGACAGACAGTCACTGAGAGAATAGTAGGGCTCCAAGGTCATTGCATGCTGGATGTTGGGGAAATGTAAACACAGTTTATCTTAGAGAGACACTAAAGGTGGCTTGCACCCCGCAGCCTGCCCTGCCCTGCCCTCCCCACCCTCCAATAAACCACGCACCTTTTTAGCACCATTTGTCATCACAGAGGGAGGCCTTTGATGACATTTTTATTTAGTTGCACACAATAACTGGGTGCAGCATAGCATAAAGCAGATGTAAACTAACTAGGGGAATAACATAATCCATCTATGTATAAATCTAGTGACATCTGCTATAGTTATTGTTATATCATGATCCTAAGGCAGCTCAGTTGGACACAGAGAGACAGAGTGTTTCCTCTAAATACAGAAGCTTCCAGCCACTAATAAAGGTATCTTATGTAAAATTTAATTTAGAATTTCATAGCTATCAGTTTCCTTACAGCTGCCTTTTCCTGTACAGTCATTAAAACACATATGTTCTGCAGATGCTGGCAGGGTTTTCAAATACCATATGCAAAATGGAAAAAGGACATTTTCCTTTAATGTAAACAATCTTTCTTCTTGCAATAAAGCACTTTTTTCCAAGATTTACTGGCTCGTTACTTTTAGTGACCATCATGGAACTTTCTTTCTGAAAAACGTGGAACACCTGTCCTTTTAAAACCCAGTCTTTTCAAGTTGTCTCAAATTTGACATCCCAAAATTAAGGTCCTCCAGGTGGATAACCAGTCTTTGGAATTCTGGCTATTACCTTTACTCAGCCCAGGTGACCCCTCATTGCAGCAAGGGGAGTTTTCTTATCATGAATTTCTGGTTAAGTCTTAAATCTCTCACTGGCAGAGTTGTTCTACCTCATGAAAAAACAAACAAAACAAAACAAAACACCAAAAACACATTAGCCAAACCTAAGACAGTGCTTATGAATCCAGAACAAACACGACAGTTTGACTCCATAGGCTTTAAATTACATTCCAAATAATTTTTTCCCTAAATGGTACTGTATAAAATGGCGTGTAATTTGATTATTCTTTTCTTACAAGTTTTGTACTTAGTGATCCTGGGCAGAAATAATGTTACCTCGAAAGAACCTACATAAGAATAATGAGGAAAGGAACTGTTGTAGTAATACATGTAGGTCAGAAAGAACTTGTGGCTGGGGGGATCTCTTATCAGCATTATTTTTCCTCAGTGCTGTTAATCTGGATAAAGCTAAGTAAATATCTTAGAAATGCTGGAGTTATACAGTGATACACTTATGTCCTGTACCATTGGTAGCCTCACCTAGCCCCTCACTTGCATAATTATTAATGCTAAAGCATAGTCCTTCAGTCAGACTCAAAAAGGTTATTTCTGTGTGAAATAGGGAATTACTTTGAGCCCAGGCGCAGAGTGAGATAAATTATTGTCTTTGGAATCCATTGGGAACGGGACCATCAGACTTAGAAGAAGATAGCTTACATGTTTGTTGAGATTCTTCTAGGACTTAAGTTGACCGTCTTCCCTCTCTGCCCTTATGAACAGACCGTTTGAAAGAACACTGAACATGGTCGTACCGTTTTCCTTCACCATAAGGCCTGGCAGTGCAATCCTGATCCTGATCCAACCATTAACTTCTGACTCTGATTCTTAGGTTTTATGCTACGTGCCTGGCTTTGTCAGTCTTTGTATATGTACATACATGAGTGTGTATATAATAACAGAGTTTTATGTCTGCCTGTCTGGAATATCCTGCTGTATTCATTTGTGGTTTGACTGCATACGCTGTTATGTACAAATAGACATACCAGAAGATCACAGCTACATTAAGGCTTTAAGGGAAACCATATGGAAAGTCATAGGTCAGTGAGCAGGCAGTGGAAAATTGAGCTACATTATCAGATCAGAATTTGAGTTTTGTGAAATACAGCGTGTAGCTGCAGCTGGCAACGTCTGCCAAAACATTGCATTTAGAGTAATTATGTAAAGGAAAATTAGATCCTCACACTGAGATTCAGTTGCTTCCTGGAAAAAAACACTAGCAATGGCACACTTTCTGTGTGCAGATTTCTATCACTACTCCAGTTGTGCAGGTGTGCTGTAAATCATTCTTGACTATTTCACTTACCATGATTAACATCAGCCATGTATAGTGTAAAGCAGAACTGGTCATTGGCAGCTTACACAAATGCTGCAGCAGGATAAGTTTACAGCGAGGCTGAGGCTAGTAGAAAGCTCCACTTGGTGGCTGTGGGCCTGTGGCCATCCCATATCAGGCTGATCAGTAGTGCACTTGGGATTTGTACCAGCAGAGAGTTCATGTTGCCTTCTGTCTGTGCCACTTGCAATAGAAGAGGGCCATTAGAGGAGATGGTGAAAGCATACTCTGGCAGCTCCATACTCTGTGAGAATTTCCTCAGTACAACAGGGATCACTCACATAAGTCAAATTCAGCAGACTTGAGGACAATTTGAGCATCCCAGAGAACAAATTGATCAGTGAGCTAGTTTTCCATCCATTTGATTGCTTTATTGAGCCAAAATTCCTGATGCCAAGGGAATCCCTGAGGTCTGACAAGTCTGGTGTGATAAGAGATGTTTGAGTTAAGCACTTCATGGATGAAGAGGACATGATGTCTCAAAACAAGTTTGGCTATTCTTACTTCCATTAAGAATCTGTGGTAATATTTGGAGTCTGCCTACAGGTTTTAAATGGACAGATCTCATTTCTCTGCTGTAGTATAATGTTTAATACACCAGGCACTATAATGTTTAATATACCAGGCATACAATGCATTGCTCATATTGTTATGTGTAACTCACTTTTTATGTGTATGGTGAAATAAAGGTCCCACTGCTATCAGGTTTGTAATTCAAAAATTGTTCGTAAACTAAGAGCAAAAAAAAAAAAAATTTACAGGCCAGTGAGTGAAAGGTAGCTGTAGGAATGCTTTCTCCAATAGAAGAGGTTTGAGAATTTTTCACATTTTTCAAAGGAAGTGAATGATAGTGCTTTACACTTGTATTAGTCATGCCTGTATTTACTGAACAATATATTTACTGGGTTTGTTTCTGATGGCAAATATTTGTGTCTTCTTATCATAGTCCCCCAGGCATGGTTCATTTTCTATCAGTTCATCAGCAATCTTCCATTTAAAATACGCCCTGAAAACCTCTGTCACAGCTGCTGCTTTTAGCATTTTTTTTATTATGAATGTTGCTGCAAACGACTGATTTGAATGAAATTCTCATTCATTCAAATGCTTGAGTAACCTTATGTATATAATATAAAAACAGTCCCAGGTGAGGGAAAAGGAGAAGTCATAAGAGATAAGAATCTAGTGAGGTCATACATACATATGAAGTTATTTATTGTTAAATCTGGGCATGATCATGTTAAACCCTAGCTTTGACGGAAGTTCATCATTCTGCCATCACAAGCTATGAATGTGTTCGTAATAAATTTCTGCAGCAAGCACTAACAAAGACAGCGGTTTGGAAGAAATTTGGCCAAAAGGCCCATTGTGCATCTTGGGAACGTAAAAGATTATATCAGAAGTCTGAAGGCTTCTGATGATTACACTTAATGATGATTACATTTTAAGTTTGGAAACCCCAAACTTAAAGATTAATACAAAGTTATTCACAAATCACAAATGCTCATTCTTGTCAGGCTGGCACGTATATTGCTTACAGCTTCCTCTAGTTCTTCAGGACTTACTCATGGGTGACTTACAATTCACATTGGAATGAATACTGTGTACAGTAAATTATGTAAGAAGATTGCACAAGGTGCCTCTTCCTTGACGTATCTTGCATTAAATTGTTAATCATAAACCTGGGGTTTCTGAGTTTCTAATAGCATGCACAGCTGTTATACAGCCAGATGAAACATTGTCTGAGGAGTCTGGTGAAGTTGTTCAGTTCTTACTGGCATTTGTTGAAAACTGTAATCAGCATGTAAACCAAAAAGAAAGTGAATTCTTGCTTCAAAAATAAAAGCTTGGTGTATGGGAAGGATGCTGAATTTTGAAAAAGTAGTTTATTTTAGCAAAGACATGTTTTTATTTGGTCTTTTCTGGACACATGACAAAGCCTAGCCCTAAGGGAAATCATTTGCTACAGCTCAGTGGTGTGTTGTATTATTCTCTGATGAGATTTGTTTGCTATGTCAGTTTTAAGAGCAGTTTATAAACAATTCATGTTGATCAAAACCAGAGGAGCTAAAAGATTCTTAAACATTCATTGCAAGTGATGTTTTTTTCCCTTAAAACAAATCCTCCTTCCTTTTTGTTAGCCTGACTTTTCATGAAGTTTTCTTGTACAGATGACTGAAAAAAAATAATGATCTTTTAAGCTGAAGTTGTGCATGTCAGCTGGAACATGCCATTCCCATCATACCCTTTCCCATAGTTATTAACCATAAGCCAGTCTATAAAACAATACTAGGTTTCTCTGCATGGGGTATAGTAACTAGCTTGCAATTTCACTGTTTTTTAGCCTTGCTTAGATTGTGCAGTGATATAAATCTTCAAGTAAAGCCTATTTCATTCCAGGAGATGTGTATTCCAGGCACATCGTTTGCTTTATTAGATCTTTTTTCTGCTCCTTTGGCATTCTTTTCCTATGGTAGATAAATGTTACACAATGTTTGTAGGAGGCAAGTAATTTTTTTTTTTTTTTTCCTATTGGGAATTATGAGAAATGCATTTGAGTGGTCTGTATGTGCCAATGTGAAGTTTATGTATTTGGGCTTCATCAAAACCATTAGTGCTTTTTCTTAGGCTGGTCAGGAAGGAACCAGGTGTAATTGCAGAAGGGTGATACGGTGCAATACCCATGCTGCACAGTGGCTGTGCATGGTTTCTGCATGCTTTCTGCCACTGTCAGATGAGGAGCAAGGTCTGTCTTGTGCACTGTGCCAAGGCTGTACAGTAGGCTGGGTGGAGGACCAATACAGCAGACTGTTAATGCCTCATTAAAACATTCTGTGACAGCCTCATAAGGCATGAAGACGTGTTGGATGTGGAGAAAAATAATTAAAAAAAAAAAAAGAAGAAGAAGAAGAAGAAAAGGACTGGATTAACAAAATAACATTTTGTTAGGTCTACAGACCCCATGAATTGTGAGTTGCCAGTGAAAATGAAATGCATTGCAAAACAGTTATGCTTTTTTGTGATACTGATGACTATGATGAAGCTGTTTCTATAATTCACATACTGAATCATACTGGGTTATACTGGATAAAGTGAAACATATTGCATAGTGCTTTAAGAAAGGAAGAGGAGAGGTGGACTTTGTAACATAATGATTCTTTATTTGTACCTACTGTGCAGGCTTTGAGTCACAACATTGGCAAAAATGTGCACCCGTTGCTGTGGAGTTTATTCTCTGCAGGGGCCAGGTTCTCCAGTCCAGACGCTTCAAGATGCTTTGATGGCAGAAAGCTTACAGGTTAAAATGTCTTACTACTGTGAATTCTCAAAAATGTGCCTTCACTTTTTACAGCAGGTCTTCCTATGCTGTGCTTTCTATCCCTACAAGGACTACAAGAATTAGTTCAGAGTAGTCCATGGACAGAATCTGTCCTACTGTATTTCTCTAAAGAAGAAGACAATTGTTGATTGAACAGTAGATTTTTCTTGAGGAATGACATGTGTCCTCCAGTTCTTTGCAAAGCCTTTAAGAGAGCTTGGAATTATTGTCTTTGCTTTTAAATGAAGGTATGGGGAGTGGGATATGCTACCCCCTCCTCATCTGTGCTCACATAGCCTGGCAGAGTTGAGCACAGTTCTCTTTCTGTGCTGGCAGTACCCAGACTAGCTAAATTCAGTAATGAAGGATTTTAGAATTAATAGAAACTTTCGTGCAATAAATATACTCCAAGAATCTGTTAATAAGGGTAGCACCTTCCTTTCCTTTTTTTCTATAAACAGCTGTGGTTGAAGCTTGCTACTTCTCCTTTCTGTCTCCTTTGCTGAGTACGGCGTCTTCTTTGCTAGCACACCCTTACGTGTCCTGTCATTTGCCCAGGTGGCTTAGATAGTGCTGAGTCAGAGGTGAGCTGCTAAGTCGGTGTCTGGGGTTGTTCTTTGTGTCCCAGCCCCCTGTGGCTGACATATGCATATTTTGACTGGGGCGGCAGGTTGCTGAACTCTGTACTTGATAGCATGCTGGAAACAGGCTTAAAATACTGCAGTAGGTGCAAAAGTCAATGTGGCACTGTTGATGCCTGTAATTACGTCAGTGTAGCAGTATGGCGTTCCACTCTGTTTTCCTCCACTGCAGGCCATATATAGCCTGCTACACTTTGATCCTCTCAACAAAACCGAATGGATTCCTTTTCTCTGTAAACAGCAGCTGGGTGAAAGGAAAGGGTGATGGAGCAGGAAGGGCAGATGTTCTTTTGGAAAGAATATGTGGCCTGGCTAAACTGCTGTGGTGTGCCTTCCAGTGATCCTCTTGTTATATGCATTATTGCAAATAAGACTCCCCTTGTTCTTGGCAAAAAGGACAGGCACTTACATCCAAAAAGCACAGGTAGCTTGCATCTGCTGTCACTTTTGAATGTGGATCTTCACATTAAAGGAGTTTCAGCTACACAAATGGAAGAGTTTTGTACCATCAGATGCAAAGCTGACTTGAAATGAGCATATGGAGGCATACATGTATAAAAGACTTACACTGAAGTTGAATGTCTCAGAGGGTCAGGGAGGACCATCTAATTTAGAATAAATACTTTCATTTTAAAACATCTGTTCTTGAACTGGGGCAAGTATCATGAAGCCTGGAAGATGGTGTTATCTTTTCCTATGTCATCCCACATTTTCTAAGCAAGTGTTCATAGTTCACATCTGTTTTATATACCGTCTGTTAGATTTACTGCATTCTTATCAAATACTAGAAAAAGAAACAAATATCTTTACACAAACGTGGTTATAAAATGCTATTATAATTCCAGGGCCTTCAAACACTCATGTTGCAATGAATAAAAGCAGACATTTCTGATTCATTTTGCAGGACAGAAATGGTTGTCACATGGCTCATACTGTATAAAGTGATAGAGAGCAGTTCTCTCTTTGACTATTAAATCACATACTTAGTAACGAGCATAGACTGTGAATGCAGAATTCATAACTATTACAATAAAGTGTGGAGTATGAGATATATTAAAATTCTTAGCATGCCAAAGGGTGTGAACTAGATTTGGAAATCTGATAGTGGTTTTTAACACCTCTTTTTAAAATGAGTTAGATGCAGAATAATCTAATCAAGATGTATATCCGAAGAATGAAATGAAATGAATTCAGAACCCAACTTTCTGCATCCAGAAACTACACATCCACGAAGTTCTCAAATAAAGCAATACAGAATCTAGGTTTCTTTTTCTTAGTGAACAGAGGAAAGGTGAGATATTTGAGATTTTAACAATAGGCAAGTGCTGTGGTTTTGCAAAACCCTTCTTTGAAAGTGAGCACTAAAAGCAATTGCAAATGCAAAGGCAAACATGACTTCTCATGTGCTGTCCATTCACATCAAGTCAACAGATTATGTGTAACTATAAACGTGTTTTTGATCGTGGTGGAGATGCAGGCCTCATGAAGGCATGCATGGCTTTGTGAATTTGCAGATAGAAAGTGCTTAACACTGCCTTTAGCAACAGCAAGAGTGCTGCAGGATACAAACACAAAGGATTTTCTAACCCTGTGAAAACAAACACATTCCTTTAAGGTAAGTTTGTTTTGACACTGGTTAAAGTAGATTGAAACAAGGCAAGCTTTTTTTTAGCATCCAAGGTAGGGAACTCTGGGGAGAAGGGTAGCTTTGATCACATAACTGGTCGGGTGAAGAGATCTCTCTTTGCCTTAGCAGGAAAGAAGGAGCTGCATTACCTTAATTGCTTTCTATCCTTTTCTCTCTCTCATCTTTATACTGTTATCCTGAATGTCTTTTAACTGTACAAACTTTGCTATTTTTCCTGTGGCTAAAATTTATCTCATTTTATTTTACTTTCTCTTAGTTAGACATCTACAGTAGGAATCAGTTCCCTTAAACAAAGACGTGTAGTGCCATTCCAGATGCCCTAACAGTGTCATTTCAGATGCCCTACATTTTATAAAATTTTGACTTAGGGCTGGCAGGTATGACAAATGACATAAGGGAAATCTTTGCTCTTCTGGAGCAGCTGTGGTTATGATAGGGCATCTCACATAGAACTAGACCCTTGCATTTAGGCCATAGACTGAACAAGTTATCTTGGCTCCTTGTGTAGTCAGAAAAGAGGGAGGCTGACTTTCAGGTGATGGTTATTCATATCTACCTTAGACACCTAGACAAATCATTCATCCCCTCAAAATATTTGTCTCTTGCTCCACCAGAGAATCCAGGTGACTAGATAAGTTTAGGACCCTAACTTGTGGATGGCACGAGTTAGCTATGATAAATCTTGTCCTTTGTAAACAAAACAAAACAAAACAAAACAACCAACCAAACAAATAATAAATTAAAAAAAAAAACACAGAACTTATGGGCTTTAAATATAATGAGCTTGATTTAATAGTATTGCTGAAATTTATCACTTATAGATGCGTTGTAGGAAATCCTGAGGATGAAACTGGCTGAAACTTGGGAATTAAAGGTGCAACTGGAAATTTGAATTAATTGGTATTTAAGGAAATACAAAAGAGGCTTTTATGTGGTTATGTTGAAGAAAGCATATCTTTTAGTACTAAGCCTCAGTTTTAAACTGGCTTGTTAATTGTCACCTGTCTAAAGTAGGTTTGTTAAAATGTGATGGACTGAGGATACAAATGAAGCATGATTTATGAGAGGCAACGTATATTATCTTTTATTAGACCTGCTATTCTATCAGGAGAAAACAGAAGAGTATTCATTACACAACCCACTCCTTTAGGTTCTACAAGCTTCTGTTTTCTTCCAACTATTTCAGTGCAGCTATTAAAAGATACTACTCCCCTTACAAGACTAGCCTCATTTATTGTGTAAGGAATGCAAATCTATTAATAGTGGAAATGAGGTAAGGAGGTCAGGACTATGAGTGGAACACAAAGTATAACCTTTAGAGCTGTCCCTGTCTCACTTCAATTAGACTCAAAATGATAAAAGGATTCTTTTGACGTTCTAAACCAGCATGGGAAATGTGGCAGTGAAGTTTAGTGTGATAGTTTCCAGTGCCATTTGAACACCAACAGCATGATTCCAGGTTTGGCCATGCTATTCAGCGCAAAGCTCCGAGAGGGAGGAAGGGACTATATATGTCCCTGTCATGTATCCCAACAGATGCACACAGGCTGTGGGATGAACACACACATGCCATACCAGAGAACAGTCCCTACGCTGCCATATAGTGCAAGTGGAGGCTGATGGAATGCAAGATATACAGTCCAAACTTGGAACTTTCCCATTTACACAGATATAACTCCTTGCCTAATTTTATGTTACCTGTTTGCTCTTTTAAATATTTAGGCATCCTTACTGATAAGAATTAAGAATCCCTCACAGTAGTTTTAGAGGATTCAGTCATTTTAAAACAAAATGAGAGTGGGAGTAAATATATTTTTAAAATTTTAATTTAAAATCTTAGGGCTTATTTATTTATTTTCAGTTTTCTAGGAGATAAGTGACCAGCTTTCCAGCATTTTGGGTTAGAGCTGCCAATAAGGACTTTGCCACCAAAAAGACCAAAGGCATTACTTGGTGACAATGATTCTAAAACAGTGAAAAAAGTCTATGCAAAGCTATCTGCAGAATTTTAGTTCTTAAAATGAGGTTTAATCAGTGGCTTACTAACTGTCTCCTGGGCTTGGACTCTAAAAGGTTTTCCTTCCCCTTGTTTGTTTTGCACACTGTTATTTTAAATATATGCAACTATCATGTTATTCCCTTGGTACTGGAAAATCTTGTGTAGACTGACTGCTACCTGCTGAACTCTGCATATTGTATTTGTTTCTTCCCTGCATTTCTTTGCTTGCTTCCTTGCATGTGTGGGAATATGCATGCATAGTTTCTTAGTTGGATTGCTTTTATATTATTTTCACAGACTACTTTATAATGGGTTTTGGTATGCTAGTGATCTCTGTCCCACAGGGTGAAAAATATTGTGAACAATGAACAGTTACCTACATGCTCTGGAAAGGCTGGAAAAAAAGAATTTGTTTTGTTAAGATGAACTGCAGACATTATTTGCTGTTGAAAATCATAGGCAACTAATAGTAGGTCTTATTAATAAAGTGTCAAAGTGTGCAAAGCAGTTACCAGATCATATAAGATACAGTCCACTGGAAATGTCTTGTCTGAGGACTTCGAGGATTTTTTGCCATATTCTTCTGTTGGGATATTAGTGATGAAGCTAGGTAAAAAATCACTTATTGTGAAGACTGTAGAACCTGCAGAAATAGGAATGTAGAAACCCCTGGAACTCACTTCTGGGCCATGGCAGCAAGTGTGTGAGAGATGTTGATGACTACAGAATCACTCATTCAATAGACTGTTTGCTGTCCTAGGACTCTGTGTACTTGACTGTTGTAGAGAGAAGGCTAAACATAGTCACTTATTTTAAAGGTTCCCCTAAGAATATTGAATTAATTAATCATCAAGTCAACATAATGTTCCTAGCCACAGTAAGTAAAATAGCTTGATTAATGTTTATTTCCATTGTAGATCTCAACCTGAAGGACTTCTATAATGCACGCTCCCGCAATATATGTTACTGATAAGGTAACTTATCAGCATTACTGTTACTGTCTTGATAAAAATTTTCAATCATTTTTTATTATTTATCAAAGTGTTTCGGTGGTAAAGATGTTTGTTTTGGCAGGTCTAAATACACAGAAATGTCGAGATGCTCTCACAAAGCAGTTTTGTACTTTAGGTATGAATTGCATAGTTTCTGTTTCACAACATGCTAAACTTTTTTATGATGATCGTAAAATTAGAATAATTGGATACTGCATGTGCTGAGATTTCTGACATTCAACATTCTTTGAAAGAAATGTTAAAAAATTGAAAGGGATTTCGTTCAGAGCTCTCAAATACCTGACTTTTGTTTTTAATTTCAGTGAATATAATTACCTTTGCCTTATTGAGCTAGTCTCTTAAAGGAAGGTTGATGTTTTAGGAAATTGTAACTTTACAACAAAATGCATGTGGATTATCTGAGGAATATTACGTCCAGAAGGATTCAGTAAAACATATTCTCACACTTCAGAAATCTTGGATTAGAACATGACCAAATGTTTCATGTCTCATGCTCCATCTTCATACCCTAGTTCTTTCAGTATATTATCATTTGAAGAATTTCTTCTGTCAATTCCTACATTCAAATGCTGCAGCTGAAAGACTGCTTTGCACATAAAAGCAAACTTGGAGAGGCTACAGAAGCCTGATAGATAGATTCCATTAAGGCCAAGGTTCAGATTAACATTTGTATATATTAGAAGCTTCGCTGTTGTTTAGAAAACAGATCAAGTATGACATTGGTTTAGTTCTGTGAAAAAAAATAAAAACATCAGAGATTGCTTTGAAATGTATTAAAAGCTGTAATGACTTCCATTTTAAATAATAAATGGAAGGTGTGAGATTGCCTTAAGCACTTTGTCTTTGAGGACAACAGAAATATGCAATTGAGAGGACAATACATAACATGGTAAGGAAAATATTACTTCACTAAAATTTGTCAAAAATAAAACGTTATTTTTTTTTATTTGGCTATGTATGTGCTTGTTTCTATTTATATATATATTGCTGTATCTATAGAAGAGAGCTTGTCACAATATCTAAAATACAACCCTTCGAGAATAATCTCCACTGTGGAGAAATTTTAAGAAAACTAATATATCTATAACATGTAACCTTTCAGGTGGGATCAGTGTTCTACATTTGAAAAGCGTCACAAATCCATTAAAAAGAGTAATATATGAAAATGTTATAGGTGGAGTAATATGTAATATTTTGAAAAATAAAATCATGATGCATGTTTTCTAGTCTTGTTATTACTTCCTTGCTTCCTGAGGCCAGGACATCTGATCTCATTGAATTTTCAAAGAATTGCTAGTGAAGTCTCTCCTCCAGCATGTAGCTGGAGTGCTTCAAGACATCAGGAAACACTAGATCAGGGCATTAGAGTTTATACATAGCCACTCTAATAGGCCACTTCAGAAAAATCTCCACATAGTATACATAGAGAACAAGTATAGTGCAGACTTGCTGTAGTAGCAAGAGGTTTCCCCACTAAGTAGTGACTGTACTCGTATAGTTTATCTTAAAAAAGTCAGTAAGTTTTGACACCAGGGTGGTATGACTAGTTGCATTATATGGCTTTATATACGTGCATATAGGTATAGCATAACCCTGGAAAATCTGCTATTTGTATCTGACCGTGTTAAAGCAGCAATTCAAACAAGTTAAGAGCTACTGGAATAAGCAGATTTTCATTGTATATACATAAACCTTTGTCATGTTTTCATTTTTAATGCTTACCCAGTGACCTCAGTCAGACAAGGCAGTAAAATTAGCAGAAATATCAACTTGGGTTGTGTATTGTTTAAGCAATGTTTGCTGTGTTTGGGAGGATTTAATAAATTAGACCTGTGGCCAGAGGATCCTAATCTGCTCATAGCTCCCAAAGAGCTACATGTGTACTTGATCTAATGCACTTTTCTTCTAATCCAGGGTCCTGTTTAAAAAGGGTAAGGTTGAGCAGAAAGTTTAAGTGTCTGCAGAATCGAGCCTTTATCATGCAAATATACGCATATATGGATGAAATATATATTTACATTCATATACACACACACACATACATACATGTGTTGGTTATTTTACACTTTAGAATTTGTGAAACATGACAGCTTATATAAATATAGTGGCCACTAATACTTCTTATGTCATAAATATCTGTTGGCAAAAATAAGATCTTTAGCTCTTACTGCAATTTTTCGGTAACAAATATTTTCCATTAAAATACAGAAGTCTTCAGCAAGACTCTACTCCTGGCAGATAAACAAATACGTATTCTCTGATCTGCTGACAGTAGAAGATAACGGTGACACTGAAGCTACCATCTTCGTCCAAGTATGATGAGGAAAGATGGAAGAATCAATGACTTGGTAAGCTGGAAACAATCTTTAAAAGTGAGAGTGACCCAGTCATAGTAAAATACTAAGTAAAGTGATGGCTTCTCTACCGCTTGGGATATTTAATCAAGTCTGGATGCCTTCTGGAAAATATTTAGACAAAAAAAAACAACACACATTGTTGTCATCAGTATATAGATGGGATGTTTATTTCAGAAACCATATTAAATTATCTTTGACTCTTGCAGTCATTATTTGCAAACATTATATATATCAAATCAAGGAGAAAGTTAAAAATCAAATCTGGCCATTTTTATCCATATTGCTACATGTAAAATGCTTGTGACTTAGTGTTTCAAGGCCATAAAATTATAAAAGTAGATGGTAGTCTTATGGTAGACTCAGGTGCCTGCCAGTGATGATTTCACAGTGCAGCAAGGATATATAGAATCACAGAATCACAGAATTTTCTAGGTTGGAAGAGACCTCAAGGTCATCGAGTCCAACCTCCAACCTAACGCTAACAGCCCTCCACTAAACCATATCCCTAAGCTCTACATCTAAGCGTCTTTTGAAGACTTCCAGGGATGGTGACTCCACCACTTCCCTGGGCAGCCTGTTCCAATGCCTCACAACCCTTTCTGTAAAGAAGTTCTTCCTAACATCTAACCTAAAACTCCCCTGGCTCAACTTAAGCCCATTCCCCCTCGTCCTGTCACCAGGCACGTGGGAGAACAGGCCAACCCCCACCTCTCTACAGCCTCCTTTAAGGTATCTGTAAAGAGCAATAAGGTCACCCCTGAGCCTCCTCTTCTCCAGGCTGAACAATCCCAGCTCCCTCAGCCGCTCCTCGTAGGACTTGTTCTCCAGGCCCCTCACCAGCTTCGTCGCCCTTCTCTGCACCCGCTCAAGCACCTCGATGTCCTTCTTGTAGCGAGGGGCCCAAAACTGAACACAGTACTCGAGGTGCGGCCTCACCAGAGCTGAGTACAGGGGGACGATCACCTCCCTAGCCCTGCTGGTCACGCTGTTCCTAATACAAGCCAGGATGCCGTTGGCCTTCTTGGCCACCTGAGCACACTGCTGGCTCATATTCAGCCGACTGTCCACCATCACTCCCAGGTCCTTCTCTGCCTGGCAGCTTTCCAACCATTCCTCTCCCAGCCTGTAGCTCTGCTTGGGGTTATTGCGCCCCAGGTGCAGGACCCGGCACTTGGCCTTGTTAAACTTCATGCAGTTGACCTCAGCCCATCGGTGCAGCCTATCCAGATCCTCCTGCAGAGCTTTCCTACCCTCAAGCAGATCGACACACGCACCTAACTTGGTGTCATCTGCGAACTTACTGAGGGTGCACTCGATGCCCTCGTCCAGATCATCGATGAAGATATTAAAGAGGACCGGCCCCAGCACCGAGCCCTGGGGGACGCCACTAGTGACTGGCCTCCAACTGGACTTGGCTCCATTCACCACGACTCTTTGGGCCCGGCTATCCAGCCAGTTTCTAACCCAACGAAGCGTGCGCCAGTCCAAGCCAAGAGCAGCCAGTTTCTTGAGGAGAATGCTGTGGGAGACGGTGTCAAAAGCCTTGCTGAAGTCAAGGTAGACCACATCCACAGCCTTTCCCTCATCCACCCAGCGCGTCACTCTGTCATAGAAGGAGATCAGGTTCGTCAGGCATGACCTGCCTTTCATAAAGCCAGGTCATAGGAGAAATGGGACTGGGCATAGTGTGCCTCTTCACTCACACTGAAGGAAGGTGTACGTCTAGGCTATCTTCCAGGGTAGAATAGGACACAGCATGCCTTGGAGCTCACTGAAATGATATGGGTTGGAGAGGAGCTTAAACTCAGGGCTGGGCTCAAGCTGGAATTCATCTCTCAAATACAGTGTAGATTTGGCTTATGCTGGTGAACACTGTGCAGATTCTGGAGAATCTGGAGTGGTAAACCATCAGTAATAAAATCTTACAGTTTAGGATTTACAAACCACTGCCAGTCCTTACTTTTCAGAGTAGCCATTCATGCTTAAGGTATGCTTGTCTTAAAGCGTTCAATAACTGAGTCTTTTTAGTCTGATGGGCAGCAGTCTCATGCCAAGTTCATGAAGGCTGTATAATTATTCACTGTCTCTACTTGCCTACACAGACTGCAGAAAATAAAAGATAGGCTTGATAGGGACATTGATAAGTCATGAGATCCATCTCCTTGACTGAAAATGGTATCAACTTTAACTATGGCAGCCTTAAGAACTGTGGCTGGAGAATTTCTGGCTGAAAGTAGGATGACAATGTTGTAAAATATCCAACTATCCTTTTTGCCTTGTGCATTCAGACAATGCTACATGGCTTAGAAATGGGGCAGATAAATTTGCAAGCAGCAAATTTGATCACAGCTCTAGATTTGTTTGCTCAGTTGCTCCAGGAAACCTATGAGCATCTGTAAAAACGCACCATAGTACAGCAGATAATATCACAGTACAGGGCACCTAGTTCTCATTCACAACTGATTGTTCCCATATATCATAATTAAAAACTCGTGGTCATAATGGGAGTAGCAGGAGTCAGAGCTTATTGTAGCACAAAACCATGGTCTTGCAGCCACGACTACCAACAATCTGTATCAGAGCTTGTGAGTCATATTCTCTCCATTTAGCTTTCCAACGTAAGTGGCTGTTTGCATCATAGCAGCTACCATGTAGCCAGCACAAAATAAGAGGAGAAGGTACAAGTTGGTCATCGTAACCACCACCAGAATAACTTTTTTGTCTGATTTGCTGAAGGTGTCAATAGCGCTGTTTTTTGGTGTAAAGTAATAGATTATGACAAGACTAGATGTAATTACTTTATTTAAAACTTAAGAAACATGAAAGGTACCACATAAGCTGTTCATTGTGTGCACACAGCGAACATTTACTCAGTCTTCCAACAGGTACTCATGGTGGCATGCATGGTTTAGTGGCATGCATACATGGTGGCATGCATGGTTTTTGTGAGTTTATCTCACTGCCAGTGAGATAAACCCTGTTCAGGCAGACTTCAGACAGGCCTTTGTATCCCAGTGAAGGCTTTTGTTTCTTACATTCTTATCTCCTTTATTTGTTGTTGTGCTTTTCTTGCCACTGGCTGGGGAACCTGAACTCTTCCAGTGACAGCTGTGTTGGCTGGAGGTTGTTGGCTGCACCTGCCCAGGACACATGCATAGTGGGACTGGGAACTCAGGATCCTTTGTGCAAAAGTCTCCTTAATATTTTAAAGTAATTTTCCTCTAACAGAGAAATCAGATATTTATCTTAACTTTATGATCTCCAGCAGAGAGTCCTTTGAGAGGCAGTAAAAGTCCATGAGAATGAATAAATGCTTGATTTGCTTTGATTGCATGAGTGTAGAGTTTAGCAGAACAACCAAAGACTAGCAACACAATAGTCAAATGGTGCAGGTTCCTAGGGCATCTGAATTACTCCTTGACCTATAAACAGTACCCAGTCTCCTTCCACAGCATTGTGATTTGACTGAAAAAATTGCACACTAATATAGAAACAGCTTCAAGAACTAAATGTGGCAAATTTTGGATGGCTTTACTAGTGTGTCCAGGGGTTATATATCTGTACAGTTGTTTTGCTCAGTAGCTTTACTTGGCTATCACTTGTAGAAGTAAGGATAATTGAACACTGTGCCAAACGTGCTAGAATGAATTACATTCTCTAAGGGAGCCATCTCTGTATTTATATGAAGGAATTGAACTGAACTTTCCTAGAATACTTTAATGGGCAAAAATATTTCTCCATCTGCAAGGTACCATAGATGTTGTTTGCAAGTTTGTGTGTAACTCCTGCCTTCAGAAAACAGGTTTTCCTCTTTTCTACCATTAGATAGCTGAGAACCATGGAAATGACAAATAAGTTTTGTATCCATTCACCACTTCTCAGATATTTATTTTTTATAACACTCCACATTAATTCTTAAAACTTAAGATTCATTGGACTAGTGCGAGATGTTATAAATGTGTTTTACTGGGTATTTGTTATCTGTTGTGTGGATTTCATGTGTATAGATGTGTATACAGTTTGTCTATATATAAATTATGGCTAAAATATATATGCCCTGATATTTGTTCAGATACTTGATATTCCAAGGAAAATCGTGGATTCCTAGTAAATATTCCTTTACCTGATTCTGTGCTTTACAGTAGATGGTTTTGTTGTTGATATTCCACATTGTGAAACAGTGTATAATGCTTAGGCAGCTATTGTAGGAATCAACTAAATGCAAATCAAACAATAACTGTCCTATATAACTGCTAAATTGAAAATAAATATAGCCTAGTTAAGCAGCATTTTTGCAGAAGACAAGATTAGTGTTGGCCTTTTATTTATTTGTTCTTGTTTTACCAAGAGACTACACATCAGAGAGGTTCCCTCCATGTGCCATCTGTTTCTTTGCAATTGGGAATGGTAGAATAATTTTCTGAAGAACTGCTGACAAGATGTGGCAAGGGAGCAGTAATCCGTAAGGATGATATTTCTCATTAAAGTCACTCAGCTCATCTGTGATATAGCAAGCTCTTGATTTACACTGGTCACCTCTGGAGCAGGGAGGACAGCGACTGCTAAGTAACATTTTTTATTGCACAGTCTAATGGTGAGGTTCTTGACAGTATCTGGGATTGCTGTCAGATCAGTTTTCATGGCACAGACACATTTAGCTAAGTGAGATTATTCTAGTTAGACAGTTTATCATCATAACAGATGTGATCATAGATGTCTCTTGACCTTAGTTACTTCATGATGTCTTAATATTAGCTGGCTGTTGTTATATCATTCCTTAAGTTCTTGCTAGGAAGGGCAGGTGGACTGTGCAAGGTCCCTCCCAAACTAGAGCGGGGCTTACTTTTGGTTTGGCCTTGTGGTAGAGGTCTCATGGTGCCTCTCTTTCCTATGGGTGCCTCCTGCTCTCAAGTCTTGTTGTGGATTGCTGCTTCTGCTTTTACTGAAGTGTCAGTTTATGGCACATTGGCACAGGTGGACATGCTAGCTAGCTGAGAGTAGTTGCACACAAAGAAAATCGGTCTAGGACAATTTAAAAATTAAATAGGTGCTATAAAAGTTGGATGAGGTGCAGAGGGCAAAGAATATAATAGAAATGAGACATAGTCACAGACATGGTGATTGGAAGAAATCCCATGGGTCATCTAGTCTAGCATCTTGCTTAAAACATCATTACATACCTTGGAGGGCTGAGACCACAGGACAGCACAGATAGGTAGCAAGTATACCTGGACTAAAAGAGAAAGATACATTATCCTCCAGTTCAAGAACCATCTCTTTCCACAGTAAAATGAAAGCTCCTTCTAAGATATGATCAGCTCTTCCCCACCCCTACTATTTCCATGCATCAGGATTTCACAACAAATACCAGCTGTCTTTTCAAGGGGATCCTCAAAGTACTTGAAAGTGCAGAGTAAGTTAAGCCTTTGTATAATGTGAGGGAAAAAAAATAATAAAAAAAAGAATCCATGATTATTGTGTAAATCACTGGTTGAAATAAAGGAGTTATTTCTCCTTCTCTGATAAAGGGCAGCTGCTGTGTTTGCTTTTTGTTCTTAGTGTATAAGGAGCCTTGGGACAGATATGTTTTCCTACCTTACACAAATAGAAGTAAAGAAATGTAAAAGCTAGTCAGCTTTCATGCAGAATCATGTTTAGTCTTCAGCTGACAGTAGTGCCAGGTGAATTTCAGATCCGAAAGTCTGTGTTCTTTCTGGCTTACACATTGTTAACAGGGGAAAAACAAATTTAAAATCGAAGATTGTAATTTCACTCCCAGCCCTAAAAAGACTGAAAGGTATGCCTAGTTTTATGTAAAATTATGGTTGAATGAACCCAGGGTATGACTCCATCACAATTTTTCTAGGTGCAGGAGTACTGCCTTAATTATCCATGCCAATGGTTGGTGATAGAATGCCATACAGTTCTAGCAGGAGTGACAGTGGCTATTCTTCCATTCATCTGGCCTGGCAGATCTGAAAAAATAAATATTTTTTCATAATGTTTCACTCCAAACTTTACTTTTAAAGTGGTTATTCTACCCCTTCCTTCTCCCAAGTGCTCAAAGGAAAATACAGAAACACAACTGGACACTGGAGGAAAATCAAGATCATGACACAAGGTAGAATAACTAATCACAGTAACTGGTAGACAAAAGGGTACATGACTTCAAGCAGTGAGAGCCCCAGCTCTGTCATGAGGTGGTGGATATGCTGACCCACATTAAGGTGTTCTGCTTAGCTTTCTGGCAATGCACATTTGCTTTGTTTTTGTTGCAAACTGTCCAGTTAGGATCCTCTGGAAATAGAAGCCTAGAGGAACAGCATGATTGGCTTGAAAGATTATTTTGTTGTGATTGCTAAACCAGCTGCACTCTTCCACCAGCTCACCATGTCAGATTGACATAAGCATGCTCCAGTGCATAAACACACTTTAAGATGCTAAATTCATCCAACCGTCTCTTCACTCCTCAAGGGCTGAGATAAAGAGGAGTGTGAGTGGCAGTTACTGGGGGAAGAGCCTAGCAGATCACAGAAAGCCATTCTAACTGCTGAGCTCTAAGTCATTTAGTCAGAAGCACTTAGCACTGCCTTAATAAGTAAGACCAATAACATTTTGAACTGGCTAAATAGAAATGGGAAATTCTTGAGTAGTCACCCAAATATCCCTCTGTCACAGATATGAAACATTAAAGCAAAATTTGATTGTATCATCCCAAGTAACGCTCAATGAAGGAATTTAAAGAGGATGTTCCCTGAGAAAGTTCTACAGTCCAGCTATCTCCAGCATATTCTAAGATGGTTATTGCTATCTGACTGTTTCTTGTTGGCCCGTTCTCCAAAAAGACCATCTACACAAATGTGAGCCCTTGGCCTGGAGTCTATGCTAGTTGTTTTCTGGAATATCAGCTCCGTGAATTGGGACTTGTAACTCTCTTACAAGGTAATAATTCAAAACATCTGAGTCAGACCAACAGCTTCACTTGGCTAATACCATGTAAACAGAAAAATCCATTTTTGCTGACTGCAAAAGTGGCAGGATTTGTTAGAGTTAGTACACAGACACCTGAATATTCTGGTAACATACAGCTTTGAATGGTACTTTTTTGAAACAAATAAATGCAAAACTTTTAAGATACTGTATATGAAGATGAAAGATGCCCCTTGAAACCTGTAGAGGTGACACTGGAAATTAAGGTAGTGTCTCAAGAATGGATTAATAGCACATTATTTTTGCCAACATGTTGTCTGTCTTCACTGAGAAGTGAGAGGCATAACTATCTATTTACAAATACAAACTTCTAACTTGTCCATAAATGCAATAGCTTCCCATGTAAATTACATATGGATTGCTCAAGCCAAATTCTTTTTGTCTTTGTTAACTTGCATTTGCAATCTTCAATACTTCCAGTCAGTCTGCTAAGAAAATCTCTTCCCTGAAAGTATATACTTCTTATGTTCAAACTCATAATCGTAAAGTAAAAATAAATTTAAAAATGGTCTATACTTCTGAGTTTTAAAAATCTTTAGATTTCTTTAGTCATGGACATGATTTGGAAAGTTATTTGAGGTCTCAGCAGCCTTGAAATCATCACATGGATAAAAGAATAAGAATAAAACAATTGCCACCAACAATGTATTTATCATCATGATCCTTTTGCTGTTTCTTACTTGCCTTGCATAGACAATGAAGAAGCTAAGAAGAGCAGGTGTTGAGTTCTGCTCATCTCTGTGCCTGGTCCTCTTGTTATGACAAGATATGATATTTGGGTCATGACAAGTTATGATATTTGGGTCATTAATACACAGAAAGAGGGGAAGCTGCCCCTCTTTAAATGGGCTCTTTAAATCAGGCCAATGCTTTCATTCAAAAGAATATTTGCATGTGTTTGGATGTTTTTCTTGATATGTTTTTGCCATCTGTGTTGGTGGATGTGTGCATGTAAATGCATGCAAGGCTTACATGTGTTTAGCGAAAGCCCCCAGAATGCAAAACATTCACAGTTTCTGAAGCTAGGTAGTAGTCCCATATTTGACACGAAATATTTAAGCAACCCATTCACATTGTCTTTGTTCTTAATAGACATGCTCTATTTATCCTGTGGTTTGTGATGACTGTCAAATTATAAGGAAATCAAGACAAATACCTGCTCTCTGAGAACGTGCTGAAAAATGAACGCAGGAAAAGATAGTCTTGAAAAGGGATTTGCAACTAAAAGGTCACATGGCATATTGGTGGCTTGTTTAATGTACCAAGAATAAGATAATTTAACTCGCTTCTCAAAGGTTCTGAGCAAAGACCTAGTGTTCCTCTGTACCTGGGAACGACTTGTGTTTTGGCATTGTGCTTGGAGACCTTTTAAAATACACAAAGACCTGGCATTATTTAAGCAAGACTGTCCCATCCTGTTGTTCATTACTAAGTCTCAGAGGGTTACCTGAAAAGTAATGTTAGAAATTGACGTTGAAGAAAGGAGTTCTAGCTTTTTATCTTCTCCACAGTGGAGGGTTCTGAATGCTGCCTTTGGCTCATGCCAAGGTGTTGGCTGGCTCCCATTTTGATAACCCATGCAACACCGAAGACATTTTTTTCCTGTGCTGCAGCTTTGCTTATATTATCCTGATCCTTCAGTTTACAGAGAAGAGGCCTAAAGAGAATCACAGTTTGCTTCTACCTGAAGTTGCCTGTAAGAAATTTTAAGAGATTTATAATTCCTTTATCAGATATATTTTTTCAAACCATTTTCTCAAAGGGACGGGATAGGGATGTGTTGGTGAGTAATAGAATAAGAAAAGACATTTTTACTACAGTTACAGATTATGTACATTTTACATCAGCTCTTCCTGCAAGATTAGACACTTTTGTTTGAAATGCACCTCCTTAGGTTGATCTTTCTAGACATCCTTAATGAATGTTTCCTGGTTATTCTTCCCATGCTATTTTTATTATTGGATGTAGGGACTGAGGTTGCTTTGCTCTTTCTATAGTAAAATTACAGCTCTTTGCTGAGAGCAGAGCTCATCTGTAGTCTTTATTCATTAACTTCTTAGTGGCAGCCCCAATTAATCTTTTGTAGACATACTCTGTAGAAATGAATATACTGCCAAATAGCAGGAGAGAAGTTACATGGCTGAAGCAGAACATTTTAATTTATTACAAGGGAAAATTTCCAAAAGTAGATCTATATGCACTCATGGAAGACACAGAATACGGCAAAAGATCAGCGTCCTATAAAACAGCCTTCTGTATACTGCTTAAAATCTTTTTATCTCTACTTTGGCAAAGAAGTATGGTCAGCTCCCACTGAATTATGGAAAAACCATGAATAATAGGGTTGGATTAACAACCATGGTCTGAATGATATCATGGAAACTACTTTGCAGCTTGAACACTGTAGAACTTTCTGTATATAGTATTTTCTTCTTAGTTGTTCCACTGGGTGGCACAACTCCTACATTACCTTTTTCCAAGATATTGCTCAGCATTTGTTGTATTAAATTATTTTACCCTATTATTTTGTGTCTGTGCTGGCAGCTGCAGCCTTGAGTTCTGATCATGTTGCTTAGCTGAATGAAATACGGACTCAAGCTAAATGGAAGGCAAGTGCCATTGTATTCTCTTTAATCCAAGACAAAAAGTAACATCTCTGCATTCATGCTTCCCCCCCAGCCCTTGCCCTGAAACACATGCCTCCTCCAAACTGTGATTATCTGACTTGGAAGAAAACCTAGTGTGTTAGAAAAATATGTAGTTTAGGACTTCAGAGCAACTAAAGCTTTTCACAAACAAAGCAATTCTCTTTTCTGAAAGAAAACAAAGTGTCTACTCAGTTCATAGGAACTGCTTGATGGACCAGTAATTTAAGAAATTCTTCTGAGGTCCTCACCATTTCCAGAGTGGGAGTGGGAAGGACACTATCCTGCACTTCAGAATAATCCATAGTCGTCTGTTAAATCCTTGTCAGGAGCAAAGAAGAAACCTAGACCTCCACATTCTGTCCACTCAGAGAAACATCAGTTAGAACTCATGACAGTGTTTCTCTCCATGTAGTTGCCTTGCTGATAAAGAGTGTCTGGTTTGGCCTTCAGTATTATAAAATGCTCAGAAAGACTAACAAGACCCAGTTGCTTCAAAGTTTCCTTAGTAGTCATTTGTTCTCCAGTCCTACATCTCTTTAAAGCTTTAACCTTTAAATAAAATAAAGTAAAATAAAAGAAAATACAACGTTTGCCACATTGCCCACCAACTCTGCTCTGGAAGGTCATTGATCCTGTTGCAGTCCCCATTTCAAAACCTATAAAGGCTTTCAAGCCTTACAGCTGGTTGTCTCCTGATATGGCATGGCTGTGCTCTTCAGCTTATCCTCAGGCAGAGGACATACTGTGGCAATAAAGGCATTTCCTTTTAAATTCTGGGTTTGCTGTTCTCACATGTAAGTATGATTAAGGAAAGAAATTATTTGCTTTTTAAATTACATGTGTTTATTCTGAGGTATTTCCAGCTGTTATTTGTAAGCCTGGTGCCCAAGAAAAACACTTGCACAATTATAGTGGTTCTCTCTCTGTCAGTTCTGCCCCTACTTCCATTCATTTCTGAAGCCAGGGGTTAATTTCAGTCAAATCTGAAAGGGGGATAGAACTCACAGAGGTATTTAAGTGGGTACATAATTTGGGAGAATTGACATGTGACTAGAAGAGAACCAAATGAAGATCCCCCGAGAGGACTCCAGCATTATATGAAACATTTGGTTGTAGCTAATCAGTTGAAATGTGCCTGACCATCCAATTAGCATTCATACGCTGTCAGATTATCTATAACTCTGCTTTCTAGCTGTCTTCTGCAGAATGTAGCTGGAAATACTGCTGTAAGAATTGGGTCATGACAGTCGGGGACAAATGTCTAAGAAAACCAGTTCATTAGTTATACTACTCATGTAACAACTAATTTTAAATTAAGTGTCCCAGTAGTCAGGTTCCCATAAATCTTTTGTGTAGGAGCCTTATGCTTTTATCTTTCAATAAAGAATGCTTTTTATTTTTCAAATTTGTATTTTGTAGATTCACTTCTCTTTTGCTGAAATCTGTCTATAGCAGGTCTCGCTCCCTTTGTAACTGTAAAAGGAACAAGGCTGTAAGGGTATTCTGTATGGTAGGTGACAGATCCAAAGCAGTAAATCAGGATTACGTACCAAAGCTCTTTAATTTGCACATATAAAGCAAACTCCTGCACCTCATCTTCGTGTTTAAAGTGCTTCAACTTTTCTGGTATTTTTTTTAAAGTTACAGCTTCTATTCCTCCAGATCTTTAAACACCCGGGATAAATTCCCCTTGACTTCAGTGTGTTTCTACCAACCAGAAATTTTGCTTAAATTGTGTGTGCTGGAAGAAAATGTCAGATTAGACTCAGGAAAATAAATACAAAAAATAATCACATGTCTAAACTATGGCCTGAAAAAGGAGAGTGGGAACTGGATTATTTCAATTTAAATTACATTTTATATTTGCTTGAAAATGCAAATGTGGATTTAGTTTTCCCAGGTTAAATAACATATCAGAAGTACTGTGTGGGACAGCAGATACTTCAAAGAAAGCTGATAGGAAAATGAACATAGTAGAAATTTTAAGTAACATTTGCTACTAAATGTTTTTGTATCTTGTTCTTCATTCGAAAGCAAGACCTGTAACTATGAGAGTTCATCCTAGTGAGCAGCAAGGACATTTGCATGAAAGGGAGAGGTTCAAAGCAAGGCTCTGTATGAATGAGAAACCTACAGGTAAGGTGAGAGTATAAATGTCTCTGGCAGGAGAATAGTGAAAAAACAAGAGTCAAGATTACTTGTATGACATTTTTTCTTTTCTATTATTTTCTGTTAATTTCTCTCATTCTTTGCTGCAAGGGGGCAGAGATTCTTATCCCCTTTGTTTTCTAAGGCACATTTTTTCATTCTGGCAAATACCAGTTCTGAATGTAATTGTACTAATAGAGACCTCCTTTTAGTGTTACAGTTTTTCACTTTGTTTAGGGAACAGATGGAAGGTATGGCCAAAGCACTGTTTCCAGGGGAAACTGCATCTCTACTAAAATCCTGAGAATTTCCACCACCATTTTCTTCCTTTAAAATCTTTACTGGTTTTGAAAGAAGAGTAAGGCTTTTGGTTACCAGTTACAGCAGTCCCAACATTTATCTGGGCTCTGGCTGCTACTTTGAACTTTAATTCTTCAATTAAGGAAATTTAAAAAAATGTATTATTTACTACCGAGGACGTTTTCTTCATGAACTATTATCTAAAACTATTATCTAAAAATAGCCCATATAATATCTAACAGAACAGCAATGGATGGTTATAAAACAAAGTGAAGGGTCATGATTATTTGTGGTTTCTTATTAAGGTGTGAATCTAAACCTCTAAACCCCAATTTGTTGATTTCTTTTTTTTCAAGCTGTTTTTCTAGCTCTGATACCAGCCCACCTAGCTACATGGATAATTAGTTTCAAAATCAGAAAGACTTCAAATAGAACAGTGCTGTGAACTGAGTGGTCTGGTTCCTTTCAAGTGCTTACCTACTGCACAAGTGTTAGACAGAAAGATTTTGCTGTTGTCGTTGTTGTATTATTTTGTTTTATTTTATTTCAAATTTCAGCGTTATTCAGTCTTACACTCTTACTCACACAGGTCACTTTGGTATTAGTATTAAAAAACAAAAGTAGTGGACAATTTGATTAATTAATTAATTTTCTTTCTCCCGGAGAAAATTATACAGCATCAAACACTTTTTAGAATAATCATCAAACTGCTTTTGGTAGCTGGTTCCAGGTAAGCAATAAGTAAGAGAGGAATATTTGTTGGTTACAGATGGTAAGAATAACTGATTTTAGAGAATTTTCTCGTCTGAAGTAAATTGTTAGCTTACTGGTAATCTCTCAGGCTGTTCTAGTGTGATCTGTAAGGGGCAGGCCATTGGGTTCAAGAATGTCTGTCATTAAGAGTGACTACTTAGGGTATGTCTGTAGAGCATGATGATTTTGCTCTTAATGTGTAGAAATTCCTGCTGTTGGTCTTTGTGGTCTTTGGACCATCCAGCTCAAAGCTTGTGCAGATAACTTTATCTACACTGTGTCTTTGATAGCATTCATTTCCAAGCAGAAAGCATGTTTCTCTGCAGCAACAGAAGTAAAGACACATAAATAGGTGGAAATATAAAAGCAAAGAAGATAGAGAAGGGACGTGATGAACCTTAAAATAAATCCAATGCCTGTTGCAGCCAGCTGTCAGCATTTAGCTATCTGTTATATTATCCTATAGGATGCTTTCAAGGCCTGCAGTTTAGCAAAGTACATAGTGAAGACTGAAGCAGGGCCTGTGGTAAAAAGTCCAGCAAACAAACAGAGGAGGTTATGCTAGCCATAAAGGATAAGGAATATGGAGATTGTAGTCATTCAGGTCATGTAAGAACTTGCAGACACAGATACAGGAAGGAACTTTACAAACATCAAGGGACAGAATGTACTGAAGATAAAATAAGCCTTGAATGATTTTGAATGATGCATTTGATATTAATAAAGCCAATAGAGCTGAATCACTTAGTTTTTGCTGTATTTTTGGTTTGGGTGGATTTATTTATTTACCTATTTTACTGTTTTTAATTAAAAAGGTAAATAAAATTATTAGGGATATTGAGAAAACAGACTGACATAGCAAGATCTCTGCTGATTTCCTGGGGAGGAGTTCCAGAGCCAATATTTGAAGGAACAAGAGAGATCTATGAGGTATTTTCTTTAAATGAATGTCACCCCCGAAGTACTTGCGTTGGATTCTGAGTAACCACAAAGAGTTAAAAAAAAATAATTCCAGATTTCTGAAGAACTCGGGATTACTTAAGGAAAACTAGTAAAATATAGATCAGTCCCTGTAGGAAAAGGCAGTAAATGAAATGGGACAAAACTCAAGAAGTTTGTGCTGGAGTGAACCTCTCCAGTCCTGCAGTTAGTCATGTAATTGGTGCTGTATGTGGATTCAGTGGTTTTCCTGTACATACCTGCTTGCAAAATGGGGATGTGAATGATCTAATGCCCATCTTCTATTTCAGTATGTTCACATCAGTTTAACTATGCCATAACTCACGAAAAGGTTTTCTCGAATGCTGTTCCCCAGTGGCAGGATGCCACGTGACATTAGATGTACAGTATAATATCTTTTTGCATCAGTACATGAAGTAAACCTGATACTTTATTTAGAGAGGGAAAAGTATGGATGAAAGAACCATGAATTCAAGATGGTAAGGTTAATGGGTCAAAATCTAACCTAAATAAAACTCTCAATGAGAGTTTTGCCTGAGCAAGGACTGTGGGATTTAGCCTTAAGAGAATTAACAAGGTACATCAGGTCTCTTCACTGTTCTGATTGCCAGAAGCCTGTCTGGACTGCGTCCAGATATACATTCTCAATCACAGCAGATTAAAGAAGTGAGTACAGGAAATGATGTGTACTGTTTCGTATTGTCTATTCTGCATCTATGTAGACAGGTACAGTAATAACTCCACAAAGGAAATGAGAGGAAAAAGCATGGAATTATTTTAATCAGCTAATGTTTTTCTCATCTATCTGTTTTCTGGGAAAGTAATTATTTTCAAGTAATTGTATGCTGCCTTTTAAAAATTCTGTTACAGTTCATTCTTTACCTCGGGAATCCTTTTTGATCTTCTAAAGCTGTTGTGGATCCCTCCCCCTTGAAAAAAAAAAGTCTCATAAAATGTTTGCAAGTCTTGTTTATATACCCATAACATTTTTCATTATACTGTGACAGCTTCACTGAAAAATTATTTTAATTATCTCAAAATGAATCACACAAAGAGTGAATATGAAAATATAAATCTTATGTCTGACTGTACTTTAATTGCTTTGGCTAATGAAAGAGGCATGAGATAATCTGCACAATGCAAAAGCAAAATTGCATGAACAATATAACCAGTATTAAAAATGTGCTGAATCTGCTTCAGTGGGAAGATATGGGGACTGTACCTGTACTGCAGTGCTTGCTTTCTGCTACTGATATGACAAGCTAATTTCATTAGGAAATGGTGTTGAAAACACCTAATAATTATCTTTCTGTTCTCTAGGTCAGCAACGCTAATGAGCAAAACAAAGTAAATTTATGTTCCTGAAGCTGTGGGCCCTCTCCTGACAACCTATCCACAAGAGTTCAGTTATGTGAGTAGCTCTTATGTGATAGAGTGATGTGAGCCAATGCCTTGTATATGTTATTAAAGCAAAATGCACACAGATTGTAATAAGTAACATATTCCTACAAGCATGTCAATGAAGCCAGACAAAAATGTGCACCAGCAGGTAAGAGAATTATTTTAAATATATACACACACAACAGATCAAATCTGTAGGCCTCATTAGGTGTTGTCTTTTTCCACAGTAAAAATTTTTGCTTCATCAGTTCCTAACCGTGTGATCTTTGACTGAATTTTATGTAAGACATTGCACACAGGCAGTCTACTTTTATAGACTTCTGAACTTTCAGCTGTTTAGAAGCTGTTGGTTGAAGGTGATGAATACAACAAAGAATGAGGGTTTGACAGAAAACTGGTGTTAGAACTGTTACTTTGGTCAGCAACTCTTCTACCAACATAATGCAGGAATGCTGCAGGGTTATTAACCAACAAATCTCTCCTCTGTAGTCTAAAAATATCTCCCAGTTGGGTGCCTTAGTAAAATGCCATGTGTTATAAATGGCAAAGCTGATTTTGAACTTACAGGGATAGTGAGGAAGGACTGTAAGAGCTTTGATATTTAGCAGAGTGGTAATGGACATGTAGCCATACACACAGACAACCCTAAGTAATTGTTTTCCCTGCTTAGATTAGATGTTTTTTATCTTGGACTAAAGCTGTAAGTCAAAATCCTGCCATTGTTTACAATTGTCTTCACAGGGTTTGTGTGTCTGGTTTTGTTTATTTATTTATTTATTCATTCAGTTTTGGGACAATCCTCTTTAATAATTTATAAATCTCGGTTTTCTCTTGGTTCACAAATACTGCACTGAGTTTTAAATCTGTGTGGTTAATGACAGGCATTAAGTGAACTTGCTGACTCAGGAAATTAGTAGTGATTAAGAGAGGCTTTCACATAGGTCAAATCAGCAGTGACAGGATATTTTTGCCATCTGATGGCTGTTTTAGGCTCATGCTGGCCGTGGACACTTTCAATTTGTATAGCACACTTCATCCTCTGCTATTATGTTTTACCTTCTGTGATTTCAACAATAAAAGTTTTATCCAGTGTAGCAGTGGGCCAGATATGTCATTAGTGTAAATCAGAGTGATACTACACTCCCTTATGCCAACAATTCATCTGGTTCAAGATGTCTCTAATAACATGGCATGGGTGCATGAAACCAAAACTGTGGGACTTAAACTTTTTTTTTTGAAATACTGATCTAGGTGTTTTTCATGGGAGGAAGGGTATTTGTAATTAATGCTGTCTTCTCACATGCAGTGAAACCATGTAGGACGATCTCAATTTATTGCAGGTTATAAGTCAGCATGGTATGCTGTGTGTCTAGGGTATAAAGCATTTTCATATCCAGCTCTATTATTTCAAACTGTTAAATATATTTCCCCCAGGAATTTGAGATTTCTTTCCCTTTACTCACCTGGACCTTGCAGTCCATTTTTCTGTCACTTTTTTGTATTGTGTTAACCTTTGTTTGGCAGTGTGATAATTTGACTCTTTGTCAATATGAACACCCTTGTTGCTGGGGGCATTATTAGCTTCCTCTCTTCCACAGTATTCTGGGAGTAACTTCTCACAAATTATTGAAGTTCTGCTCAGTTTGCTAATGAATTTCCCTGGTATTCTGTTGGTTTAATACAAAATGTTCAGGTATTTTAAATACAGAGAGTATATAGATAAAAGTTAAATGAACAGAGAGCAATTTCAAGTTCACTACAGACATCCATTATGCAAACATACCAGAAAAAGCAGTTGATTTTTCACAGTGCCGTTGCATGAGTGTAAGTAGATTTTCCTAATTTGAACATCTACCATACTGAATTTGTTCCAAGCTGCTGATTCACTTAAGAAATATCTCTCTAGTGAGCAGCACCATCTGTATTCTTCTTTCTAAATATTTAAACTAACTATGTATTATTTCATACTTGTCAAGCCTTTCAAGGCTTTATGATATTTCAAGAATGTTGTTTGGAACAAGCAGTTTGGAATCTGTTTTTGTGTGCTCTTGCTACTAATTCTATTTCACCATAACTGATGTAAGTGTTTACTTAGCTCCCTCCAGTGACTCAATGAGCAAATAAGTCCATGGTGTGCTATCATTCTAGATACTGCAAAACAAGTTACTACTAAAGGCAAATTCATTTCTTTAGATGAAATTATATGTAGCATTCTGCAACATAATGACTAAATACTACGTGCTAAAACCACTTTAGCTTATAATAAACAGCAGCAGCTGAGATTTACCACATAATTCTGCTATTATTTCTTATTAATACTTTCTTATACTTGGCAGAAATAAATGAATGAATTTGAACATAAAATGGGAGAGAAAAAGCCCCACAATTCTAAAAGAGCATTAGTGTGTTTTGGAGAAAAAGGAGTGGGTTCAGAATCTGAATTCATTTTCTGAGTTGTGTTGAAGATGCTACTTCAATCTTCATAATGATATGCAGAAAAACACTAGCTATAATCAGCTTTGGAAACAAAAGTATTATACATTTTATCTTGAGGAAAATCTGTCTGCTTTTGCTACAGGTAGAATGAATTTAACTGAAATAGGGTCAATTTGTGAAAATTGTTCAATTTTTGAAATATATGTGAAGAACAAAAAAATACGGTTGTTTATGAGCTAAATTGAATCAGGAAATGCTCTTGAAGCTGAAAAACTGTGGAGAAGGCTGTGTAGATAAATTGCAGTAGTATTCATGATAGGAACAGGAAAAATGACAGTATAAAGAGAACTGATTAGATACTCAGAGGGAACTTTTAGTCCTACTGAAGTACAAGGAAGTTTTGCAGCTGATTTCAGCTGCACCATGATTTAAATATGTCAGAATGAAGCACTGGAAGAGATTCTTTAAGCTTGTATATCCATCACTGAAAATACATCACTGAAGACTTTAATTTTAAAGGATTGCATTTGCAGTGTAAAGAATGAATTTATAATTTCTAATACTCCACCTCAATTCCTTCAATTCCTTTGGTAGTTCGAGAAAGACCAAAAAGAAAAAGAAAAAAAAAAGGGGGAAAAAAAAGGAAAAAAAAAAAGGAAAAAAAAAAAAGAAAGCTGTGAATTATAAGGTTTTTTATGCTGGGACACATTCTCAGTTATTATCATTTATTTGTTTTAATGTAGCATCTAGGAAGTGCCCCCTCAGGACCAAGCCATCACTGTATTTGGACAAAACCCTCATAACATAGTGCCAAAGAACTAGCAGAGTATGAGAAGTTAGTATAACACATTGTGAACTGGAGCCAGGCTGAAGGCAATGACAGGAACAAAAATCTTGGCTAAGGCTGTTGGTATCTTATTTTCACAAAAAAAAAGAAATCACAAACCCAAGAATTTTTATTACTTTTTCCTCTTCGCTTTTCTTTTCTACACTTTGCTCTTTCCTCCTCTGCCTTGCAACTTCCATTGTCCTCAGCGGAAAAGCAGTGCGTAGAGCACAAAAAAAAGAATGAGGGAAGAAAAAATGTGACAACAAACTTAGATTGTTATGCTGAAATTATAGAAAGATGTCAAAATTGTTAAAAAGAAGCAATAACATTTCCACAGAAATATAAACTGTGGAAAAACACAGTTTTAAACAACTCCAATGTGTAGAGGTTGATCTGTAGTAACAAGCCTGTTTTGTACAGCTGTGGAGCTGGTGTAGTTGTGGTTCAGTGCATGGTGACACAAAGCAGGCAGAGCAAGGACTTCTCCCAGATCACCTAGAAGGAAAACTTTCTCCAGCATGGTTATAATTTACAAGTATCAATGCAAGTACAAAGCCAGCTTTAGATGGTGGAAAAAAGAAGTTAGTAAGCATCTTCTACAAAAAAAAAAAAAAAAAAGTGCACTTTCTTGTGGAGATTTGATAAAGCAAATTCAAAAAAGTACTAAAAAAAATCATCGTCAAGAAAATAGAATATCATAAGATCTTGGGACTGGATCTTGGCGTCTTAGGGGTGCTTAATGGGAAGATTGTACCAATTAAATGTACTAGGAGTTTTATAGTATAAAGTATTTCCTGTTGGTTGGACCACTTAATTTTTCATTGTGCAATAAAGGAGTGCAAAATACAGTGTATTCCTGTTACAACTGACAATGAAACAAAATTAATATTTTCTTGCATAATTTCTTGAATGTTAGCATGTACTGTTGGATTGTCTTTTGTTTGTTCCTGTGGGGGGAAAGCTGTGTGTGTGTGTGTGTGTCTGTAAACTGACCTCTGCTTCTGCTGGGAATATACTTACTCATCATATTAGGTATTTCAATGTAATTGCTATGGGCCTGCACCATTTTTACCCAAGTCGAAACGTTGTCTGTTATTTCTTGTTTATACATTCTGTGGAAATTTAAGCAGGAAAAGCTGGGTCAGAGAAGCTGGCTCCGTGCTGTGCTCTGAGCATGACGGGAGTACTGCTCATTTGTATCTCTGGTTCAGCAGTGAGCATCGTTCTGTGTTTTGTGTTCAGTTATTGTTCCCAGAGCTAAAGAGGCACCACAATACCCAGAATATTTTCCACCTTTGAGCTCATTACAGTTGCTGTTTCTGCAAATCAGTCTTCCCTTTGGCTGTACAGACCAATGACAGCCACAGCTAGTGGGATTTTGGCACATTTGCTATTTGGTGTACCTTAGAGAAACATTGAGGACCTCTTTTTCCTTGCACTTCTGGCTCCTGTTCTTCTTCTATCAATTTAATTGTTTAGGCAAGACACAGCTGATGCTGGAGGGTGGAAGGCAAGGCCATAGAGGGCTCAGAAACACAGAGACAGAGATCATTAACATGGCTTTCTAATCCACGAGGCACTGTTCTGAAAATCAGAGCAGTGGCAAAGCAACAGCATACTCTGTGGCTCTTAAACTTCTGTACCAGTTCAGACTTCAGCCCCAAGACAGGTGGTCTTCTTCCTGGGCAGAGTGAAGAACTGCAGAGGAAGCTCTGTGGGTAGGAACGCCTGTTTTGTATGGCCAGGTCTGGGGCCGCTGATATGGGAGCATAGCTTTTAACCAGGCAGTGAAGAAAAATAAAAATGGGCCTCCAGTAGCAGACCAGACAACCTCTTCTGTGTGAAAAAGAATATAAATGTTTTAGTTAGTTTGGCCAGTGAGACAGAAGAATTGTTTGGATTTGGGTTGTTACAGGGAAGAGTTTAGGTATGTGTATTTTTTAGGTTGTCAAATCAGGGATGTTATCCATCTGGAGTATTAAAGTTTGATCACCAAGTCAGAAAGTTGGAGTCCTTTTGCGAGGTCCTCTGAAATTAGGATGCCTGCTCTGTTTGCTAAGCTCAGTCTCTCTGAATCTGGGTTTGTAGTGCTTATGTTATGGTTTGCTCATGATTAATAAAATATTAAGTCTTCCTTTCCTGGCAGCAATGAACAGATGGGGGAATCAGCTGATCTGATGAACTCTGTGTGCACATATACACAGTCGACAAATAATCAGAAAAATAAGGATCATGCTCAGATGTTACCTATTTAAACATATTTATAGAACCACAAACTAAATGTGCTGCCAAAAGGGTGAATTGACTAAGGAAAGTTTATTATTGTATGCATTATTTATCTGCTCTTTCATTCACAACAGGTTTAATTAAAAAAACTGCAGTTTTTCCAAATATTTATTCAGGATACCGTTATTAAATGTAAATGTGGCATTTTGCATAAAGTCAGTGTTAACTTTTTGGATTAGAATTTTAAAGAGCAGTATACAAATTGTAAGTATTTCTTAGGAAGCATTTATGTGCTTTTCATTTCAATAACAAGTCAGCTGGCAAAATTGTGTAGAAAATAAGTATCTATGAGAAGCAACAGACAGCTCTGGAGCATATATTGAGTCTCTATTGCATGTTTAGGATTGCAAAACACAGCAAACCACACACATAAAAGTAGCTTTAACACAGCAAGAGAATAAAGCCAAAATAGTCTTGAGCTGGCAAAGTAAACCTGCATAATTACCTAGCTTACCCTTCCCTAAACAGCAACTCATGCCGTTGTTAGAGGTAAGACGTGTCACAGAGTAGAGCCCAGCCCCTGGAGCATAGCAGCCAGCCTTGGGGAGAGTGAATGAGCCCGAGGGATGCTAGGGAGTGAGGTGATCCCAGACCAGGAATGACAGAGTCATTGATCCTGGATAGCTCTCTTGTAAGCAGGGGCACTGTTAGTTGGTGGCTGTGCTGAGGAAATGGGCCCAGAAAGGGTTTGGGGTACAGAAGAGTATCCGTGGAGAAGTCTGAAGCAAGGAGAAGATGCCTAAGAGGATCCAAAGAGAACAATGCTACGGGAATGCGGTAGCACACTTTGAGCTCACATCAATTTGTATGGGTGTTCCCAATTCAGTACTGAGGCCTCAACCTCCACTTTTGCCCCTCATGTTCCCCAAATGCTGTCACGGGCTGTTCTAAGGAGTGACCGTGTGTGTGTCTTTGGGATGCAATGCTTGCAGACCTGTTACGTATGCTGCACTTTACTAGGCACATGTCCAACAGAAAATTTGTATTTCTGTGCATCACTGGCTAAAGCATGTTTACAGGACTGTGGCTGAAAAAAGGAAGACTGTGTTCAGAGGACAGTTCTGAAAATGGGATTTACAAAACCCAAACTGCACGCTGTGTTGTTTCCTAACCTTGGACAAGGACCACCCACGACTGATTTAATGTTGAACGAGGCTGGAGACATATAAAAGACATTTTCCTTATCAGTATTTCCAACTTTGCATCAGCCCAGCAGTTTTCTCCTGAAAGGTGATTTCTCCATTGAATGACAATCAGGCTACATCGCTATTAATAGAAATGAAGAAGTACACATCATCTGCTCTACCCTCCCCTCTTGCTGTCAAAGCTAAGCACCTAGGAGACAGCAAATGTTTCTGTTTACTAATGGAAAAGTACCTGGACAGACCTCACTTGCCCTGGGAAGGCTGAAAAGTGGGCCAAAGGCACTTTCAAGATTAAAAAAAAAACAAAAACAAAAAACAAAAGCCTAAACAGGAGGCAGGCAAAAACAGCTATGAACCAATACAGAGAAAATACAGAGAAAATGTCCATTATTTTTGAATTTCAGCCAAGATGACTTTCAAGACTGCGTTACTTTATAAGGTAATCCTTCGCTTCAGAAAGCTTGTGGTGGAGCAAATTTGCCTTTTTTCCAGTCTCTGACCTTCTAACAAGACGTATGTTTCTGGAATTGAGAAGGTGGTTTTGCTCTTTAGCCTTTCCCTCTCCAGATACCCTCTGCACTACACAACCATGATTTGTTGATAGGGCAACTCCTTTTGTGTATGCAGGGAGACAGGATCATACCAAGTGTGGTATAATAAAAGTTGAATATAATTTCAAGATAAATATCTAACCCTTCAATAACTCTTTCTCAGAACCAGTGTCCAGAGCACATGAGTGAGGTCATTATCATTTCAGGGAGGAGGGGACTGAGGCTGCCTTTTGCACTGCTTCCATACGGAGTTGTAAGTAAAACCACAAATGTGTCATTAAAAATTACCAGGCATGAGAATTACTGTTTATTCTTTGTACTGCCTGAGAGACATACTGTAGGAAAGCTCTGCAGGAGGATCTGGATAGGCTGGACCGATGGGCTGAGGTCAACTGCATGAAGTTTAACAAGGCCAAGTGCCGGGTCCTGCACCTGGGGCGCAATAACCCCAAGCAGAGCTACAGGCTGGGAGAGGAATGGTTGGAAAGCTGCCAGGCAGAGAAGGACCTGGGAGTGATGGTGGACAGTCGGCTGAATATGAGCCAGCAGTGTGCTCAGGTGGCCAAGAAGGCCAACGGCATCCTGGCTTGTATTAGGAACAGCGTGACCAGCAGGGCTAGGGAGGTGATCGTCCCCCTGTACTCAGCTCTGGTGAGGCCGCACCTCGAGTACTGTGTTCAGTTTTGGGCCCCTCGCTACAAGAAGGACATCGAGGTGCTTGAGCGGGTGCAGAGAAGGGCGACGAAGCTGGTGAGGGGCCTGGAGAACAAGTCCTACGAGGAGCGGCTGAGGGAGCTGGGCTTGTTCAGCCTGGAGAAGAGGAGGCTCAGGGGTGACCTTATCGCTCTTTTTAGGTACCTCAAGGGAGGCTGTAGCGAGGTGGGGGTTGGCCTGTTCTCCCACGTGCCTGGTGACAGGACGAGGGGGAATGGGCTTAAGTTGAGCCAGGGGAGTTTTAGGTTAGATGTTAGGAAGAACTTCTTTACAGAAAGGGTTGTGAGGCATTGGAACAGGCTGCCCAGGGAAGTGGTGGAGTCACCATCCCTGGAAGTCTTCAAAAGACGTTTAGATGTAGAGCTTAGGGATATGGTTTAGTGGAGGGCTGTTAGCGTTAGGTTGGAGGTTGGACTCGATGACCTTGAGGTCTCTTCCAACCTAGAAAATTCTGTGAAAATTCTGTGATTCTGTGAACAGAGCCCTGTCTGTCTGTGCAAACACTTAATGAACTTAAAAAGTGCCCTTTGAATGTGTTACTCACAATCATTTGGTTTAAGTAGAATTTAAAGAGTTTACCAGCTTCTTCAGCAGTCTTGGCTAAAGGTTTCCTGACCTTCCTGGAATATACAGGACTGCAAAGAAGGGAGTTATATGTAAAATGTCAGAAAGCCTTTAATGAACATATTATCCAAAAGTTTCCATATTATGTCTCATTTGGATGGAAAAATTTGCATTCAGTATACTGCAAGTCTTTGAGAGGGCCCAGACTAATGCCCCAAATGCCTCTTTTAGTGAAAAGGGTCCTTTTATAAATGAATAAATAAAATTTATAACGAGATTTTATAGATTTTATACATAAAAAAAGATTCATGTTGCACAGTAAATTGAACTCTGTTAAAGAGCGAAAGAAAGTGTAAGAATCCTTTGTCTAAAGCACCTCGAGCAATAGCATCTCATCTATTGCTTTGTTAGTCTATAGATTGTTTTATTACTGTATTGACAGAAGCTGGTCAGACCTCAGATCTCATCTTTTTAAACAGTAGGGTAGCTCTGGGCAGTTTGCTGGAAAACTGCTCTAACTTTCAGGCAAAATATGATCCAATGAGTTTATGAGTATCTTTGTTGAAGAAGATCTGATGGCACAATACCTAGTCTCCCCTTGCTTGAGATACCTACATCAATGCCATCGTAACCCTGGCTTTTGTAATAGCTTTTATGTAGGCACAGCGAATATTACAACAGTCAGAAGATTACATTTGGTGAAATGTGAATTTGCGTTCAGTTTTACACCCTAAGTAGTTTAATGTCAGTCTTGTTGCAGCTGCCTTTGTGGAGCCACAAAATGTCCAGTCATGTCTCACTTCCTAAGCAGCTTAAGAAACATGCCTTGATAAAGGCTACTTGGGACCATATCTTGGAATACTTAAATGCAGCTGAAACTGCACTCATGTGAGGCTGCTATTTCCTTGGTTCTGGATTTAAGGACTGCACCTTTTGATGGAATACAGGATGTAAAGGTTTTATTTCCTCATCAGCTCCATGATTTGTGGTCAATCTTTTGGGCCAAGTGGCATCCATGTGATGAATCATTTAACTGGATTTCTGATTGTTGGATAGAAACCATTAGATTTCCTCAAAGCCAAGTATTACCAAATGCTCAGAAAGATCTTAAGCTATGGGAATGACTCCAGTCCTTTTGTGAACTTGTGCTTGTGCTTAGTATGCAACACTGTTGTAGTAAGTGTGCATCCCCAAAACAGTGTCAAGTGCCTGTAAATAAAGAGTATAAAAGCTGTAATTTCCCCTATTCCCCATGGGCAAACTGTACTTCATGTGTAGCTTTATTTTAATGGAAATCTCTTACTCTGTTCTTTGGTGAGGAGCAAAAAGGCAAAAACTGTCACCGTGGCTAAATCTCTCCTTGGGCATTCATATGAATGCTTATGTTGATTTTTCATTTCACTTTACACAAATATTTTATGCTCAGGGGAAATAATAATTTCCCAGGGGAAATTATTTGCCATCATATTTTCAGTGTTACTGTCTTTCAAGGACTAATTCATTACATACAGCTGTTCCAAGGTGGAGGTGAAAGAGGAATGAAAGAACAAACTAAACTTCTCTAACAGTTTAGAGTAAAAGAAATTTTTGTGGAAAATCATAGGAATTACCCAAGTCCTCCCTTCTACCCACTAGGCTAAGTAGCAACTGTTCTGCCTGATTGACTCATCTTGGAAACATTTGTATTTGAATAATTTTCCCAGTGTTTATAATCCTTCCTGGGTAAAAATTTTTGTGGCCTGTGTCACAGTACCACTTCATTGCAGTATCCTCTGCTTTTTACAATTTAAAATGAGAACAGAACCAAGCTTAGTGAGAATATGGTGATCTTTATCAGACTGTTCAGGATAAGAGTTGTTGTCATTAGGAATTACATCACTGTTTTAGGCAAATTGTTCCAGATGTTCCGCTCATTAAGAATGCGAATCTTTTTAGGAGAATAGGGCAGAGTAATTCTTTAAAAACCATGGTGGATTGACAGACAATTACTGTATTTCTAAATGTAGATTTCATGGAATTTGCAGTTCCTGAAATAGAGCGAAAAAGGGAAATTAAAGGGAGAATTTTAATAGGCACCTATCCAGAAAAAAATTGAACACTACATCTCTAATTGTTCTTACATGAACTTGGGCTGAAGACCTGGTCTTCTCTCACTAGGGGAAAAAAGTCTGTAGAAAAGGGTTTGTCTATCCTTTGTATTGCTAATTGGAATTTACATGGTATATACACAGAATCAGGCTTTGTAAGGATGATGCTGAACAGATGCCTCTGAAATCAGAATTTTCTGTGCATCACAGAGGAAGACAATCCTTAAAATCTCTTGAATGTTTGAACAATCTCTTTGAAGTTAAAATGTTGTGTAAAGGTATTAAAATTCAGCCCAGAGGACTCTACGTGTGAGAACCCAGTTCATTCAAGTCTTACCATACCTTGCTTTTTTTTTTTCCTCAGGATGCTTGCAAGCATGTTTTCCTTTCTAAACATTCAGCATCTGTTTGAAATGTTCTGAACAACTGTAGTTTGATGTATTCAAATCCTTAAATAATTCAGTGGATCCCCACATTTGTACATAAATACTCTCCTCAATTATTCACTAAAAAGAGCTGTTCTTTAAGGAGATAGTTTAGTGATCGTACTTCTGTCCAGACACACCCTCGATTATACCAGAGCTATTGTGAACACTGATAACTTCCAGTTCACAGAAGCTAATCAGTTCTTCCTGTAACTATCTTATTCCAGTTACAGATCTTACAAGAGTTCTGGATTTCCTGGGTGGTAAGCACGAGTAGTCCCTTTTATAGAATATAAGATTTTGATAGAGGACAGTATTAAATACCATATTTTATATTAGGAAGAAAAGAATATTGAAACTTTTTGTTCTTGCTGAAAATCCTTGAATTTACTATAGTTTCACACTCTCACAGTCCTCTCAGTATGCTTAGAAAACATTTGTACTTCTGATTCTTTTTCAGAGTCAGCTGTGTGACCTAACAGATAATGTATTTCTTGGAATGCATTCTACTTGCTTGTTTTGAGGCATGCACATGCAATAGATCTGGATATTTTTAGCATAATTAGTTCTTTGTGAAAATATTTCCTTTTTTTTTTTTTTTTTTTTGGACCATCCTAAGATGCTACAAAATACTAGTTAAGTTTTTGGTGGACAGGAACAAACAGTAGGTAATGAAGAAGTGTATATAACAGAGATGTTGGAAAGCAGAGAAAAATACTCCAGATCAACAGAACTATGATTCATGGGAAAGAGTCAGTGGGAGGGAGGAACAAAAAAAGGAAAGGAGAAGACAAAGAGAGATTTATCATGTGAGCAACAAACATAGAAGAAAGAAATCACATAATCCATCTGCAAAAGCAGAGGTTTCTTTCCATAATTTGCAGTGATTTTTTGTCCCTATATGATACGACTACAAATATTGGCCTAGTATATACAAATACACATAAACTCTGGTTCTAATTTTCACATGACTTCAATAAAAACAAAATGAAACCAAATATTTGGGTCTGACATCCTGGAGGGGTGGATTCCGTGGGCTAAAACCAGATCTCAAGAAGCAGTATGATCAAAGTGTGTGAGGTGTCTCAGCACCACTGAATGTTTGTACCCTTCAGAACTAAGACATCTGTCCCTCATTGCATGTAGGGCAATCAGCATAACTTGTTATTTGTGAAATCAGTGATGCCTGTGAGAGGTCCAGGAATGTTTAGCACATTTCAGAATCTGAGCGTTCAATGTCACTTATCCTTAAGGTGCTCCAAGAGCAATGAAAAAATTAGTGCACTGTGTGGAGCTATGCTTCTTTTTATACATTCTGTATTTACAGCTGTTTCCAGGTGAATTCCTGTCAGCAGATAAAAAAGCAGATAGAGAGCAAAAGAAATACTTCTCAGCTATTTCAGTTATGATGTAGAACTCGGAGGATAATAGCCTTGATGTATTTCCTGCTTAATGAAGTAACATTCCTCTGAGGTGGGTAATTGCTGCAGTAGGGCTCTGTTCAAAGAGATTTCTCTCTGCTCTTATTCTGCATTCACCATGGTGATACCTCAGCCTCCTGAAGTTTAGGATGTTACTTTCCCTTTGTGAGCTGTGAATTGAATGAGGGCAATTGTTACACATTTCCTGGCACTGATTATTGGTAACAAGCCCTATGTTGCAAGGATTCTCTGTGTGATTCCCACTGAAGTTAATGGGGTTGTAGGTAGAGTTTGTTGAACAACACTCACAGTTAAATGGAGGTACTGATCTTGCTTACAGTGAGATTAAAGGTTGAATTTCCATTTCTTTTGGTGGGAGCATGGCAGGGAAGACGTAGTATCATGCAGTACTGCTTAAAATTGGAATCTGAGGTGCCAAGAGCACTGGTTTAGCAACATTTCTCTCTCTTTGTACCTGTACTAAGGAAATACCTATCATTCCTGCTGAGTGTGTAACAGGAGCATTCAAAGGTCTTGATCAGTGATCCTGCCACTGGGGTACTAGCTAATACGGTTCCGTATCAGTCAAAGCTGAAGCAAAGACCAGCCAAAAGAACGGACACAGATTTTGAAAAACTGTGCCAAGGGTTCTGCTTTTGTCACTCTGTTCTGCTATCTGCCTCCAGGTTACATCAGGCCATTGGTCTGCACTCAGTCCTGTCACTGCTGTTCACGGGAAATATGAAGAAAAACAATGACAAAGATGAATTGTGGGTCTCACTCAGAGGGACTGCGGAGCTGAGAAACACGGGTTTCAGTCTCCCTCCGTTCATTCTGGTTGTTTTTATCAGGCTGTCGATGCTACTGCTGAGTTACAGAATTGCACGGGTGGTATTGCTGCTGTTGTGATGAAAGCAATGGCTGTGCTGGTTAATGCCTAGTCCGTGTGATCTGTTGTAGTGTTGTACACAGACTAAATTAAGTAATCGATGTGGTTTCTACCTTTGGTTACCACAGAAGTGTTTGGTTAACACATCATGGGAGTGTTTAAGAGTGATTTTTCTTCTTTTTCTGGGCCTGCCCAGGTCAACCCCACAAGCAAAAATGGAAATCTGGTCACAGCAAATTACAAACAAAAGTAAGGAAAGAAAATAAATGGCCCATAAAAGGACTGTAATGAATAAACATGTACTTTCAGGATCAAAATACATACTATATAAGGTGTAAAGAGAGACTGCATAACAATCAATCAAACAAACAACAACAACAACAACAACAACAACAAAACAAAACACTCACCAAACCTTTAATAATCTAATTCAGTTTTCTTTCCATCTGCCCCTTGTTTAATTCTGGCAATCATAGCATGTTCTATATTTCCATTTCAGTGCATTATTTAATGATAAAAGGAGTCTGGAGAAAGGGAGGAAGATAGTTTCATTTGGACAGCAATCAGAGAGAATTTCTGTAAACATCTGGTTCTGTTTAAGACAGTTTTAAAAGCATTTAATATAAAAGGCTATTAGAAGGTAGCAAAATGAATGCTGAGTGTTCTCACCGTGTAAGCAACGCATTTTTCCCTCCTGGAAGTTTGCATACAATTGAACTGGAGTCAAGTTTGTGGATAAGTTTCACAAAGATAACCTCACATTATCTGGTGTGAGTGAAAGAGACTTGCAAGAACAACAGCTAAAGTCATTGAAGACCTCTCTTAAAAAAAAAGTTCAAAAGATGATAAAGCCCAACTGGATACATTTCAACCAGCTGGATTTCAGTAATTGAATGAACACAGTTTAACAAGTAGTTAGAGATGAAAAGAGAGCAGTGAATAAAAATGGAGACAATGGAAAATTCATGACACAATGGTCTAGTCTTTTTCTCATTTGGACAGGGCTTAGTAGATAACTTGGAGGATTGCCTGTGTCTTTGATACTCTTATAGTAAGTGATATGCTCAAGTGATAACACCGAAGAGCAGGTTTGTAGTACAGTTTGTTATTAGTAGCATGTTTTTATTGTCTTGAAATACTTCAATCACATTTTTGTTCACTAAAAATAAATTATCCAGAAGATATAAATAGGATTAGTGGCACAGCTGCAAGTAAATGTACATGATTTAGAGATTATATTGAGTAATTACAATTGTATAAATGTTCATTAATAGAAGAAATAACATAAGCCAAGGATGAAAATTGGACATTTGGGCCCTACTGCTCACTCCCTCCTTTTTTATGCATCAGATGCTGCTGATGTTTGTTAGGCAAGCTATAGTGAATGTACTCCTTGCTGTAAGGGTTATTCTTGGGTCAGGTTTTCATTTTGGAACAGAAACTCTAAAGATACCAAAATAGAATAGACAGTCAAATTCCCCTAATTTTCAAAGCAAACACCTAACAAAAAGATACCTGAGGTCTGAACAGGCACACACATTCTGAGACAATCTTAAGTATACTAAGTGTGGCAAACATCTAGTATGACTCTTTTGATATAAATGAAGATATAGAAATTTAAGGGTTCCTTCAAATGCTTGGGCTGAAAAATGTAAATTGAGATTACCCCGAAGTATTGGAATTATATTACGTAGTTGGTGCAGGATGAGCTCTTCTCAAGCAGAACTAAGTGACTGAACAAGCAGTGTTTAGAGAAGGGACATTTTAAAAAGTGTTTTGTTGCTAAGATTTCTGTTGGCTTGCTGTTCATTTTTTCTTAAGAATTGGCCCTCAGTGATAGCTGTTTTGTGATTCTGGCCCAATTTTCATATGTTTCTGGTAAAGAATCTGATCCAGATTTAAGGATGGAGCTGCAAATAAAAAAGGTTTTTTTTTTTTTTTTTTTTTTTTTTTTTTTTTTTTTTTAATGGTTAATGTAAAATTGCACTTTGGGAATAACCAGATGCTTCCTCCTTAGCTAGATGGAAAATGTGGGGCTGGGCTTTTGCTGTCAATGTACAGTCTCAGCCAGTCATATTTTTTTAGTATTTTGTCTTCTAATTTAATTCAAGTTTTCCTTCACATTTACTCAGAGGCTGAAGAGCCAAATCGGGACTTAGTCACACGGTCCAGTAATTTGACAAGAAAACAGCTGCAATATATGTTAGAGGAGAATTCAGCTCGAAGAACAAGAGGAAAAGACAAAAGAGAATTTATATTCCAAGCCTGAAAACAAAGATACATTACAACTGTGTTCTCTTAACAAGAACATTGGGTGTTTTCAGAGTAGTTATATAAGAGAGTAACACCATCTTTTAACTGGGTAGAAAGCAATACTTGTTCTGGAGGCAGGAAATATTACTTGTGCCACCTGTTATACACACTGTGTGGAGGGTGGATACTAACAGAATCAAAGAAAGCAGATTAAGAGGAGAGCTGAAAATAAACTTACACACACACACACTGCTCCTTCCTGCAGTGGCACTGCCCTCACATTGCCACAGGGTGTGGTGCAGCATCTGTCTTAAAAATGCCACCCTTAGACTTGAGCCTAGCTTTGCCCAGGGCTGTTTTGAAGCTGAAGTTGGAGACAGAAGCAGGCAGTGGTTCGCATATGGAACTGCCTTAGACTTGTGCACTGTCAGTGGTGTTATGATAGTTCAAAAGCAGAAGAGGGACCATTATGTCTCCTACAAATGGGGGGTGAAAGCTCAGAGGGGATCTGGCTCACGCTGTATTGCTGTTTGCAATGGCCCATGCTCCAAGAGCCTTAGTCTGTGGGCCAGTTCATGTGGGTTGGCACAGGTTTGTGCTGCCTAAGCTCCGGCAAAAGAACTCGCGTGAGCTGTACCACACCTCTGGGACATGCCTGGGATCCTCCCTGAGTCTGATGGGGCATTCATCTGACTCTGTGTGGTCATACTTTCTTGGCGTCCTTCTCTTTCAAGGGCTTCAAGACTCAAAAGCATCTGCAGCAGCAGGCCAGCGTGCTTGTTTTGTAGCATGACAGAGGGAGCATGGGTGCCCTGTGGCAGGGCTTGTAGGGGGACAGCACTGCCTGCTGGGTGCTCTTGGAAAACCAACTGACAGAAATCCTTCTGTGAGGCCAGGTTATACACTGGATTGCAGTCCAGTATATTCTGTCATCCTTCCTTCCTGCCTTCATGCCAGGCTACAGTTTCTGCCTCTCCCAAGCATTTTGTTGTATACAACAGTTTAAGCCTCTCGTCTTAGAAAGTAACTTTGCATCAGAAGACCACGGAGAATAGATGTGCCTGAATGCTACTTTCTGACATTTTAGAACCATTTGTCACATATGAAAGGTGTTTGGCTAAACTGACATTTTAACTTTCACCAAGGTGTGCTCAGAGAAATTCAGTAATCCAGTCAGCTTTCCCCAGGACCTGTTATTCCACATTTCTGAGTGCTCATATTCACATTTTTTTAGGAAATAATCAAACAAGGTGTAGGCTGCATCGGGAGATGACTGTACAGAAAGACATTTGAAGCATGAAGTGGCACCCTGGACAGACTACATTTCTTTTGGATTTTAATGCTAGCCTTATGGGATGCCTAGCAATTTTAAAAATTATCCATTTACTTACATCAGGTGAGGGAAATGCAGACAATATACATTTTAATACTTTGAAACTGCAAGACATCTGGTTGCCCAACATCTCCTGTACTGCTGTGGCAGGATTTGCAATCTTTTCAGAAAAGAACAGAAAGGATTTGCAAGGCACTACTACCTTTCAGATTCCTAACTAAAATTATGTTAAGGAAATATGAGGATAATGTTGCTATTTAAAGGTACAATAATTTTTTCTGTTAGAAACTGGACTGCCCTTATGATGTTCTTCTGGACAGAACATGTGATCTGATGTTGGTAATAAGAGAATAATAATGATATTTGGCTTGAATTTCACGTTGTCTGTCTTCATTAGTAAGCCTACTCCTTAAAGTATGCCGAAGCAGTTCAGCAGCATTAAAAAATACCTCGTGAATGGCTTATTTTAGATACTTTCTTAGAACACTGTCCATATCAATATACTTGTGTACTGTGCTGTTCAGAAAAAATGTATGAGTATGATCTCTAGTGACAAAACGTACCCTGTACAGACCCACACACACCCGCACATAGATGCATGCACACACACACACACACACACACATTGAATCTTGACATTGCCTGTCAAGAATAGCTTTGCAGGCATCAGTTTGTCTATTTTAGTGCCTTTTGCTGCACATTGTGTCAGGAGAGGATCACATCTCTGTGAACTCTCAACTAGACCCATGCCAACAAAAACATCCAATGCAGATACAATTATATTTTGAAATCATGTACTGCATTTCCATATATATATATATTACACGAGCTTTGTAGAGAAACAAATCCCATTTGCAATTTAGTAGATGTGCAGATATGTATTTAGGTTGTTTGTCTTTGCTTTCTGTTTTTCTCTTTATACTGATACAATCAAGTCTAGAATTATGATCTCTTAGTATTGCACCTGGTATTCTGTTTTGTACAGGATCATCATGCACTATAGATCATGAGCTTACACTGATGCAGAAGGTGGAATAGACAGGCATATAGCCTGTACTGTAAGAGCAGAAGGTTGTTTTTTTTTGTTTTTTTTTTTAAATATATCTGTGATGAGGGTGTTCTTGAATTTAAAGCCATGAGAACTGTGTGGACTAATCACACTGCACAGCTATGACTCTTATTTGCTTGTTGTAATAATATGTTTAGTTGAAGAAAAATTGTGCATCTGACCAGCAGCTATCAAGGGATGCCCAGGAAGAAGATGAAGGGATTGCAATCTGTGCAATGAATTCTGTCACCAATAAAGTATTCTGTAGATTTTCTTGAAAAGAAAATGGTAGGCTACATGTATGTGTGAGAAACCTGGCATTTCCCTGACGATTATATTCTCCTTTGCCTACTGTTTGCAGAAAGGTGGCACTGCCACAGTAGCTCTTTCCTGATAAGAAATGCTGAACAGATACAGTTAGAAATGGTTTTCTATTTCTGGTTGTCTGGATTCATAGTGACAGGTGAGTTATCCCTGCAGGAAAATACAGAAAAAACAATGATGTCACTCATTTTCACAACTCTGTTCTGGTAGAAATAACTACCTAACCTCTAAGAACACAGAGGCCCTTCGGCTGAACCACAATGACAGCCTTGTTGCAGTTACAGCTTCATCATCTGTGCCTTGCTCTCACTAAAGGAAAAGACCAGCGTCTCTCCTTCCGGATGTATTGTGTAATACATGCTCTTATATTATTGATTACATGCCCTCTGGACTTCATTAATTGTAAGGAAAAATAATTAAGTCAATTAACACTTTCAAGCAATTTTTAACGTGTTATGTGGATACACAATCTGCTTGCTGTGTACTTCAAAGTGTAAATACATCAATTTGAAAGAAAAAAAGCTCACTGGCATAAAGAATAAACAAGTGGCAGCAGTTATCAGAACAGGAACACTTTTCTTTCTTTTTTCTTAGAAGACTTTCTTTGGATACTTATTGATTCGTAGTTTCATTTAATATCTTAAAAGGAATAAACCTGAGTATCATGCATGGCTGGGACTGAGTAGGGAAAATGGATCTGACTTCTCTGTCATTCACTGCTGCTGGATGAGTATGTGCACAGTCAAATAAATGGAAAAGTGTTTCTCTTCTATTTAAGTCTATTCCCTTAAGACTCTAGATGTCCTTTTTTTTTTTTTTTTTTAAATATATATGTCAGTTTTTACCTGCAGACCATGTTCACCTCAAACTTTTGACAAGCTGAGGCGTGATGTTTTGGAAACAAAATATACATGAAACATTTTGGAAGATACCATGAATACGATTAGTCAGCAGCTGGTTATTGTTCTGAGGGTGTTGTTGGGAGACAGATCTGTCTTTGAGTTCTGGAAACTTCTGGAAATTGTGATCTCTCTAACTCTGAGTAGCCTCCCTAAAAGTTTTTAAAGACTGTGGGCTGCCAGCTTCAAGACTGCACTGACAGGCAAGGAGAGTGGAAGTCTTAGAGCTCTCATGCTGGTCAGGAGGCTCAGCCCAAACGTTTGCCAGCTTTGTGGCAGCGGACCTCGAAGCCTGACCTCTGCAGCTGTCCTGGAGCACACACCACGAAGCTGTGGTATCTCTGGGCAGATCAATATGGTCCTAGGCAGGATTTGTAGGAACTTTGAATTTGATTTACTAGAAATCTGCAAATCACTCTAATCATGTTTAGAGAGAAATGCTGTTTTCAGCCTGTTGATACCACTCTGAGTCTATTTGCTGAAATTTCCCCATAATTTCTAGTATCCCTAGCAATTCACTAGGAGCACTGAGAAGTGTCAGCACCCCTCCTTTCCTCTTTCCACCAAAGGTGCCCCATGCTGTGCCAAGTGTGTGTGGATTGCTTTCTGTCATGATTAGCTTGTGATTTTGCAGCACTTCTACTCACACCAATTCAGTACCTCCGTGGTTTAATTCCTTAATATTTAATGTCTCAGGGATATTTTCCAGCTCTCCTCTGTTCCCAGAAGGTCCCCTTATTTGAAGGCAGCTGGAGTAAATCTTTGTTTTTTTGTAGTACAAACTGAGGATATATTTCACAGCATTGTATAGACATGAATCAGAGCAGAGATTCCTGACAAGCTAAATCATTTTCTGAATAACTGGAACTCATCCTTTTTTACAGTCTGACAGCCAAATTTAAAGTCTCAGGCCTATAAAAACTTCATGTATCCCTTCAGCCATGAAGTATTTGCAGTGGAATAGCCTTGTTGTCAGCAGTCAGCCTTTGATGGCAGAAAAGGGGAATAACATCGTCTATATTTGGTTCAAAATCAGCAAGTTTCTGTAGGAGCTGCAAGACGAGCTTTGATTTCATGAATTTATTTGTGTATGTATGCATTGATTGATTGGAGCTCTCAGCTTGAAACTGCTTGAACTTTGTTATAGTGCTGTTATTTGAAACAATAGCTAATCATTTATCAGAACTCCTTGCAGCAATAAGTTTTGTCTAGCTTTTAAAAACGTTTTTTACATTTTAGCCAGTTTCTAATCTAATTTCCACATCCTGTTTTCTTGCAGCACTTAATCTGCCCCAGTGAAATTGTTCAAGGGAATTCCATACTCATTAACTCTCTATCTGCATTTCCATGACGACTCTTTCTTTTTTCCTAGAAATGGAAAGAGAGCTGCAGAATTGATTCAATACTGAGGTCTCCTCCTTGTTTTGGCTATAGAAATTTTTGTAGAAACATAAACCTTAGCGCTGGTAAGATGAGAAAGAAAGAAGCAATGTTAACACATCATTTGTTTACCCGTGGCTTCAATGTTATCTTTTTTGTATCTGCTGTCCAAATGGAGTGGCACAGACTTCAAAGTTACATCAAACTGATATGGCATGGCATTTGTATCACGCTGTCATGTCAGGGATGCTATCTGATAATGATAATAGCAAATAAGAACAGCAAATAATTTTGCTTGACAGCTATAACACCTATGGCATTTAAGAACTAGCCTCTAACTCTACTTCAGTAGCAAAGTGCTGCTGTTTTAGCCCATTGAAGCAGTATTTGTAAGAGCCAGGAAAGCCATGGAGAATTTATTTTCACAGAATTAGCACTCATTTCTTTTTATCTCTCATCTAGCTCCTACCACCTTTCCACTGACTGACCTATAGTCTTTTTTCTCATTCAGATGTGGGAATTTCCCTGTATGGAAATTCCTCTATACATTACCTTTTCATAAAATTGAAGATCAAAGGCTATGAAATTCTGTTTCTGATCCCAGAAATAGTTTCCCCCTTTAGACTCACTCACTGTGAGGAAGAAAGACCATATCTGGTCATTTTAATAAAAGTACGATGATTATGTTAAGGTATTTTCTGTTTATGCTAAAGCTTTTTGTAAAGCTGTATGTAGTCATCTAAATCATTGATGCCTTAGAGAGGCAAAAGGTTGCGTTAGTTCTTGCAACTGACATGAGAGTATTAGACCCTGAAGAGAAACTGAAATACGTGAATATTTAATTTAATATGAAAAAGGTCACCTGGTTCCTGTTCATGGAGTAATAGGAGCAATTAACCTGGTGCTGTGTTTAAGCTTTAGTTTTAAATGTTTGTAAACTAAGTAATGGAGATGTTTTAGCATTAACTATCTTTACATGACATTAGTGCAGCCAGACCTTTTTCCCAAGACATTTTCAATGTTAATCTTTAACAACACTGTAACTTTAATAGTGTAAACATAATGTCAACAACTGGAATAAAATTACTGAGTGTACAGTGAAGTATCCAACTAACATTTATAAATGAACAACAGTAGATAATCAGGAATTATCTACTTTGAAATCATTTTTAGCTGAGATCTCTATCTCACTTCTGTTTTGTATTCAGAGGCAGAGAAAAAAATTGTAAGTAAAAGAGCTGGTAAGGCTTTGGTTTTGCTTGAAGGCCTGTGAAACAAATGGACCTAAAGGCATTTAATAGGTATATCTCATTGATTTTACCCTGCAAATGATTTATTTTTCCTATAATAAATTCCATTTAATGCTTTACATTATGAACAAATGTGGTGGTTTTAACAACAAATTAAACAACAGGCATTTGACTGGACTCTTTATCTAGAAGTGTATAGGTGACAGATGGATTTTGAAAGCTTGCATATTCTCCAAAGAATACATTGGGAATTATATAAAATTTATAAATTAGAATGAGCCTCATGGTTCCAGTTTCTGAAATTGTTCTCAATGTGTAGGAACACAAATTGCTAGCATATCAAATGTCAGTTCAGGCAGTTTCAACAAATGAGGCCTGCAGACCTTTTTTTTTTTTTTTTTCCAAAAAGCATTTACTTGGTTTTCCAGTTGACTACTCTGTCCATTCAAGAGTAAACAGAAACAAAGGTGTTATTAAAAGGGATAATTTAGACAAACAACCAACAATGTTGGGTAGATTTTTTTTTCACGTCATAATCTCCAGGTTGGCATATTTTAACAGGAGATTTCTGTGTTATTCTAGTTCCAGTGAGTTTAAAATTAATCTAACTCTTGTTAAAACAAACAAACTTCTCTGTAAACATCATTGCATTCGTTCCATGCTGATATAATAGTGATTGTTCATATAACTGATCTCAGTAGGGTCTAATTGTTACTACATGGGCAGGTTTTGCTTGGACATGGTTGCAGCATTGGTCTCATCTCAGATCTTATGGACTGTATTTTCTCCTGGGGATGAGTGGGGTTTTTTATACACTTCCTGGTCATCTGAGGAGATGTAAGGCTAGTTTTGCAATATGTTGTAACAGCCACAGCACGGGATGCTGGTTGGAAGGACAGCACATCTTAAATCAGAACTTGGAATTCTCATCCTTCATCTCTCATTTGATGAAGACAACATGATTGCTGATTTTCTTGAATGGACTTTCTAGTTTTCACTCTTTGTAGATACCTTAAAGAGTCTTCCTTAATACTAATACAAGAGGACCTTTCAGGTATAACTGGATGATTTTACCAGGTTTATTCTCTGGAGAAATATGGTCTCAGCTTTTATACTAAAGCACTGGCTGGTAGTAGAAGTGTACGTCACTCCTGAGTTCCACGGGATCGACTTTTTAGAAAATGTTTCTGTGTGGTGTTACTACTCACAAATGGGCAGTTTTTGTTCTTCATATTAGCAGAGTTTTTTAAGTTGTTTTCATCTACAGCTGAATTGAAACATCATTTGTAGTCAAAGGTTCCTGAGAATGTCACCAAAGGTGTCATGTTATCATTCTGGATAGAGATACTTCACAGGTCAAAACAAGCTAAAATAGTCTCTGTGGCCAAGAGATTGCACCGGCCTATTTGTTTCAAAGAGCGCAAGTTGGTTCTTTCCACAACTTCTGATACAGGTCAGTGATTCCATTAATGTCACCTGATAAGCATAGCCTTTATAAATTAATGATCACATGCCCTTGGAAACCTAGTCCTTGTTTTAATTTAAAACAGAGGTTCTTTATTTCAAGGGGAGTAGGTTCCCCCTATTTGGAAGCAGTCAACTGTGTGTTATCTTTATGCCATGACAGTTCCTGAGTATGTCCTGGAAAAGCTCAAAGTCCTGTGTTAATTGCTAGGTATGATATATTTAATCATTTTACTGTGACTTGTCAGGTGGAAATGTGTAGTATGTTCTTCCAAAAATAGATAAAAGCCAACAAACACATAAAGAATCAGAGCATTAGAATCGCTCTTTTAGAACAGCGCTAGTAGTGAAGCTGCCCTTTTCTCCCTGTAGTTCTCCATATTTAATCTCAGATGCTGATAGGATTGGAAAGTTTTTCTCCATTATTTCTGCATTACTAAAAAACAACTTTTCTATCAATAATTAAAGGTGATCTTGATCTTTTCATGAGAATTAGTAGCTTTGCTAAACTCCACCAAAGTATCAATTTACCAGTGTAGGCACATGTACCTGTGAATTTTCCCTGTATTAAAAAACGTGTACCAGCTTCGCTAGACTAATCTGTTCCTAATGAAGGGATACTATAAGGTTGCTTTAAAGGAAAAAAATAAGTAATAATATGTGATTTCATTTTGCAGAGCTGCAACCTCAAATCCTTAGTGACTTGGAGGAATTATTTTTCATTAGACCTGCCTTTTGCACAGACAGTTAAGCCACCTAACAGGCTAGGGTGCAGGAGTGAATGTTAAGGTTTTTGGCAAGAAAACTTGGGCACATAGATTGTTCCACACATGTTATATAGAAATCTAGTGATATTTTTAGGTCTATTTCACACATAAATGCAGTGTACACCATCTCAAACCCAGAGAACTGACCAATCTGGACAGAATTTACAAATGTATGGGTCAAATTTGGGTCTTTGATACGAACTGTAGGAATTGTTGAACTCAACAGGGGTCACATGTATACAGCATGAATGGAACATAGCATTTGGGGATATCGAGTGCCTGGTGCTTAAGCTGAAATGAGCTTACTCTAGGACACTCAGCATCTCCCTGTTGGATTCTCAGTCCATGTTACAAATCAGCACAAATAACTGTTGTGGTAAGAACCAGTGCTTTAAGAACCACTGCTTATTGTCTGTATCCTCTTCTGCTCAGTATGACTTCCCCAAAAGAAAGTAGCAATAAGCAGCTAACATGAACCTGGCAGCTTTTTCTGGCTGTGATATTAAATTTCCTGGACAATGTCAAAATTTTCTTAAAGCTCATTCATTTTGCTGATTTTATGTGAAAAATGGGTGTGATCTGAGCAGAAGCTCCCAACTTGAAGTTTTAAGAAATATTCAGTTATAAGTTTACAGGCTGAGTAGAAACAAAACCCAAAACTGGTCTGAGAATAGAACCAAGCCGAGAATAAAAGGATGGAATTGAGCCTCATGCTTTTCAGGTTAGCCCCCTATTTACTTATAGGACTTTCCAAGCCTTCATGGTATCCATATTTATTTATGCGTGTCAACATTTTAATAAAAATTTAAGGATACATGAGTTATTCCCATGACATAAATCTGTTCTGTAGGCAAAGAAAATGGATGTGCTTTGGAAAGCCAGTCCTGAAGAATGGGTTAAACAGGCAGGGCTAAAAAGGGATAAAAAACCCAGCATGTACAACTCTCTCCCAAGTGCTGAAATTGACTGCAGATTAGGAAACAGCTGAGTATTGAAGTATCAAAGTATTGAGATGCAAAATACTTCTTATGAAGCAGCTCGGTCCTTATTACAGCTGTGGTACTCAATACACCTAATCGTGTGAGGTGCACATGCTTCATAAATCTAGATCTCTCTGAAACTGAGCTCCAAATACCTTGTGCAATGTGTCACTAACAAAGATGCTTTCAGACGGCACAGGCGAGTTCAGAATACCGTTCCTACAGCAATTTCCTGTGTAAGGCATTGATGAGACAATAGATCCATTTATGAGGCTCTGTTCACTATGAAAATGAGCAAGTGTTCACATTATATTTAATAAATCCCTTGACACCTTGTTAAAAGGGTCTATGTTTAGCTGAAGTCTTGGCATGAATGTACTTCCAGAGGTTTAATGACCTTTCACTTTTTGAGGTGTTCTTTATTTAAACTAATGAAAATGAGCTCCATTTAAAAGGCTTTTAAATGCTGATTAAAAATTAAATCAGCTGTTCATTATCCCCAGGTGGCCTTGTTCTAAGAGCAGTAATTCAGAGAGAGTCAAACAAGTAGTCTTTTCTAATGTGGCTAGATCTTGGGTTGGGAGGCCTTTATTAGAACTGTTTACTAATCACCAAACTTTCCACTTTGAATGTAAATGTGTCCACCAACACAAGTCTTCTCCCCTCCATTTCTGTCTCTTGCTTGTTAGAAGTGTGGAAGAAAATCAGGCCCATTTCTAAAGATTCCTTATGACATGCACAGCAGAAATCTAAACAGCTTTGGTGTTTTGCAGTCAAATGAAATACTGACCTAGTGGGTACCATCACATTAATAGCAATAAACTGAGGTATTAGCTATAAGGTCTCACTTCATGCACAATTTGCTCAGTGGTTTGGAAAGTTTCAGAAGCATTTACAGAACGAATCACAATGAACAGTTTATCCAGTGGATTATCAAGCTAAATTCATTATGGCTGCTGAGAGCACTGGCATGGGATTTAAATTGTTAAAAACTATGTCAAATGCTAAGAGAACAGCATCTACATGCCTATCAGGTATAATTTACTTGAAAATCAAAAACATCTCTTGAACACCAAGATTATTTTACAGATTTTTAATATTCTTAGTTACAAAATTTCACTTGAGTACTTCCTCATCCTGAAATGCAAGCTTAACTAGAGAGAGAGATACTTGGACACAGCAAAGTATTCATGATCACTTTGAGAAGAGGTAGGGCAGTGCATTCTTGAGAGGGTTTAGACAAAAGAAGAAAAGAAACATTGCTATACCATGTAAAGCATGGTATAGCATGCCAAAGTTCCACCATAAATACTTGTGGTAAAATGAGTGCCAAAAGGATGCTGGGTGAAATATGCTGCAGGGTATTAGGGGAGCTAAGCAGTGCTGTTACCTAGTTTCTGCTGCAGTAGAAAGGGTGAAAGCAAAAAAACCTTTGTGGCCCAAAAAGGTTTGAAATTACCTGCCCTGAACAGAGGCTAGGGCTTTCACCACTATTGCTAGTATTTAGAGACCACTATTTAGGGGTATTCTCACATTGTTTCTTTGAAAATTCTGGCAGAGCCGAAGAAGGCTAGATATCCCAAATGGCTGCAAGGAAAGCTGGCTCTAACTTCACCAGCTCTTCAGTGCCTTGCCTGGTAAAACTTGCAGGTGGCCAGGAGTCTTTTATTCCCAGATTGATGAACGGGAGAAGAGACTTCAGTGGTGATGTCATGAAGACAGCTTTGCAGAGACACAAATATGTACTGCTAGCTTGTGGGTGATTTAAGCAGTCACAATCACGCGCCTTTTACCTTGTGACTTTTGAATGGGTTTTGGAATTGGGCACATGACACCAGGGAATGCAGTTTGTGTGTCAGAGGTAATGAGCAAACATCCCGAAATAGGATGCCTGGCTGGTGAGGTATTCAGACTTTGGTCAATGAAACTTTAATTTCCCTCCTGCCCCACAGGTTAAAAGGTTTTTTTTTTTTTTTTTTTTTTTTTCCTATACTTGTTGGAGAAAGAATAACAATATCATCTTAGTGTGAAATTTAGTTTTAAATGTCGAATTCTAGGAATCCTCTCTGCCCTAATGTTAATGCAGAACAGATTGCAGTGCAGCGGTAACTGCATGTCTAAAATAATGAAAACACCGATGTTTTGAAGAATGTCCTTGGCTGATAGCTGTATTTAATTACTTAAAGTAATTGGACGAATATTATTTCCCAAGGTAATGTGTATTCTTCATAAAAAGTCATACTGTTCCTACTGTTTCACTCTTTTCTGTGGAAGAACTGGTTTTGTAGAAGGAGCGGTGTTTTGAGTGGAAAATGCAAACATCTGTGGATCTGGAAAAATACATTAAAAACAACATGGGCAGGCTGATCCTAGCTGTCTGCATACGTTAGTATTGCACGCAGCGTTGTACAAGCAGCAGAGCCAGGATTCCATTTTCCTACCAGTCATGTGCTGTTATTAGGTTTTTGTGTTATGTGTGGGAGCTTGTATGAAGCGATACTTATATATATATGTACAGAAATAACAGGTAAGCACACAGTAATAAATAAGGAGCACAGCATAGAAATTTTACCTTGAAATCCAGTCCTTCCTCCCTGACTGCTTCTGGTTTCATAAAAATACAGTAAGCTTTTAGCTTTTTTTTTTTCTTTTTTCAAGAAAACAACTACTTTTTCTGAGTGACTATGAGAAATTGTCACTTCCCGTTGCTCAAAGAAATGCTTTATATTCCCTCTACCTACTCTGGAAACAAAATGATTATTTTCCAAGGAAAGGAATATCTCTAGAGAGGTCAGAACTGTGTTAGCAGGGGGATGAGATCTAACAGGCTCTTTAACAAGCTCAAAAAGAATGGGAATGAGAAAACAGTATCACAAGGACTTGTGTTTTGCACACCACATCTCTAATCAGAAACAAAGGTCTGATGTTTTCTCTCATCAGCAGCTTTGGGGCTTTTTTTACAACTGGAGAGTGCTGTTCTTTTTAGCAATATGCTAGAAAAATGTCACTACACAGGGAGAAACCCCTCCAAAATGATTTTTTTCCCCAATAGTCAATGCTTTTGTAGTTAGTTCCAGTGTATATTCTTAACTTTCCTACATGTGAGCATTGCTAAATTAAAATAATTCCTCAGCCTTTGGCTAAGTCCAAAGGTCTTGGGTTTTCAAGTGCTTATTGTTACTGTGTCCTGCTCTGATGTGCCTTGTTTACTTACAGGAATAAATCACTGGCTCATGTGAAGCATGTCAGCTCTCTAGATGATGTATCAGGGCAGTTAGGAGCTGGTCATATTTCAGTTCACTGTACTGTCAGCCTGTATAGAGCATTCTTGGTCTCATTTAGATGTCAGAAACAATCTAGTCAAAACAGCACAAGTCTCTGTTTAGATTTATTCATCCTTCTCTGCAGAGCAGATGGAAGCAGAGCTAACTGGAATGCGGTGCTGCCTTCAGGAGGGTTTAAGCTGGGCCTGAATGCTTACCTGGACAATAGTTACAGGTCTGCAGGTGCTGGGCCAGTTACAGCAGCTCTGCTGACAGGTGGTAGCTTGTTTAGTGGCTGAGACCTTACTGCTTGCAATTGAACATCACTTGTAGATTAAGCCCAAAAAGTGATGTTGCATCCTTCATAAAGCTAGAATATTTTCTTGCTTTGTTCTGCTCTTTTGAGTGTATTCAGTGCTTATGTTGGAGTAGTTTTTACGTGGAAACAGTTTTGTATAAAAGCACATTCTTGATTTGGAGGTTATGTCTTCATTTAAACAATGTCAGTATTCCTCTCTGTGTAAAAATAAGTTAGCTTGAAAAGCAGATGCAATTATCAGAGGCTTAGAATATTTATTTAATTCAAACACCTAAAAGAAGAGACAAGATTGAGATTTAACCCTGGTCAAGCCTTCTAGTCTCTACCACTCCTGTTATTGAAGTAAACTTAATGGACAAGAGGATTCTGAGATGTCCAAAGGTGTTCATGTGTGTGCCAGGAAATAGATTCAACTGTCATTCAAATATTCTTAAAGACTATTCGTTTTCCTTGTGGTTTACTACTACTGTGCAGGAAGCAGTGAATGATAAAGCACATTTTTTCTTGGACTGGAATAAGTTTTAAAGAGTTACTGCCAGTGGATTTATAATCAAATCCTGAGGATAATGATTTACTTTGGGCAGAACTCAAATTTAACTTCATTTAGCAATCGTTTGGGAGATGCTACAAACAAAAACAATATTCTTAAGTAGTAGAATCTACATCTGTAATTCTGATTTTGCTGAAAGGGATGTAAAACCTTATATATGTAAGTTTTTGTGGGCCTGTAAGTTTTTGTGGGCCTTTTGTGGGCTCCAGGATAAAAAATCTGTTGTCCAAATTTCATTTTGATTTAATATTTCCATAGATTGCATATGGATCAGTCTCTTTCAGAAGCCAGAATTAGAAATATAGATTAGCTTTGTTAGAGCAGCCTACTTGATCCCAAACCAGTGATATTTTGTTGGATTTTGCCATTAACAGCTTGGAAGATACAGGCCTTATTTAGGAAGTCAGTTTTGGACTTTTACAAGACAAATCCTGAGAGCACAGAGATGATCTTATGGAAGTAAAGAAACTGCCAAGTGGAGAAGCGAGCAGTTGTGCCTTGAAGAACTGAAAAATGGTATTTCAAATAGGTCAGGCTATTTATATAGCCTGTAGGTAAAAACACCCTCAAGTTTTCCTCTGGGAAACTACAGAACACTGGATCTTGTTGCTGTAGAACAAGTTTAGTCTCATGAAGTAATTATGAAGACAAACTCAGGACACAGAAAGCAAAGAGGGTGTGGAGGGAAGCTGCCAGATTCATTCTACCGAGAGGAAACTTGGATAAGATAATGTTCACTGGATGAACATGATGAATACAGGCTGCTTGACACTGTCGTGCCTAGATCACTCTATAGCATTCCATAGGCATTTCAGGTTGCATCAAAACAGTTTTTTAGTTTGGAACAGGAGCCTGCCTTTGAAACTAATCTTCCACTTGTTACCACTGTGCATTACAGACCAGTAAGCTGTATGCCTTTCAGGTGAAAATAACAGTAGGATGTATCTAATACACTCCAAACACTAACTGCTCTTAGGCCACAGAATCAGACTAGAACTTGGCTAAAATAACTTTGCCATAGTACATACTCTGTGGTCATCAAGTCCTCAGCACTGTTTTGTTCTTGCCCTTCAGTCCTAGTTTACAAAGATGTGGCTTTTTAGATACTGTTGTCAGGATGGCAAACTGGCAGGTGCCTGGAGAAGGTGTTCTCCTCTGCTGAACATTTTAACACAAACCTAGAGTGTACCTGCAGTGAGTGATGTGCCATCTTTTTTGGCTTCTTCCATATATGTGTGATCAATGGGAACTGAAAAAATACTTAGTAAATAATCCCTGTCATCTATCTATCCTTGCTAATGTAGGAATTTTCCCCAGAGCTTGACAGGGAAAGTCCAGCCCAAGTCCTCCTGGAGCAAATTCCAGCCTTACTGTAAAGACATCTACTGGACAAGATGCCATAAATATCCCATATGTTAACCAATCCACAGTTTGATTTCAGTTTATGCTACAAAATCTGTACTTGTTTCTGCAAACTCAGGGGATTAATTCATTCAGGCACTGGCTTCTTTGCTGTCTTTCTGTTTTCTACTCAGTCATTGTCAATATAAATTTCCAATACTGCTGTAGAAGCATCTATAAACCATCCTGTGAATGCAGAAGAATGAATCACTGAATATTATCCTTTCATCCATCAATCTAGTGGTAAGTTCACAAGATACACTACTGGTATCTTAGGCATTGTCAAGGTGTTATTTTCATGAGAAAATCATTCCTGTCACATGTCAAGTATTAGGATACAATGTGTTTCTAAAAATGCATTAAGGGGTATTGTTATGAGGGAGCAACAACAACAAAAAATAAAATCACATGGGCAAGAGTAATTAATCGCTTGGAGACTAATTCATTTTGTTGATTAAGCAAACCAAACCAAGCAACATGGAGAGTCAGTCAACCTTAAAGATCGTCTCATAAGCCTCAGAAAAGAAAGGTGGTCTACAGTAACAGAATATAGTTGAAAAGTTGTTTCCCCTCCCTCATTGTCAACTTGGAGATGCATTGGCAACTGAAATATGATCAAGAAGTCCTTTCACACTCCAGACTTTCTCCAGAGCATTTCAAGCCAAAGTTCCATTTCAGTTTTCTGCTAAATGATTTGGCTTCATACATTAGGTGTGTACCTTTAAGATTGAACCCCTGAGCTCATTTTCTTTTTTGGTAGTGCTGCAGTGGCTGAGGCTCTCCTCTGTTTTCCTCAGTTTGCAGGCCAACAAAGCCAGAGGTATAAGGAAATGTGAAACTTTACTTGCTTCACATTGAAGAGGTCATTAGTGATCTACAATTCAAGGCTTGCAACTGAGATTTCTCCAACAGCTTGGGTACAGGCAGAAATCATATTGTACGTGATTTCGTAGCAGAAAAGGAGAGATATTAATTAATTGCATGTTATTTTCTAGTATTGTTTTAAACATTCACCCTTGATTGTTCAGACCTTCTTCAGAGTGTTATCTAGGTATGAAAAAATCAAAATGTGGCTTTTCATAGAAGAAAGAATTGGATTTTCTTAAAGTCTTGTGGAAATATATAAGCCCTGCAAATGTTGTGGAATTTAAAATAATTTCTAAGTAGTGTTGAACACACTTTGTGTTAAATGTTTTAGCTGAGATTTATTACACTAAATTTATCACCTCTTAAACATGATGTAAGAGTCTGGGCCTGCATAATTAGAAAGGCATAGTGTTAATGCTCAGATATTAAAAACATCTGCAGCCAAACCATGGGGAAATAAGATTAGGGTAATAACTTGGCTGCAGTCTTCCAAGATGCTTGAAGTTCACTGCACTCTCTCCCTAATAACAAAATGTAAACTCGCTTGTTCAATCAAAGGTCTGTCAAGATGTGGTTTCACAGTAGTTTCTAACCTGCCATAGGAAGTCAATGGAGTTTTATTAAATCTCCACTGAAAGTTCTTCGTGTAGTTACGTTCCCCGATCCTTAGTTGGCTGACCTTCTTCTGTTAAGCCAGAGGATGTCCTCAGAACCTTGTTCTTTCTTGCTCTCCTTGCTGGCAAATGTTCTGGCCTCAAACATGTTGCCTCCCCTACCTTCCCCTGGTGCCTGTTGACAATGAGAAGAAGTCGAGCCTGGGGAACCCAACTGAAAAGGGGAGCAAAGAGCACACAAAGCATTGACTGTGGGGATGACTCTGAGTCCAGTAATGCTTCCCTGTGGCTTCCATGCAGTCATGTGCTGATTCCTACCAATTCAAGCAATTAACACATCAGATGTTTACCTTTGATTCTCTCACATTAATAATTTAATTTGCTGATTGATGTGAACGTTTAGACCATTAATGTATTGGCACTGTTAATATTTAATGATCTAAGGCATAGGGAGGAAAGGGAAATCAATATTTCTGCAATGTTTTTCTTCCTCTTAAGAAAGACACAGAAATTTGCTCTCTTCTGTCTAGCCATTGACTGTACTAATGCTAATTGAAGCAAGTGGGTTGGCTGGGTTCTGAAATTGCTCTCAGTTGCAGTTATTCTTTCTAGCTATTCCTCCTGCTAGCAGAATGCCAGAGGCTGCCCTACTTCTTTAACCTTAAACATGCCCCAAATGATTCTTCTCTGAAAAGGGGAGGTCTTTCTCTTATGAAGTTTCCTGGTCTTGATAAAGTCTCAAATCTTTAAGGGTTAAACTCTGAAGACTAAGGATTAGCACACACATGCCTTTCAGGAAAATCAGTTAAAAAAACTATAGAAGGAAGAGGGTAGAAATCCAGTAACATACGGGGAAACCCTTGAAATTGAAATCACTTGTGTTTATTTTCAACAACAGTAATTATTTGTCTGTCTTGAGAGTGCTCTGTGTAGATGAGGTGTTTGTTTCTTTATACACTCAGTCTTCCAGTAATGTAGCTGCACTACCAAATTTCTCTCTTCCTGGTCATAAGAACCTGTCTTGCGTAGCAAGCTGCATGTGTACAGACTTTATTTTCCTTTAACTCCTGAAGAACTTTAGAGTTAAATTTGGATGAAATTCTGTGGATACATGTATATTGCTTTCTAGTAACTGGGAACAGATACAAGCAGTTGACAAAGCAAGAAGTCAATGAACTCTTGCCTTTGCAGCAGCATTGTTTGGGGTGTCTTTAGGCTAGAAACCATCTCCAAAGAAAAAAAAGAAGTTGTTTTTCAGGTTGTTGTAATCTTTGTAAATGATGAGCATAAATCTCAGAACAACTGAGAAAGGAGGCAATCATCTATCTGCTATTCCTTGTGGAATAACTGTCTGCATAAAAGAAACATTTGGTTGTATACACCTTTGTACCATAATACCATCAATATCCATGAGATTGCAGCTAATGAAAAGATAGAAGAAAGCCTATTATTTTAAAGGGACCTGTGGAAAAATATTCATGATCTGAAGGAGCTGACAATCAGCCAATAGACTGAAAAGGTTCCTAATTCATAAAAAAAAGTCCTACAAAGCTGCAAAGGCAGACAATTCTGTTAAGCTACCTTGAATTCATCTTTGCTGCAATCTGCAGTTGGAGGACTTGCATCTTAGATCTCATTGCCTACTTAACATCTAGAAAGCTAGTACAGCAGTTTGGGGGATAGCCACTGGTTTGCTGCTTTCTGGGTTTGGAGAATTCCGAGTAAGGACTGAGTTGGTCAAGACACTTGTGGGAAGTCAGCCAAAGCCCATGGAAGAGCTGTCCAAATGCTTCCACTGGCCAGATTTGCAGGCACCAGCTGGAGAGAGTTTGTTGATATTCTTGTGTTTTATGATGGATTGTTGGCATGGCCAAGAGCTAGTATGTTGTATACCAGTAGCAGATTTACATCTCTATCAATTGCATTCATAAAGGTACTAATGCTTGTTTAAAAATTGGAGTGTTAATATTCGTAATAATTAAAAATAGAAGATTAATATTTGAAAGAAAAAGTGACTCAAGGCAATATTGGAGGGGGTTTTGCTGCAGGGGAGCAACAGAATATTTGCTCAGATCAGAGTTGGTCAATTATTCTGAGCATGGCTGTGGCAGAGTTAGGTGGCTGCAATAGACATGTGGAGCTGGATTATTCTTTGCCTCCTCAGTAGAAAAGTTAACTTGTCCAAAAGTTCAGTTTTAAGATCATCAAATCTTGGGAATACTGGTAATGCTCAAGTAATTGTTCTGTATTTTCCTCTCAAAGCAGGAGGGGAAACTCATGTTGAAAAAAGAAATTTTTACAGTTTAGGAAAAAATGCATTTTGTTTCTAAAAGTGTTTCACTCCTCTGTAACATCAGTGGGGCTTGCCAAGGATCCTTGTCCACTGACCTGCTGGACTGAACTTTACCTTTATGTCTCTGTGGAATGGCTTCTCACATGCTGCTAAGTAGATCTCTGGTAACCTTTGTAACAGCAAACTTGGGCTTGCATGGGTCTCTTCTCAGAGACACTGTCTGCATTTCCTAACTACATTGTTGTGTGCTCAGGAACTGCTTGCTGGTGCAAATGATTAGACCTGTGACATGGGTGTAACATCTTGGCTGATGCTTATGAGAATCCTGAATAGCAGCATATGGCTTTATTTTTCCTTACCCTGAGTCTGTGATTAAATTCCAAAGGCACTTTTCACATTCTCTTAAAATACATCTGGTTGTTTAATTTTTGGGTGTCTCACTTTGTTTCCAAGGATCATGGAATGATTAAAAAGTTACCTCCTGAGATTGCCAATGCGTGTGATGAGACCGAACTGAATAATTGAGCTTCACACCCAAGAAATATTTCTAGTTAGATAACTGTCTTTCCAGAGGACACAGCTTCTATGCCAGATTGCCTCATACCCCCAGAAAACCCACCATCTCTACCATGATTTGTGAACCTCATGTCTAGTTTTTCAGTGACTTCCCTGCTGAGGTGATTTGAGATGCAGAGGTGGCAATGTATGAATTTCTAGTCCTTCGTCTTTCATCAGGAAACCGTTGGAGGATGGCTGGAGGATGGAAATTGAGTGTAGCGTGTATTAACAGAACTGAAGCTGGGCTAGGAGCTTGCAAGCATCTTTTGTTCCTGAGGTCCAGCTTCCTTAAAATAGCTTTTGTGGGTACAGAAAGGGACAGTTGTCTGGCTAGCTCTGGTCTGATGACATCATCTGAATGTTGAACAGGAAGCAAACAGTGAGGTGGCAGAATTATGTAGGCTCATTTTACCATGTAAATAAATGCCCCTTTCTCACAGGGACTACAAACAAAACTGTCTATTTAATGGGGAGGAAGGTGCATAAGGAACAAATGTTTTTCTCTCCTGTTGAGCCTGGCTGTTTCTGCTTGTCTCTGACAAGCCCACTTGCTTGGTTTCTTTGCCTTTTTAGGTTCTGCTCAGAGCTTCATGTACATTCAAGGCAGAGTGCCCTAAGAGGTCAGGTTGAGAGAGGTCCTTTTGTGACCTAGCCTGACTAACAGAAGGTACTGAGCAGCACTGAAGTAACCCCTTTCAGCAATGTCCTCATTCTGGGAGAGAGTGGATCCAGCTGAAATTAATGGGTCATCACCAATGTGCAACTGGCTGCAGGACCGCATAGCCAAATGAAGATCTTCTGCTTAGAGACAGCAGTAATGACGGTTTTCCACATAAAGAGAAGGGGAGGGGAACATATCTGACATATGTGAATGCTCTACAAGTAGCATATGTTCTATATATTGGATTTAGGATGATGAATGAACTCATTGTGTGTGTTGGCAGGATTTTATTTTAGGCACGTGGTGTATGGTATCTCAAACATTACATGACTGGATGCTAAAATACTGCATACTGACATTTGGGATCACAAACTTGGTATAGATGATGGTGACCTTTCAATTATATTAATTACGTATATGTAGAAAGTCATGGGAGTCCCTTGATCAAACGTATTTTCATGCAATTTTGCAGATGGTTTGTTTGTCATCTAGGATCTGGAGCATTATGCAAGATATAGCTGCTCTGTACTTCTGCCAGTCCTTTTAGTGAGGCTAAAGAGATAAAGAACACACTAGTCCCCGGAGCCAGAATCTGAAAGAACTGAAAGTGATGCTGCAGATAATGTGAATAGTAACATTAGTTTCTGATTATTTGCATTACTTTAATAGCATGTGGAGCCATTATGCCAGATAGTTGATACAATTTTGAGTGTGGTTTAAAGGACTGTAAAACACTTGTTATTCAGTTCTATTCTGCTCTGTAGAACTCCTGTCATCAGACTTTTGGCAGGAGTACTGTTTTGTGCTCTCTACCCTGCCCTGCCTTCTCTGCTGCTGTGTTCAAACCGGAGCAGCAAGTTAATCAGCAGCCTTTGCAGCACTCCCGCTGCCTGCTCTTATAGGTAAGCAGCTACGGTGAAAGTGCTCCATACAAAGTGGTTACAGTTCCCAGTGCCATCTAGTGGTTTTCTCCCTGAAAATAACTGGAGGAGGAGACGTGGAAAGAAACTTAATTTCCTTGTATTATTTCCCACTATCTTGGTAAACTCTTCCTATCTGGAATGGTTTAGAAACTGTAATAGATACTGGTCTAAGCTCAGGGACATACTCAAAAATGGTGGAAGTGAAAAACCCTCTAAGAGGTAGGTACTTTCAAGATGTCAATTATAAAGAAAAGCTAGCTCCCTAAATCCTCCTGTTTTAAGATACACCCTTTCTTTATCTCAAGGATGTTTGTAGAGGGACATGGAGAAAAGGAACTGGAGATAAAGTATGCTGAGGACAGAGAGCTGAGGGCATGAATGTGGGCTTAGTTCTGGAAAACGAAGTGACAGAGTTGTCTAAACTCCTGCTCTGCTGTGTCTGCCCCACACTCCAGCTCCATGCTGAGGGAATTTCTCCTCAGTTGGTTGCCCCAGGCCTGGCACCTGTTCACAGGGAGGTCCTGACTCACTGGACCACTGCTAGCACTGGGGGAGAGATGTGTGTGATGGAGGTAGGGATGCCTGGACTGGGTGGGTAGAGGCTGGGCCTGTCACCTTGCCCTTACCCTGCCCAGTTCCTTCCTCCCAGCAGCACATTGCTCCTTCTTCAGGGAACAAAATAATGGCATGAGTTGTGCCTTCTTTTATACACCCATGCACATTCCTCTGCCCTTGCATGGGCCCTGAGATAGTGCTGGGATTAGGGAATGACCAAAGCCAAATTCTGTTACTGAAAAGAAATGGGAAATTGGAGGAACCAGAAACACTCGGAGTGCCTCAGGAGAGGTTATTTGCTGCATAGCGTTATGGTGCCTCCATGCATTGTCCATCCTCATCTAGTTCTTTGTTGGGGGCTAGCTGAACAAAAGGCTGGGGCTTGCATGTTTTTCTTTACCTGAAAACTTCAATGCATTCATGTAGCCTGATGAAAAGAAAACAAACACAACCAACAAACAAGAAAAGCCTGACTCTTTTTCTCCTGCTCTTACTCCTTCCTTCCAGCCCATTCTTCTGAGGCCTCTCTTAAAAGCTCCCTTTTATATCTCACCGGCATATGTTTCAATTTTCACTTGCTGGGTGTGATATTTGGTAACATACGGATGAGTCATATTAATAACTTATTGAATCAAAACATAAACTCAGTCATTGCTAGATGTGCTATAGCCTTTATTTTTGCAGTAGCACCTGTCCAGTCTTAATCACACTGTGCTGCTTAGTGCACCTGGGCTTTTCTCAAATGCGTTAGACCTAGAAACCTCATCAGTTCTAGCTCCAGCAGGAATATCTCTCTGCTCTGATTTCTTGAAATGAATTTTCTTTTTAGTCCAGGAAAGGACTATGAAAATCCTTTAACACAAACCATCTTATAAGTCTCTTTTTTAAAGTAAAATAGCAGTGAAGACTGTGGGGAAGATCTATTTAAGAAGAATTTTTCTTTCAAAATAAAATGTTTGCAAAATATAATCAAAATGCTAAGAAAACAAACACGGAAACTGTGTGGCAACATAGGCACATCTGCTGTAAGCAATATCAGAGTATTACTCTCCTGTAAATTACAATAGCCTTCCAAGCCTTAGAACACCATGACATTTGTCTCCAGGTGAGGCTGACCAGAAATCCCATTCTACAGTAAAGGTCTTTTTGCCCACATAATATCTTCCTGCCAGAATAAGGTGACTCCCAAGTCTTACTCAAAATGAGTTTTCAGCCTCTTCTAAGTCTCCCCTCACTGTTCCCTAACTCGGCTGGTGCAGAAGAGGTGCTTCTCCAGTAAGAAAAAATAGATTCAGTGATGAATTCCTGCAGATGTAATAGGAAAAAAAATGATTTTTTTTTTCTTTTTTTCCCCAGAAACACTTCCTTTGTTGGATTATGAATTTACTTCACTGTCAAGGAAAACATCCCCTGTCCTTGTCCCCATTTTGTTGCTTTCTTTCTAGCTGACCAGTCAGTTCCCATGAGAAACTGGACAGGAAGCCCTACAGCCTTTACCCTGCCAATGCTGAGAGAGAGGCAGGATACAAGTGGTTGGTGCATTAGTATTTCCTGCAGTGTTGTTTCAGATTAGTGTACCTGCTTTAGGCTAAGTGGAAATTGCATGGAGATGCCACCATTCAAAGTATGGTTCCTGCCAAGTCACCTGTTGGGGTGTCTATCCCTGTCTCCCATCACCTTAGACACGGGAGAGAACACACTCCTTTGGAAGCTGTCATTCCAGTTGAAGGGAGGATGATATTCCTAATGAGCAATGAAGAGATGACTTCAGCACCCTCCCCATCAGCAGGCAGCTTTCCCAGAAGAGTAAAGGTTCTGGAGGCCTTTGGCAGATCAACAATTAATTTGTATAGGGCCAGGTTCATAAATAAAATGAGGATTTCTAATAGCTGTGCCTCAAATCACTTGAATGTTTGACACCAACTAACTGATTTTACCTTTACCTTTTATGTGCAAAAGCTTCACTTCATTTTGCCACGCCATGATTAAACTGCTCACTAAGCGGTGTCTTATTTTCACAGTCATAGTGGGCAGGTTGAAGAATTCAGCTGTAACAATCTTTCACCCTCCTCTGGGCATGTGTAGTCAGCCCTGAGCAGCCCACCTGAGAAATAAAGCATTACACAGGAGCCAGAGCTGCGAAGCACAGGAAAGGCAGGAAGGAAGTGGAAATCAGCTTCCTTCAAAGAGGATTTCGGTGGTCACATGGAAATGGAAAGCCAGGAAGGGGTACTGCAGTGAGACCCCTTGTTTCTCTCTTTTCTTAACAAAGGTACAGAAGGACTTCCCATGATGCCTCCACAGACAAAAAGGAATACACCCCTGTACTTGCTGACTTGCATCTCACTGTCCAGATGTTTATTAAATCCAGGACTTTAGTAGGATGAAAAATGGATTAATATGGTTAGCATCAATCTTATGATAATAAAAATGCAGACTATCCTTTAGTCAAGTGGTTATTGCCAGTGACATTCACGATTCTGGTCTTACATAGCTATCTGTAGGGTTTCTGTCTGGAGGCCGTCTTTGGGCTTGTGTTTCACTTTGAAAAAAACACACTTGACTTCCACATAACCACTCCTTTCCCTGTCATCTGTTACCTCCTCTGTGCTGTAACATCAGCCCTAGTGTACCTATTCTGGTACCCACCAGACAATGACAGATGACTTTGGCCCATTGAATATGAGTGCTGATGTAAACTGCGATGTAGGATGCTTAGCTTAAAAGGGTTTTGTTCAAAAAAAAAGTCTCAAATGAGAGGAAATAGGGAGTTGCAGATCCACTGAAGCCTTTTCCCAGGCCACTGCACCAAATTGTAACCACCTGTGTGAATGCTTCAAGAAGCAAATATGAAATAATTATTCTAGGACAGACTAAGGTGTGGTAGAGGATATATGAGCCCTTTGAGAACCTGGAATGGCAACCAGCTCGTCTGGCAAGAGGGAGAGCCAGTTTGAGTCCGAGAGTCTGATTTGTGGCTGGCAAATCAAAAAGGCCCAAGAGAAAGAAAAGAGATGAAAAGTGGAATTGCTTAGACGAAGGAAGCAGATCTCCTGAGAGGAACAGGGTGACACTTCTGTTCAGTGTTGACAAGGCAGAGTTGTGGGTTATTGCTGGCCTGATTTTTTGCAGGGTGGAGTTGCCATGTTCTTTTATGTGATGACAATTTGTATACCAGTTACGGTACTCATCCTACTAGCTGGCAAGAGACAGAGCAAGTGTGGTTCTACACAGGTTTTGTAACTTTACTTTGCTGCTTTTTACTAGCTGTGCCTAACCAAGCACAGAACAGTCCATTCTAGCCAGGGTTCATACTTACTTTGCTTCTGTTTCCCTTTTCAATGTTTTATTTGGAGAGATTTTTTTCCTTTTGACTGTTACGAAGCTTTGTTAAGTTATGGGAGGTGATCGTTTAAGTATCTTGTCAAAACAACACTGGGAGTATATTTTAAGACAAAATTTTGTTTTATTAATTTCTGTTGGAAGTTTCCTTTTACTTTGTACTAGTAGAGCCAGTTCATTATTTTTATAATGATTTTGCTGTAGTTCAGGACACAGAGCCAATAGAGTTCAGCGTAGATTTTCAGTTTTGGAATGGCTTCCACTGTTCTTGTTTAGTGTGCGAAGGATACTAGTGGATGAAGGTTAGACAAAATGATTTTACATTTAGAAGATGACTTGCTGCAGTTTCAAAATCAGCCATTCCTGTTGAGGTTGATCTGTTGTTAGTTTATTTAGTCTGTACAATCTAAAACAGCAGTAACAATCAACAGGGTGTGGGTTAGAACATGGTAAGTGTATTTCCCAAGAGCCTGGGAAAACACTGCCAAAGTCTGAAACTGGATACACATCTTAGAGCCCACAACTGTATGGAGGCAATGAAGCCTTCAGTGTTAATCAGGAGATATAATAATTGATTTTGTGTGTTGGGTTTTTGGAATATCAATGTTTTGTTCATGATTGCTAAACTAACCCCTTTCAATCCTAAATGCTGCTTATTTGTTCCATTCACTTTAGGCTGTTTGCTGAGAACCACATTTTAGTAGCTATGGGGCTGGGTAGGAAGTTAAGTTTATTGCAGATTTCATGGAACAACTTCCCTTCAAATCCTGTCACAACCCCGTTGATTGTCTGAAATGGAATTTAACTCCTTTGGCCAGTATGTCTTCTTTTGCAGATGTAACATGAGATGTGAGAGAGACAAAGCAGATGGAATTGTTTAAGGTACACCTAGAAATATTTCCACCTGGAGAACACGGGGCCTTTCTCCTAATCCCCAGCATATAGGCTGTTATGTTACTTCAGTTCCACCTCACTCCTTACCCTGCTTTTCACCTGCGCCTCCTGCTGTAATGTTAGCACATATATTTTTATGGTCCATTCCCAGCACCATGGAGGGATGTATGGAAGTCAATAGCAAGCCCTTTTGCAGTTAAATGAATTTCATCAGACAGTGTGAATTTACTCATGGATGGATGCTTCTTGGAAACTTGGGTTTCAGCAAGCTTGGACCAAAAAGCCAGGTTTCTGGACACAGAGCTGCCTACCAGATGGCTTCCTCCTGCTGCTTGAAGCCTTGAAGTGGTTTAGTATCCTTCAAGAAACTTCACAACCAGGGATCACGATCTCTTTGTCTTCCTACTGAATAATACGAGGGCCTCAGCTTCAGTGAGAACTCTGTGTGCTTCTAGGCTCATTATTGAAGCACAGGAAAGGCATTTAAAAGTTTCTTATTTCCAAATACCGTGTTGCGCCTAGTATAGAGCAGCTTAGGGAATCCCTGAAGATGGGACAAACACATCCTCTTTTCCTCCACACTTAAAGAATAAATTGAGAACAAATGTTTTTCCACTTTAAAAAGATACTTTTAATAGTATTTTTTGTCCACAGGACAAAAAATGTCCCTTTGAAATGTCAAACTTTCATACTCAGCTGGAATTAAGACTTGGAAGTTTGAAGCACTGGTGGGTATGGTTCTTGAGAAATAATGCATCCACAGCGCTAAGCATCATGATCTCTGCCCTTCACAGTCTTTTGTCCTTTCCTGAACCCGTCCCCCCGTCCCTCAATGTTCATTTATAGTGACCTAGACTAAATAACAGCTGTAAATAACAGCTGTCTTTCAGCTTCCATGAGATGCTTTTTTACAGTGGGGAAACTGAGTCAGAAGAGAAATGCCCTTTGCAGCGTTATGGCTTCAGAAAACCTGCTGGGAAGCTCAGTACTGTCTTGTTATGATCTGACTCAGAATGCCTTCCCCTTACTCTCCCACGACACTTCTAAAAAGAAAGACTCCTCCCCCTTTTTAAGAAATAGTGCTGGTAAAAGCTGTAAACAAAACTTTCTTTCTGCTGTGTACTCTTTTTCTTTTTCATTCACAGATAATCTCTGGAGCCTTTTGGTGGCTCCATCATCCCATCTCTTTAGTCCTGGGCACGTGGAAAACCTGTCCTTGTTTTTAGGGGAAGAGATGGGTGGAAGCTACAACCACATTCTCTCCAATAAAATGAAGGAACATTGCCTTTGGCCAAGTTCTTTTTACTGTCATTCCAATTGTGCATTATGTTTTTCTGGGAAAGTTGGCTTCGAGTGCAACTGGCAGAAGTTTTTGCCTATGTGTTCCTTGCCAAAGGGTGAGTCTCTGCATACAGCCGTACCCTCAGACCCCAGGGTCTAACTGAGCCTGTGCTAAGCTAATGTCTCGGGTCCTCCTGCATCCAGCTCTGTGGCCCTGGCATGCGGTCAGGATAAGAAAGGTGAGAGTACAGTTCTGCAACACAAACAGAGTGTTTAAACATGGAGTTCTGTCCTTTTACTGTATTCTTAAAAATGTTTGAGCAAACATAGAACAAAAAAGTGGCTTTATTAAAAGAGAAAAAATAAGTTTGTAAAGTTGTTCCAGAACTTCCTAAGATTCGTTAAATGTCATGAAGTCAGAGTATTAAAATAAATGTGAAAATATCTGAAATTCAGAACAAATTATAAGATACAGAGAGAAATACTGGAAAGTACTTTTATACATGAGAAGAATAAAATGTCCATTTTCTTTGCTGGAAAATGTGCTGTGGTTTGCTGTGCAGATAGTACCTGATATGGACCAGCTGTTGGATGATGCAGTGGCTTGAATCAGAGACCTGAGCAAAGTATGACACATAGGTTAGGTCTCCATGGAGTTCTCTGTCTTAAGATACCTCTGAGTCACTTCTCTTCTTTTGCCAGTCCCAAGTGGGGATGGGATAAGAATTTTCCTTCTGACCTAAGCTAGAGAAATGACTAAAATGCCTTTTCTTCACCCCCCCCAAGATGTGCAGGCTGCTTGGCTTCTTCAGACAGTGAGGAGCCAGGACTCTCCGTCCCCCCTTGCATGGAGCTTAGCAAGAAACTACTGGTGGTGGAACTCTTGGAAGAACTGGCTTTTTGTGTGTATTGATTTCCATCCTGAAAATGACAGAACTCGTAGCACTCATTGCTTTGAGTTTTGGTGCTTGGCTGTCGAACATGCCGTGAGTTGTAATAGAAATACGTGCAACTGCTCTTGCTAATGTGGAAATGTCAGTACCTAACAGCATAGAGAGCTCTCATCAGTTTTGCCATAAGTGTGTGCACTAAAATGGTCTCCATCTTTTAGCTTGCTGTTTGTTTTCATGAAACTTGTAAGAATTGTTGTGTTCCATTGCTTTTGCTGTTCCAGGTTTAATTAGGTTCTCAGATTTATTATGGGGAGAAAATGGTGGCAGCGATGGACAGGCACACAAACATTTGCACAGTGTGATCACACAACTCTTATTTTTTTGTGTCTTCTTTTTCCTTTTTCTAAAGCCAAAATGTTTTGGAATTTGGCATGAATTTCTGGAGAGTTGGCCTGAAACTGCAATTTCTTTGGCAAATTGACTATTAAAAGAATTTCTCAACGTTCCATCCAGTGGCCCTGGTTACTCCCGAGCATAGGTTGGTAAGCAGCTTGGAGAAGGGAGTCTTTTTAATTCCACCACCCAGACATACAACTCATGTTACAGGGTAGTTCAAAGAGCCTTCCTATCTCAGATTGGAGGCAAGGGTACCAAGACAGTAAGCATACTAAAAAAAAACTGTCAACTTTTATGCCTCCTGCAATTATTAATTCATTTTTATTCATTTTATTTCATCTGAAGAATTATACAGTTGGACAGAGAAATAGGACAAAAAATGGTTGTATTTAGAAACAAAATCTGCATTGAGATCACCAATGTATAGTGAAAACAAGATCTTCCTTTGTTCTTTCTCATATTATGAGTACTTGATGATATTAAATAGAATAAATGTGGATCCAATAAAAGGCAATATTACTTTTATTTAGTGTCTGGTAAGCCTGTTTAATTCAGTGTCAAGGAAGGTTACAAAGATTAATATTGCAGCTGATAGTTCTAAAGGGCTGAATAATTTTATGACCAATAACACTTCTAACTCCTTAAGCTAAATGAAATCTCATGCTTCAAAACGTATGTTGACAGCAAACCTCTCTTCACTACTCTTTTCTTCTACTTCATATACATGGTGAGATTTTGGCTTCAAGGTGCTTCCTGCTGTAAAGCACTAACCAAAAGCAGGACTTCAGGATGAATTGCTGAAAGCAATTCGTACTTCCATAGATCCTGTACATTGCCATATTGCATGCACAAGAGTTTCATTAGAGACTGTGAATTCTGTCCTGCATGTAATAGTAACAAAAACATAAAAAGTTGTGTTTTTGTTTTGTTTTGTTTTTGTTTTTAATTCAGACATTTTAACATTGCTAGATTCAGCTTCAAGCTCTGATTCAAGCTCTGAATCAGATTCAGATTCAAGCTCTGTGAAGCGGTCAGTCCAAGTAAACATATCACCTGCAAAATGTATGCAGTACTTTTTTTTTGGACTACAGTGGAAATTTCATCTTGCCCCAAGACTCCAGTTCTCCAAAAGATGATTTGTAGTCTTATTTGACATGAAATAAAAATGAAAGTCTTTTGTAGTGCTTTGCACGCATTCACTTCCAGATGAAATCAGGAACAGAAATGCACTTTACTAGCCTTCTCCTTTTATGAACTTATAGAAAGTTTCAGTTCATCTAAAGACTTCCACTTCTATCAGTCTCAAGTAGGTGCACCAGGCTTCTAAATTCTTCATATTCTTTAAATAATCTGCTTGCTTAAATTGTATGGCATTTAGTTTTGCTGTTGTAATAGTCGTTGTGGTTCTTATGTCCAGCTATGAAGGAATGTGGTTGTGTTTCCTATGTTAGAAATTGAAATTCTAATTCCAAGGCTGTTGTTATTGTATTATTAATTTAAGTCTTATTTTATTTATTTTATTTTTTTTGGAAGGTATATAATTGTAATCTCTGCAATTAAGACAATGTTCTTTGTGACTTGCATTTCTCTTCTCCTTTCCTCCCCATATAAACAAATAGAGATCCATGACAAAAAGAAAGTGAGGAGAATCTGAGAAGGTGCAGAGATCTTTTCAGTGGCTTGATATGGGTGAAGGAAGGGCGCTTTCCCTGGATAATGTGTTGAACTATCCATGTTCCTGGGGAGATGGGATTCAAGGCAATGAATTCAATGACAACCAGAAAGACACATCCAAGGTGGTAAACCTCTGACAGTAGAATAGTTCAACAGCTATTCTAGATCTGTTGTAGTCAAATGGTATTGTAACTTTCATAGAAGCATTCTTTTTCCTACATATGTCTCAGACCTTTCTTTTCTGTTAAAAGTGCTTGAGAAAGAAATACCGTTTGTTGTTTTGTGCAACGCACTGATTGCATCCTTCAAAATTGTTCTGTTTGTAAAAGGTTTACCATCAGCGTGCAATATTATTACATCAGATATGACCCAGAAATGGCTGCATTCTGTGGCAGTCAGCTGAGCCTTAAAATCGCCTGTGATTTTCAATAAGTGATGACTATTTCTGGAGGCTTGTAGGATCTTATTTTTCATGAAATTCACATAATTCTTACATTTTTTTAGTTGTTGTTTCTCTAGAATTTTTCAAGTTGCAGTAACAGGTTTTGATTAGGCATCTGAAAATACAAAAATTGATTTGTTGCAGTCAGTTGCTTTCTGGTTTAAAAGTGCAGACAGTTGGGAACAAAAAAAGCAAAATATGATTTGACATGGCTGGCTTTCAAGCTTTCAACACAAGTAACAAGTAGCCACAGCAACTGGCTTTGGAATAAGAAATGTATCCTCTGGTTGTTCATTCTAAAAGGTTTGATTGGTTTGTGACCATGGTGTTAACTGAGAAAAGGGTAACTTTGGAAAGTGTTGAATTCATAACTAGCTCAGCTGCATTTATTTACCCGAGGTGGGCAAAATGTTACACTAAGGAATCTAACTTTTTGTAAGGTATGCAAAAGCGACTTCTTAGATGGGGGCAGATTTTTGCTTTGTTACAGTTTCATAGGAAATTAAGCGATCATTGCTTTTTCCAGAGATAATTTAGGTTTTGTGTCCAGAAGGATTTCTTTTATGGTGGTACAAAGGCAGTAAGAAATAAGGTAAAAACCCCCACAAGGGTGCTATAGCAATATCCAGGACTTCTCTTTGTCATTTGTCACTGCTGTAATCTGATGATCTGGACTGTTCAGTGCTACGGTCACCCATAAACCCTGATGGTCTGTTGATCTAATTCTGACTGATTCTCTCTTTCCCACCTAGCTTGGCAGGGAACACTCGCATGCCAAGCAGAGCATGTGTGTGAGCCGACATGCTGCAGCATGGGAGGGGCTGCCGTTTTGGTCCCAAAGTATGGCTGTAGTAAGTAACATTCTTTGTTGCTCCCATAAAGGTATGACAGCATTTTAAATAATGAAATGACAATGCAAAGACTGGAGGGAAGAGCTGTCACAGCCTAATTGAAAGTTCGTTATGCTGCTTATACCATTATCATAAAACTCTTTATCATGTGTCTGTAAATGTGCAAATTAAAAACCCAGAGGTAATTTTGTATTTTATCTGCATGTAAAAAGATTGTGAAATTATCATCTCTTTCATAGTTAAATAACTTTAACCTGTATGGTGACCTTTGAATATGCAAATAACAGAGCTTTGTTGGATAGAATACATTTTGTTAATTATAAAACGATAAGTGGAGAAAATCTGAAGAAAACAGGAATTCACTTTGAAGTCATCATAGTGGAAGGTTTATGTGATAAGGAAAAAGGAAACGTTTTATATTTATGTGCAGGCTCAGAAGAATGATTGTCTACTGCTGTTCAAATCTGTGACTCTGCAGCTGTAATCAAAACCAGCAGGAGAATTTCTAACTTATATCACCAGCAGCAAACTTGGTGAATATATAATGCATGCCCAGAGACTTAAAGAATTTCAAATGGCTTTTAAGTAACAGGGCTTTTTCTTTTTTTCCTTTTTTTTAATTTCTTTGTTGTTGTTGGTTTTGTTGTTGTTGTTATTGTTCTTCTCAGTTTTAAGATGTCTTTGAAAAAAATGCTGTGACCATGAAACTGAGTAATAATTAAACATTTTTCTGCAGGTCAGAATGATCATTTTCACATAAAGAGGAGAGCGTAATGAACATGAGGAGAGAATTAGTTGCTCTTAGGCATGGTATAAGTTGTTTTTGAACAAATCTGTCTAGTCTCTCCCTAAGACAGGCATGCTGACTTGCAGTTTTGCCATCTCATGTGTACATGCACATTTTCAGTTACTATTTCTTGATTTGGTGATCTCTGGAATGAGGTAGGTTTGGTTTTCACTTTATGCCTGGAACCTGGCCTGAGATTTCAGTTTACTTTCCAGAGATCTATGCTGGGAATCATAAGCTGCTCTATTGTTCTAGCAATTTAGGAGTGCTCCCACATCCCATTACACTACTAGAGGCAGCAAAGTTTAAGTAAATTCCATCATTGACCTCAAAGGGGACAGTTGCAAACCCTCAACTGGTAAGGTCATTTATAGCTGACTTGCAAGCAAAAGTAGTATAATCTTAAGTACGGAAAGAGCTGGTAATAATGCCTACAGAATACAAAGCTTTACTCAAGGGATACTTGCTTGGTTAATATGTCAGGTAGGAAGTCTGTATTGTAGGCCTATTTGCTGTTGGTATACCATTCACTGGCAGAGTTAAGATTTGTGATTAGCCTTAGTAGACTTCTGTATTATTATACTAATGATGCTTTTTAGGCAGCCTGAGCTCTGTTGGATTATATAGAAGAAAAAATGACAGAATCAAATTCAAATTGTAAATCTGCTGGGTGAATTCTATTAATGTCTTTTTACAAGCATTTGCTTATTTTCATAATTTCCATATTAACAGCTGTAAATAACAGTCAAGTCTTTCTTTCATCTCTCTTTTTTTTTTTATCAGACAGCATTTGCTCTCCATTGAGCTATACAACAAGTAATTCAAATTTGTTTCTTTATGGATGTTTGCTCGCAGTTCTGTTCAGGAAAAGTAGAAAATAAACCCCTTTTCTTTTGTCTCACTGGATCCTGCAAAACTCACACTTTCTCACAGTAGATCTTCTGATTACTGCTTACTATGTAAGTTTTGACAGAAATGTAGACAGTCTTGGAATTAAGATTCCAAGGGGCTGCAAGCATGCTATGTTTTGACTACTACATATGAATATTTTTAAAGGCTGCAAACTATGCTGTCAGTCAGAAATACATCATGTGAGCAAAATGTGGTTTCTCTGGCTAAAGTGTGAAGGGCTTTATCAAGGAACACGGACATGTTTTAGGAGGAAAATCCCTAGAGAAATGGTTAGTCTAAATTTCTCAAAAGAGCAGATACTAATGTAAGTAACTCTTGAAGATATTTTGCTGTAAAGACTCTTATAACATTCATGTGCTGCATGCTGTAAAGAGAAGCCTCCTAGGTTGTTATGTTTCAAGAAGTGTAATAAAGCTATATGAAAGTAGAGAAAATTGAATTCTAACATGTAGGCAAGTTATGGACCGTTTGTTGAAATAGTTTCATATTTGTACCTGTCCTGATAATATTTCTGCTCTGGGAGTGAGTGCAGGAACTTCAGCACTGCCATCACACAAGTCACAGCAGTTGAATTTTCTATCAATTTCTCACAAACTCCTCCCTGTGGGTTTTCACGTCAGAGTCCAGTACTTTTGTCATTATCTGCTTTTTGTAGGCATCTGTTGTAGGCAACAATATCATGGAGGAACTGGGGCAAATTTAAAGATAGGGCAGACTGTTCCTTTCACTTGCAGAGTGAAATCAGTTCTTGACATTAGTCCATGGCTAAAATCAGTGGGAATTTTTAGCCTACATATTTCCTGCTAAATTAAACCTGTTAGAAATTGTGAAAGCATCAAGGCCTTGAGGCTTACTGGCACAGAACAGTCTGTGATGATAGTTGGAAACTGTCTGGGCTTCCAAATGCATAGGTACTGCTGGCTGGGGGGAACGTGGGACATCGTAACTCTGACACACACCGTGGGACTGTACAGGCAAATACTGTTTTGCATGGGCCAGAAACATGCCAGGAACCATCCTGCGTGTTTAACCACACAGGTGTTCATATTTGAGTGTCTGCAAGTGTTCAAGGGTGTTATTTAATTTATTATTGTACTTCAGGGTGGCTGCAGTGGACTGAAGAGCTCTTCAGTGAAGAAGTAGAACGCAGGTACCCAGCCATTGCTTTATAGACTCCTGAGAGTACAGACTGAGTTGTCCGAGCAAGAGCAAACTACAGAGGTATTATGTCTTCTGGAACAGGATCCTGCAAAGATCAGTCTCAGGAACCTTAACAGTAGTTTATTTGCTGTGCTGGAGAAGGTTTAGCAGATAAGTGTCTGTGTCTTATCTATTATTTAAACTTCCTTGGCAAGGAAAGGTGATTGAAGAGATGGTTGTGATAATGTTTGGATTACTGTTTATGGAAAACAAATTCTGTGCATCCTTACAATTTTTTTGTTTTGCAAAGGTAGAAGACTGTGAAAGTTGGAAACAGGAGCAGCATAGTAACATGTGATTGGTATTGGGTTCTGGGGAGTGCGCGTATGCCAAAAACTCACTTGTAACCTCATACTGGTAATGGACTTAACCCAACAGGAAAGTCATAGCTGGCACACTTCCAAATTTGAAAGATTTGAATTTGCTGATGTTGGTATCTACTGTTTCCTAGACGTGTAGAGAAAGAAATTCTTCTGGGCCAGAGTGAGACTAAGAATATGTGAAAAATGCCATTTCCTGTATCATCCCCGTGCTTTGGGTTTCCGCTAGCAATAGGAAGACATTTGAAGGAACCTATTTATTGCTGGAATGGAGATGCATTGGTGAAAAGAGAAATGCAAGCAACAGCTTCCCACACATCTTCCTGTTCTCACAGTCCTCAAAGAATGCCAGATCTCATTTGATTGGAGACGATTTGGGCATTATTTTCATCCAGTGTGTGTGTGGGGGGAAACACAAAAGGAATGCCTTCCTATTGGAAAACCGGGGTTAGCTCTTCAAAGAACCCGCATTCCATCTGGGTGCCCATTTACCTTTCCATAATGGAGAGGTAATTGTACCTCTGAAACTGTAACATTTCTAGTATTTACCATAATTAGCTATGAAAGTGTAGTACAGCTCTTGTGATAGGACTGAGAAGCAAACTTGTTCTTCTTATGCAGAAAGACTGTGTTAAAAATGGGAATGGACTATTACAGGAACTTAATAGAAAAAAAAAATCTTTTCCACCACCATATGGTAGTGATATAACACAAAGCATTTTCCTGCCAAGATATCCTGTTACAATGGCAGGCTGCCAGTAGCTTCTCTCCTCCTCATTCAAACAACAAAAATATCCAAAAAGAATTCTTTGGCTGAATCAGGCTGTTGCTTATAAATACATACTATTGGCTGGTACTCAATCTACATGCTCAGTTTCTCTAGAGAGCCAGTCCATTTCGCTGTAAGAGTACTGGAAAATGACTTACCCAGCTCAGCTGCTCTAGGACATTTCTTTCTATTCCAGGTCTTGGAAAGAAGAAATCTTGCATTGCTGCAGTCATCAGTCCTCATTGCTAGTTCCTGCTTGAACAAATTTTGGTCTTGGTACAAAGCTCAGCCCATCTTAGTCATCTCTCTTTGGATCTACACTTACGAATGTGCAACTCAGAGGCGTGAGCTCACTATTCTCCGGACTCTTTGGCAAAGTTCACTGGTTCACTGCAGCTCAGAATAGAAAAAGCCTGCTGAACCAAGCCTTATGCGTGACTTAACAAGAACTTGTCATGGATCTGTGGTTCCTTCCTAAGGCCACCTTATGTGATTAGTATATGCAGCATCAAATTACACTCTCTGTGTAATTAGCAGACTGGAAGATCCAGCGTGAAGCACAGCAGAGTGATGCTGGATAGCAAGATAATTATAAGATCAAACTCTGTCAAAACCAGAGAAGTTGGAGGCTGACAGGCACAACATCGTGTCCTTTATATAATTCATTACTGTCAGAAGAGAATTTATCATCGATCTGCAGGCAGATGCATGTTTATCTGAATGTAAGGGGCTGTTGATTATATGATTGTAGCTGTAGGGTAGCAGGAATAGGGAACTGGCCACAACAGATTACTTTGGCACTATCGCGTGACAGGCTGCGATGATTCTAGGAGACCCTGGCTGCACAGCCGAGTTTGTGCTCTTCATATCTGACCTCTGTCTCCCTCTCAGTGTGGCTGAAAGTAGGAGTATAGACAAACGGAAAACTTGCGGAATCACTCGGTAGTCATGCAAGCAACGGAACACTAAAGAAGTTCGTATCTTGTTAAAGCTGCAAGAGGAAAATGGGGGCCTTAAGTCACTTTTAAAAAATCCTCCCAAGTCTCAGACCTGTCTCTAAAGCAGTGATTTAATGCATCTTTTTTTCCTTCTTCCCACGAGCCATTCTGACAGTGCTAGTTAATCATTCTTTTTTCCAGCTATATTTGAGTGCGGTCAGAGCTCCAAGTGGATGAGGCCAAAGATGTCTGGACTGTCATTACCACCTGGGATCACAATCCTCTTTGTTGTGAAGGGAGAAGGAAGTGGGGAAAGCAGATGCCCTCTTCAGTCCTCTGCTTGGGTAAAGGGTCCATCTTCTATGGATTGGTCCTCCATGCAAGCTTTTCATCAGTTTCTCCTAGTTTCTTGTTCCATTTGCAAGCAGCTATTTTGGATGGACATGTCCCACTTTAACTGGAGAGAGACCCTGCTGCTGCAGTGTGTCCTTCCCAGGAAATTTTCCAAGTGCAGGCAAATCTGAAGAGCTTTCTGCTCTTTTGTTCTATGTTGTGCACGGCACAGAGATATCGTTGGATAAGCCTCCTATTGTATCGTGGGAGTCAGTGACAGAGAAAAGAGAGCTTCAAGTCAGTAATGATCCATTAAATGCAAGCCTAATTGATCAACAGTTAAGAATGGAAAAAATTTTCCTGGTCTGTCTCTTTCTAATTAGGCTATTTGCCTTATTCAGCAGGCAGTTAGGCAACGCAAGTGAGTTCATGTAACAACACAGTGTGCCTCCTTTCCCCTACCTCTGCTTCTTAGGTTTCTGCCAAATTAGTGAATTGACTCAAGGTGCTGCTGACTGCAATTAGGTGAACCCCAGGAGTGGCAAGAGGGGAAGGGAGGGACTTGGTAAAGGGGTGGTTGGGAGGGCGAGAACTCAGTGTTGTGAGCAGGGAGGTAGTGTAGTTTGAGTGCTTATGTGTCTGTGTTCCTGGTCTTGTGGCTGCTGGAAGTGAAATGGGCCATCCTGTCATGGTAGTGAGAAGGTTTTTTCTTCTCCTGTGCTGGTAATGTGGTTGTGACATCAGGAGCTGTTTTTTTAATAAAATTTTCTTGTGTCTGGAGTCAGGGCAGACTCAGAAACAGAAGGGATGGAGATGTTAACCATTAACATATACTGTCCTATAGTGAGGAGGAAGGAGAGGTAGAGAAGTAGTCCATCATCTGCTAAATTGGCTGCTTCAGGAGGGCTTGTTCATATCTTGGATGTGGTAAAGAGGGAGGCATCCCTTTCTAATGGGACTTAGTCCTGCTGGCATCTGTCCTGAAAGGTCAACTGTGGATTCCCCCTTTACAAAACAACTAAGTTTTCTGTTGTCCTCTTTATCCAGTGTTCCCAGCTGCTGTGAAACACAGGAGAAGGCAGTGTTGCTTGGGCTCCACTTGCTGCTATTGTCAGTCTTTGCACAGCTTGAGGTCTCTCCTTCAGAAATGACTGTAGATAAAAAGGGGTACTTGTCCCACAGGCTTCTTGGGACAATGTTGTCTAGGAGTAAGGGGATGAGAATACCCTCACATGACATAGGCAGAAGGTGGAATGAAGAGTAGTCGTTTCTCTTGCTGGTGCTATGGTTCAGTAAAGGAGTTATTTGTTAAACACTTGTAGATGGTAAGATCCAATTTCCTATTAAACCATTTAGGAGTGACATTCTAGAAGAAATCCTTTCAATGCTCTAATCTGACCTTTAAAACAAACTGTACCGCTGTAAATTTTTTCAGGAAGAAATAGTTCTGTTAAGGAAACAATGCTATAAAAGTCTTCCGCTCCTTATTAATTTTAAAAAGATAATGTTTCTTACATTCGGCTGATGAAGGGAAATATAACTATAATTTCTGAATTATGTTATTGGTGTGTTGCCTGGTTATTTTCTGAGGAATTGCTCTGAGGTATTAAGGACTCCAGTAAACTTCCAAGAAATGAGAATAAAGCCTTTTCCAAACCTAGATTTATGAAGTTGACTGTCTCTGGGCCAGTCAGCTTCTTGTGTTTCATTCCTTCCTGCAGTGGAAAAATTGATGTGTATGTGTTTTATTTTTTTTCTTTTTTTTTTTTCTTTTAATCAACTTGATTATACTTCAGATCAACTTGAAATCATCTGATGGGAGTATTGTTGGAGGTGATGTGATTGAGAGAAAATCTTTAAGAGCCTCTTTAAACTCCATTCTTGTTTAACTGTCAGTCCTTTTAGGAGCCGTATGAAACTGTATCCAGACACAGTCTTAATTTCAAGCAGCTAAAAATTGGCTGCTGCGTAGGCTGCAGACAGCGTGAAGGTTGAGCGTCTTCTCCAGAAGCCTCTTAATCCGCTCCTTCATAGTGGTGTGTGCAGGGCAAGCTTGCTAGACAGCCCCTCTATTTAAGAGTTTATCCTCTGTGCAGTATTAGAGCTCTCTGTTTGCATGTTTACAGCTTACCTCAGCTTTTGCTTGGACTGTGAAATACAACTGTCATTTTCTACCCTTAAAAGATTTGACTAAATTTATCATCTTTTGATATAAGCTCACTTTCTTTCTTCTCTAATTTCAAAGGGATTGTTTGAGACCTGTTTTGAACCTGCATACTTATTGTAGGTTGTACTTCCTTTTGTTCTTTTTTTGAATTATTTTCTCTGCAAGGTTTTTAGCACCAAATTTGTGTCACTAAAGTGAGGGCTGACACCTTCCTAGGTAGGAATTGGTGTTTCTTTGCAATGCAACCTTACAGTCAGTATCTTACTGGTAAAAACACAACCGTCTCTGAACCCTGAGTAGAAGAACCCAATATTTTTAGTCTTACTAGCTTTCAGTTCTCATCACTGGCCATTCAAATCAAAGCATCACAATTTTTGTCCCATCTTATTAATATATGGATTCAAGGTGAAGTTAATGAGGGTTTTAAAGTGTCCTGAATTTGTGCATCTTTTGCTTGCATCTGAAGTTCCCAATTGCTAACTTACCTAGGTTTCTCTCAAGATCATCTTTTTGACAGGTTTGTGCTACAATCCTTGATGCAACTTCTGCACTTACGGTGTGTATTAATTAGTTTCTGTGCACAGCCAGGCCATCTTTGGCTTGTCAGATACCTCCAAGGGAGCTGCCTGCCTGTAGTGTTTATGTTTCTTCTCAGTGTTTGTCTTCATCTATTTGTTCTAATACCTGAAAAAAGATAATATTTTGGAAAGGGGTGGGGGGAACCACAAAAGACAATGAGATGGAATTGGAATAGAAGCTTTCATGAGACATCAGCAATGTATTTCATAAAGATGAATGTGTATTTCATAAAGACGATTACAATCAATGACTTTGCAACTTTTAGAAGAACCTCGTAGTTCTCTCATAGCACTCTGTGTCTTGAGAGTGAAGTTTAATCCTTGTTCAGTGTGTGCAAGTGCCAGCAGTTCCTACAGGGTTACAAAGCACTGTGCTGTAAGGGAATACATCCATTGTAATCAGTCCTGAATGCTGCAGAGTGTATTTACTGTGCTTTGGAATATCAGTATTAATCTCATATAACACCATCAGTTCATACTGGGTTCTAATCCCATCAATTTTAACTTTGAGTAATATAATCAAAGGGAAATAGGGAAATACAGTAGTGAAATCTTAGTATCGTTATTTGTTTTCAAGCTAAGGATCTGCAAAAGCATTGCTCGATTTGTTTGAATGTTAATGGATTGCTCTAACCTGGCATGTTAGTCACTTAAGAATTCCCAAGCAGTTCAGGCTGTCCTTTATAACCACTGTTATCTCCTGATTCAGTTTTCTTCTTGCTTTTTTCTCAAGCCTATGCACTCCAACAATGTATGAGGTGCAAAAATTTACATAACAGAGTGGTAAGTGCATTTGTCCTTCTAGAATATACTCTGCTGCAGCACAACTACCTTGTAATGTAGAAATTGCCATAGTAACTACTCATTTCTTATTGATTAGATGGATAAAAATTCTCATAATATACAAGTGGAGTAACTTGCTGGCATATGGCTTCAGGCTACCCCTGTGGCAACTCTTACTTATGCAGAAAAAGGAGAGAATGCATATAAGAGTGTTTTTTTTGTTTTGTTTTATTTTTTTTTTTAGATGAATTAGTATTCCTTGAGTTAGGTCGCAAACTAGTCTTTTCTGCCACAATAGAGCTTAAAATTTAAATTAAACCTAATATACAGCTCACGACGCAGAATGCTAACGCCTTGGTTTGTTATTGGATCAGGACAACAAGATTTTACCTCAGCATGAAATTTGGAAGGGAAAAGGGAAGAAAGGAAGAAGGGCTTCCCATTCCCCCTTCACCTAGGGACAAAACTAACAGCTTTGCTGAGCTGACCCCTAATGAGTAAAAGAGAATTTTCTAGTTTAGCAATTGTGATAAATACCTCTGAAAGGTGCTTCTTACCATGCTGGAATCAGTTGCGTGAGAGAATAAGTACTGCTTTTATGTTTCTTCAGTGATACTATATAGTGATGATCTTCAGCAGTGGCATTGTGAATGCTTACTGAAAGCAGGATTAGGCCTGTAGTGAGTTACAGTGGCTGACAGCTGTCTTGGTTCATATACTGCTGTTGCTCAACGTGCTGTTGTCTCTTACAAGCCTGAAAGATGCTCCAACAAAGCTCCTACCACGTTTGTTTTGGAAGACAAGCTTTTTGTGAATTCTGTCAGAGGACTGAGACTGCAAAGCACTCAGGTAGGATGCCAGATAAAAATTAAGCCCAACACATTCTTCAAATGTGAAGTAGCAGTTTATTCAGAATAATATAAAACAAAAGAATGGCAACACTCAACCAGTGTTTTGTTTGTTTGTTTACTGTAAAGGCTATTCTGAAGCTCTCTGGGACTCTTTTGTGATGCCTTGGTGTTGGCTATGATAGTATCCATTCTGTATGATTATTCCAGGATGCTATTAGCTAAGTGTATAGCAGACTGAAGATCTTAAAGCAATGTGCAGTTTGGATCTTCCAAGCTGTTAGCACAGGTAGTACCCATGTACAAGTATCTGCTTTTCTTGACTCCAGCCCTCTTTTACCTTCTGAAGTCTGAAATGCTGGGTTAGGGCATCACTTTGTATATTATACCAACCTTCTGCTCTGTTATTTTTACCTACAGTCTGACAGACTGACTTCAAACATTGTCTGACCTTAAGGTTGCTTGAAGTCAATGATCTGTAGGGTTGCAGGAAATGATGCTACTGTTTCAATAAGCTGGGCCTTCAGAGACCCTGCTCAGGAAAACATCCTTCTCCCTGTAGTAGGCTACAGACAAATGGAGGAAGCTCTTTGGCAGCTGCAGGTACTTTCAGTCTCTAACAGGAGGAAGTAGGCTTGGCTCTTCTTCATCTTAAGTTGGCCTGAACTATTGAGTGCTTTTGTAGAGGCTTTTGCAGGCAGTAGCGGGAGGTTCAGTGCTCGGTGTTTTTTGTCTGTGTACTGAGATCTGGGAGATAGGCCCAGAAAGCAGCCTGAAATATAGACAGGAAAAAAAACAAAAACACAGCTGGAAATAGAGGATGATGTAGGAGTTCAAGTTGATAATTATTTTTTATAATGTTTCTTCCATTTCACTCTTGCCTCCTTAACATCTTTGCTTTTTTGCCATTGTGACCCCTTTTTATTGCCTCACCTGTACAAACCAGGAATGTTTTTTTCCTTCATCTGGCAAGGTGGGCTTTGGTATTGGTGTTGGAAAGCTTCTTTCCTTGAAGAGCAGCATGGAGAAAGATGGAGAATTGAACCCAAAGACCAGTGCCAACTACTCTCTGCTGTGGTGATTCAAAGCTTACCTATTTTCTACTGATACGGAACAAAAGAAACAGCCTTATACCGTAGTAGATGCTAGTGTTCTGTTCTAATGAATTTTCAGGGTACTTTAGGATCTTTTTGTCTGACGGGTATGGAAAATATGCAGGTTGGTATTGATCAGACAACACACAACGCAAAGTGGCATGCTGGCATGATCTGAAAAAAATCTCAATCTTTTGTACACATATCTTGATATTCTCGTAAAATTGGGACAGAAACAAAAACTTTTTTTTTTTTTGCTTTCTACTAAGAGTATTGGGGGGGGGTGCTCTTTTTTTAAAGTATAGAGCAGTAGTTTATAAAATCATAAAATATAGATCATACACTCTATCAGACATAGGTGCTTTCATGCGAGATTCTCTTAGAAAAGAGTCCAGATTTCCTTTTTTTTTTTTTTTTTTTTTTTTTTTTTTTTTTTTTTTTTTTTCTCCATGCGCTCTCATGCAGTTGATTTCCAAAGCATTAACTTCCCTGGAAGTTAGCTATACCATGGCAGCTACCCATTCCTCCTTCATGGTGTAAGCAAGAATTCACAGGTTATGCACTGCAAAGAATCTAAAATACATTCCTGGACATGTAATCTTGTAACAAGAAGCCAGTTGAACCTGAGCTTTCCTGATTTGTATGTACAGTTTGATGGCCATCTGCAAGAAAGTAATAGCAAAATCTTTGCTAGCATTGTCAACCAGCAATTGTTCCAAACCAATATTTTTGTTTCACTTTAAAGTTGAACAGATGTAAACGTGATCTTGATAATAATTTCCAAAGATTTAAAAAATATAATTTTTGAGGGGGGAAATAATGGTTGGGTGGGTTTCATTCAACTGAGGAAACCTGGATGGAATGCCAGGGATCTTACAAAACTTCTTCTAAAATCAGTGTATTGTTCAGAGAGGACAGTATGCTTAGTATTTAGAGACATGAGCTTAAAGCATTTGTAATGCTTAGGCATTTCCGTAAGTATTTTTATGGACATCTGCAGTGTTTTCATCAGCAGTCTTGCACACCATAGCAGAAATACAAAGCTGCATCTGTTAGGTATTGCAGCATCTAAATGCATATACATATGTGTGTGTATCCTGCATGCAGATATTAGATCTTAGCTGGGATCACCGTGTGACTCGTGTGTTTGGAGGCAAAGGTTCTGAGTGAAGACAAATCTCTCCAGAGCAATGTGGCACTCACTGGAATTATTCTGGGCTTTCAAAGCAGTGGCTGCAGTCAGAATCTGGCCAAAGTAATTAACTTACGAAGGATGGGAAAGAAACGCAGCATGTGGAAGATGTAATTAATGTGAACATGTAACAGTCAGTTTTCACATAATAAATTGGCAGCTATGCCTGAGGTAACTGCCTTTTATTTGCAAAATACAGTTGGAAATTTGTAGACGTAATTGCACATTTTCTTCCATTTCCACATGGTGCAAGAGAACATGGTACAGTACAAATATCAACAGAAATGCAATAAAATAATGGCTACTGTTGCTTTTAATGTTTGTTTTTTTTTTTTTTCTTCTTCTTCTTCTTGGCTCAGGGCTATGATCTTATTTAAACCAATGTCCAAAGGAAAGGAGGAATACATTTTAGCTCAGGAAAAGACAAGTGGCAAAACATTTTAGTGATTTTTAATATAGAATAATCTAAAAGGATAAGGCAGGAACAACCAGAATAAATAACAGTAATGGCTAGATATCTATTTGCAGAGGAGATTTAGTAATGTAATTCTCCTGACTCAAGAGTAAATAATGGCTAAGATAGATGTTCTGAAATCCTCCCAATTTGATGGCTTGAATTTTTCCAAGTCCTGAAAGCTTATCGCAGCTTTTCCTGAATAATGGGTGTGACACCAGTAGACACTGATGCCGGTAATCTTCAAGAAAATACATTCTCCTGCTTCCACAGAGCAGTGCTCTGGAAGGCTGCAAGATGACACCTGCACCCAGCTGCTGATTAAGCTTGCTCGAACAGCCTGCTGCTGAAGCCGCTCTGCCCTCCCTCTCAAAACGTTTGCAAGAGGTAGATGAAGATGGCTTGCAACTGAGGTTTGCTGCTGTGACCAAACATACAAACTTCAAGACTTTTTAATTGCCATCTGCAGGCTTCTCAATGAATTAGACAGTACTATGCTCTATCAGTCATTCCTGCTGCTACCTGGCATATGTGATTGCCCCTTCATGTGCAGGTGGGAGGGCAGGCTGCCCACCATTTAAGTGCTTGTCTGTTTCTGTGTTGTTTTTTATTTTTTTTCCTCCTGTTTTTAAGCAATCTGTTTGTCTTCAGCTGTGATGAGGAGGAAGAGTCCAAATCTATTTTATCCAAAGCATGAGGGAGGATCTAGCCTACTTTGTGACTGAAGGGGGACTGGACCTCGTAGTAACAAACTAGCAGTGGAGTGAGATTTTTCTCACAGTAGGTCTGATTAGTAGCTTTACTACTGCTTAAAATGAAACAACCTGTAGACTAGGAAACACAGTTCTTTGTGTAATATTCGTGCTGTAGCTAGTCTCTGTATTCCTCACCCCAGGGGATCTTGCATTTGCTGCAGGCTGAGCCTGGTAGGCAGTTTGCTGAACTAAGCCTTTAAATAGGCAGCATATTTTTTTCTTTTTTTTTTTTTTTTTTTGGGCTGGTGAATTTCAAATGATGCTCTAGGAAGGTCAGTACACTCCAAATTAATTAGCAAGGATCTCTTTAACATGATAATTACTATATCAGCAAGTGGTAAACTCAATGAATGTGAGTAGTCCTGGCTTGCATCAACAAGGAGATGTGTTGTAATTCGACCAGCTGATTCTAAATGCACTTTGGTGCGGAAGGCTTCAGACAGCACAGCTGGTCAGCAATAGCACTCTGTCTTTTTTACCTATAGACTGGAGTTAAAATCCCAAATGAAGTTGCATTCCACTCTCCATATGTCAACCTTAAAACAGCATTGTGAATGACAATTGGCTTTTTTCCTCCTGCTGGAAAGAGGCCCAAAATGAGAAGAGCAGGAGGCGTTGCATGTTATTACTAAAGTACAAATGGTAGAAATTGCTACGAGGTGTATGAGACTTCTTTCTTTATGGCTTTTCTTGTAATGGAAGAGCCTGATCCTGCACAGAACAGATCATATGGTTTAACATCTCATAAATACTAACACAGGTTCACATGTTTGGGGACATTTTAAATAGGTTCATTTTTAAATAGGTATATCTTTCAAAGAATAAATGTGCCATTGTTTATCAGGCTATTAATAAATAAGCATATGACTGCTGTGGTGGTCATAGAAACACTCTTACGCACTCCCAGAACCACATTCTGTCTTTAGATTGGTGAGGCTTTAGGTAAGACTGGGAAATTTTAACAACAGAAATTACTTTAATTAGGCCACTCTATTTGCTAGTTTTGTTTTTGTTTTCTTAATATGATTTTCTGATCTCATTAAGAATGAATGCAGAAATTTGTAAAAGCACCTGCCATTTTCTGTGAGCATATGATTTTTAGGCAGCCTTTAAAACATTGCTTATCTTTCAACCTGTATAAGCTAAGCCCAACAAGGACGTTGGTCTTAAACTGATGTAAAATGTTCATGGGAGAAATGAACCCTATATTATTCACCCTAAATGTAGAACTAAATGCATAACTATTAGCCATTTCTTAAAAGTAGATCTTGACACTTGATAGACCAGATGACGTCTGAAATGATTTCATGGGGCTTCATGAAATGTTAAGCACAAGCCACAAATCTTCTGCTTAGATTTTCTGTCAAGTCTCTGTAGTGCCACCTTCTTTCTAGTTGGCTTGGCTACCTGAGATGCCTGAGAAAGGCCATTTAAAAAAAAAAAAAAAAAAAAGAAAAATGGTGACACTTCAAAACTGCCCTCAACTTCAAACACAGTGCAGCATTAAAAACAATATTCTTTTTGGTTTATGTTCTGACTGATAGAAATAAAAATGCAAATATCTCTGTAGAAAATGTCTGGGTGACAAACACAGTCGTGTTCAAATGATCTGTGAGGATTTCATTATCATTTTAATATATTTTTATTTGTGAGGTTGAAATTATTCAGACCGTGCAGGTCCTAAGAGACAGCATGGTGTTTCATGGTGTTGCATAGCCTTTTGAAACTGAAAATCCACCAGAGGTGAGGTAACATTCAAAGAAGCTTTGAATTTTTTGAATGAACGATGTTTGGATGTCATAGTAACAGTACAAATCATGCCCCTTCACTTAGGTGTCTGCAGTTGTCACTGTAGCAGCTGCTTCCATGCACAGCAAACATTGTTTATCATGCTTAAGTTACAGCCCAACCACTGAAGTAGGGCTGAATGCTTCTGTTTCCCCTATTCCATGAGGATTTTTATCCTTCTTATCCTTCTATCTGAATACATGCAGGTACATATGTCAGCAGAGTGTCACCCAAGGTAATAACCAACCTTGTTAGTGTGCCAAACCTTCATTGCTACTACGAACTATGGCTACAAAATCCCTATGGATAATATAACAGGGAACTAGTCAACACACACTGAAATCCAATAGGATACAAAATGTTCCATTTCTCTATCTTTTGCTTCAGAAATTTCCCCTACAGTTCAGAAGAAATTGATTTCTTGGTGAACGAGATGGTTTATGTGCTCAAAGTCTGTTTGACCATAGAAACAGGCCAAGCCCTTTTGAGGAAGCTGTGAGAAATACAGTTGGTTTTGAGTCAGTAACTGTGCTCACTGGTCTTTTGATGGAGCTTGGGATTCCTCTCTCACTGGAGAATCAATGAACTTTCATTTCAGTATCTTGCTCAGCAGTAGCTTGAGTGCTGGCTTCATAAGGCTCACATGGGCAACAGCTGACTTCTCCTTTCCTGCTCTTCTGCAGAATAGTAGCACGGAAGTCTAATGTTATCACTGCCAAACGATACAGTTGTAGGGTCAAAACTAAGATGTTCTTAGCTGTAAAAAACACCAGCAACTGATTGAATATTCTGAAGTGGCCCATCAGGATTGAACGCACGATGAAGAAGGGTCCATCCTGTATGAACAAGCTGACCCCGATGTTCCACAGCTCCGCGCTGTACCTGCAGAACAGCAGGCTGGGGATCCGCCTTGCTGATGCAGTTGGTTTGCAGCCAATATGCTGTACTGGAAATAAAACACGTGTTAAAACAACTCTTTAAAACATAGGATTGGGTGAAGTGCAGCTTTTAGATACCCTGGATTATAAATGCCTTTGAGTGTAAACAGTTCAACATAAAGCATATCCCATTTCTGAGCTCTGTTTCAGTACAGCACACTAATCTCGTGTTAAGCAGGCACTTACGTGGTCTGCTGGAAAACACCAAAAAATTGTTTCCCCTTTACTATCCCACAAAGCTATCAGTGTTTATACACTTGAAAACAAGAAGTGGATCACTTAATACTTCTGCAACAACTTCCTAGATGCTTTTCTGTTGAATCAATGTGCCAGGCTAATATGCATCCTTAAAAAAACAAACCAATAAAATAAAATACCACAAACTGAAAAAAGCCCTCGATGCTGAATGGGAACATCCAAAGCTGTAGCACTTCAGCTAGTTCCAGGTGAAGACCTTGATTTTAAAAGATTCCTGTTGCCTTTTCTACGTGTCATAGTAAAATCAGGTCATGTTTGAGGGTCAATATCAGGCATTATGGACAGGAAGAAACTGTAGTCCCTGCTTGTCATATGAGACTTGAGCTACTGTTACTTGTTTGTAGCTTTCTGGACATCAAGTTGGGTGCAACAACTGGAACCTGTGCAGATGCATCCCCCTCAGCTATAATGACAGTGGTGAGCTAGAATGCTTTTGGTGGCACAGCATCCAGAGAAGGGTCATTAGAAGGCTTTGTGTGCAGTAACTATAGCTGCATCTTACGAAAATGCATATAGCTGAGCTGACCCATTTCTCAGGCAGTGTGATTTCATTAGCTTAAGACCTGTAGTTACTGGGATGCAGTAATAACCACCAAACATCGCAGCTTACCAAAATAACTCCATTGTTTGAGTCAGCTCTGGGAAAAGAAAAAAGATGAGACTCAAGAGTGGAAAATGAGTTGTCGAATGGGGAATGCTTTTTCTGAATCCATTAGGCAAAGCTTCGGCAGCAGCTAATTTTTTAATGGCTTTTGTGTCATTGTTGTTTAACAGTCCTACCTGCATTGCTGACATCCTATATTGTCTATGAATTGCTCTTTTAGGTCATGGTTGATGTGTGATTAAACGTTCTGATGCCTGAATGACAAGTAGTATCTGTGCAGCTGTATAGAATTACCTAAAACAAATTGTACCCATGGTAAATTTCAGGGTAGTGTGTTCAATAACTTAATTTTTAACTAGTAAATGTAATTAAATAAGCAGAAAAGCAACAGCCAGAGGAGAGGGGGAAAAAAAAGCACAGTGCACAGCTTAGTTCACTTAAATTAATGGTGTGTTTCTTTAAGCAGCGTTTGAATTTATCTCAGTAGTGGTGATGTATGTGTAGTGTTTTTGCCTTTTTTTTTTTTTTTTTTTAATTTGAGTGTTGTGTATCTGTAAGATAATGTATTTTACCAGTAACAGGAATTTTATCTGTGATAAATTGCATCAGCTTTCTCAGGAGGTGAGCAGCTGAGCTGAAATACTGGAATATTTTCCTAGCTTCAGTGTTGAAAACAAAGTCTAATGCTGTCCACAAAGAAAAGGCTAATAAAAATGTCCCAGAATCATTTCTCATTACTTTATTCGTTCATTATTTTAATCACCGTGTCTACCTAGTCATCAATTTTATATAAGGTGCTGGTGAGGATACCTCATCTTTAGACTGGTATAGTTCAGCTGCAAACTTGCAGTTGGAGGCCAGAATGATTGCAACAGTTGGTGGTTGAGGAGGCTTTCCTTGTTCTCCTTTGATCTAGAGAAGCCCTTTCTGCGTATAGACAAATATCAGTTTGAGTAAGCTGAATGTTGGGCCTCTTCCTTTAGGATAAGCATGTACAGTCCCAACATCATATGGCCCTATAGGTTTCCTGTGAATAGCTAATTTCTCCGGTGATAACCTCTTCTGAGCCTGATACCTGTGCTCTAGGCTGTGCTGTTCCCGGTACCTGAGGCTGGTTCCTCTCTCCATAGGTGCCAATAACCTGCCCAGATTGGAACCGTGACAGAATTCACAATCAGATCTAGTTCAAGAGCTTACACAGCAAAGTTTAAGGCAGTAACACGCAACCAGAGCAGATGCTTCAATACAGTACTGCAATACCAGTTTTCCTGGAAGTGGTTTTATCAGGGAGATCAGAGATTAGCCATAAATAAATGGTTCCTCAAAAGAAACCACAGTGGTCTTTCAGCAAAAAGCCTTATTGTCTTTGTCATATGAATTGTTCTCCACCAGAAGTCCTGGGTAGAGCCCGTAGCGTGTGCACAGCCACGAGACATGCCAACAAAAACTTAAAGCACTTGTTCTCTTCTTGTCTATGTGCAAGTACTAACCTGCAAGATCAAGTGGAAACTGTAACATACTCCAGGTCCATACAGCAAGAATTGCATTTAAGAGAACATAATTCTTCCTATGGGAGGGGAAAAAGCGATAACAGTGAAGATGCAGTTTCCTTATGTGGCAACAAAAATGTTTTCCATAGTATTTGGGATGTTATTTAAAGGGAGGTTAAGCCAGACAGTGATTGATTAATGCATGCGTCTGAGATGTACCAGTAAGACGAAGAAAACCAGGCAACTTTGGTGTGGAATTTCTGCTGTTCATGCCACATGTTCCAGCTGTATAATTACGCTAAATATTTAATGCTGTTATAATGATAAGCATGTGGAAATAGACATGTGGCTCAGAAATGTCTTTACATATGTAATGATTACACATTCCTTGAGAGCCTGCAGCTTCTCTGCCAAGTGGGAAGGACCTCTCTCCCTCCTGTAAAATGTTCTGTGCTATTAAAAATAATAAAATAAAAATACTGAATACTGTGTCTGTAAGAGGATGAACCTCTTCTCGGATTTTTTCTCTGTGATGGATGTTCACCATTCAGCTCTCAGTGCTGTGAGAGGGAGATGGGCTTACGTTCTCTGGGAGAGATTGCAATGTTGAAAATTCACACCAGAAATATTCTGCTCCCTTTCTTCTTATCTTTGAACGCTTTGTCATTCTATCACGCAGAAGAAAGTACATCTGAAACAACTAAAGAACCAACTTGGATAATGAATCACTAAAGCAAACTCTAGTTGCTTCCATGCCAGTCTAAAACAATTCATTAACCTGAAAGGTTTACTGTGTATCCAGTGTTTCAGCTCCTGTAGCTGCAAGATCTGACGCTGCATGGCAGTTATGCTAGCTGTTTGGCTCTTCGTACCCTTTTATTGTGATGGATGTGACATGCTTCTCTGCTGGCAATGGATGAGTAATCTCTAACAAAGCTCATAGGACTGTTATGTCTTTTACAGAGGGAAAGGCAAGAGCAGGAAAACAGAGCCCTTGTGTGTAGCTTTCTGTTATCAGTGGGAATACAGTTTGAATAATCTGGATACTGCAGACAGCCCGAACAAACTTTAAAAAAAAAACAACAAGCAACTCTTTTGCTCTGTGCAAATTATTTATGCCAGCAAATATTCCTTACCGCACATCCTTAATGTCCAGGGTTTCACTAGCAAATTCAAGTATATCTGCTGCTGTTCCCACAAACATGAGAAGCAGCTGAGACAATTGATCCCGCGTGATTTCCATCCCGATGGGGAGAAGCCATCTCCCAACTACTAGGAGCAGTAGGAAGGTCTGGTGGAGGGCCAGCGTCCATACAGTTTCACAGATCGTGGAGAGCTGATTCACTAAGACTTTAGCCTGTTTAAAAGACAACAGCAATAGCATACTGTAACTTCAGGAGACTGACACTAAAGATGGCATTCATCCTTCAGCCTGCTTTTGTTCCCTGTCATCTTGTATTAGAGCAGATAATTTCTATGCAGCAGGCATAATTTGAAAAAGGCATATTAATACCAATTTTGGGTAATGAATACTGATTCTTTCTCTGTGCTTTTTCTCCCATTCTCATTTTTCAGCTGAGCATTATCATTTGCAGAACTGTCACTGGACACTCTTTAAATTCAGTTAGATTCTGAGAACAATGAGACTTTCTACCAGCAATAACCATTCAGAATCTAACTGAATAGTTAGTACATGGTATAACGTAGGCCACTTCCACCATGTGGCTTTGTGAAGCTAACATTTTCTTACTCCTGTGTGAGGAGGCTTCCCAAATAGACACGACAGTCCTCTCTAATTGCTCTTTCCTTACGCATTGTAAGATCTCTCTACTAGGAACAGGAAAGGTGTCCCACCGTCTGAATGATGTGGTGATCTATTCCCTCACTTCCATGACTGCTGTCTCTGGATTGATTGAAGTCTTGGTTGGTGACATTCACCTGACCAGCTCCAGGCTCATTACTGCAATACTGTTGTGAACAAAAACATCACACATGCATAAATGTCGTGCACAGGGAGCAGATGTGCTCTGTGGCTGGAAGAGACCTGTTTTGCCAAACTGCAGAGGGTTCGTTCGTAAAGTCAGTGGATGTTAACAAAGCTACATGCTTACTCTGACTGTAATTTCCCTCATGCTCAGAAGGGAGGAATTCTTCTGTGGGCAGGGGTGATGTGTTGGTAGGCCCTTGAGAAGCTATAGGATTGTGCCGATAAAGCTGATGTAAATTCAAAGGCTGATGGAGCAGGTGACACCTTTGCTGTTAAGACTGCACCCTCTGAATGCTCTCTGCCTGAAGCTCTCTTCGACAGGCTGCTGGGTTTCCTACAGTCTCTCTCTGCCTAAAATGGTAAAACAGGGTAAAAATTGGGCATGGTTAGTCTGCTATCTTATACTTCTGGTCGGTCTCTACATCCAAACTTTTCAAAATTTGTTTCTTTTCCCTAGTGACAAGAAAAAAGGTTCTCTAAATGTGCTGTTTCATTCTTCTGTATGGTTTACCTCAAGGCTGAAATGGATAGAGTTGGGCTGGGGGGACACTTGGTTTGTGTTTCCCCTCTAAGGGAAATAATAACTAGGAAATACAGGTTTGTGATATCTCCCATCCCTGCAGAGTGGAAGAAGTGGTGCTTTAGTTTTCTCAGACACCGGTTACTTGGAGAAAGTAAATGTTGGCTAAGGCATACTGTTACTTGGAGTGCAGTGAGCCGTGGTGAGGCTGGGCTGAGCACTGAGGAGTGCAGTGCCATGCTGCTTTCTGCTTCACCCCATGGCTGGTCCTGGAGCATCTGGGGAGTGGTTTCTAAAATCTGTCTTCATAACAACCCCTAACATTTCATTGTAATAGAAAAGGGATAATTAAAAAATCAAACCATGCTGTCATTAAAGACTTCTATCCTACTTGTGCCAGAGAACACCAGATGATTTGCATTTCTCCACTGGGCCCCCCACCATTTTATTGCACGAGGAGTGATTTTCTGCAACAATTGGAATGTGTTTGAGTGCATGCTGAGTAGCTGTATTCAGCATAATGCCTGCCAATATGCAGGCAACGTTTTCCAGCAAATGTCACATTTGAACAAATTTTGGATTCCGCTCTGATGCTTTCCTTGGTCTCTGCACATGTCTGAGTGAACACTGCCTCTTGCTTGATGATGTTGTAGAGAAATGGAGCGACTTCCTGTGGCCTGAAAAATCAGGAGGAAGTCCTTGTTGCTTTTGTACGTGGTGATAAAGGCTCTTAAACTGAATGCCTGGCTTATTTGGACAGTGGGTGTGTGCACGCTGAAAGACTCACACACAAATGGGGGGAATATTTCCATTTGGAGGAGGGAAGCCTGAATTATGGGGCATGGAGACAGCGACAGGGAGGGGCTGGGGTTCTGCCCAGCTACAGCCTTGTAGGGCTGATCTCCTGGGTTAGCCCTGCAGCCCATGGAGAGCAGGAGAAGCAGCAGATTGTTCAGGGGATGTTTCAGAAGTGGAAATTAACTGGTGCTCTGGAGAAGCCTATTTATCTATTGCCTGTAGGAGAAGACCGAAGCCTCCAAAGGCCAGCCTTTCTGAGCAGCTCCCACAGGCAGTGCGATGCAGTTGGTCAACAACACCATGACTTCAAACTATTGTGTAAGAGAAATAACCGCCCCAGCATATTAAGAAGTGAGTATCTACCTTGTTACAAGTAGCCTGGGTAGGGCAAAGGGACTGATACCTTGTGCTGGAGGGGAAGGCTAATTCACCTCGACAGCCTTTGGCTTGTCAGCAGGTCAGCCTTCGAGCCCTCTCCTCTGCCCCATGCCCAGTGTGGCAGAGTGAAGAGGGGAGAGCTATGAACTTGCATTAAAATTCAGAGTTTGGGGGTTTGGTTAGTTGTTTTTAAAAACCCTATTAGGGAGGAATTTGCCAAATTTGAGGCTTGCCCTGCTGCAGGGGGACAGAGTAAAGCTCTCATGCTCCATGTTTCTGCATGGCTGTGAGGGGCCTCGTTTCATTTTTCTAGTGGTACACAGGCACAGAGAACACTGCTTTAAGAAAACCGGTTCACTTTATTAGTATCTTTTGTAGGCTCCTTATATGTGAATTTTTTTGAAACCATTCCTGGCGTGATGGGAGGTTGCTATTTCAGTGGAAGGCTCCATGGATGCTGACTGAATGGTGCTCCTCAGGGCGGGTCTGTGTGTCTCAAACTGCAGGCAGGAAATGGAGAGCTGCTTCTGCAAAGCCAGGCATTTAAACAGACTCCCAATTTTCGTTTAAGTACCTTCCTATCTTGTTTTAGTTAGTTCTTCTGAATGCTTATTAAGTGGTGACTCACTTAAAAGTTTGGAGAGGAGCCTTTATGTTACATTATCTATATGCATGTAGATAGGACTGCTGGTGCCAGGCATATTTGCCTAGCTAATTATGTGTATGCAGTGACTTAATGGGGATGTGACAAGGAAGAAGGAAAAAAACTAAGCCTCATAGGCAGCTGATAAATGTAGTTTTCTTGCTTACTTCTACAGCCTAGTTACTCCTAGGTATCGAGATGTGTATGTAGCTAAACAAAGCTGCCAAGATTTTTTCTATGCAAAAATAAAACAGGAAATAATTGTACGCATTTTACAGCACTTCTATCTTAATTCTCTTCTGGAAGAGTGATATGACAGAACTTTAGTTGGTAAGGGAATCCGATGTCAGAAAGAAGCTGAGGGAATGGGCAGAAATTATCAATTACTTCTTTAATGTTCAAGCTTTGAGTGGATAAAAGTAATTGCAAGGTTTGCCAGGTATCTGTGTTACTGCTGACTAGAAAGCTGGCTATTGCCCCGGCAGTCAGGTGAGCTTTGCTGAAGGGGGTCAGCTCTTGCTTTCTGCAGCAGTACTGCAGCAGGTGTTTGAAAAGCTAAGAGGCACTTGTTCATTTGAGATCTTACACTTTATGAAGAAAGAATGGTTATTTTTAATAGATTAAATGGTTTTAATTTTCTTGCCACTCTGTTTTGCTGACAGAAATTTTTTTTCACTCAGTACAATTGAATTTCCTTTATAGCATTTCTTCCCAAAATGTATTTCATCCCCAAATACCTCACTGCAAAGCAGTACTTTCTATGCAGCCCATACTCCACTGGTGATAGATGAATGGTATTACTTATGTCTACTTCTGCGGTGCTCAGAGGCAGAATTGCCTCAGTCTTCAGAAGGAAAGACCATGTATTAGCACATGCCTTAAATAATAGCACCAACACTTCCTCTTAGGGATCCACTGGGAGATCAAAATTCTGCTACCTTAAAGACCACAAACTGTTTCGATGGTGTGTATATATGAAATGTGTGGATCTAGTGAGTACGTAATTACCCATTCTGCTAGTATTTTAATAAGGAAAATCTCAGCAATACTTTAGCATGCACAGTAGTACTTGTCTGGGTGCTGCATTTTGAGGTTAATTGTTAGGAGGGCTGCTCCCCTTCTGGAGGTATTGTTTTCAAATCTATTCGAGTGTGCATTTCCAGAACTCTCCATCCTATCTCTCCAGGTATAAACTAAGCTGTTAACTTGATGTACTTCCTCTTTAATTCACAGTAGCAGTATATCAATAAGAACAAAGTATGCCATGTTCTAACATCATTTTAGGAAATAAACTGCTGCCTCTGACTACAAAATTAGCCTGCTTCTTGGACCAGATTTAACTATGACAAATGTTCTCAATATCCACATTACCTGTCTGTGACTGTTTAAGGAGATTTGGCAAAGCAAGAAGACAATAAATTCCTGCTGCTGTATTTAGAAAAAGCCTCAGGCATTTTCAGTGTAAACACAATTTTGAATATTTGATTATGCTTCTGTGGGCTCTAACAATGTTTCAAAGGAGAAAATGAGGCACTGTGTCTCCTTAGTCTAATTTATGTATTTTCTTCTGAAGCTTTTTCTCTTACTCCTACTAGACCCCTTTTTGCCATGGTTGTGCATTACCAATATGTGCAACTCTGGGGACATAGCAAATGCCCTTTTCACTATATAGAAGTGTTATGGGGACTCGCAGGCAGCCTGCATGGAGAGGTGCAGGCTCTGTCTTGGCCCTAACTGACCCCATCTGGCACAAGAACAATTCATTTTAAAAGCTCTGCTGCATGTTTGGGTCCTGAAGTGGAACCCAGACACCCCCTTCCCAGATCACCGTACAGCACAGACAAGGAATATAAACACAGACAATTTACAACATGTCAGCAAATCTGTTAGCAATCTGTGAATATTCTCCTAGGTTGCAGTAAACACGAGGTAATTTGAGTTTAAGACCCCTTTCATTGATACCTGCCTCAATTTTGGCTTGCTTGGAATTGTGATGCCTGCCTTTAAGTGCCATGAAACTCGTACTTTTTTTTTTTTCTTTTTTCTTTTTTTTTTTTTTTTAAATAAAGGCCTCTAAAGCAATTAAATTTTGTCACCATGCTGGAAAAGATTAAAGCTGGTAACCTGGGGCTGAAGGGCCAGTTTCAAACTTCTAGTCCTCAGTTACCCAGCTGAATAAAGGTCTCATTTTAGCTAGGAAAAAGGTTGATTACTTGATATTTAGGAAATGCACAGTGGTCCATAGTCCCAGCTGGTCTATATGTAACATTATGCAATGTTATGTAATGTCCCAACAGTATAAAATGGAAAACTGGAACAAGGTCTGGCATGCATTCCCAATTACTACCCATCAATTAATTCATCGATTTCCAGGCAGTCCCATCTTGTCTGATAATAAATACCTGTGTCCCGTGATGAATTTCTAGTAGCCATAATGATGGTACTGTGCAAATCAGATATAAAAATATCGCTGGTGAAAACCTGCAAAGGAAAAGAAAAGATAGCTTGGTATTCTAGCACATCGTAAATCCCATGTATCCTATCATTAGCTGAGTTGGACCTTGAGAATGCTACTTTAGTTACAGCTCATTTTAACTGCACATAAGAGTTGTTATTCTTGCTGAATTCCTCATGCTGTCAGTTACAAATGATAGCGTTTTTGTAAATCCAAGATCATATGTAGTTTATTTAAAATCTTTTTTTTTTCAAAAACCAACCAAAGGCTTTTAGCTGTTTAGATCTCCATCACTGCATTCTCTGTATTTAGAACAAACAAACAAGAAAAATATTTAGCTAACATACTCTTTCAGATCTCCTGAAGGGTGAATCAGTAAGTTGAAAGGTAGAAACAGTATCAGTTTGCCTAAAACAAGCATTTCCTCAGTAAGGGATCTTTAGGGCAGGCTAAAAAGCTTGGTGAAAATGGGCCTTGGCCTTGTTCCCCCACTTGCACTGCCAGTTATCTAATCTTTTTAGGATTTCTGTCTCTTGTTCATTTTTCTAGTCACTCTCCTGTATAATTTGTGATGGTGATGCTTTAAGATCTTCAGCTTCTTGAGCTGAGCTCATTCAGACATACTGGAGAAGTTTCATTACTAGTCCTGTAAGTACTGATTCAAAGGTTGCTGATGTTTTCTTATAAAATGTGACTTTTTGGGGGCAATTCTTATCCTTTTGGATTAGGAAAGAGTTTCTCTGATGCCACTGATGGTCCATCTAGCCCTGGTGTAGTGCAGAGGGAGCATCACAACAATACTGCCAAGATGCACGGCAGCCTTTGCATTGTGTGGATGGAGCAGTGGGGCCAAACTTCGGATGCTTGCTTGACTCCCTCTGTCCTACACATCTGGTAGTGAATTTAAATGGCTTATAATTGTGTAACTGCAGCAACATTTTGTTCAAATATTGTTGCATGTATTGTTGCATCGGATCCAGATAGGAACTACTTTTGTTTTTGTAATTATGACTTTTCCAGTGGAGATTAAACTTTGAGGAAGAAAAACACAACCAAAGAACTCCTCAGGAAAATGACTGGGTTACTGAGCTGCTATAAAGTGTTTCAACCAATCCCCTTTACATAAGATAGTCCTGGGTCATTGTGTGTTGGTGGTTTGGGGTTTGTGGTATTGGTTTTCTGCTGCTTGTTTGTTTTCTCTATTTGTCTTTTTTTTTTTTCTTTTTTTTTTTTTTTCCCCTCTTCATCAAACTCAGTTGTTCTGTGGGGTTTTAGCCTGCTTATTTTGGGGAGAACACACCTCTTGATTGAATGGGAGAAGTACTCTGTTTTACAGTATTTCCTGTAGGAGCTGAGTACATGAAAAATCCATCCAGCTGGCAGGTTAGCAATGCTGAGCTAATGATAGCAGATCAGGCCAGGAAAGCTCAGGAGCTTTAACCCTGCCTTTCTTTCAGAAAGAGCAGTCTAGAGCAAATACTGCTTGGCCAGGTGCATAATGTTACTTTCTCCACATGTGCCATGTAATTATTTAGGCTGGTGTAATAAGTAACTGTCTTTTGTCAACAGCGAATAGAAAGAATATGAGGCTGTCAGAGGCAGGAGAGTTCTGTGGCACAGACTGTCCTTTGCCTGCACCAGTAGACATCTAGGGAGGTATTTCTGTAGATGGAGTTGATACTACCCGGTTTGAGTGTGGGAGTTTTCCACCAGAGGAGGAAATTACCCTGTTGTGATTAGATGCTGCCCATTTGTCTGCAGTTCTTACCTATAATATACTTTACTGTTTCTTAGAGTGCTGGACCACATCCATTTTCAGAATTTCCTGCTAGCTAAATTTAGCCCAGACTTCTAACATGCACGTTCCTTAGAAAGGATCTGCTTTCCGTATCTGTTTTTCCTTTGGATCTTCCAAAAGTGGGCTTAGCAAGTGTTCCTTCATGAAGTGTCATCTGCCTCTTCCTCTCCCCAGTGAATCAGGTCTGCTCCCTCTGCCTCTGTCTTATAAATGTGCGTTTGGAGTTCTGCTGTTGTTAAATTTTCCTGTATCCCAGACTTCATCACTGCTTTTATTACGTTTACATTTAGAGCATGGAACACTCGTGTGAATTGTCACACAACACTGCTTCTGTTATAATGAGTTTCCCAGGTTGCAACAGACAGGAATATAAGGCCACTGAAATACTCAGTTTTCTTGCCTTGGACTTATCCCAGGGGCCTGCCTGCAGTTTGAGGTTTTTAAAAATTAAAGGTCCTAATGAAACCATTACAATTAGTTACATGAGCATTCTTTTCACAGAGCTTTTGTTTTGGCTGCCTGATCGTGCTGATGAGCTGTAGCAGGCTGCAGTCATTCCGTACATGCACGTAAAAGCCCATGTGCTTGGGCAAACTCTGTGGCTCTAACTTTTTTTGTCCATTTCTTAGGAAGCCTCTCCTGCATGAAGGCTGCCCTCTGGAATAGCCTCTCAAATTCAAATCCAAATACCGAAACCCCTGTCACTGCATTGTGAAAGAGATTTCACAATGCTCATCATTTACTTGTCACTGAGTTTTGGTTCGTGCATGAGCACGGTGTTGGCACTGTTGCAAGTAGCAGGGACAGGGAATGCAGTCCCAGGGAAAGAGGTGCCCGCAGGGAGCAGCGGGGTGGGTAAGAGATGGGGGCATCTGCACGGAGCAGCCGCATGGCCCCCAGCATGGCCCCACACCTCCTGCGTGTGCTCCCTGCCAGGCTGTGGCATCGGAGGGGCCCGCTGACCCTGCAAGGGGTGCCTGCCTCCCCTAAACCCATGCCCCAGGGTCAGCAGCTCTAGAGCACGTATCTTTTGCCGGCAGCAAAGTTCCCACATTTTTCAGCTGCTGGTACACACGCAGAGCTCCACAAAGAGTGTGTCCCAAGCAGTCTTCTGCAAAAATGCCCCTCCTGACAGCCCTCTGGATTTGACCACGGACTAGCCAGGGCATTGCCACTCTTCCACCACCCTGGGTTCTGCAGGGGAGAAAACGCAGCTCCCTGGAAGTGTGGCAGAAAGAAAGCCAGGGCAGCTGTGCTCGCAGGCAGCAGCTGCAGAAGGCAGCCCCACATCTGCAGCAAAGTACATGCAAAGAAGCAAGAGGGGCTCCGTCGGAGCCGGCAGGGTATGCTCACCATTTGTAGCCTCTGCCTTGCTTAAACTTGAGGGTGAGCCCTGTCTCCAGGCACAGGAGAAGATTGAGCAGTGCCAGCAGCCAGTACTTGGGTTCTTTCTTCACTTCAGTCACTCTCCAGACCCCGATGAGGGAGTGCAACACAAAGAGCAGGCGAGTAACCAGAGCATTGAGCAGCACCATCAGCTCCATCCTGGACCAGTCCCGCTCCCCTTCTCCCGCACTGCAGGGGCCCGGCGCTTTTTAGGAAATCTGGGAAGTTACCCTGGGAATCACCGCAAAGCCTGCACGCCGCAGGCACGCAGATCTCTCCTCTTCCATCTCCACAAAGGGGCCCATTATGACAAAAAAGCAAGAGCATTGCCCCTCCCCCAGACTTCCTGAAAACTTTTTAAAGGGAAGAAAAAAAAAAAAATCTCACGCTTACAAGCTGGAGTGGTTTGCAGTGCTCAGTGCAGCTCTGACCGTGCTAAGATGGGGGCGAAAAGAGTTTCTTTATGTCCCTTCTCTATCATCTCCTCAGGGACTCAAGGCCAGGGAAATTTCTGCCTTGCACAGCTCCCATCCCTCTGCTAGCCACACTTGCTGCTCTTATCTCACAGACTCCCAGAAAGAGACAAAATGTAAGAAGCATTATGAATTTGAATCATCCTTGCTAAAACTTCACTGTGTTACTGAGGCTGCAAAACCCTTTTTACTCTCCCCTCCCCCAAAAAAGCTATAATGCATATTTGGTGTCTTTTAAAGTTGCTCGTTTAACATTGTAATGCAGAAAGCAGAGACTATGTGCTTCACTACTGGAATCTGTGTGCAGACACATTGAGGTGGTGATTAGTGTTGAGCAAATTGATTAAATTTCAGTACTGGTTAGCTTTTCTGACTTCTGGTGCTTTTAATATAACTCACGTAATTGAATAACCTACAGTCTGGTTCAGGACTGAGAATCAACCCCAGTGTGAGGAACTCCAGAAACATTAGTTACTCAATAGGACTTACACAAAAATACACCGAAGTTTGACGTTAGGTCAAGCTACCTCTGCAATGAGCTCTAGTATCTTCCATGGGAACAATGTATAAAGTACAGAGCACAGTAAGAGTTGCTTTGACGTTTCTCATGGTTGAATTTGTATTTGAATTTACACTTCTGGAACTAAAAAGAAATGTCCTCTTGATGAAAATTGTCACTTGCTCCAGTTTTGTGTTCATTTACTGCCGAAGCACTTAAATTGAGATATGCCATTGTAAAACACCGATGCAGAATCAAATACACAGAACCTACTATGAGCCTCCAAAGGTCTAGCTTCCTAGCTGATTCAAGTATCCCGTTCTACCTCAAACAGAAGGAGATATTCTTCTGAGAGCTTTCTAAGAAGGGATTTTTCCACAAGTGTTAGTCACCACGAAACCGAGCCTCTTCCTCTGTGAACCGCTCGCAGCAGTGCTGTCCAGCCACCCTCACCGGGGGTGGGGGTGATGGGGAAGAAGACTATTTAAAAATAACCCTGCCCTCAGAAAGGAAAACAAAAGGCCCTTCCACAGTATAGATCACTCACTCAGGAAATGCCTGAGTAAATAAATGGGCTGTGCAATGTGCCTTTTTCAAGCAACAAAATCAGGTTCCTCATGCTCAGAGGAAAGCAAATCCAAGTCAAGGGCCTAGCACTGATAATTCCCTGCCAACAGCCACCCTCCCATATCATGTCCTGACTGCTGTGGGTTCATAGCCCTTCCGCTGTAGTTAAGGTCAAACCTAACTGGAGAGGAAACAGGGAACAGACAGAACTGAGAGATACTCCTCGCTGTGAGTGCTTGATGTCTAAGAAGTGACATGGGGGAAACGTGTTCTAATTGTTCACGGAGATCCTGACAGCACAGACTTGTCACAAATTGGGAACAGTGATCAGTGTGGCAGGCCCGTGGTGGTGAATATTCGGTAAGGATGCAGTGAGATTTGCTGGGAGGTCAGCAGTTCTGTGTGTCAGACACGTCAGACTTAGACTGTTTAACCAGCTAATCTCATCAGTGGGCAGTCTGGGCTCCACATGGGTGGAAGTCCCAAACCTACGTAGGAAGATAATCTTGACTCTGCCTAGCTGACCAGCAGACCGTAATGGCAACACAAGGCTGAGTAAAGGAAGGAAGTAAACAGAATAACAGAAGTCATCCATATCTGTCTAGATGGGGCAAAAGTTACATCCAGTCTTGACAGTGTACACTTCCAGATGTCTCAGTTGCTGTTTGGTGGAGCAAGTGGTTCAGGAGCCTATGAGGACAAGCCTTGACTTTAATCCTGAGTGGTTTACAGGATATGATTTAGACAGTAACAGCTGAAGAGCCCCACTTGAAATTGGGGATCCTGTCTGCTTAGACTCAGCATCCTGGCAGGGCTAAGAAAAGCCCATTCTCTACCACTGCTGGGTTCTGCTTCAAAAAGGAAAGCTAGTCACAGATCAGGAAGCCTGCTCAAAGTCAGACCGATAGAGGACCTAATTCTTTGTAGGGACTCTGGACAATGCTTCTGTAGATCACTGGGAGCTGTGTATCAAGAAAAAATTGAGAAAGAGTGAAAGGAAGCCAACATTGGCAGAGTAAGTGAGATTGCAGGAGCAAGAAGGAGTCTTTCAAAAAGCTGCATTTACATCAAGATGAAGAAAACTGAGAAGTTAATAAACTCTGGCAAATTAAAGGTGCAAACATAGTAGGGCTGGTTCAAGGAGTGCAAGGGGACAACTGAAAAAAAAGTGTAATAACTAAAAATCTGTTATCTGGTCAAACACATCAGGAGCAGGAAGCACGCCAGGGAATTGTTGGGTCAGCTGATGGCCAGGTAGCACAGAAGCCCTTGCAGGGAGATAAGACTGTGCAAAAGGTGCTGATGAGCATTTTGGAGTCGTACATGAGCACATATGCACATTACAGCATGGGACTTCTGCATGAAAGTTTTCAGAAGCAGTGTTTTCTTTTCCTTATAACGTTGTATTTACTAACGTTCCACTAATTCTGTTCTTTCTATTGTTTCTCTACTGATTTTCCCCATACAATTGTCAGGCTAGGGAGTACTTAGGGAAGAAACTTCGTGTTTACCTTGTTCTCGTACTCCTTCCCCAAGTACAGAGTTAGGCTGCTGTTAGAAACAATGGAATATAGATGGACATTTGTTCTGATCCAAGGTGGCTACACTACTTTCTAGTCTGAAAGAAATGGACCTAGAGCGAGAGAAGGACAGTCTGTGGCCATAGTAGGTTGGTAGTGTTGGTTAGATCCAAACTCAAAGCAAGACAGATGTCTGTAAGGAACTCTCTGCTGATGATATGCCCTGTCCTGTTTCTGTTTGGAAACCTTTTCCATGTGAATGCTGAGAATTGTCCGTATCTGGGAGCCTTTGAGGTTTAGATGCTTCCAGATGAGCTGCTGTACTCCTGCAAATCCTGGACATGGTGGTATGAACACACAGGGCGTGGGATTTTCATCCAAGGCCCATTGGCAAGAGTTACCGCATGTTGGTGTTCTTTATGGTAGCTAACTGAAGTGGGTCTGATGTGTTAGGGAAATGTTAGACCTTCTCTTCCAAGAAAAACGTCAGTGAGGGAAAATCCAGTGGAGAAGAGCAAGAATGTTTATACAACTTATTCCTTCAATAAAAACAAATGGTACACATTTTAAAATCACGGTTGGTGTCCTTACTAAGTTGAAGTGCTTACAAAATCAAAGGAGCCCAGGTTGCAGCACCTGGAGGACTCCCATTTCAGACAGGGATGCAGGGATTGGAAATCCTGTGAAGAGGAATCCCAATACTGAAGTTCAGGCTAGTGTTTGAGGACTGTGGGACTTTTTTGTGTGTTAGCATGCACTTTTTTAAAAGAAAATATCAACAAAGTCTATGAACAGAGGAGATGATCTCGGAATTGTATCTCTTTCTTATAAACTGGAAAGTTTGGGCAGTGAAATGTGGGGGCAGTGGCTATTTGCTATCTTCCGTTCAAGAGAATTTGTACTTTTGATTTACAATATTCACAAACAATTAAAGGGTATTAAGCAAGTAGCTGAAAGACTAAGGATGAGAATCAGTCATAAATTAGCTGCAAATCAGCAACGTTGTTCTGCTGTGGAGGAGGCAGGCCAGGCTGTATAAACAGACCTGAGCCTGCCAGATGTGAGTTCCTGCCTCAGCCTTCCTCGGTGCTGGGAAGGACCTCAGCTGAGCTGCCCTAATTCACGTGTTGCGCTTCCAAGAGAGCTGTCTGGTGGAGTGTCCAGAGAAGAAAGACTGAGGAAATTAAAATGGGGTGCTCTGATTCAGTCTAGGGAAAGCAAAACAAAACAAGGGGAGATGGAAATGACCAAGTGTTCGGAGGGCTTCTTCAGGGAGGCCAGGAACAGCCCCTTTCCAAGCCCAAAGCATACGGAAGGAAATAAAAGGCACAAGCAGCAGGCGAGATTACAATTAGGTGTCTGGAGACACGTCCTGCTAGGAAGGACAGCAAAGCACGGACACAGATTGAGCAGAGAGATTTCGAATCTCTGTTGTTGAAGGCTTCTAAGCATAGATTAGGGAACCATCTGTCAGGAATGACAGCAGTTGAGTTGGAAACACGTTTGGGCGGAGGGCTGACTGGAAGGTCTCTGGTGGTTTCTCCAAGTCTCACCTCCTAGGGCTCTAAGGTTTATTTCTCTATTATCTAATCATTGTCTCACATCGCTGAGGAATTTTCTTGTTTAAATATATTTCATTTTACTTCCAATAGGGGTTTTGAAATAGAAGGAAACTGCTCTCTTTTCCAAATGCTTGAGTGCAAACTGAATAATTATGACAGCCTTATAGAGTGATCACAGCGTGTGACAATTAACAGCCATGTTGAAACAAATGGGAGTGATTCAGTTCTACATGTGAAACGAAAAATCAGCCCAGCATTGGCATAAGGGAAAGCTTGACTCTTGCAAGATGGGGAGAGCCAAATCTTTCAAAACAAGAAATGTGATAGAAGGTACTAGCTAGATTAGTAAGGGTGTGAAGGAAATGGATGAAGGAGTGAAAAAACAATATCAAAAGATTAGCTCTTCAGTAAAGAGCCAATATGATTGCAGAAGCATTAAAATCCCTGCAGGAGATTTACTGAGGACTCTGCCCTGGATTAGAATTTGATATAAAATAACTTAACTGAATTCATACAATTTCTATGCCATTTGTAGCTGAGTTAATAGCATATGTTCCTGGAGGATTACAGTCAATGATTAAGGAAATTAGGTTTTGTTTGAATTTAATTTAGTTGTATAAAGCTGCTACAATAATTTACAGCTTTGATATTTAATATTTAATAACCCAGATCTTAAAAGAATCCAAGATATAGCAATGTCATTATATATTGAAATATTATCCCCATAAGTCATTTATATTTGCCAGTTGATAAGAATGTTCATCAAGTAGATAGGCTCAACAGGAGCTACTTGATAAAAACCAACGCAGCTTTACAGATGGTGGTGGGGAAGTCTTTCTGTACCTATTATCCAAGTACAGAAATCATAATTCACTCACAAAGAACTTTGTGATCTCAGTTTTGGTAATCACAAGAGCATCTCTGGTTTCCTTTCATCTAATTTTCAAGTTTGTGGCTCCATGCATCATAAACTCCTTTTCTTCTTTCTTATAAACCTGTATCTTGTACTCCTTTTTCTTTTCTCCTTTTAAAGAATGTTTTGCTTACTCTCCAATTTAGGAAACCATCCTGCCTCTGTTCAGAGGAAAGGAAGGCTGTAAAAGAGCATTCTGGACTACAAATCCAGACTTCTAGAAAGAAAGGTGAAAACATTTATAGTATTGTCATTTACTGTGGGCACAAGTCTGCAGTGGGCACTAGGTCGCCAGCCACAGCTTCAGATGGTGCTGGCAGAACTCCACTGACATCAAAGCTTTGCAGGCCCCAAAATATGGCACAATGATTTATTTTTTTTTCCCCACCCTGTTTGAAAGTAGGGGAAAGCTTATGAGTAGATTGTAGCTCTTTACAGTTGATACATCTCTTCTGTTGGTTTTATGGTTCAGGAAAAAGCCTTCTGGAAGGACCATTTTTTTCTTGGAGGACTAAAAGAAAAGAAAGTTTCATATATTGTACCAGGATTTGTAATTCTTCCCATGGTCTGGGTTTTATTTCGGAACTCATGGGAGTTCTGCAGCACTGCATATTTCAAGGAAGAGTAGGAGCAATTCTCTTCTACAGTAATTATTTCATCCTTGGTTTGATTGGGGCAGCTGAAGTTACAAACACTGAAAAGCTATGTCATTCATCATCAGAAAAGAGGAACATTTTCCATCTATTTTTGGCTATGAGTCCTTTGAAAGGTCTTTCTAGTCATTCTCTTTCCTGCTTCCTAATGTATGAGTCGTGTGATGACCCCACAGGAAAAATGAAATGGTGGCTGGGCAGATGTCTCTGGTGAAGGTACTGCTAGTGAAAAGATCAGCCTCTTTCCCAGGTGTGCTAGGCACAACAGCAAAATATCTTGGGCTTTGTAAGACAGCCAGCCAAGGTAAGTTTGTAAGCTAGTAGCACTGCTTTTGTTTACACTGTGGGTACCTGTGCATAGTATCTTTACGAGCAAGTTATTTGTCCCTGATGTGAACCCACTGGGATTTCTATGAGGGTAAGTATGGCACAGAGCTGGAGCTAACAGGATTGAGGACAAGCTGCTACACCCAGTGCCTCACTGCAGCTTGATTCCTTTGGGCATGGTGTCTTGCTAATTGCAGTCATATGCCTGTGATAAACGTGAACCACAAGCAAAAGAGTTTTCAGCAGTTGCAAAATATTGAATATGTAAAGTTCACTGTGATGTTAGCGCTGGGTAAATCAGAAATCAGGTCTGATGGAATAGAAATCTTTTGCAAAGCCAGGCTGCATCTTCCTGGGGGAGTCTTGGAAGGACACTGCACATCTGGGCCTTATAAATAGTCTCTGATTATTTATTTTTTCCCATGAGATGAAAGTTATGTGTAGGCCTTTGCCATCATCCCTCAGAACAGTGGGCTATTGTCCTAATGAGACATTTTCCTCCATGAGAATATTGGTGTCCAGTTATGATCCCACGTGTGTGTGTATCTGAGTATGTTTATATAGATAGGTATGTATATTTGTATATATGTTGTTTGTACGCTGATACTTGTTCAGGGTTTCAAGAAGAAAATAGTCCCGATGTTGCCTACGAAACTCTTTTTGTAATTTCTGTAAGCTTATTTGTTAAGCTGGCTGTTTCGTCTCTCTTCATTTTTGGAAGGACTGGAAGTCTGAGCTGTACTGCAGAATGCAGGTTGGCAGGCTGGGACATCATTGCATGAATGTGGACAAAGGGAGGAGGAGCAGATAAAGGAGACAACTGTCCCCTCCGCAAAAAAAAAGAAACTCGGTCACAATCTGCTAATCAGATTCATCATCACTGCAGCAGAAATATAATGACACGGGTCTTTGTCTGAGAGCAAGGCTTCCATAAAGCTGTCAAGATGCTTAATTATGTTCTTCTGTTGCATTTGACTGCTACAGACCTGATAAGTAAAAGAGAAAGAAGTACGACTAGCCATACTCTTTGAACTGAAATACGGCACTGTCTCTCCTGTCTTCTTGTAATCAGAAAAAAACTTCCTAAGGACAAGAATTGCCACATCTTTGTTGATTACAAAATATATTCAATTTTACAAACAAGCTTCTTCCCAAAGGCTGCAGTTTCTGAACAAACCATCTGCTCAATCATTTGCTTTCCTGGCAAAAAGAGAGGTTGAGTGCCAGAATTTTTTCTGTGATGTTTACCCATAAGTTATTAATACCTATCTGATACCCACAGAGATTTTTGACTTTTTTTTTATTGAGTACAACAATATTGTCAAGTTGTCTGACAATATCAAAAAATGGATGATTGTTTCTGATCACCCCCACCGTATGGCTAACAATGGCAGCTTGTTTATAAATAATGTCATCTGTTGCCTCCTCTTGAGTGCTTTATCCCATTGACTATACTTCCCTCATCCTTTATTTGAGACATCTGTCAGTGCTGGTCCTGGTATATATAATGACTTGAGAGACTTGAACAAAAAGAGCTTATATAGTGTAATAGGCACGTACAAATATCTTCAGGAGTTTAGACTGAGCAATGTCACAGTGTGTTCCTAATGGTCTTTAACCTGCCTTGAAGTCAAATGTCAATTCTGAGTATTGTTGATGGGAAATGTCGCACAGAGAAGCTGGCTTAGGAAAAAAAAACACACTAATGATCCCAGTGAATGGCTACTGGTTCTTATGAATGTGCTGAATCTGATAAAAACAACAAAACAACTGTATTTGAAACAACAATCCTACTTGGCAGGAGAATCTTCAGCTTCTGACAGGAAATAATAAAGGTTTTGGACTGAGTTTTGTAATTATCTGCTGACTTTTCCATGTGTGTATACTAGTGTATACTAGTAACGGCACTGCAGGTTGTGAATGAGAGGGTAAAAGGTAGGGTCTGTTGCTGTAGGTCTGCCGTGTGTTTACGTGGCAGCTTTACCCTCAAAGTTCTTCAGAGAAAAGTTTAGGAGTATATCACACCACAGTATTCACCTTACTAAATAGGCAGAGAACAAGAACAAAGTTTTATTGGGTTGGATTTTTTGGTTGTTTTGTTTTTAGAGCAAAAAAATAAGTTATACCCAGGAGTTTCCACTAGAAAATGAAGATATTGCAGGTTCTGCTAAGAGTGTCAATGGGGGAAGGTGGTCTACTGCTCTTTGAAACATCTTGGCTGATTAGCACTATCAGTACCTCTGCTGACTGGGAGCTGTGGAGTCCCTGTTTTGAAAACTTGACTGGGATCTACTCACTTAGTCATCGTTAACTTTGTAGAAGTCAAAGTTTACCCCGAAGTCTTGTAGTTTTAGAAATCCTACCAACTGATTCTCTTTGGCTGCAGTTGAGTTAGAAAACTGGGGCTCTTCTAGGACAGGAGGCGTAAGATTCTGTTAGTGAAACCTGGAAGTCCATTTCAGCATCCAAGACAGACAACACAGTTTTGACAGAAGGAGGGGAGAGGTTAATGTTCACATGTTTTTCCACAGGAGGAGCTTTTATTTTTATTGTGCCAAGTGAGAAAACAAATTCCTAAAATAAATTATTAACATGTAGAGCTCAGTCTTAATCCAAATAGAAAAGTGCCATAATCGGAGTTCTACAAAAATGGGCCATAATTACAGTTGCATCAGAAAAAAAGTGCTTTTCTAATTACAGCTAGTTACATGGGGTTTTTGTTTTTTGTTTTGGGTTTTTTGTGTGTTTGAGAGGGCAGGAACCAGAGAAAAAGGTGAGCAAGAACAAAGGAGGCCTGCTTAATCTGTCCAAAACTATTTTTATTGCACAGAGGTAATATAAATCATATAGTAGGGTACATCATTTTGAATCGCAGCCCAAAATGCCCAGAAGCTCAGCCTTCTGATTTATAGCACTGTATGAACTGAAGGCACATTGCCAATTTTTTCATTCCTGTGGTGAATCAGGAAATATTTAGTGCTTTTCTTGAATATTGTGAAATCTCAGTCTTTTCTTCAAGTACATTCCTAAACCTGGCAGGAGAGAGTTTTTCAACTCTGAGAATCAGAAAAAAACCATATCTTTAATTCATAGAAGGAGCGAGGATCTGGCTTCTGATCTTTGTGGCCAGGAATGTTGGGTTCTGTGACCGTGCATCGCTACGGCTGCTGTAGCAGTCAGGTAACGCTTACTCAGCTGAGGTAGGTGCAGAGGAGTGCTGAACAAAGGGAACCACTGGTGCAGAACTGGGAATTGAAATCAGTATGCCAAAACTGAAGTGCTAGTATGACAGTGCTAGTATGACAGGGAATGGCATATGATATATAAATTGTGATTTGGCGTACTTTGAGGAAACTTGATGCATGTAAATGATGTCTGTGTTCTGAGATACACCGTAATATCATTACGGTGTAAATGGGTGGCTCAATACTTTTGGATTGGTCCAGTTTCTGCATAAGATTTCAATATATATTGTACTGATTAACTTTTTTTTTTTGGCTTGTTTTTCTTAACTGTCTTGTGCATGTTTGGCAATAATTAGCTAGAAGTCTGTGAACTGGCATGCACAAATGAAATTGACAGCTCCCAAATATAACACATTTTTGGAATGGAGAAGTTTCCACCAAAAAAACATTTTTTTTTGTTTTCATTATCTATGTTTATTGCATTGGTAGGATTATTTGAGGCAGACTATACCAGTACTTACATTCTCATGCTCTGTCATTGCATGTTAATAGCTTTCTAGTTTCATTAAATCTAATTTCAGAGCAGAGTACTGATGCCTTCCCATTCCTCCCTGTAAAGCGACACCACTTTATTTTGCACAGGGTGTTTAGTGAAGCTGTGACCCAAACTGCTTTTTACTGCAGGTCATCCATTCACAGGATTAAAGAGTAATAGGGCTGTGATTTGAAAATAAGATGCAAAATGAAGTAAACTTCCTGGCTTGGCTATTGCTACAGGCTCTGGGAAGTCAGTAGAGAATGTTGTGGTACCAAATCTAGAAATTAGATGGTGTTGGTGTGTAATAACAGGTGAGCTGTTGATGAATTGTGCCTATTTTGGTGCTCCTAATTTGAGATAGACTGAAAGAAGCACCTGTAAAGCAAGACGTGAGTTGGGGCAATTGAAGCTAGACTCCTGAAATGACTAAGGTGTCAGTCTTCCAGCGTGGTGCTTGGGTGTGTGTTCTTGAACTTACAGCAACAGTCAGCTTGTGAGCCTAACAAATCAGAAGAGGAAGGCATGAGTGAGGTTTCAGATAAAGCAGAACTGAAACTGCATTGGTAATGTTAATGGGCAGATTGACAGATGTAGGAGGGAGTGAAAGAGGGCAGCATCGTTCAGGATGATGTCAGTACTGAAGCATGGGATAATATATTTAGCCATAAACGCAGTGCATAATGCAGTATCCTAAAGGGACATACTACACACTCTGAAGGATGCGGATGAGCTGTCCACCCATTCTTGGCAATATTCATGGTTTTGAAGTCCTGTATACCAAGGCTATAAAAATAAACATTTAAGGAATGAGGCATTTGGGAACTGAACTCACAGATGCATAATGCTGTAGATAAATACACTTATAGTCAAAGAATCAAGTAAAATCAAGAAAAAAAAATTGAGAAACAAACTCTGCCTACTCTTAATCTGGAGTCCCTGTCTCTTCATTTTCTATTTCGAGGCAGTTACCCAAAAGAAATAGAGAAGTCACAAGATTACTGACTCAGTGTTATCAGAGATGTTTTTTCAAGCTCACGTGTTGTTTTTTTATTATTTTATTTTTGTTTATTTTTATTTATTTATTTATTTTTGCCACTAGCTATTCCACCGTTTTCTGCAGGCCCTGAAACTCATCCTTCTCAGTAAAATAAACAACTCTTTAATAACACTTTTTTTGTTTCCTTCAGTAGTCCACCTGACCTCTTCTCTTCAGTCTGTCACTTCCAGAACTGTATGTGTGTTTGGGGAGAGGAGATTACGCACCTGTCCATACTTATTCTTGATGCTAATTACCTCTTCATTTGCATGGGTATCACATTTCAAAAGGAGAATATTTAATATATATTATATATACATGTATAAATTTAAAAATATTTAGTCACCATACCCATGTATTGTACTCTAATAAAATTGGTAAGAGGATATGTCACAGTAAAGCAGATTGAGGGGCATTTCGTAGAATATGGAAAATGCAAGTCAAAATAATTTGCCTTGCAACTAAATAATTTGCCTTGCAACTAAAACTTGCAACTGCTATTGCTATAATACTGCTGCACCAAGAATGTTATTGATGGCTCTAAGTGGGTCTGGTTTTGATTTCTTGCATTAGCCTTCATTGGCAAGCTTTTAAAGGAGTTTGGATCTCTTGTATTTGCACGTGAACAGCTTTGAGCAGTTCCAGTAGGGCAGGCGGAGCTAGCTCAGGTGTGCTGCCCAGGGACCTGTTTTAGACAAGTGTGCACCACCAAAGCAACCAGAAAAGGAAAGGCAGGTGCATCATGAAGCTTTGGCAGGCAAAGTACTGGTGCATCATAATGCTATCTGCTGGACTGAAAGTGTTTTCATGCAGTGTTGTGTGCTGGTCTGAAGCCATCGAGGAAGGAAGCTAAGCATCGGACTGCAAACAGGCTGATGAATCAACCCCTTTTTCTGGCTCAGAGGGGATGTAGACCAGGAAATTCCTGCAGCTGTCTGAGGCACAACAAAAGTCCGTGTGTGGCTTTGCCTTTTGTCAGTGATAACGCTGCATCTCCCCAGCTTTTCAAGGACAGTCCTGTAAGCCAACGTTAGATGTAATTGTGTTACTGTAATACTACAGGCTGAGCCTCTGTTGCTAAATCAATAACCAGTTTTCAAACACTTATTAATAAAATATTCCTGCTAAAGTTTGGGATTATATTATGTAAGCTTTGTATTACAGTCCTGGAACAATTTGGACTTGGGCCAGGAGGTAAAGCTGAACCTGCTTTAGTAAGATGGTGGGGATGGTCCCTGAGTGCTGGCCAAGGCCCAGGGTAACCAAGTTAGCTACTATGAGATCTTTTGGTGGCTACTGGTGAGAGGCTGCACTTCTGATTAGAGGAAACTCTTTTCCATGCCAGATATGTCCAGCTGTTGCCTCCAGAGGACAGGACTGGGCTGTACTATGAATGTGACAGATAACCTGGCTGTCTTTTCCTACATAAGACCAAACACTGCTAATACCATATCATGTCACTGCAGCATGGCATAGTGGGCATATAGTTGAAGAATATGTAGAAGCTAAACTCAAGTAAGGTGGTAGTGGATCCTTTTAGCTCTCAAGAACTTTATAGAGAGCCTTGTGATGAGACACCGTTGTGAGGAAGCTCAGCAATGCTTTGCTGTAATCCCTTGTGCATCTCAAAATCTCCAAAGAACACAGGAGTCTCCTCACCTCTAGGAGCTCCCTGAGAACATCAAGGCTGTCTTCTCCAGTATGCTTACAATACTGTTTGGGACTTAATCACGTTCAGCTCCTCAGCTCTTCTCTTCATACACCCATGGCTAGGCTCAGGCCCCATAAAAGGCAGCTGTCAGCTCTGTGGTTGGCAACTTTCTCTTCAGACTTAAAGGAATTTTTTTATGATCAAGATACAGGCCTGTGCCACAGCTCAGACTTTCCAAAGGGGGCAGTGTAAGACCATGAAATAAATTCCCCAGGAGCTAGGGACCCTCACAGACACCATATCCTGCTCCAACTGCAAAATACATCTCTTTGATCTTGGTTCCCTTCAGATAAACAAGTAGCTGTGCACAGTTTTTCTTCTATTTTTCTACCAAAACAAAACACTTCACTGCATATACTTCTTCCCTTGAGGGACGAGAGTACTAATGACACATGACAGATGTTAGTCGTGGTTGCTTTGTACACTACTGGGAGGCACTTGGATGCTACAGAGATGTTTATGGCATAAGAACGGTTTTAGAATAATGCAATTAGAGCTTACATTGGCATTTAAAGAAAAGGAAAAGTTAGTCACTTGCTTTTGGTATTTCAGCCACTAAGTTGACAACTATTTTCAAACCATGTGAAAGACAGGAGAAACTCAATGTGTGTTCATACTTGATGTTCTGTGTCAATAAGTAATTACATTCAAGGGAATTTGGGATCCAGTCCTTAATGGTGCGGTATGAGAAGTGCGCGTGTGAAGAGGGACAGAAAATTCAAAGAGCTACTGAGGGAAGTAAGTCTCTACTTTCCTTCTCTTGCCCATTTGCAGTGTTGATAAAGATGATAATGGGCCTGTATTGTGTATGTATCTATTTTGGTAACTATGATGCATGGAAAAAAGCATTAAGCTCAAGTACTTCTTCTCCAGGATACTTACTGGGCTAGTCTACAAAAGCAAAACCTGGGCCTGTAATATTCACCTACTCTTATGGTCAAGTGCCAATACCTGGGCTTTAGTTTTATTTATTATAGACAGAGTAAATGCAAACACAGGAAAGATTCTTAGCATCCTGAAGGGAAGTTACCTTCCTAGTCACAAGGTTCAACAATTCTTAAGTACAACATAGTCTGACATGCATCTCTCTTTCCCAAAGCCTTGCAAAAGAAGATGGCTTAGCCACTAGCTGGTGGATTTGGACTGTCATTTTGATTGAAGATGTGTAGCACCATTTTGTGTGCCTCAGAAGGAACATCTGTTTGGCAGCTGCTTCTGCTTTTAAATTGAATACCACATCCTACCTCTCTACTGTTTGTAGGAACTGGGGATGAGAGAAATTAGCTGTGGCTTGCTTCCATTTTTGTTGTGATGTTGGCTTACGGGACTCCCAGTAATGCAGAAAGCACTCACCAAGCTTGGCTTTCTAGCTGTCAGATAACCTGTATAACAAAAAGTGTTTTGAAGTGTGTTTGAACTGACCGGTCGTGTTTGTGTTTTGGGAAAATAAGACCTAATCCAGCACTATGGAAGAGACCTGAGCATCTCTCAAATCCACCAGGCAATGGAGACTATCTTTAGATGCCTTGTGGAAAATCTTCCTGCTTCATATCGAATGATACAAGGTTTGTTGTTACTACAATTTATTCTTTGTAAATGGAGCTACTTTTCTGTAAAATGGCAGTGAAAAAGGACTTGTTGCTATTTTGATTTTGACCAGTTACCCCATTCACAGTGACCAAGGGATTTTCTGCATACTCAGCTCGTAACTCTGCTGGTGGGCACGGGCCTCAGCCACAAGTCAAGCTCAGCTCCCTGCTGCAGTGAAGCTGTAGGGATGCAGAGTGCCGTGGTTCTTTCCTTTGCTATTCTCCCACATGGCTCTGAGGTCTGTGTGCATAGCTTGTGGCACCTGGCCATGGGAAGCTTTACTGCGCTGGCTTATGCTGTCAGCAATTATGACTGTCCTTCTGCTGGTTGGTTTCACCCTGCCTTGCCATATTTTCATGCATACAAATTGCATTTGCTATAACCTAACTTCTCTCTTTAAGTACCATTGGTAAGAACCAGACCTTGGGCTGCCTGACACGATGAACAAAAGGAATCTAAGGCATGTGGACTACTAGGGAAAGGAAGATGGTTTAGAAGGGGAGGCAGGAGCCAGAGTGAATTCCCATCACGTTTCCTACTCATGGGTATGAGCCTCAGTGCTACTGGTTTCAGATACCCCTCAGATGGCACATATGAAAATGAAGTAATTTCTGGCACGTACCACAGTTTGCTTTAAAACCACAATATGAAATTGTTTGTCCAACAATTTGGAAGTAAAGAGTTTTTCTTTTAGAACAAGATCAGACACAGCTGATCCACATGAAGACCAACTGAATAAAAAATTGTCGTTCAACTGTGGCTGTTGTAAGTAGGCACTTGTTTGTCTAGTTGTTTGCTAATACTTGTTAGCTCGGTAGCTTGAGTTCATTTGTGTCAGTGAGACTTCTGGGTGTGGAGCAACTGCAGAAATGGGTAACAAGTAGCTGAATGCAGCTTTTTCAACTGATTTTGTTCAGCCTCTTTGCGAATTACTTGCTGTTAAAGGGAAACTTCAGTTTAGAAAAGATGGGGGATGCAAACAACAGGATTAGATTTCAAACTGTATGAGATTAGGATAAATGTTATCAAAAGCACTTTCAAACAGAGCTATCTCTGAAAGCAATTAGCTGGGGCTTTTAATTGGTGGGGGCATATTTTTAAGGACCTCTTCTTTAATCTTTTATGGTAATCAGGCTCTCACATTTTTCAATTCAGCAATGTTCTCCATACAAATAACCAGTTAAAATTCTTAATTAGATTACAGTGGCTATAGGAAAAAAAAATGTTCTAAAAGTAAAATTAGACTGTTATGACTAATGCTGTACAAATTAGCAGAAAGTAGCTCAGACCAAATTATCCCTGAGACTTTGCAATTAGGAGCACCTGCTATTAGTGCACTTGCTAAAATTTCATCAATTAATCATTATTTCCTCGAATAACAAGTACAAAACTGAATGTTGTGAATATTGCGAGAATGATTAATTGCCAGTGCTAAATTGCTGACTAGCTCCATTATTACTTCTGTTTTAAAGATTTTTAGAAGTGTGTCTATCAGCTTTTATGAATACATTAATTACACTAATGTGCTTGGTATCAGTTGGATTGTTTTTGTCCTGCTTAGCTGGTAGCATCTCTTCTCAAACTTAGCAAAGTCTCAGAAAGACTTTCAGAGCATGAACAACGTAATAGGATATTCTTTTTACCTTGACTTTCTTCTCTTTTTCAAAATGGACCCTAAACTTAGACTTCTAAATCCTAATGCAAAGAGACTAAATCAATGTGTGTTTTTTTTTCTTCTTTCAAGTGCTGATTAATTTCCATCATCTGAAAACAGTGACCTCTGATATTAGCAAAAATACATAGTGTAATTAACATTATTGAATAAATTTATCTGTTTGTCCCAGTTTTATGAAACAGATTTGCCCTGCTTCTCTTTCAATGCATACATTAATATATGAAGGACTGTTATGCTACTGGCATGTAACCAAAATGGATATTTTAGTCTTTTATTTTTAAAGAAGCCTGTACTGCTATAGGTCTTAGATATTTTGAAAAGGTTACCGAAGTATAATATTCATTAATGGTCTAATAAATGATGTCACTTTAAGCCTTTTTCTTTATAATAACTGAAGGTTGGAGTACATCTTAAATTTAGCAAATTCAGGAGCGTGTGTAGTCCTGTGTAGGCATTGCAAAGGCATTGCAGCTTTCATAAGAGTTGGAAAATCTTAAATTGGAAATCATATCATGAACGCTGTTGAATGAAACAACAGCAAATCCCTAAAATGCATGATACTCTTGTTAACCAGGTTCATAAGAAATGTAGGAAAACCTGGAATATATCAAGAGATACATTAAATGCTATGAAATGGCTAGAACTGTTTATCTTGGCTCTTCTGAGATGAAGTCACTGCATGGATGGAACAACTTTGAAGTGCAACTTGTGAAAACTGCCAGAAATTAAGATTCAACAAAGTTGGGGAAAAAAAAAAGTTGTAAATCATCGGGGGGGGGGGGGGGAAGGAGGAGTGCTGAATATTTTTGACATGCCTCAAAGATGTAAATGGAGAAAGTATGGCTGAAGTAAAGTATGGCTCTCCTCATCCTCAGAACATCAGAGCTGTAAGGAAGAATCAATTGCAAGTAACTCTTTAGCTTCCTGGAGATAATATACTTGTAAATCATGGCTGTAGTTTGTCATATTGCTGCTGAACAGGCAGTGCTAGTAAATATTGCTTAGGTTACTGAGTTCCTTACAAGAGACAGCAGAGGAGCAGCAGCAAATGCACAGCTACCATTTAATACTAACTTAGCACCAGAAACGTTCCCCAAATTTTTTATCTCATTTACTATTTGTCCTCAATATCACAGTCAAGACCCTGGATATGTTGCTCTGGAAATTCCTGCTGAGCTCTTTGCAGTGCTGCAAACGAGGGGAACTCAGGGAGGCAGTGTGCCTCCCTGAGTTCCCCTCGTTTGCAGCACTGGGCTTCCAAGCAGGAGCCCACCTGGAGACTGTGCTACTGCAGACAAGGGTGGCAGGAAGGCAGGCAGGGGAAGCTATGTCTGCAGTGGCTTGCTAGGCAGTGAAAGAAGTCGTTTCTGAAGCACTTTTTTGTTCCAAACCTTAGCCTGGATTGAAGGGGAAATAAAAAGCAATGAAGCATTCCTGTGCAGTTAATATCACGGCAACAGTTGAAGTCAACCTTAAGCAACCAAGACATTCAAAGCCAAGTTCCCTTTCTGCATTGCTGTTCTGTCCAAGCATCCACATATCTTCTGTATCCATCCTCTGAGAGTACCTGGCAAAGCAGGTCCACTGTGATGAACTCTCCTTCACAATTAGTTCTTATATTGCATCAAGGGACTACGTGAAGGCAAATATGATGCTTGCTTACAATGCTTATCATGTTTCACTATATATATGCACATTTCAATTATATTCCATAAGACAGTTATAGAAATTGATCTGAATTCAAATATTTTACCTGGAGCTTAGATCTGAAGCATACAAACCATGGTGATGCACACTGGATGCAGGGAGGGAAGCCTGGCAGCCGTCAGCAAAGAGGTGTCCATGTACTGTATAAGCATAGTGAGGGGGTCACTAACAACTCTTTCATGAAATGCAGATTTTCATGAAATGCAGAGAACAAAGTGGTGTAATGAGATGCAATATTCATCAGAGATTTCCCTTGATTACTTTTTTCTATGTTTATACATTGACCAGTTTATCAGTTTAAGCAAAGAGCAATACAAAATTCAGAGCACCTAATGACGATCATGTTCAAAAGCATCAAGATATACGATGTCTCTCTAGCTAACATTTCCTTATCTCCCAGATTAAAGGCCAGGGACTCTTGACAGGTTGAAATCTTCACCTTTACCACCTTATCAAACATAAGACAAACTGAAGTTGTGTTTTCAAATGACCCGTTTGTACAAGGGGGTTATGTGCCTGTCATTTCCTTTTTCAGTAACCTGAGGGCCTGTATACTTGTTCTCTGCCTTTCTTCCCTGTATTGACCTCACTCTTCTACTTCACAGATTTAGCAAATGAGGCTCTGTTTTATGTATGATGCGGTGCTGAAGCCTAAAAAGAGTCTCCTTGGTTACTTTGATATACCCTGGATCTGACTGACATTTGCACAGTTCTGCAAGTTATAAATAGCTTTGGTCAGGATGGGTGACTGACACTGTACCTCTTACATGAAGCTGCTGCCACACTATAGAGAGAGGAGTGGGCGCAAGAGGTGCTGTTTAAAGAAGAAACAAATCTAAAATCTTTCATACAGATGCTGAATGAAGTGGCACTGGTTTTAAGGAAGCTGCAGTGATTGACGTGAGTCGGCTACATAACCACGTAACAGTATAAGTCACCAGGGAGCTGAGATTTCAAATGCTTCTGGTAGGCATTCCCTTTGGTAGTCCTGTTGGCCTAGTTGGGAGGGAGTAATGAGGAAAAATAAAATTATTCAAGTCACTCCTGTGTGGCATTTTTCTCTCCCTGCTTCTCTATATTTACACAAATCATCAATATTCAGTTCAGTCATTCTAGATGCCTGTTCATTTCTTTTTCTTCTAAACATAAGGCAGGAAGAGTTACAAGTAGATTTTTTTCCATGACAGTTGCAACCATTTGGACTTGGTTGAAAGTTATGCTACAAAAGCTATTCTTGCAATATTTCCAGTAGACGCATTGCCAAAATCAGAGGGAGAATGAACGGGTATCTTAACAAATACTTCTCCAGTAATTATAATGCACGCTTACTTTGCTTCCGTTTTTAGACCAGAAATGCATCTGCTCTCACTTTAAGCTAATTCCCCATGTTCTAGCTGCTATAGGCTTCTCTTCTTAAACCATGCTGTCACGTGCCTGCATTTGAGTTATGCTCGTAGCTCATTTGGAATGAATAAAATGTAGTTGAGAGCTGGCCCCAGAATGCAGTACTAGAATGAGAGCTGTGCTTTGCTTGTGTGTGTGTGTGAATCATATGCAAGGGAAAAAATCAACATAAATGTTGGCGGGCAAACACCCAAAAATCAACTTTATGTGGAAATGTTTTTCTTGTTCAGCTGTTTCTACTGATGTTACAGCAAGTGGTGATAAGAAAGTTCTTATATTTTCCCAGCAGTCATAGGACGCACCGCCTTTGACACTACACAAGCACCTCCATTTCAAGTCGTGATAGAAATGTAAGAAGAACCAGAGTAGTTAGGATCCTCAGCTGGCTGGCAGTGCATTCAGGATAGAGCTTGTTGGCTTCTGTTAGAACAGCCCCATCTGTGTGTAAGACTGCTCCAACCCAATCTGCTGAGATGGATCGATCCAAACCATCAAGGCCAGAGAGCAAACTCTTCCGCCTGGTCAGAGAGCATCTGAGTACGAAGGAAGAATTGCCTTATTTCAATGATTTGTTGGGAACATTCCTGAGAGCTTGCAAGCATTCGCATACATGTCTCCATTTGTATACGTTAACATGTTTTGAATGTAACTGTTGTCATTCTTTCAAAAATTGCAGTGATATTTGAATCCATTTTAGATTTGTACAAACAAATCTGTTTTTTATTGTTCTATACCAAATGCCTATTAACTCATTTTGATCAAATATAATGATGGAAGTCAGAATCACCAAGTTTTTACACATTTCACCAAACAGCAGAAAAGTTGTCAGGTTGGATTTTAGATACCAGGGAAAGTCATAGGTAGGTAGGGAGAGCTACAAGCAAAGTTTGGATATACCTTCTTAGGTACTGAGGTCAGTGAATTACAACACACCAATCTTGAAATCAGTCAGTTACCCCGGTGGGGTTTCTTGAGACCGATTAAATTGGTTTCACAATAGTACCCTTTCTGATGTATTCCCTATGATAATTTAATTGTCAAATACTTACTTTTCATGAAATATCTCTTGGAGTCATCACTTGCTTGGTATCACCATGTCTTGTGGGAATTAGAAGGGATCTTTAAAATAGCTTTGTAGTTAGGATGCATTTCAAAGATTTTCATGATACTGCAGGAAGTGGAGAATGTAATTCCAAGTGAAGGTCACATTAGCAGAAACTACATTAATGTTAGCACTACGTTGGGTTTCCTGTTCTGAGAAATCAGAATAGTCAATACAAGGCTAGTTGCTTTGGATGTAGGCAATAACTGAAATCCTCCAAAATTATCATTATAATAGACACCTTGGGAACCCACCAGAACAAATGAGATTACATTCTGTGCACAGCCTTGTTAGAGATGACTGACTCTGTTCCCTTCCGTAAAGTTGTTTCACTTGCACACACATAGTGGGAAGTAATTGCCTTGTATTGTTAGTTCATTTTTCAGTACAAATTGATCTCATTAAAATTGGCTAGTGAGACTTAATATGGCAAACTCTTCTAGAGAAATATGTTGCTGTGTGTAAACAGGCAGTCTTAGTTCTGCCTTTGCTGGCGTGCAAGGCAAAAATCACAAGTTCTCTGTTCCAGCAATAGCAATTACACTGCATACCATGCAACAATATGTCATCACTCCTTACTTACAGCAACATGGTAAGGCTTGCTGATCTTACCAGTCTTCTAAAAATATCCTGGAAACGTTTAAATTTCACAAGGGCAAACTACCCTGCTGTACCTCTGCAAGTCATAAGCAGCCAGAACACTAATTTCTCAGGTGAGAGAGTTAAACTGCGGCGAGCGTCAGCATGATTTATAGATCTTGATTTGTTTAGGCAAAGGGCAGCGTGTCTTTGTGTCATGTATAGGTTGTGCATATCTGCAGAGACAATCAGTATTTGACTTTACTCTGTATTCTTGAGTTACTCTGCTCAGTACTGTTTGCCTTCAGCAAACATTCTCCACTGTTTTGCATTAAGCATTTTTAGTGATTGATAGTTTTCTTGTTCAAGGATTGATAAATGTGAATCTGCTTTTCATCTTGGCCTAAAGGGACCCTTGATGGAGTGGAGCTTTTAGGGTTGTTTTTTCTATAAGCTTTGAAAAGAGACTGAAGGACTTGATGTTGAGTCACTGGGGAATTCGAGTTACAGCATGTGGCTCAGTCTATCACTCATTATGTAGCATAATCAACTAAGTGGCCAGTTCTGATGGGAATAAAAATGCTGTCAGTTTTCTTGGAGAACATCAGTGGATGAATATCCTTCAGCAGACTTCTAGACGAACTCCAAGCTGGGGAAAAAAAAAAAAAAGAAAGAAAAATTGCTGTTTTAATGAGAAGAGCACTGCGTGGGGAAGGTGTCCTGCAAGCATCCCTGCTGCCCAGTGGCTGGCTGTGTCCTGAAAATATTCTCCTTCCAGAGACAGATGGGGAAAACCAAAACAAGGAAAAAAGATGGGACAGCCTTTCTAAAGGAAAAGCGAGGAAGGTAACAAAGGTCCCGCAGTCCCTTGTCCATAAGGAGAATATGGGGAATGTGAGTGGGTTTGGGGACTGAGCTTTTTATTCTCTGTGGTATAGGGTTCAAAAAAGAGGTCAGGAAATAGCCTGATTCTCACAGTACTATGCCGTGTCTCTAGGGTATACTTTTATGGACTTCTGTTATTTAAAACAAAGCACAGGAAAAGTGAAGTCTTAACTTTGTTTAAAAAAAAAAAAAAAAAGAAAAGACAAGAATTAGTGTCCTAAATTGAAACATGAAGGCCTTGCCTGAACATAGTTTGGAAACAGGGCTCAGCATAAGGGGAAGCAATCAAATAAATAGATGCTAAGGCTTAGGTTATAAGATGATTATTTGATTATTTAAACCTGAACATCCAGGAAAATTTTAGCAATGAAAGTATTGAAAATAATAAATGTGAAGAGCATTAAAAAAATAAAATAAACACCTCATGAAGTTACCAGGATAAAAATCAAAACCTTCTGATGATAATATAGCTTTTGTATCATAAAAATGTAAATGAGGGCTGCTTATTACAAAGCCAATGTAAAGATTCAACTGAACATTAAATAATTAAATACACCATTACGCTAACAGGACGAAGTTGGACATTTCGCTGGTGGAGAACAGCTGCACTTCCTCAAGCTGAAGGTGGCAGCTTTGGCTAATACCTGTAGCCTCTTCCTTCTGCTCTGGGGGGTTCTGCTTTCCCTGCTGGCATAAAATCTCACGTCTTTTATTGTGAATCAGGAGAAAGAAAAAAAAACTTTATTAAAAAAAAAAAAAAATTACATGTTTGAGACTAACAATAATACAGCTGAGAGGGACAGCAGCAAAGTCTGAGTATAATGAAAGGCTTAGTTTCAATATCATGCAAATAATATAGAATGTACAAGTATGCAAGAGAGAAGGTAGATGTTTGATGTGTCCCATACTCTCTTAAATGCAAACATACCCCAAACTGCTTTAATTTCTCATTCTGCTCATTCATTTTTTGTTTTTATTTTTCCTTTTGCTTCCATCCTTATTTTTTGCCTTAAGTTTGTGTTTCAAAAGTGGTAATAAGTGGTAGTCCACAGCAGCCACATGGACTGTAGTTACTACTGCAGAACTGAGACTGCTTTCTGAAACAGAGAAGTTGCAATTTAATGCAGGAGATGCTGTGCTCCAAAGGAATCATGGCTGTGGTATGTGGGAATAGTGAATCACGGCAGCTGAGCCAAAAAACTTATTTGCATGTGTTTCTCATTTCCCAGATGAAGGGACACCTTTTTGGGTACTATTTGAGTGGCAGTGTTTAAAGAGGATTTTCAGGTTAAATGCAGGTACTCTAGTTTCCTCTGTGCAATGGTGGATATGAATTTGCAGTGGGCACCTTGCCATCCATTAAGACAGCCAGCTTGTTTGTTTGCTGCAGAAGGAAATGACACCTTTTGAACCCTTCTCAGTTGTCAAGTAAGTGCCAAGAGTTAAAGAAAACTACTTACAGAAGTTGTGGAAGAAATTATACACAATAGGCATCTCAGAACATCTCAAATACTTCTGAAGTTATTTTTGTTTTGTGTAGCAGTGGCACTTAAATGTCTCAAGAAACAATTTCTTTGAACTGTCAGGTCTGAAAAACACTTCTATGGAGTTTTAAAAATGTATTAATTTTGAAGTTTTGGGGTAAATTTTCATTTAGGGGCAGAGGAATTATATTTATATATTTAATTGTAATAAAACTTAAGCGATCAGCTGCTTTTCATTGCAAGGAGCAAACGTTGCCACCCATGAAAGGAAAAGCCCATTTGTATTAGAATGTAGTAGTAGCTGTTGTTATTGACTTCTTAAAGACAACTAGTATGCCCTGCTGCAACGCTAGTAGGGGGCACCATGTTATATTTGATGTTATTGGCAAGCTGTGAAATAACATTTTAAGAAGATCAATTTATTTTACTTTAAGCAAACTGTTTCCAGGAGACACTTTTTAAAATGAATTTCATTCCAGTGTGACTCTTTTCCTCTATACCAACTTTTGCTAAGATGTGTGCTTTATGTGGGGGTGGGAAAGCAGACTTCACTTTAATAAAAAAAAAAAAAAAGGAAAACAAAGCTGTTTCATGCTCACACCTAGATACAAAATCGAAGTGATTCTTATCAGGAGTTAAGTCTAACACCACAGAAATCAAGGCAGCTGTGTGAGATGAAACTGGGAGGTGAAACCCAACCCTTAAGCCTGTGAATGGAATTGGACAGTAACGCACATGTGAAACAATGGGGTTAAGGCAGGAATGGCCAACGTTTTGCACACCTTGAGATGTCCTTTGCTTCCATGCAGGTACCGGGGTGAACACACCAAGCTGCCTCTGCACATTGCTGCTGACCCAGTGATCAGAGATTTCCTCTCCCTGCCCCAGCAAGATACTGAATTTATCCCCACAGGATGATAGCTCCGGTGTTTTTGTCCTGCCAACAGCTGAGGTCTGCCAAAAGCTTCCAGAAAGGTCCACCAATTCCTGGCCATCCCTGATCCGAACCAGAGCCCTTCCAGTGGTTTCAGCTGACCCTTATTTTCCCACGCTGAGGCTGTGCTTCCACCCTCAAGCAGGATAAATGTGGATTGCCTAGTGTGCTACTATCCCAACTTTTTTTTTTTTTGAGGCTGAAATCGTATTTTACCACAGAAAAGTGGACAGCAAAACAAGCTGAGATATATCAACTGCTGGCAAATGTGTGGATTAAAATTGGGGTAGGGGTGTGCAGGGTGAGAATTTAAGCTTGAGTTACTGTAATTATCTTTGTTTCAAGATTATCAGCAGCAGGTAAAGCAGCTCATGGGAACGTGATATTTAAGCAAATGCCCTGCCACATTCAGCTCAATGTATTCTGTGTTTGGGTAGGAGCACCATGTTGAACTAGTTATCCTAAGCCTGTGTTTCACACATTGCAGCTTAGTCAGGACAGCAAATATCTCAGTAACACCACCTGAAATATCTTGGCATATATCTGACAGCTCATTGAGAAAATATGCTGTAAAATTGATGACCTGACTCCATTACCCAAGAATAAAATTGAGTCAGTGTAGCGAAGTAAACATTGCTAAGGGTGTTTGGATGCTGTTACAGGAAATGAAATCCGCCCCATATATGGCCGTACTTATTTTTATATTCTGTGTGCTTCAATAGGAAATGAGCTCATATTTATTTATCTTCTCTCTGTAGGAAGAGGAGTAGAGCTCTAGAGAAACTACAGCAGCAGTCTCCAAAGGTTTTCATCCTAAAAAGCTGTATGGTACCTGAATCCCTGCTGCCTCGCCTTTAATTTAGGCTTCTGGATAGGATGGAGAAGGCAAAACCTCTTTGAGAAGCTCTTTCTACTTGCAGTTACTTGCTGCAGCATGCTTGCAGGGGAGAGAAGTGGGGGAAGCAAGAGTGTTGTTGCTGAGTAGCATGCAAGAGCTCACTCTTCTCCGTGTTTTTAGCAGTGGAGGGTCAAGCTGAATCCCAGTGCTGTATTCCAGGCACCACCTTCAGGTGGGTGGGCTGGGGAGGGAGCTGTGCTGTGGTGGATGAGCACAGGCAGGGTTTCAGCACCTCTCATCATGCTCTGCTTATGGAGGTTTACTACCCCAGCAGCACTGATGTCACCTTGGTCAAGGTTTGTGCCCCGTGTATGTAGTGCAAACTGCCCCAGGACAGAAACCTAGGCAGGTTTCAGCAGCCAGATCATTTGCCACACTCAAACAACAACAAAAAACACTACTGGGAAAAAAACAAAAACAAAAACAAAACAAACAAACAAACAAAAACCACCAAAACTAGATTTCATTTTGTTTGCTGTTGTGATGGCTAGTCTCCAGAAGGGGAGAAATTTAGCCAAAAAAAAAAGACCATTCTACAGTAGATTTCATAGAGCCAGAGCTAATTTATTTAGCATAAATTATTTCCACACTTCATGGGGATAATTTACCCTCCTGACCCTCCTCAGCTGTTTGTCCAACAGGACTTTTCTGGCTGCAGCGTAAATGTCATCAGAAATAAAAGTACCTGATATATTGCTCAGGGACATGAACTTCAGGTGAACTTGTGACAATTCTGGACATCTTTGGATTCATGAATGAAATTGATGTTAGTTCTCACTAATCAATCCAAATAACATAATATAGAAATGAGAGGGAGGGAAAAACACCGCTTGTAATTTCCTTCGTTTCCACCTTAGGATCATCTTTCTGCATTAGAGATTAATAGCATTTTTTAATATCTGTCTAAATATCTGTCATTTTATATATCTGTCTTAACCTGGTCTTCCTTAAGTGAATAGCTTCCAATGCAAGCTGGAATGCAATAGAAGACTTGCTCTATTCCTTATCTTGACAACTTATTCATGTACTGCACTTTTCTTCTTCCTTCATATGACCATAGTGCCCAGGACCTGAAAGCTTTTCCCTAACAAATCATGATTAGCCTGTAGAGCTAGTTATGGTTGAGAAACATTTGCAAGCTTGGACCTTAAAAGGGAAAGCAAATAATGGAATGGAAAATGTTTATTCAGATAATTCAAGAATATATGTATTTGCCAGATATGTTAGTAGAGAGATTTCTTTTTATTATTTTTTTCCCTACTGTAACACTCAAATGTGATAGTGGAAAAATTATCTTATCCTGTTTCTTTATTCCAAGCTCAGAGGTTGTTTGGACTCCACAAGTTTAAAAAACGCTTTCTCACAGAAAGCTGCTTATCTAACATAGGGTCATCACTGCTGCGGTGAGAGAATGCTTCGTAAGCGTAAATGGTCTTTATTTCCACCAAATCACCCCGAGGTGAGGTTTTCAACCCTGCTGAAATGGTGGGGAAGGTGGAGAGAAGGGAAACAAAGTGCCTTGCTTGCGTTCCTCAGCTACCTGAGAGGCAGCTGGGAACCCAGTCCTTCCTTCTCTGGTCCGTGAAGGAGCTTTACCCTGGCTGCTCAGGAAACACCAGGGAACGTGGTGTCTTGGTCCAGCTGGATGGAAATGCAAAAAACCCAGGTGGGAGCGCTGGTATGTGTCCCTGTTGCTCTTAGCCAAAATGCTAAGAGCATTGGGGGGAGGCATTGCACCCAAGGACACATCTGCAGAAATAGGACCATGTGAGTGGAATGTGTTCTGCATCCAATCGAAAGGGTTATTGAGCTCCTTTTATCTTTCAAAGCAATGGATTTGGCCGACAGCCTTTGTGTCACCAGTCTACACAATCCACCACGAGAGGTGGAATGCCAGCTAGAGCTTCTCCTTAAGGCCAGTGGGCTGAAAGCGTTTGACCACACAGCTTGAGTTTTTGTATTACGTCTTTTCTGGATAAAAGTGTGAGTACTCAGCACTAAATAGTTGTAATTAGGCACTTTGGGTTTTTTAACGGGTATCTAAAAAACACATATATACATGAATCTATTGTAAGTGGATTATACATTTGTTTTAGTCATGCTAACAACAAATACTCAATTTCCTTAAGATTCCCTTCAACATTTCTTTTCTCTTTTTAGCAGTTCCTAAGCATAATGCAACTCTGTTTTCCAACCTGTCTGTAACTGTGGCTTAAGTTTTTGTTTCCTTTGTTAACAAAAAGAAAAATTGCATCAATTTTATCAAGCTACTGATAAAGTACATAGCTGACTGTAATTAGGATGCTGAATTACAGAAGTGATCTAAAGAATCCTGTTAAATGTCATTGTTCCTAGCAAAGAAACTGCAGAAGGTGAAATGGAAGTATAATTTTGAAAAGGAGAGTTGAGTAATTTGCTTAGCTATTCAGTCATGTTCACTGATGTACTCACAATTTGTATTTTAATTTAACAACTTGTGTTTTCTTTCTTCACTGAAAGATTAGAAGGAATCTTTGATACAAACCATGTAATCCTACGATAGCCTGCTCTTTGTTTGGCAGCTGTTATGGCACTCTCCGTTCCTTTCAATAGTTGGCACAATGCAGGTAATGACGAGGTGCTTGATGACAAATCCCTTCATTGTCACAGTGATTTTGTACGCTGGATTCTTCATACCTCTGCAGAGTAAACCCAGTGCTGATTACAGTTTAATTCTCAATCATTTTCAAGTTTATTTTGAAGGAATATGAATTTCCTTCAGAGTAAGTTGTCCTGCAATCTTATCTGTAAGGATGTAGCCTGTATTGTTAATTCACTGGAACTAGGTGCCTATCCTCTTGAACATAAGAACAGCTTCTGTGGATTGGATTGCAAGATTGAAGCCTAACTAAGAACACCTGTATTCTGCAGAGAGGAAACATTGTATGAGGAAGATCTGCTCGTATATAGTACCATTTGGGAATTAATCTTGTAATCAAATTGAATACAGGATTAGTTCTGAAACATGTTTCTTATATCTGACACCCATTACACTAACCTACATTTCTAACAGCCAGGCAGCTCCTTCAGAGAAGTGTAGTCATCGTTCAGCTGCTATGAGATGGCAAATAAACAACGATGAAGACTTGGCCCTGACCTCCTCTTTCTTTGCTTTAGAACTGGTGAGAGCAAACCTGGCCTGTACTCAAGACAGAAATGATTATGTAGTTCATGCAGTCATTCAGATACATTTTATTCTGCTTGCTTGTTCCCCATGCCTGCTCTAGGCTTACTTGAATTCATTGCATTTTGGGCATGTGTGTGAACCCCCCCCCCCCGATTCTGCAGAGAGGAATTTGACCTTCTGTTCTTACTTTCTCTCCACGAGTGAGATTATATCCTCGTTAGCACAACTGTGTAGCCACATAAAAGCCCCTGAGCAATGTACAATGCAAGGTGGTGCTTTTGTTTTTAGAATGTTTTCTTTTACATCCCTTTTAGAAACATTTCCTTAGATGCAGAACTGTCTGTATTTCATAACATAAAATCAAATGCAGGTTCAGTTGTGAAGGAATTTATCCCTATAGACATAGAGTATAATACTGAATATATCAACTATATCTTTCCTCAATATGTGTAGGATTTTGAAAGAAAAGGATCAAGCAGTTCTTTAAAGTTCAGATCCTGAAATCAATAAATTTTCATCTGCTTCTATCTGCCCTCCCCCACCTGGCGCCTAACGATCTCTAAATATCTTTAGATAGAAAAATGCATTGTAGTATTTTGGACTGACCTGGTTTGAGGATAAAGTACACTGTGCAGAAGAAACAGAAAAGAAAGTGAAAAGAACACAAAGGCAAAAGGCAAACATTCAGGGGTGATCAAACGTGCCATATTTGTGGATGGACAGGATGTCAGGGTGAAATAGACTATGAAAGCATTAAGATCTGGCAATTGAAAAGAAAGTAAAGAGCGCTTTTGATAGTTAAACATTGAAACTTTATTGAAAAGGGGTTGGGGTTTTAATGAAAACAACATCTGGCTGTGATTGCTAAAACTTGATTGCAAGAGGGAAAACTGAATGATGTTATCTCATGCTGATTGACATTAAAAAAAAAAACAACACTTGAAAAATGGACATAAAAAAGGAAAGTTAGACAGATGTAGCAAAGCAACAGCTGTTGGAGATGGACAAGTTTTCTCTGGGGATGTATTGCCAAGGAGAAATAAGAGTCTTATTCTGATTGCCTGCTGCTACAAATCAGTATTAGCTCCACTGAAGTCAAACTAGTTGTGCCAGTGTAAAACTGGCATAAGATCAGGATCAGGTATTGAAAGTAAAGGGATAGAATATGACAAACTTCTATCAGGAATCTAATTAGTTTGGCATTATTGTCATGTATAGTTGAGCTTGTAAGCTTGGATTGTTTCTTTATGATTGATGAGTGCACTCAAATATTGGCAGCATGGTCAGATTATTCCACCAGGTGAAATACCCATAGGACTCTCACAGAGATATAAAGCAGAGGGAAGGTTAGGTATGGATTCCTCTTGTTGTACATCATCTTGGTGAGAGAAAGTTGGTGCTTACCTATTCCCAGGGATATTTGGGCGTAAGATGGGGCTGAAGGAAGATGACTTAAGCCTGCTGTGCTCATCTTCTTGAAGGTTCCTCAGCAATGGTTCCCATTGATGGGGGTGGGTGTTCCCCAAACCAGGATTGCCTGGCTTTGAGGCATACCCAGCTCTGAAGAGCTCTCCACGATCTGCAGCCCAACACGCTCACACCTCACCTCCAGGCTGGAGGCACACAGGCTCACGGCAGAGCCAGCAGGTTCCTGGTGTGCAGCTTGCATGAGAAAACAGACTTGCCAGCTTCCTGCTGCTGTTGGTGGTTATAAAGCTGATGTGAGTTTCAGCTTTGCTGAGTTTCCCCCAGGATGAGGAACTTCTCATGTGTATATGAGGCATGTCCAGCTGACTTAGAGTAAGTCCTACGAACAGGAAAATGGGCTTTCTGGTCAGCCGTCCCTGTTACATTTTTCTGAAAAGTTCTTTGCTTGATGGGCAGTTTTGTTTTCACTCTAAACTTTGATCATGTGTTAAGGGAGAGCAATTTCTTAACATCTTTTTTAACTTGCTCTAAAGCAAATGGGGCTGCTGTGTTCTGGTGAATAATCTTCTATCCTGTACTTCATGGACAAACACTGGCTGCAAGACAAAAAAATGGAGGTGAATGTGTGCAGACTTAAAGCTGTGGTAAGGAAAGGGAGGTATTGCAGAAGTCGGAAGGGACAGATTATTGGAAAATTAAAATGGATTTTTGAAATAATTGTTTAAGAGGCTGTTGGTAATTAATTTTTTTTAACACTGTTTTGTTTCTATGTGCCATGAAAAAGCATAAGCTCATAATACTCTGAAGCAAGACAGAGAGAGGGCAGGAGAAAGAGCGTTGGGAAAAGGTTGGTATTTTGAGAAGAATTTGCATCGTCTGCTTTAGGCAACTGTCTTGTGTTGGTAAAGCTGAAATCAGGAACCTGCACACACACACCAGTTCAGAGCAATGCATTCAGTGTCTTCTCTGTTACTCGATGGAAAAACATAAGGACACGAGAGAGACCAGCCCTCCAGCACAAGTACTGAAAGTTCACTGCCCAGAGCAGTGATGGTACCTTATTTGTGCTGCCCTATCAGGGCAGGGTTGCGGGACTGAAGATAATTCCATTCAATTTTATCTGTTCTCAGAGAAAACACGAGATTAAACAAGTCTCACCACTGCTAACTATTGGCTAAGAGAAGAAAGGATGAATGCTCTGCCTCCCTTTCTCATCAGGCGGTTAACTGCATGCTTCCTTTGCCCACCGTATGTACTTTGTGCTTGAAAAAAATTCTTCAAGCTGACAGGAATAGAAGTAATGTGTCTCATCAATCGGGCTTTCATCCTGTTTCATCAAACTTAAGCTTTTTTTTTTTCCCCTGGCTTTCTGGCTTGTTTTTGAATCTTCTATCTCTTCCTCTCAGACCTTTTCCCAAGAGTGTGTTCTACAGTGGTTTCCTTCTACAGAAACTAGTTTTATGGGATTTATAGCATAGGGGGACCTGCTTTACGGTGACCGTTAGCCCTTTGGCATCAGCCCATCCTTTCTGTGCTAAGGCAAAGAAAGATGTATTCGCTTTTTGTATTTTGTGCTATTGTTCACAAAGTGTGGCATTGAGCTCAAGGGGGTCACCAAACTGAAAGCAATTGCATAGTAGTGCGTCCTTGCTTTACAGACAGAATGATTTGCAAATAAATTATTGGCTATGTTAAGAAATAATGAAAGGGTCCATGAACCCCCTAGTACAAGCTTCTTTCCAGGAAACAAGCATCATCCAAGTAGTTCTAAGGATCTAGATGGTGAGGCAATAGCACAAAAATTTTCCTCCCAGTTTGGATCCATTTATGCTTATTGATTTTAAGTGTATTTTGTGATAGCAGGATCCAGTCATACCTAGAGGCTTGGCGCTTACGTTTGTTGCTTATTGCTGTCTATTAATAAACCCTTTCTGCTTCTCTGAACTCGGGGATTCTTATCTTAATCTTTACCATCTTCCAAGAATTATTTATTTATTTATTTCTCTAGAGTGGGGAGAATCATGGCAGATTGCATTTGATATTGCAGATTGCAGGGTTATCATAGGGGAATTTACTTGTGTAATGATCTGATCATTAAATAAAAGTCTAATTCCTTAAAACTTACTTTTGTGGCAAAGGCTACTCCTTTTTTCTAAGCGGTGTCTAAAATAATGGATCCTTGAGATGGACTGGAGTGTCTTGCTCATATTTAAACATTACTTGATAATAATTTTATGCATCATGTAAATCTTTACATAATGAAGTGTTTTGACATTCATCTCATGCCGTTACATTTCCTTTTTGATGACAAACTAAACTGTCACCGGTGTGCGTAGCATTCCAAGTGCCCTCTACCATTCCAGCCTCATTTGCTTTGAACTTGCGTGGTTGTATTTTAAATCAGGAATGTAATATCAAAGCACTCATCAGAAATATCAACTTTTGAATACTTAATCTTCCCCAGTGGGAATACCTGGGTTAAGCATGGTTTTGATGTAAAGAAGTGCTGCTTCCCTATTGCCTCTAAAAGGACTTGCTCCCTGTCATTCCACAACTGAATTTGACCCTCTGCTTGTAAGTCCCCACTCTTCTTTCCTTCTAATATGCAATGATGTGTGACAATAGAAATAATGTTCAACCTTGTTTTGTCTTGTTAACAGCATGTGGTTAGAATATTGCACTACCATTTCAGTATTATTTTTACACTTGTCCCCTACTGTCTTGGCTGGTTGCCAGCACAGTGATTTATGCTTTGTTTGCCTCCAGATGTGATTATTGCTTTTCTTTCCTGGTTGGACTATCTGAGTGAGTTCTTCACAGATTTAAATACCGGAGCACACAAATCAGGGACTTGTTTAAACTAATTTGCAGTGAAAATGGGCACAGAACTTCCTTAAGGAACAGAAAGCCCCTGGACAAAAGTTTAATTTCAATAGAAATTTTTAAACTAAATTATTTTGGCTTTAAATGATGATCATGATGTAAGCTAGCCCAGATTAAAAATATGTAATCTCATCTTTTTAAATGCAGCCCTGGGCTGCATTGTCTAGTAAAGGGAAACTTTCCCATGACATTCACAATCTTTAGTCAAAACACACCTTTGTGATGAAAAGACAGCTTACAAAGAACATTTTACAAGCCTTTGATTTCTGTCTTTTTTTCACCTTAAAGATGGATTTAATGCCCACTTTAAGATATGCTGAACGTCAAGGAACTTGGAATTTTATATTCCTAATCAGTGCTACATTCAGAGCATTTAATTTCATAAGTATCTTCTGTTTCAAAAAAGAATCCCTTTTCTCCCCACCTTCCCCCAAGTACCTGAGGACAATCATTTACCTAAACAATTTAAAATCAGACATCATGGAGATGAAAACAAAACTAATCATGCTTAAGTGACCAAGGTAAAGAATTTTGAATAAAAAACTATTGGTTTATCCTTCTATTGAGCCTCTCTGCTACCCCTCCCAAATATCCAGGCTTTCCAATTTCTTGTTTTTAAATTTGTATTGCCTCTGACTTCAGTATGAATGATATACTGACATAAATTTTCATAAGATGTAACAAGAAAATGCATTATTAATTTGGAATACATATGAACATCTTTAGAGGCAATGATTTGAATTCAGACATCTGGAAAATGAAAGCATTATGTATTGACCTACCATGATTTGCTGTGATGCTAGTAATTTTCTATTCATTTGCCTCAGTACCAGTGAAAAGAGTATTGTATTTAAAACCAGAACTGCTAGTACTGTATTATTTAGAACAGTACTCCCCAAAGCAAAGTGACTAAGGAGACCTACTGCAGCTAATAGCTGATTGAGCAAGACATGTTCCAGTTCTGTTGCCTTTAAATACACAGGGTCAATACGTATTCATTTGTAAATGCATCTTCACTTCTGCAGCAATAGAAGGTGGATCATCTGTGTAAACCAATATTGGTTACTGCAGAAATCCCCCCCAGCTACAAGAAACCAGTGCTTTGTGATATCATCTCGTGCCGTAACTGTACCAGTTAGCCTCTGAAATTCCCTGACCCAATGCAAAAAGTGTTTTGTTTTGTTTTGTTTTGTTTTTTGTTGTTGTTTTAATTAAATACATAACTGAGTAAAACATGAAATAATAATGTGTGTGTCTTGCTGGCTATTCTTTTTATTAACAGCAGAACTGTGCGCTGCTTGTGCTTTAGGATCTGTTTGTGCTACCTTCAATTACTTGCTGAGAGCTGCTCAGATCTGGCTCCCATGTCATTGTTTGTATTGCACAGAAACATGAATCAAGTCTGTCAGTCTTTTGATGTATATGCCAAGTCAACAGTGCAGTCATTGTAAGTACTTATCAAAAACCCCTCCATGTTTTCTACCAATGAAGACAGAACAATTTTTGCCCCTTTGCTTGTTTTTATCACTCTCTGTGGAAGATTTCTTTAAAAGTGACATCTATTTGTCAGCTGGAAAAAATAATCTTGTCAGGTGTTGTTCTTAATTATAGATTTTGAGATTTGGGAAGCTTACATTTTATTTTTCACTTCAGGACATAATGTCTCAAAAAGCATAAAGTTAATAGTAGAGCTAGCGTTGCATTTTTCTGTTTTCTTCCTTTGGCACTTACCTTATAACCTACCTCTACTTGTAAGGAATCAGACCTAGCAGTTGTGCTTCCAAAAAGCAGAGGTATGGACAGGTAGATGTTTACTGAATCCCAAAATACAGTTACATACAAGCTATCCTAATCTCTTCATGGGAGAATATTAAGCTGACGTTGTCAGTTTAATTTATCAAAGGAATAAATGTCCTGTTGCCCCAGGGACTCTAGGGAAAGGTATTTTGAGTTTTGGTCATTTTGCCAGGCATAATAGTCTTTTTTTCTCTGAATCAATTTTATGGTCTTAAAATAGGAAAAGCCATAGTATACAGGAAAAAAAGTCAAGAAAGCTATACACTTTTGGGTTATCTGTAATGGACAAAAGCTCTGAGACAAGATACAACTATGGTAAAATTTCAACACAGTAAATCAGGAGGTCTTTGTTTCTGTATCTGATGTTGTTAATCTGTCAGTTTTCATTAGACCCACAGGTTTGGTTCTTGTACTCCTTTACGTTCGGAGCAGTCCTAATACGCATCACAGTTTAAGACCAAGTAACAGTACAGAGACTAAATGGATGTGGATACCAAAACACTTCAATCACAGATATATGCAATTTTCAGAATTGCACATCTTCCTTGTTCTGTTGGAGAGGTGGCACAGTCCAGAAGAGAAGTTCACAGGCTAGTTTAATCTTTCCAGCCACACGCTGGTGTCCTTGAGGGACTCCGGATGCCATCAGCAACAGGATCAGGTAGGGAATATCTAATTCTTGGCTGGCTCTTTCTTGCACTCAGTGCCTGGAAAGTGCCTGGTGCTTATGCTCTGCTCCTCTCGAAGGTTCCCCACTATAAGTGACTTCCTTATTCTTGTAATTAAATCACTCCCTTATGCTGTAGAGTTAAGTAAAGGTCACCTACTTATGCTAATATTATTGTCTACTCTGTGTAGCTTATGCTAACTGCTACAACAGATTATTTTCTTTAAAAATGGGTCTGGACTGAATTTTTCAAATGCGTACTCATTAGATGCTGGCATTAACCCTGGAATTACTGTTTTTAAATTCTCACCTACAACACATTACTCCGACACCAATAATAAGCAACAACCATCTTCTTTTTATGCTTTTTATTGTATTTAAAACAACAAAAATGCTAATTATATTGCTATTAATGACATTTGCCATAAAGCTTCAGCTGTAAGCTTGCTGCAAAGTAAAAGAAAAAAAAAAAAGAGCTTAACTAACAGCTGCCCTCATGTTCACACCCCCTGGCCAAACAACAGCAACAAAAACCCTGTGGCTTTCTATAACACAAAAATGTCTCAATTGGATTTGATCCAATTTATTTCCAGTAAGTTTTGCAGTCAGGAAGAAAAAGAGTTGCTCTGTTTCAAAATAATAATAATAATAAAAAATTGAATAGACTCATTTGTATTCTTCTATCAGTTATCTATGATTCATGCGTAATTTTTGGAATACAATACATAGATGAGTCATACTGAGAAACAGCCTCTGCGTAGGAAATTACACTGTCATTTTAGAGTAACATTTCTTTCCCAAACTGAAACAAAGAGTGCTATAAGTAACCAGAGATAAAGCTTTGCAATGCTGGAGAACTTGTTCAGAAAACCCACTCCCCTCTGAGTTTGCAAAACCAGAGCCTGATTCGGAGCGTACGAAGTACACGCTTGCTAATTCCCGTTAGTTCTGGTTGTCCTGAGAACATCCCAAGCTCCCAACTTTAGCCTATGCTTTTTCTAGGAACAAGATAACTTAACGGACAGCTTGAACTTTGTTCTGACTGAGCTGTCTGCCAGGGCTTTTCTCTCTGAGTACCTAAGGAATGACAAGCCTTTGTCCAACCCTCAGAGGGCTGTGTGTACATCTGAAGTCAGATAATTAGGGGTCAGACTTCATGTCTGGTACATGCAAATTGTATCAGAGCACACACTTAGTGGTGTTTATGGGTGGTTTGCTGAGAACAACAAATTCAGATGTATGTGCCAGGTCAAGGTTCCTCTGAACTGGAACAGCCAGTGTGACAATCAGTGGTTGTCCTTCTGCAGGAAGAGCCACGTAACGCAATATCTGCCTAAAGAGCTCCAGCCATCAAAGCACATTGTCTAGGGCAATGTCAGAATTATTACTTCTAATGGAAAGCCTTTGATGAAGCAGTGTCCATTTTACATTAATGTGTCCCCTTAACATTTGTGGAGGCTAGGAGAATAGTCTTGTCCTCTTGTTCTCTTCTGTACCAAATCATCACTGAAGATGGAAGGAATGAAGCATAGGAGCTTTCTAACTTATTCAGGACCCTCTAAATATTCCTGAATGATGGAAATTGTAAATAGAGAACGTCATCCCAACTGCATTTGCTGACTGCCAAGTGCATTGTAATTCCCAAGCCTTTCAAATAAATGTTGTTCATATGCATTGCAAAGCCTGCAGGAGGAGGAACTAAATGTACCAAGATTTGAAGCTCAGTACTCAAGAGACTGGATATCACTCAGGCTGTGGGTTCAGAATCCAAATATGAGTAAAATACAAGCATTTTTCCCAGTTTTTGGAAACACGGGACCGTACACTTTTAATCGCCGGCTTGTAATTTACCTGATTAGTGCTTTCAGAGTATTAGTAAAACTCAGTGAGGGAAAACAGATATGAAAACTAGAGTATATGCATGAAATATCAGTGATTATGTTATATATGCATCTGAGAATTGGACTTTATTCAAGTCAGGATCTAATCCAGCTCCCATTAAGTCAGCGGGAATTTTGCCAATGAAAACAATAGTAACAGGATCTGGCCAAAATAATTTAATCCACCCTCTTCAGCTGCTGTGCTCACAGCAAGAATGTTGCCATTAAGAAGTTTATATGGACATAAATATTCACTTTAATTTCCTAGAGTTTGTCTACTTGCTTAAAATTGCATTTGTGATTAAAAAAAGAACAACACAATGTATTATGGCTGCATTTTAATCACTATAGGTTCAGGAATAAATAGAAAGTTTAAATATTTTATACAGATTATATTGCAATCTTGAATTAACAATTCATTTTGGAGTTGTTTATTTCTTTTTCTTTCTCTGTTAGCTTATCTTTCTCCTCTTGGTTCAGGTTTCCAAGCTAATATGTGAGGGTGACGGTGATGGATTTGGATTTTTTCTCCTGTAATTGCATTCCGTAAAATTGTCATTATGCATGTTGTATCACCGGGTCACATCTCACCTCATGCTGCAATTTCATTCCAAGAGGAGGAGAGGTTTCGGGGTGTACCACACTGGGACTAAATTTAATAGGCTGCTACAAACCTTTGGAGGATGCAAGACATTGATATGGGATAGCCTCTAGTTGAAGGTTTACAGAACCAGATCCTGCTGCTGGATCTGTCAGTGCTGCTGGTTGTCCATTAAGTTCATTAGATCCTGACCGGGAATTGCTCAGGTTTACCTCTTTGGCTTAGGACTTTCTCAGGGAGGAAAAGATGCCTTGTTTGGAGACCTGGTGCCTTGTCCCCCTGCACCTGGCATCTGTTCTGAGCTCCCTCCATTTGGGGAGCTCTGTAACTCTATGCCCTTCTTTTCCCTCCCTTCCCAGGGTACAGCACTGAGTGGTAAGCTCTTTTTGGTGCTACTGGGAACCTGCCTCACACTACAACCTGCACGGTGCCCATCTACAGATGCTGGTGCAGGGATCAGGTATATTACGCTTCCTGAAATTGCCACTGAAAGCATTTAGGGTTTGAAACAATTGTCTCTGGTTTGTTTCCATGATATCTGGGGAGTGAAAGGAAGCAGAAGCAAAACAGTGTGCAGAGTGGTTGCCATTTAAGAGTAACCACATGTTCTGTTGTACCTTGTACTCACCATGGTTATTTTCTATTCTAGCTAACTTTGGAGCAGAGGATAACCGTATCTTCCATGACACTCCTGCCTTTCTCCCAAGTTCTTCTTTCCCTCTTTTCTGTTAATGTCCCACAACCGTATGATATCATCTTGTTCTGCTCTGTTACTAAAGGTAAAAAAAGATACTTCAGAGTCCTGAGCAATTCTCCTCCCTGTCGTCTCCCTCCTCTTTTTCTGCTTGGGTCTAGATTTCTTCCTGTTTCTGAATCCTTGAAAACCTGTGGAGGTTAAATTAAGACAAAAAAGTAATGCATCCATTTTAACACACTTGATGGTATCAGAACAATGTCTAGCATTCTGTTCCGTATTAGGAAGCCTGTTGATTTTTCAGACTTACTCTCTGTGTTTAAAACTGTTTCTCAGTGGAGCCTGGGCCAGGCAGAGGGGAATCCAGGAGGCAGCAACACCCCTGCAGGGTTGTACCTCAGTGTGCACACATTTGGGTTGCCAAATGACACCACTGGGAAATTGCATATCTGGACCCCACCTCCTCATATTCCAGACTTTAAATTCACTTTTGGATTTGCTTTATGTTTCTTACTCTTGACAGGGTGGTGGTATACAAACCCTAGTAGCTTTTTCTCTTTCTCTGCTATTTCTGCTGGTTCTGATATTGTGGCTCACTCATGCTTTCCCCTCATTGTATAGCCTTGGTTTTTACACCTGTCTCTGTACTGCAGTGTAGAGATATGTGCATTAGCTGTGTGTGTGTGTTTAACTTAAAATATTAAAGTACAGAAGCTGTTACCCGGGAAATATTTGGATCATTTTACAGTGGATGTTTGAATCCTATTAATGGGTAGTGAATGTTACAATATTCTCATACTCTCTCCTAAAAAATATTTGGAAGGATTTTATGTGTGTCTCTGCAAAATCATTTAATTTTGCATTCCAGCTATCTGGTTATAAAGTTCATTGTATATTAGATTTCGTTTATGAAAAAGAGGCAGTGAAATTCAATGGATTGCATTAAAATCCTGAATAGGAAATGAGATAAAAACATACCTCCTGGATATATTGAGTTATTAGTTCTATGACAGAACATTATTTTCTGTTTAGTGAATTATTCATTCCAAAGAGACTAATTGAAGAAATGACTCCGAATAAGAAACAAGAACTCTAACATATAGATGCTTGATTTTTATTTTGTTGTTTTGTTTTGGTTTTGATTATCTAACCTATTGGAAGAATCAATGAATCTTTTTTGTATTACTTAATGGCCTGGAAACACATTACAACAGCATAGTAGCTTATTTATAGCTATATAAATTTGAATTACTTTTAATCAGACAGTTGCATACAATTATTGCAATCACACTGAAATGGAACAGCAACCTCAGCATATTTCTGAGACTTTGAATGTAGAAATCTTAGGATTTCCTTTTGCAGCTGTTAGGAAAAGAAAAGTGCATCTGACCTGCTCTCCAGGATGCCGTGCATGCACTACCACTGTTTCTGGGAGGAGGGAGCCCATGCTGTTCCAAATTCAGCTGTAAACACTGATTCCCCAGAGAAGTCCAATATACTTGGTGCAAAATATGAGTAACTAATGTTTTCATGGATGTCAGCTCTCACAGTAAGTCTGTTTTCTATTTCAATTAATATTTTGCATAAATCAGTGTCTCAGTAAAATAAGCAATACCAGACTGAAAAGAACACAAGGCAACTGTAATTAAGCCACATGTTTAGTAATGTGCTGAACAAACAATGGAAAAAATTACTTTCTGGTTAGTAAATCAATTGTAATCAACCTCATTCCACCCACTCATCCACCTCTGTGAGGGGATAATACAGCTGTAGATATCAGGAACAAATCCAGCAACTAAATTAATAAAGCAAAATTGGTGGTTCAGCTACACGTGTTGGCATGAATGTATTACTCCCTACAGCTTTATCTCTGCAAACATCTTTTTGCTCCCAGAGGGCACTTTAAAATATATGTTATTAAAAGAAATATAAAGGAATTACTTAGCCTTATAATTATTGCATCTTTTAAGAGCTACTCTGCCTGTTGCTGAAGAAGAATTTGAAATGTGATAGATTACCATTAACAAACTATCTCCAATAGTCAAATATTGCTTATGGGCTCATATTGCTTTTATCTACATAAAATGAATGAGGCTTTAGGAATATCTGGTGTCAAGATGTTGTCAGCCAGTTTGTTAAGTTCAAAATGATCAAATAAGATAGAGTAATCAATGGTGGAGTGGCTACCCACAAGTGGCATGGACTAACAAGTCGATATAATTCTGCCACATTGATGTAAATACAAGATGGTGCATGCTCATCATTTGCCAACCCTTTCTAATAGATGTGGCAGAAGAATCATGGAATCATTATGGTTAGAAAAGACCTCTAAAGTAATCTAGTCCAACTGTCCACCTACCACCAGTATTACCCACTGAACCATGTCCCTAAGTACTGCATCTACCCTTTCCTTAAACACCATCAGGGATGGTTACTCCACCACTTCCCTGGGCAACCCGCTCTAATGAAAGAAAGAAAGGCATTTCTGCCTACCAAAGTGAGGGGGAAGATGGAAAGGGACAAATCCCCAGAGCCTATTCCTAAGGACAGGATGAAACTGCATTATTTTTCCATATTTCTTGTGTAAGATATCCAGGAAATCCTCATTAGTGATAAGTGAATGTCAGCTAAATCTTAATTTTTGCAGGCTTCCAACAGAGTAGAGATTATTAAATCCAGTAATACCTCCCAGGAAATGAATTTTGGCTTGACCAAAACCACAAAAATGAGTGGGAGGCAGAATTAAGACTTGGCAATTAATGTCCTTATTTTCATTTTTAAGATCATTCTGCCTTAACCAACCTGTTTGTATATTGGACTATTTTTTTTTTTTCTTGACTCCAGAGAAGCTCAAATGTTGCTCGTCTGTCTTGAGGTGTTAGTAGGTTCAGCTTTGAATATTCAGTGAAATTATGACATGAGATCTGCGGATGAAGATGAGACATCAGACACAGACTTCAGTGGACCTTGTGATTATATGCAACAAAGTTGTTTGTGGGGGTATTTACAGCAGCAACCTTATGCTCTCCTGTACCTGGGTTTGAATTTTTGTCTGCAGTAATACCTACATAAAGCAAACAGTGGAGAAAACATACCAGTGTGGAAGAATTGGCAGGCAGCTTTTCTGGCTGTGTTTGCAGATCCTGAGTGAGAAGTAGAATAGTACAGGTGCTCTACAACCCCATTTATTTCTTTTAATGTTATCATATGAGGTGGTTGGAATAATATACAGTGTGCAAATAATCTTGGTGCTGGAATGCAAAGCTACCCCCTGGATGTAGAACTGTTCTTCTAGGGAGGGAATCAAGGCAGCAGCCAGATGAGTACATCCTTCTGTATTGTACAGGCATTATAGGCAAAGGGTTAATAAGCCCAAGTATTCTCACCAAACCCGAAGTCGTTCCAGAGTGAGAAGCAGCCTGCTGCTGCTGTCATTCCACCTTTTCCATAGACTAAAAGAATCGTTCGGGTTGTAAAAGACCTCTAAGATCATCTAGTCCAACCTTTAACCTTTTTTTACTGGCAAAAATGAGTGTGTGAAACAAGTATTACGACCATACAATATAAATCCAGAGGAACCTGTGTCTACAACCTTACCACATGGCAATTTGTTTGAGTTGGTGGAAATAGTCACATTTGGTTTGGTGTCATTAGCTGGCAAGAAGCTGAATGTACTGCTAGAAATCATTTAATGTTACATTTACAAGAGCAACGCCAAGAAGTGCTTGTGCAACCGAAGGAAAGGAGGCTGAATGGGAGGTGAGTCAGACCCTGAGTCAGCTATGCTCCAAGTGGCCTGAAGCTGCTTTATCCTGTATCACTGCCAGTGTGCTTGGGAAGCTCACGCCACTCTAGAGGGACTTTGGTTACTGCTAGGGAGGGGGATGTTGGAGCAGCTGTTACGCTTTGTGCTCTGGCACCCTGCTAGTGGGTGGCTGTAGGGCCACTGTGACACAGCCACAGTACCTCATGGCTTATTCAGGCTGTGCTTCAACCCATTTCAAACCTAAGAGTCTTATGGTGGTACAGGCACCGTAGAGTGATAGATCCTTGGGGAGAATCTGAGCCTTCCCCAGCTAGACTGGGAAGCTGAAACATGCAGGGGGTATCGGTTAGTTCCTAGCAGTGGAAACATTGTCCTGGTGAAGTCACACAGAGCTCAGTGGCCTTACGGTGCATTTATATGCATTTTAAGCAGAGTGAATCAAACAGAAGTAAAGGATAAAGAGAACAAATGCTGACTTCACCAAGATTTATAACATATCAAAACCCAGGAGAAAAATTTGCGGTAATGATCTAGCAGATGAAAATAAGTTGCTTTGCATTACAAATGGACAGTTTACATTACAAAGCCACTATCCCATATTACACAATATTCATACATTATATAACGTACTCCCTATCTCAAGTGGATAAATAACATTAGCACAAAGCCAAGAAGATTTATGGCAATGAATCTCTCTTACTCTTTTCCGACTAAGTTTTTCTGCAAGTATTTCTATCAAATATGAGCTACCTCACCAGCCAAGCTAATTCTTGGAGTAACTCCCTTGGCTCCAGTGGAAGTACTCCAAAGATGATTTTGTAGCTGAACGCTACGTTAGGTCATGCATCGAATAGATGGATGTTATAAAAGAAAGTACTAATGCTAATTGGCAATGACATCACCCTATCACTCCAGAGCAAGTGGATTGCTTCTAGCCTTCCTTACAGTTGCCTTTATCAAAGGCCAGTCATTTCTCTTTTTCTGTTGTTGCTGTTTCTACTCTAAAGCAATTAGCTCCTTGAAAACTATTTTCCCTTTCATCTGGAGAACAATTCTGCTCATGTTTTCAGTGTTACTAGGAGCTAAAATGCCTTTGCTTGTTCAGATAAAAGTATACCATTGTATTTACACTGCCTGTCACCTTGTAATTGAAGATCTCAAAGTATGCTGCCAACCTTATGCCTTGTAACACTTAGAAGGTAAATAGGTACTTTTATAGGTATTTTAATGGACAAGATAAAATAAAACTCTGTCTTGCCTTAACAAATCTAATGGGTTTAGAGTGTTTGCATGTTGGGAATTGTTTTTGTACAATCACACACAAGTTGTTCTGTCTGTGGAAATCTGAACATTGATGGAGGGTGCGCATCTAAGTGGATTTTAAGTTGTGGGTAGGGGTTACATCAGCACAGTGACTGTGTTTTTATGGTCCCGGATCTGTTGCAACAAGCTGTTACATTTCTTATTAACATGTGTTTCAGATCACTGCAGAATTATTGCATCATCATACAAATGATCAATGCTCTTTTGAATCCATGAGGGAACCAGCTATAAAATGAAACTGCATATGAAAAATTTCAGAATTTTAAATGGGAGCTGCTGCTAATGGGCTCCATAGGAAAACTCAACTCTATACTGAGGTGAGAAAAATGTCTTCATGGTTTCAAATTTCTGATCCAATTTTTCCAGAGAAATCAGCAACATTTATCAAGATGAAAAAAAAAAAAAAAAAAAATCCAAAGTTGTTATAATTATGCTTGTACAGAAGTCCAGGAAATGTAGGAAATCCTGAAATTATGAGAAAAGAGTTTGATTTTCTATTTAATATTTAATTTCATTGACACACACCCATAATTAGCAAAAAGCTAAATTGTGCCTGAGCTTTTCAAAATGCATATGGACTGACATTACGTAGGAACATTTTCAGTCTTAAAGGAATAAAATTGAGAAAATGGCAAGCAATCAGAAACAAAAGTTACATTACATGCCTAACTATTGTATCTATAGTGGCCACTACTACTCCTATTATAATACACAAGAGAATTTGAAAGCATTTAGATTTGCTTTTCCAGCTGACAATCTGCCGCAGGTGCTGTGCTATTATAAATAACTATTCAGCTGTTATGCATTATTGTCTAAATCACCATTTTGAACCTGAAGTATAAGCTGTACAACCCATAGATCAAATCTAAGAAATTGGCTCTTGTTTACAATGTAGTTATTTTAAAGGAAGAAAATACCCAGGAAATCAAACTCGCAAAGAATTTTAATTATGCTACTTGTTCCTAGGAGCAGTATTACAGTTTTACATTCCAACACTGCGTGCATGGGAAATGAAATACACAACACCTGTTAACAATACATACTCTGATGAATGCTTGGCTAAAAACTGGTTTATGGATTTTTTTTAATTATATAGGGTGGAGAAAAAGAAGATTGATTCCTTTTTTTCTTTTCCATGACCAGCCAAATATTACCAACTTAGTGTAATGATTTACATTTTATTAACACCAGATGAAATCATATGGAGAATTTTTCTGGACTGATGCATAAATAATTATGATTATTTTACCATTATTGCACAAGTAGAAATGAACTCATGCATAGTAGCAATATGTGTAGGTAAGACTGGAAAAATGGCTTCCCATATAATCCCCTATTTGCAGGCTCTGATTTCTTTAGAAGTTCTCATTTGGCACTGAAAATTTACAGAGCTGAGTTCTACTTAAAAAAATGTTTTATTTGGATTGCATTCAATTTCTCTGTATTTTCAAAAATATTTTTTCACTGTGGCTGTGAGGAAAAATATTCCTTGTATATGTACATAAAACATCTAGTTACAGTTTACACTTTAAAACACAGCAGAGGCAGTTAAAATTTAAATAGTCATTTATCAAGAGTAATGTCTTTGTTGGCTTGGGTACCATGGAAAAGGCAGTAACCAAAAACTAATGCATGATCCATATGATAGCATAAAAGCAGGAGGTGGAAGAAACATCAGACGGTGCTTGATAGGTCCAGGAGATAAAACTAAGTCAGCTATGTGTAGGAAAGACTATAATCATCTTTTGAAGCCAAATCTGCTTTTGGAGCTTGCTCTTTTTTCATCAAAGGCAGTTTCAGAATTGATATCTGAAGGAGTAGAGGAAGAAACCACGGTTGAAAGAGCACTCCCTGATCCTACATTTTGGGGACTTTACATTTTTACTGCATTCGAGTTCTAATTGCTAATTATGTAAATAATGGTGCAGTTCAGCCATGCTTGCGTAGGCTGAATTCCTCTGGGCTTTGATGTAATGTGATGAGCTGCTGTCCTGTTTAGGTGGCTGCAATGCCAATTCAGGGGGCCGTGACTGGGGATTACAACAGGCAGATGCATTGCTGGGTTCTGAGCAAAACCAAAGGTTGAGGAGAAGACGAAATACTAGTCATGCAGCCTTAAAAGCTTTGTGCTTCTGAAGACAAATGCTTTTATTGCAGAATTCCCAAGGAACAAAGGAAGTCATGGCCTTTGCAAAGTACACAAATGGAAGAAACACTTGTATACAAAGTCTGACTCACAGCTCATGTAAAGAATACGACAAACTTCTTAGCCTAATTCACTAACTGTAACTGATGTCCTTTCAAATGCTATCCTCAGAAGCAGTTTCTGTTGGAGCTATTTTGTTCTTTTGCCACAGATTGTTTTTAAAGAATTATGGGAAATGACAACAAAAGAATCAAAGTTCAGTTTTTCACAGATGAAACTACAGAATGTATGGAGTACTGTAACCCTGTCAGACAAGTGAGTAAATTATATCTCGGTTGCAACAATGCACCACTTGCTGAATATCAATAAGGATATGTTCCCTTCCCTAGAGTAAAAATAATATTTGCTGTTAATATAAATAGTTCTGAATAACCCTGGCAGTATATGCACGGATGCCAAACAGCATTAAAACTTGAGCAGGATGTCATGTTTCAGTTGTGAGAAAGGGAAAGACTGTGTTAACAGATGTTAAAACAAGGAGGATGATTCACTTATGATGTTTTACGGTAATGAAACTCCATTAAATTCTATCATCTTTCTTCAAATTTCTCTTCTAGCAAATGAGAAGAGCATAAGCTCATGTTCAAGGAACAATCCTAAACAGTACACTGAGGCTTTCATTCTGTTTCTGAATTTCCTGTGATAAGCATGCAGGTAACTCTGCTCCCGCTGGACCAAAATACACTATAGCTCTGCTGTTGGAAGTATCAGCCAAGTTGATACTTCTGGGTGCTCAAGCAGAGAGAAATAGTGACTGTATGAGCTGAGTGTCATCCTTGTCTTCCTGTGAATTTTGAGCTCCAAGATACTGAAGAACTCGAGGAATGGGTTAGACTAACTCATTAGACTTCCATTCTCTGAGAGGCTAATGTTAGATTCTGCCTTAACTAAATCAATAAATTACTTTAATAGAGATCTTATTGGAAACATTTGACCCCAGTTTTAGAAAAAAAAAACACACATGGATGTTCCTCATGACATCACAAGCAGAGCTGATGTACAGTTAAAAGTACAAATATATGTGCTGGCCTCAGGTCCTCTGCTCAATGAGTTATATTTTTACGAGTAATATACTTAAAATCTCCAGAGCTCTCCAAATTCATTTTTTACATGCAACTACATAATCTTTTTGGAGTGAATATGGACATTAACTCCTCCTTGCAGCTCTATATAAACATCTGCTGGCACAGCAGATATTTCAAATTCAGCATCCAGGAAGGAAAGTGCTCCCAGGACTGATTACTGAGTTATATACCCTTTTATTTTAATGTACTCTGCCAAGAAGAGTCCATAACATCAAATGAGTCAGGGAAGAAAAGGGCAAGGGCAATAACAAACAGCTTCATTTTAATTTTAACCATATTGCCTAGTGATCACAGAATAACCTTCATGCTTAAATATTTAAGGAGACTATGTGGACACATTCTTTCTTCCTGAGTGTGTTCATCCACTCACTGGGACTTGTACTCTAGATTCCAAATACACTAAGAGAAGACACGTGCACCGTCTACCCCATTTTTACTACTTGTTTCTGGTGCCAGGGACACTTAGGATTTTTGCTGGACTTCACAGTGACAAATTTTGCTGTCTTGAATAGACCCCACTCTGTAAAGTGGAGAAACACTTGCCATGCAGACTCCCCAGGTATTGTTGCTACAGTTGTGATCTTGCTCCAAGACATCACTTAAATATTGTAATATATCCCAGTAATTCAGGCTTGCTAGTCCATACTATGTAAGGAAACGAATACTAAGATATTTTGCAAGCTGTTTGTGTAGTTTAATAAGGACATTGCTCACAAAACACAAACAAAAAATACGGTCAGTTTAAACTGGAAATAGTGATGTGCTTAAAATTGCACACAGATTTAGGCTGGTGTAAAAGTCATGGGGCATTTTTTTTAAAAGATGGTTTCATATGCTCCCGTATACAAGCCAACTTGTGTCTTGGGTAATTATAGCCTCCATATTGAAAATCTGCCTGTAATTTCAGCTGGATGTATTTTTTCACTTACTTCTCTAGGTTGTTATACGTTATTCTAAAAGCTGGTTAACATCATATGGAGAAGGTGGCAAAAATCAAAAGAGCTACACAACAAAGACATGAAAGAAGTAAAATATGAAATCTCTGACAGAAATGATGTTCCCATTTGGGGGCAAAAGGGCAGGGACAACGGAATCAGTGAATTTATTTTTTTTTCCCAGTCTTTGTGTGTTATTAAGATGTAATAATATTTTGGGATTTTTGCTTTACACGGTAGTACAACTCTATCTTCTTTGGTCTGCCAACGGAATGAAACAATAGCTCACATTGAAAAGTCCAGTTTTGACTACCTAAATGAAATTTGAATATAGTTTGCGCAAAAGACAAATGTCTGGTCTCTTGCATGGATTGTAATATTCCAGTTCTCGCAAACTTGGCAAAATTAATGGTAGTTTATATATTTAGAAAAGACATACAGGAAATGGGAATCTGAGATCAAAAAGTGCTTTGAAAGCACTTGAACAAAGAATGTATATATATACGTGTGTGTGTATTTATTATATAGAAACGATATGTATTATACATATTTTAATTTCTATATAGATATATAGATAGATATAAATATATCTATCACATAAATAATATGAATATTTAACATTTTACCTAACTGGTATCTCTGCTTGCCATTGGAATATATGTTGTTTAATTTGGGACATTCCTTCTGGTAATTTTCCTTACTACATTAATTGATACGATATGTACTAAACAGCTTGTCCCCCTGAAGAATTTAGATGGTGAAATGATACTTTCCTACATACTACATAACAAACCCAAAGGCATGAATTAAGCTTCTGTTAAATTATTTGCTTGTTCATTGTTGCCAGACTACTCATGGCTCTGTAAGACTTAGAAAGACGACTCCTGTCCTGTCTCCTCAGAGTCACGCAGTGGTCAGTGCCATTCTTTTTGTGTCAGCCTTGAATTTGGGAATTCTTAGTATATTAGTCTTGCCTGAATGCTGACTCTGACAAGTCAGTTAGATCTAGATAGATTTTGGTTTTATTTTAGCAATTGGTGACATAGGAGGTAGATGGTCTGAAATAGTTACCCTCCAAATTATCCATATTGTTTTATCATATGCATCACCTCTCATGGTTTAGATTCTTGAACTAAAAAGTACTTGGAGAAAATCCTAATATTTCTTAGTTCATACTGATAGCATACTGCAGTGTTATATGCACATTTACATTACTTCTACAGTTTAATACATGGTAAGGGACTGTCTTGAACTACTGGGTTAAATAAATTCATATTTCTTCTTGAAGTTCTTGTTGGCAGGAAGAAGTATAAGTCCCCTGGAGATGGGCTACATGTCCTTTTAAGTCTTCTATCTAATTTCTAGGATTTCTATGAACCTAAATTCATTTTCTTGGCACTAGATATAGCAGTCTTTTGGCTAAGATCAAGAAAAGAATCAATCTAATATTTGCTTTTATCCTTCTTTGAGCCACTTCTCTTTATAGGGAGAGGATAATGGAATCATTGATAAAATACATGTTTTACTTCTCTCATTTCTCTGTGGATTGTTTTGAATAATTGAAAAATTATGATTTGCTAAATTTAACTTGCACTTTCTTATTGCTGGGCCAAGTACTAATGTTATGAGTCTCTCAAAATCACTATCAAATCACATGGAAATATTTCATACATTTTAATTAAATAGAGAGGGAGGGATTCTGAGGGAGCTACATTCTATTGAAGAATGGTGAATCCAAAGCACTTTCTCCCCTTAAGTAACTCAGGATTCTGTCCATCCTGTTGCTGATACACCAAAGCAGGTATCCTCTCGTAGTTGCTACGGTAGTTACTTTAATTGGATATTGTCTGAGAAAGGGCAAAATTACCTTCTTGTTTTGGAAACAGGTTTCTCTGACAACCTAGGATTTATGTGCTTCTTTTTCTAGTATATAATCATGCCCTGGATTTTTTTTCTGAAGATATATGATATGTAAAACAGAAGAACATTACCTAGAGGGAATACTGTTCCCTGGATAGAATAACCGTGATGAATGTTATAAAGGAGTCGGGAGAGGATGATTAATTGCTATGCTAATGCACCTATGTACAATAATGCACAAGTTGTTATTAAGAGCCATGTAACACTAATGTACTGTTGCTTTCACAAATTATCCATTTGTTACTAAGGGAGTCAAACCCAAATACTGTGTGCAAGATCTTCATGCATGCCCATAGTTTTTTGATCCTTGTCTCACAGGGCAAGAAATCAAGCAATTTGTTGTCGTGAGGGTTGGCAGCAAGGGGAACTATATGTCCATCTGGTGTCGTTGTATCAAGCAAAGCTTCAATAGGAATTTCAATTTGCTTTTCATCCTGAATTTGCCTACATATAATTACCATGCTTGGTGATGCCTAACTAAAGGTGAATCAAAACCTGTTTGCAACTGAACATTTTCATAAGATCTCTATCAATAGGAGAACATGTGAATAGGCCTGGTAGTTTACAAGAACTTTGCATTTTAAAATAAGTCTACTGAAAATTCATTCCTGAATTCTGCTTAAACTACATCTTTTCCTGAAATCCAAGGACTTCTGCCAACATATAAAAAAAAAAAAAAAAAAAAGACAAACTGAATATCACCTTGGTTAATGAGAACTTTGGGGGACTTGGAATATTTTGGAGAGCTCTCTTGCAGTTGCTGTTTTTTTATTTTTATATTTATTTGTTTGCTTGTTTGTTTTTTCCCCAGTCGCAGGTGGCCTACCACGGACAAGTCCCTGCAGCTGTGTGCAGTTGTGATCTCCTTTCCACTTCCTGTCATGGACTTCTCTGATGCATGCAAGTCTCCTCCCTCTCCAACAGAAGTGATAAAGCAAGGAAGAAAGTATTTCTAGGAAGACACCATGCTTCACAGCATCATTAGCCGTGACCTGATGAAAATTGGGAAGAGCAAACAGATCTTCATCGAGCCCCAGACAGGGTGAGTGTAAGTGGGCCACGTGGTTATCTTTAACGAGACAGAGGCTGTCCAGGTACTGCGAGCTGAAAAGGATTAGCCAAAAACAAAAGGAAAAGGAGGAAAACATACCCTCTGTGCTAAGTGATACTAGCCTTGGCAAAACAATCTCAGAAACCTGAACTCTGGTTCCTCCTCAGATCACTATAGAAGAGCACTTATTTTGTAATGCTTTATAAGACCAGACTTTCAAATATGGACTGTCTAAATTATACATGCTGGAACATTCTCAGAGACAGACCTTTTCACCTAACACAGCTACACAGAGAAGGCGATTTTCTTGTCTGACCTGGAGTATCTGTGACCATTAGCAATCAAAGTCACCCATGGTTGCCAATGGTAGGAAAGGACTAGACCAGACTTTTAAGACCACTACTTCTGTTGTACTTACAAGTCATGCTTTTGAAGGAAATGAAAATGAGCCTTCTTAAATACTCACATGTATATACAAATGTGGGTTTTGTAAACATGAAGGATCCAACAGAAATTAGAAGGAATGGTTTAATGGTGCTGTTGAATCTTTTTTGTGTCTTTTTTTTTTTTTACCCCTCCCCCCCAATATTTTTGATATCTAACATTTGTGATACTATCTAAATATTTAAATTTTAAAGTAGGAAGTTTAGTAGCTCACTGCTGGAAATAATAGGGTGAGTTTCAAATCAGTTCTTAGCTTCAGTCAGCTTACTCAGTTCATGTTTTGCATAAGCAAGGATACAGTCCAGGGCTGGGTCTTTTAATACTAAATAAGAGAAACGGAGTGGGTTCCTCTTGAAGGCTTTGAGCCTTCATGTCTTTTACATGGAAAATGTTTATGGAAGTCAATAGGTATTTTCAGTACCAGAGGAATGCCGGGTTATGTCCAAAATCTACCTGTTACTGACTAGATTATCAGAATGAATGTATACAATGTTATATTGCATCCAAACATCACATTTAATTCCCCAGTTTTTACACCTTACTGCATGCAGTGCTTGCAGCTCTGAATAATGTTCTTATTTGGTTAGATTTATATACACAGTAAAAAGGGAAGTAACTGCAGCTGTACTGCTGTCAGCTACAGAGCACGGCACAAATTGTAGGAATTCACAGTGTGGGCTCCGCACAGAGCTAAGCAATTCTTTAAAATACCATGAATAATTCTAGAACACACTGCAGGATACAGCTCTCTGAACTGCATTCAAACAGATTTCTGACTCCTTTTGGAAGCGTGATTGGTGTACGTGTGTCAGCGTGGGTCAGGCTGTTTGAGAAGGAAGAGTTGCGTACATGTTGAATCTCAAACTGCATCAGAGTCACGGTGGGTAATGAATGGGCAGGTTCTAGTCTCGCATGACACAGGTACTGGGCTTGGTGTTTTACAGGGTGTGAGAAACCAATGATGACAACCTTCAGAAAGTGGCAAACTGCTCAGAAACAGTAGCAGACTTTGAAACAGCTGCAGAAATCCCATGAGGTCCTTTCTTTACGTGGGGCAGCGCAAAGAAATTGTTTCGTCATAGCAGCTCCCTCCGCACATCAATAAACTTTGCGAAGTAAGTTTGCTCTTTCTTTGTTCTTGTTACTGTTCACCCACCAAATGCTTGTGTTTTATTTGATCTTGCAGGTAAGTGCCATTACTCTGAATTGTTGCTGCTAGTATGAGTCTGCACGTCACGGCAAACCAACAGAGAAAATGCTTCAGCCTAGCTTTATTAGTCCTCCATGTTTAAAAAAGGAAAAACAATAGGACAAAGAGGAGAAATGAGGAAGATTTATGTATGCTAACCATTTTTCCTCTGTAAATCCTAATGAAAAAAAAAAAAAAATAGTTCAGTCCCTAAATCATTTCCTACTATAGTCTGTAAATTATTCTGAAATAAGTCCAGATCCTTAGCTGGAGTAAATCTGCGTGCCTGCATCAGTCCCGCAGAGGCCCGCTGCTTTACACCTGACCCACAGCACCGCGTAGCGAGGTGTTCAGTTTGGACGCGGCACCTCCAGAGGCTGACGCGGTGTTAGTGCAGCCGCCAGGACAACACAACCCACCCCGCACAGCGCCCGCGCCCCGCGGCGGGCCCTAAGATGGCGCCCGGCAGGGCGAGAGCAGGCGCTGGGGCCGCGCTGGGCCCGCCCCGTTCCCTGGGCGACGGCGACGCCGAGCCCGGGCACCATGGCGGAGGCGGCGGGGACAGGCAGCCCGCCCGGGCAGGTAGCACCCCGCCGCCCCGGGCCCTTCCCGTTGCCTTCCCTCAGCCCGCCGGGTGCGAGGCGCTGAGGTGCTGAGGCGGGGCAGCGCCCGCCCGCCCGCCCTTTCCCTAGCGGTCCCCCCTCACCTCGCCTCCTTCTCGTTTCCTTCTCCGTTCTTGGCTCTTTTAATTGAAATTTATTTTTAAAGCCTTTATTCAGCTTCTGAGCGCTTAAAAAGAAAGGGTGGGTGCTAAAAATCCTTTCTGAGGATCAAAGCAAAGCAGTGTGAGGGTTTATGCCTGGGTGACCTTTTCACAAAAGAGCGTGTAGGGAAGAGAAAGCCACGGGCTCAGTGGAGCAGCTTCCCTGCCAAAAACCCACACAGGGCTTCGAAAACCCACAGAGGGCTTCCAAAACTTGTGGGGGGCTTCAGAAATCCACAGACCCATCCTTCCTGGGGAAAGCCACCACCAGCCATCACACGTCCTCATCCTGGCCTAGCACAGCTGTGGCTCCCCCCTCTTCTTCTGCAGCTTGTGTTGGGGTTTGTAATTGATAAAAGGATGTGCTTTCATACCAACAGTGTGTCCCAATAGTTGCCCACTTGGCTTTTTCATGGTGTTAGAGATACCTGAATTTTTGGCTGTTAGTGCAAAGGGGCATGGTTTCCCTCCCATCTTGCTTCCAGCAACATCATAAGTTGTATTCCTCGCCCTTTGTTTCCTTATGTAGCCAGAGTGCTACCACAGATCCAAATCCACATCATTCTCCTCAACATTTGCTCCTTTTCATATCTTTGTCTGCATTATTATTATTTATTGTAGTTTTTGACTTCGTTGGTGGAGGTGTGATTTCTGACACAGGTACCTCACCTGGTATCAGGAGTCAAGAACACAAGCTATTTCTCCCAAGAACACAGGAGGTGTTGCTTCAGCTCAAAATTTCTCTCTCGAGTCTCTCTATAAAGCTGTAGTAACCTCGAGGTCATTTTCTTGAGGTGGAACTTCTTTGTTGTCTCAGATGGCAGAGAAGTTACTGTGGCTGTTGCTGAAGTGATTAATTGCTTTCAGCCACTGTAGGTTTGCATCTGTTGGCAAAAAACTACCATAACAATAACTGGTACAAAAAATAGGTTTACTTAAATAAATCCTCTTCTATGTAAAATGTATTAATACATGTTTTAATGCTTTATGAGATATATATATAAGCATTTTTCACAGTGTACTTCTTACTAGTGTTATTATTGGTAAATATTATGGTTGTTGGGAAGAGCATAACAAGGGGGTAATGCAGTCAGTCAGATCCTAGTGAAAGGCCACAAGGTGTGCTGTATGGGAAAGGACAGGCTGTCAGAATATATTGTACATCTACTTGAAATGTAGCACTGAAATTTTTGTCTTTATTACTTCATGGCTTTATAAAAGGATTCTTTATAGATTTTTTTTTTCATGTGTTTTCTGTTCCCTATATATTAAGTTTGTTTTATACATCATAGTTTACCTTAGTGATAATTCCTACTATCCCTTATGATTTAATTTTATTGCAAACCCTGTGGAATTGTGCTTTTTTAATTTTTTTTTTTTTAATATATATTTTTATTGTATAGTCTCCAGTTTTGGCTGAGGCTGGCATGTTCAATATATAAGCCACAGAGAACATGGTATTCTGCCACTATTTTTGTTTTATTGAGAAAATTCCTCTTGAATTAAAATACTTTTATAATGGCTCAGACTTGTAATTACTTTTAGCAGAAAGAATGTCACAAAACCTGAATCCTGTTCTTAGCAAGTCTTGCTGCTGCTTTATTTTTAAACTTTCTTTTTCTTTTTCTAAGTAGTATGCAGCAGTGAAAACGTGAGTAAAGTCTAAAGCCATTTGGTACATTTGGTCACCCATATGTCTTGACGCTTGGATTGTGTGTATTTTTTTAATAGATTTTGTTATTAAGAGGATACCATAAGCTTCTGTTGTTCATAATGGTCCTCTGAATGCTTTCCTCACATAAAGGTTTTATTTTTCTCATTTGGCATATCTGCGTGTTTCGCTTTTGAATGTAATTGAAATTAGCGTGCTATTCTTGTGTATTTCCTTATGTGTTTAACAACAAAAGAAATACTGTGACTAAAAATAACAACTATTGATTTTAACTTCCTATTGTGGGAGCAGACAAGCGGGGCATTTTTTTAAATTTTTTTTTCCCGTTTCTGCCTTAACTATTTAGGTAGACAGCTTCAAGATTTTTTGCTTCTGCTGAAGTATTTGACAGCTTGATAACAAAATGCATATAATAATACAAATAACAGCCTGTGTTGCTATTTTTTTTCATTCCCATTTTGATTAAAGTTGTAACTGATATGCGACACTGTTTCAGGATACATCTGTACTGCTGTCAGCAGTATTGCTCAGAGCGAGGTAGCTGAGCCAGCTTTAAATGAACTAGTTCAGTACTGGAAACTATCTAGCTGTGGCAGCAGAGTTTAGTCCAGTCTCATTTCCCTGATGGAGTGAGGAGGATCTCAGGTTCCTTACGCTTCAGGTATTTGCTATAATTTGAGAGAGCTGGCAACCCATTCCTTTGTGAATATACTTTTGAAAATCATGATTTTGCAAAAGCATGCTGTTGCATTTTCAAGCAAGTGCAAATAAGTGGCATCTTCAGTCGGAGCAGAGGTCTCAACCAAAAGGACAAGCTTATTTCCTTTCAGAAGCAGCGGTGCTAATTTCCATTTTTGTGTTTCAAGGTGTTGCCACTCTGGAAAGTGCCTCACTAAAACTGCAGATAGAGGGGCGTCTTTTCTAGTAATTTTTTGTTTGCTTTGTTTTGTTTTATACTTCTTCCCCACCCCAAATGCAAAACTTTCTGCAGCTTGCCATTTATCACTCTTCTGTTATTATTTTCTGTTTCAGAGTGATTTGTAAACATTGGCTGAAAGATTCAAGGAGGATCTTGTCCTTTTGTTTTAGAATATCTGATTTGGTATTTTGATTGAATGCTGTTGACAAGGGGTGCCCAAAGCATTTGGAGTGCCATACAGAACAGCCAGAAACATATTATGCATTCAGAACAGTTAAAAATTATTTGAAGGAAAATAAAACATAAAGGAACAAATAATTCCCTTGTAGTAGTCTGTTTTTAAATAGGTTAAGTCTATTGCTTTTCAGTGTATGTTGGTAGAGTGTTTTGTTTTTTTTCCCCACTGCACATGAGGATAGTATTACCAGAATTAAATCAATTTGGATTACCTCAGTCAGTTACAGTTGTTAACAGTAAGAGGAAAGATAAATTCTCTTACAGCAGTGAACATGCAAAAAACAACTTCCCTTTGATTTTTCAGTGGTGGTTAAAGACTACAATCAAAAGACAAAAGAGTATTTTACCAAAGGAATGATAAACTTTCAGTGGGGCTCTGCCCAAACAGAAATTTTCCACTAATGTGGGATCATGTAGGGGCCTCGTGGACTTTCAGTACCTTTCAAATTACAGAACCATTTATAATTTTAAAAATTAATGTTCTAAATTACGTGCTTTCTCTCCCATAGTTACTCATCAGTCATTTTGAACTGTATTCCTTGTTATCTAATACCTGCACTTACTGTGGACAGCAGTGCCACAAGTCTATCCTTATTAAAACAGTAAAAAAAAAATAAAATAAAAAATACTTGGGTGGAGGATGAACTTGCTGCTGGGAATAAAGTTACAGACAGGAGGTGATGAAATGCTGCTCTAAAGTAGGCTTTCACCTTGCCATGTAAGCTGTCGGATTTTGATGTGCAGATTATGGAGCTTTATCTGCAATACTGAATTGCAATAGCTTGAGTGTCTCGTAAGTTTAAACTTCAAACTTTAGTTGGTTGAAGAGTGTGTTTCTAATTCCACTGGATCTTTTAATGTGTTGAAAGAGATTATAGGAGACTGAGTGCAAAGCACATGGAGTTATTTTTAAATAAATTTTTATCTTACATAGCTTGTATATTGTTATAATACAACGCTATATACTAAGACCTCACCAATTTTTCCTAGAGGTCCTTCTTGCTATTTGTAATTCAGAGAATGAGATGAGCCTTAGCATCAGCATGCTAAGTGTGCTGGGCCTGGCAATACCAGGTAGGTGAGGAAGCTTTGTGCTGTAGTAAGCCAGCTACATACTGTAGGCAGGAGATAATTACTTCATTGGTCAAGCTTTTTCTGATGTGATGAATGCGGCCTGATACCTTTCAAGAAGTGGTGAGGAATTAGTTTGGATAGATTCTGGAAATGCAGGTATTTTTTTCCAGATTTTTCAACTTTTTGCCTACTAACTTGTTCCACAGAGCACAAGATGTAAGAAGCGGGAGGGGAGAAAAAAAAAAAAAAAAGGCTTTTGGTGCACCTGTACTTCTGCATGGGGCTCCTGCTGTGGTCTTGAATGGTGGAGTAGAATTCAGTAATTGGGAAGGTTTTCCTCCTTGCTCAATCTTCCAGTCCCCTTGCCCCCTCTGTGCTACACCCGGCTTGTAACCACGGATGAGAAGCTGGAAGATAGCTTGATGAAAACAACAGTGCTACGCCTTGAACTTCCTTAATTTTTTCTTTCTATATCAATGCCAATTTCTTCATCTGCTACTGATAAAGTCCATCAAGGTGATTCTTGGGAAATGTTCACATTGAGGCCAGTAAGGTGTTATCAAATGGCCAGTAATATGCCATTTATATAATGGTGCAAAAAGCCAGAGTAAAGTATCCCATGTATTGGATATTGTGAGAAAAAGGGATGAGTTGGTATTCGTTCAACTTCCAAAGCATCAATATCAGTTAAAGAATAACTGATACTATGAATTCAGCTCTCGCTACTTCTAAAAAATCAATTTTTTGATGTATTTGTAATACTGCTGGTCACTGCAGGAAAGCATTCGTATTTTTCCTAATTATTCAAGACTGTCTTTCACTAATTGTATAATGTTTCTTTGTTGAGCTACTCATTCATGTTTTCCTAGCTGGGGCATGCAGCTTCAATTATATCAATATTACTGACTGTAGGGGTATTGCTTCTTATGCTGCATGAAGTATTGCTAACGCAACCAAAAGCAGACTAATGACATGGTCCTAACTCTCCGAAGAAAGCCTTCAAGTGCTTCATTCCTGTTGTTCTGATAAGACAGCATATCTAAGGCTGACTTCTTTGCAGTTGAGAACAATAATTTTTAATACTAAAGTGCACGTGTGAAGGTACTCTGGCACTTAATTAGAGAGAGAAACTGGTCTGTCCACTATATGTGATGTTTGTTGCTCTTATTCGTGTTTCATCAGTCTTCGATGCAATTCAGCTTGTCCCAGAGTTTTAAGTATATTTTGCAGTTTGGCAGCAGCAGGGGGAGTAGTGTAGCTTTATTTGGGGGCTCTCCTTGACCAGTGCTAGATTTAGTTGACGATTAATTAGCCCAGAACAATGCTGTTCAGTCTAAATTCATCTGTGTTAGGAAATCTTCCTCCTTTTTCAAGCTGAGCTAGAAATGTTATTTCTAGCGTAATTCTAGAAGTGAAGGCACTTCATCTTGTTGTGCCTCTATAAAACCCCATGAATGTAAAGATGTACTCGAAATGAGTGTTGGGTTTTACTCAGATTTCTAACCAACCTTCAGGTAGGGTACAAACCCTTACCCGCTCTTCTTTGAGCTTAATGATCCAGATAGATTTTTATTTGTGTAGTTGTCCACCTATGTAGACTTCAGCAGCCCAGCTTCGATACAAGGGTTTGGTGAAAATTTATTTTACGTATCAGTTCCTTTTTAAAACTTGTAAAATGCTTTTGGGTAGTTTCCCTTTTATATAATACGCAGATCCCAGCAGCGCTCAGTTAAATTTGATAAAATGATGCTATACATAGTTTTGACCTTTGCTGGGATTGCGTCTGAACATAATTGGCTCATCTGAACTAACTACTGATAACCATTATCAGCGACACCTCATTTTGACAGCACAGAGATTGTCCAATAGATAGATGGCTAATGTAATTTTGAATAACTTTACAGATAATGATTTTATAATGTGCTTTGACACCTCAATTCATTGCCTAAATATTCTAAAGTAAACCAGTTATTTTTTCCAGTGTTATATATATTTCATAGGTTTTTCGTAATGGACACACTAAAAAAAGTATCATCAAATGTTCTTACTTGTAAGATGATTGCATAGCTTTTCAAGCTCAGTTTGCTATTCCCCCATAACATGTACACCATTGCATTTCCTGAAAGGAACTGCCTTTTGTGTGTTATTGCAAATACACAGACCTTCCCTGAAACAGTAGTGTTGGATTCTTTTATATGTACCTTTGTGTTGCAGCAAACATGTTGAGCTTCCTTGGGTTAAGGGAGCAGTAAGTGGGGACAGTAAATTCCCAAAGGGCAGGGTGGAGATCAAATAGTGTGGTAGTGTGTATGTGTGCTCAGAATATCCTAAGCAGAAGCTGATTTAAAAATTTAGTTACTGTGCAATCTGGTATCATGTTAGTCAAATCTGGATTCATGGATTTTTTGCACCTTTATATTTCTATTGTTTTTACTTCCAACTTGATTTAATCTTATCCTGCACACAATGTCACTATGTTCCCACGTGAATTTAAGATAGAAATACTATTTTCCATGTATCTGCCTAGTGAAAATGTGTTAGGGTATTGTGCTGCTGCCTTATAATTATAGCTGTGTTACATTTTGGCATTTGTTGAATTAATCTCTTGCCTGCTTCCTCAAAATCAAAATGTTATTTATATAAGTTACTGCCATAATTGAATCAACTTTTAAAAATTATATTCATATGTCTGTGTGTGTGTAGGAAGAAGACCAGGATCAGGATGCAGTAGGTGGACAGAAGATTATTAATCAGACGTTTCTTTCTCTTTCCCAAATTACTGCTTTGTCAGAACAAAATGTAGAAGGAGTTCAAAAGTGAGTAGCAGTGATAACAATGCTAGAACCAATATTATCATGAAATAAAGTTTATAGACAATTCAGTATTTTTTTTTGTGATAGTTACCACATTAGACTTGAAATCATAAATGATTTAATTGAACAATTAATGTTTCATGAAAGTTCTGAAGAAAGCCATTGATCTCATATCTGCTTTATTTTAGTGTGTTGCCCATATCTTTTGATTTTTCTTCAACTCCTTCCCTCTCTCCCCTGGTAAATATTTCACAATGACGAGGTTTCTGGGTTTGCAGTCTTACTAAATATTCTGTAAATAAAATACTAAGATGTAAATAAGCACAGGCCAATGCTGAGCCTTTTCATAAGTCTCACTTGGTAACTCTTTTGCTCAAACATTTAGGACTCTTTACAGATCCATGAGTTACTGTAAAATCAGAAGGGTTTTAACAGTTCAGAAAGGGATGGAAAGCTTAAGAAGTAGATAGCTATTATGGTGCACTGGGGAAATAGGAGGCAGCCAAAGACTTCTGAAGTAAGCCCATGTTGTCTTCCCTTTAGCAGCACCCCCTCTCATTATTATTGCTTAATAGGAGGTGAATTTAGGAGGCCAGGAGTTCAACCTGAAACTCTAGACTTATATTTTTAGAATGGGATTTTCAGAAGTGCCCAAATAATTTAGGAGCACTTTTCTCCACTGGTAGATTCTTAAAGAATTGAAAGCCAAAGGGCTGCTGTTCTTAACTGTTTTGGGGAGAGAGAAGAAGAAGGAAAAAAAAAAAAAAAGAAAAAAAAAGACGACAAAACTAACCCTCTTTCTGAATACATAGAGTTTTTGAGAGATTAAAATATTATTCTTGAAATATTCTCTTCCTCTCATTTCTCTTTGTTTTGAGGAAAAAAAAAAAACCTTCCTTACCTGATGGGATTTATTTTTCCTTTTTAAATTTGTTATTTAATGAAAACTGAAAAAAAAATATTTTTACCCTTTAAATAATAGTTTATATATTTTTTCATTTATTATTTTCTCGAGTGATAAGCCCCTTTCTTTAGAGAAGACTGAAGCATACAACCCAAAGGAGACTAAAATGTACTCGATGATGCAATTTATTGTGAAAATTTCTTGCTAAAATTAAAAAGGAAAGCATTGAAAGGTCATATGTTTTTTCTTAGTCTCAGCTGGTCACATGTATTTATATATATGTGCGTATATATATACACACATACGCACGCACAAGTTAATCATAAAGTATATACTGCATCTGACTGAAGGGGATAGATGCAGGGTATTTTATATACTCCAAGCAGTTTACCACCAGCATTGAAATTTTGTTAGATTACCACAGAGCATCATTACTCTACACAAGAGCATTCTGAAGACCACAGCTCAGGATGGAAAATCAGAATAGATGATCTGGTTCAGTATGAAAATTTTGATGTCTCGCATTCCCATATATATTGGAGTTCTGTACTGCCATCCATCTCCTTAGGACTTGCACACACCCCATAAAGGAAGAAATAGCAATCGATGTAACTAAGAAATCTAAATCACCCATAATTTCCTGATCATTTATAGATACTGTTGTCAGTGAGAAGTCTTGCAGAATATTGAAAAAATCAGTTCTGGCATTGTTAGTAGCATCACAGAAAATCTAAATCCCTGAGAAGCTCTGATTATGAAAACACAGAGTTGGCAGAAGCTTCAGAAAGAGAGGATATGGACTGTTTCAAACCTTGGAAAGTTCAGCTGGCCACATTCCACTTCTATTTCAGTACAGAGTTAAGTGTTTTTAACTGCCTTGCATGTGTACAGCCGTACAAATTTGTCATGCAGAACAAAGGAGTACATGTTTTAAACAAAACTGATTGGATTATATGCTTTACTTTGTTAGCTATTGAGGCTTTAATTAAAAAAAATGAAAAACAAAAAATTCATCTTACTTGGCAGTGTATCTCAACTGGCTTGATGAAAACCCTGAAAAACTAACAGTTGCCTCTGAGTAGGTCTGATATTAATGCTATTATTAGGAAGGAAAGAGAAACGGGAGGGGGGGAAAGGGGGGGAAGACTTCACTCTTGCAGGGGAGGAAAAACTGTGATCACAGCTGGCACCTGTGCAGTCAGGTATAGCTAAGAAACCAAGGATTGCTTTGATGTAAAACTTAACTACCTGAGACATGGTTAAGTTACACCCAAACTGCAAACTGAAGTCCTAGTCCTGATCCCCTCTAAACTCTTCATGTGGAAAAATGCATACAATTATTATAAAAGACATAAATAATTCCATGTTTGGATAGAGTAGATGTAAATACGTCAGTAGCATCATAGTCTCCTGGAAGGAAATGTATTTTTCTATAATTATTACTTCTTCAAGTTAAAATAAGTGGAAAATTTTCCAGTGTGCCAGAAAAATAAGATGGGATTCTTCCTAGATGTTCTTACAATTATGAAAGGGGAATTTAAAATTCTAAATATGTTAGATATTTTTACTAGTTTTATATTGTTTACCTGATTTTTCAGATGCAATTTTTCTTCAGAGTCTATGTGAAAAATAATCACTAATGGAAAGCAAGATCTTTTTTAATATTGTAAACATATCTCAAAAAAAAAATAGAGAGACTTGTCCCATTTCATCCAACAAACCCCTACCTGAACAAACACTTTGGGAATTTCTTTGGGAATTTTGCCTGCATTTCTCTTTGATTTTTGTAAATCTCTTTACTTCATTAATTATATCTTAACATTTAATTAGTGCCTGTTGAAACCTGTAGGTGCTTGCTTACTTTCCTCATTTGATTTTTTTCCTCTAATCATCAGTGTTCATATCTAGAAATTGATGTAGCTAAGTTTCTGGAAAATATATACATGTATATGTGTAAAATACTAATACATGTACAATCACTAAATTAAACTTTGAAACCTCTATTTTTTAAATTTCACTATTTTACTCTGCTTTTTCTTTTAGAAAGCTGGAAGAATTTCTGAATTTTAAACAATTAAAGACATCTTTGAAGGAAGCTATTTTGCTAGATTATTATACTGCCGGATTTTGGTGGGCTAAAGAAAAGAACTTCAGTCTTGTGCAGCTCTCAGGATTCATGGATCTATTAAACTTTCTGTTGGAGAACCTCGGTGGTAAGTATAATTAAAAATTATAAAATAAAAATATCTGAAGTGGAAGGCAAGAATGCTTTCCAGTCATTTTAATAAAGAGGTTTTTAATTGCAAGTGATTGTGAAATAATTTATTTTCCTCTCGAATGTTGTCATGCTATATCTTGTGCCTGATAATAATTCTCCCTGAAAGACGTTTGATTAGAGAGAACTGTAGTCTATTTAGCAGAATATCCCTCATTCTTTCTTTATACAGTATATGCTATAAAAGGACCAGGTCCTGAAAAGACCTCATCATTGGTATGGAAAAATAAATAATCATTACAATAGAGCGAGAGCAAGGAACATCTAAATTCTGGTTTCAGCTCTCTGTGACTGAGTCACCATAGCCTTGGGCACATTTCTCTGATGTTTGAGATATTTGGTACATCCTGTAGAATTATACCAGGAGAATTACATTTATTTTGTCCTTGGAGGTTAGCTCTCAGGGAGCTTTCGCTATGGCAAATTCTGCATTTTGGGCACAAAATGTATTGGTTAATTAAAGACTGATGAGGGAAGTAAACTGGCATCGCTGCCAAAGTTGAAAAATAACAATGAAAGGACTTTAGCTGTGGTGGCTATGAGGAAATTTGCTAAAAAGCATGCATCTTGGGTCTGGCAGGAACAAAATAGCCAAAAAAAAAATAATTGTAGCTGTATCCTCTCAAAACCCTCTTCAGAGATCACAATTCTTAACTTTACATTCACTTTGAAGGTGATTATGTTGAGAAGAGTCTATCCCAGAGGAAAAGTGAAAGGACACAGTGGTTCTATTCAAAGTAAAGATGAATATTTAAAATCAAATTCATAATAATTATTATACTCTTTCATTGTAGTTTAAATCAAGGTCCTTTCTGACTTGGAATTTTGACAGAATATGTACGTGCTTTATGGTCATTGGAATTCCAGTTGTCCTTCCTGTCTCCAATGAGAAAGTATCTTAACATATGCTAACTATATTAATATAACAATGGAGAAGAATGGAAACATGACACAAATTAGTTTTATGAGACTGTAATGCATGTGTACTAGACAGGCTGGTAGCACAACTGATTATTAAAGCTGACTGACATTTTTCAGGAATTTGATCTTAGTTGCATGAAGTCTGGCAAAGCTTTAACTCTTTCAGCTAAAATTTTCTGTGGCAGTGTCTGCCTTAGATTAATTTTAACATATAAAATTTCCAGTAGAACATTCAATGGACTTCAAGACAGAGGCTGTCAAATAAATAAATGTTTTATTTTGAGCTTTTTTTTTTTCTTTAATAGCTCTAATACCCCTATGCTTTGAAGTAAAGACTTAAGGTTTGGCAAGCAAGGGTTGTGAATTTGCTTTTTGCTGTCCTCTGAAAATTCATTCATATTTGGCTAAGACACATGGCTTCCAGGGAAAGAAAATGCAGTTTGTAATTGCAAGAGACTTCTTACATTTTTTTTCACGGCAAAGTTCCCCAAATAATCCATCTTACAAATTATGCTCTAGCCCAGGGCTGAGATGAATTTCCTTATAGTTACTTATATGAATTTCCTTGTAGTTACTGTTCTCAGCTGGTGCAAGTTCGAAGACGAAACATTTCAACTAACAATAAAATGTTAATGTCTTCTATATTAATGATCATTTCCTTTTCCTTCCCTACAATGTACCCAAGCAGCCTGGAGAAGCTGATTTGATCATAATAGCAACAATAGCAAGGGACGGAAATAATGGATTTAGACAACGAGGGTAGTGGAAATTCATTTAAGGCTGGTAAAAGAGAGGAAAAGAGAGATTTAGAAACTCACGGCTTTTCTTGATTGGGTGGGTGAGGAGAAACAGTTTGAGAGCCAAGGGATCTTTGTTGCCTGTACAAATATTCCTTGCAGAAAAAGTGAAACGGGATAGGGACTGAAACCAGCTGAGGAGCCAGTGTGAACTACTTGTGTGATTTGGTCTACATTCTACACTTTGAACATAAAGTGCTCCTTACCTCACAGATACCGTGTGAGAGCCATTCTGAGACAGGCAGTTGAGCCTGAAACTCAGTTGTGCAAAGGAAAGAGAAAATTTGGACTAGCCGGAGAGAGGACCTGGGCCTGAATATTGTCACTTCTAGTGATCTTGTTATCTTTACTTCCCCACTAACTGATATTTCTAGTTCTGTTACTCCTTTTCATTTCCCATGGCTTCTCTTCTATTTCCCCCCACGTTCTCTGTATTTCTTGATTTTTTTCCCATTATGGTTATTTATATCATGCCGCCTCTGTTACTGAAAACTGAGGTGAAATTTTCTGGTTTTTGATTGCTGTACAACTAAAGGGCAAAACTATAAAGACCAGAATCTTGGAAGTTTTTAAATTTGTTTTCTGTACAAAGAACCAAGAAGCCGATCAGTAGAGAATTAAAGCAATAAGAAAAATAAATCTATTTCAGCACTGGTGGATATTTCCCCATTTTCTACTCTAGATTTTTAGACTTGAAAAGAACAAGCAAATTGTGTTGGTAACTTTTTTTTTAAACTCCACCGTGGTTTTAGTGATAGCACACAGTGTACACAAATCAGAAAGATGGATCCTTTCTTAAATGCAACGTTTAGCAAGCATTGATATATTTTCAGATTTTTGGTTAAGATTTTTTTAATCAAGTATACAAAAGGAATTTAAATTTTAGTTCAAAACTGTGTTGGCATTTGGTTTTGCTTTCCAAGTTAAAACTGTAAAGTCATTATTTATTTTGGGGGTGTAAACGATTATGCAAGCAGAATATTAAACATATTCAAGTTTAATCAATTATGACTAAATACTTTAAAATTGCTTGCCATTTTTAACATCTGTTCATGTATTTCTGATTTATATTGCAAGGGATATGGTCAGAAGAGCAGTCTATTTACAATACATAAGCAATAGTAAATTCATTTTAAGGATAATCATACTTTGCATCTAGCATTTACATGATATTCTGCCTGTGGTTATCTCTGCATACATAAAAGACCAACCTGTAGTGTCTTAAACATCCACTATTGTGGTCGTTGCATTACTTAGGGCTCATCAGTGATTTTATGATGGAATTTTAATGCGTGTTTTATTGATAAGAATAATGGCTACAGACAAAAGTGTTTGGCCACTGTTGCTTTTTCAGTTTCCATGTGACTCATAATATAACTGCTTAAGCTTCTAGAAGTCTTACAATTAAAATGCCCTAAAAAGGGGGGGGGAAACCACCTCTATTATGTTTATATTTACTTTTTGTTCTTTGGAATTCATTGCAGACAAACATATGACCTTAGAAGATAATATAAAGGAACTTGGAAAAGCAATGGCTGGAATAGGAGAAACTGATTCAGAAAGAAGTGGTGACATGGATGTCTTCAGCATTGAGCAAGCCAAAGAAATCATTGATTACTTGAGTATCAGGTACTACCCTAGGATACATGATGTCTTATTCAAATAATTTAATGTGGTAGGAAATCTGCTGATAAAATAAGCTAAAATTATTTAATTGGGTATGTACTTACTATGCCAACATGCTACGTATACCAAACTTGAAAAAGTAAAAAGAAAAGAGAATACTCAAGCAGTGGTAAAGATCTGACCTCCAATGTCAAAGCCTGGAAAATTCAGAATTTAGACGGGAACTTTATCTTGACATAAGATTATTCTGAAAAGATTCTATCTGGGTTTTGGTTTGGGTGATTTAAAGGAAAGAGGAGAATGGTGTATACAGAATACTCTTGTTTTGCTTTTAAAGCTTTCTAATTCTATATTCAGTTGAACAAAATCCTAAGTCTCATTTGTAACTTTGAGTATTTGTGTGACCTTGTCAGCTGTAGTGGACTTCTTAAGTGGTTTAAAGTTCTGTACTTTACAGAATTAAGGCTATGGTAAATAAGTATGAGTAATAAAAATGTTGCATTTGTTAATTTGTTAATTTGTTGCATAAGTTAGCATAAGTTTGGCATCTGCATGACGAGGTTTCTTGACAGGTCTCAGCTTTTAAACAGACACAGAAAGATATAAACAGCAGTAATTCAGTTATGTATCTTGGAAAAAAATGAAGTGTCAGTAGCTAATCACTCCTCTCCATACAAAGTCTTAGTAACATATACAGACCTTTCTTCATTGAAGTGCCATCGTTAGGACAGCAGCCTATACTCTTACACCGCTGCTTCCAGCACCTGATGGATGAATGATTCCTTAAGTTCTTGTATTGCCAGGATGAGCAAGATGGAAAATGGGAAAGGTGTGATTGTAATATATGTTTATGTGCTATACTATATCTTCAGCTATTGAGCCCATTTCATGGCCTCAATGGTAGTGCTAGGGAGAGAGATTTTGTGGCAGATGGACATACAGATCAGTCATGGACTTACTATTTATGTAGAATTGTTGGGAATTTTCTGACTCTTCTTTTCCTAGCAGAATTTTAATGTGGCAAAGAGGTGTTTTATTATTATTATTATTATTATTATTATTAAAGAGTGTTTTTTGAACGCATTAAAGTTTTTATTGAAAAGAGACAAAAATACAAGGTTGGCTGACAGTCTCCTGGTTTAGGGCACTGATAGATTCTTAGTGGGGGTTTAAGCCCATCACACATGATTTCTCTTACAGTTGAGTTATAAGATCTGGCTTTCTCCTGCTCTGTGTTTTGTTGTTGTTGATGATGACGATGTTGGTTCGGTTTGGTTCTGTTTCATGGAAAATAAAAAGAACTTCAGATTCTTCCCATATGAAATGAGAACATCTCTTTATATCTCAAATTTGTGTAGTCAATGCAAACCAGTGTCCTGCCAAGTACTCCCCTAAATTAAAAAGAAGCTTGGCATTTAAAATGTTTCATTCAACTTCTACTTCTCTTTTCCTGTCTGTGCCTTTTGTATATTTATTTGGAACAAATGTTTTTTTCGAAGTAGGATCTCTGTAGCTCTTGTGTGAACTATCCATTGAAAGAGATCTTGTCCATGAAGTAAGTCCTTCACAGTGTCAAGAATTTCATCCAAGAGATTAGATGCTCCATTCTATTATCACCGAAGTATTAACTCAGCAGGAATACAATCATGCCTCAGTACAGCAGTGGTATTCTGGCTGCCAGACGTGTAGTTCTATTTTCATACCACTCAACTTACTAGAAGTACGTACTGTTACAAGGTCTAGGATATACACACGTACACATATATGCACATACGCTAAAATGTGCCATGTGTATCCACTTTATACAATGCATTATTTCATTCATGTGAATATTTTTTTTTCTAAATCGGAACTGAATCAGCACACTTTTTATGTAGTTGTATTCCGAACTTTATGAACTCAGGAATAGGCTGACTGAGTTTTATTACAACTCAAATTTATGTATTAGTTCAACATTTTTTCTTGTTCTTCACTTTTTTTTTTTTTTTTTTTTTTGTTTAATTTTAAATGATAGACCTATAGCTTTATTTTTTTTTCTATTCAAGATAGTATGACATGTTTTAGTTCAGATCACATTTTTATAGGTGAGCTCTGAACCCATGGGATTCATAATGGAAATGGGGACAAATGCTCAACTACATTGGCACAAGCTGTATAACAACTATAATGATACCTTCAGGTCTGGTGGAAGGTGACAGTTATCGTCTTTTTATCCTGTCTCCTGCAGCAAACACATATCAACATAGCTCTTGACATTTTCTTTCAGGAGGCAGTGGAGTTGGGAAAATATGTCATTGTTAATCACCTTTATATTTTCATATGACATCATAAGAGGTTTTATTCTGAAAAATCTTACTTGCATGAGGAAAATTATTTTTATGTAATTACTAAATACATTGGCACAGGCTCTTAATTGTTCACAACAAGCATTTTATATAATGCATGGTGAAAGAAAACTATACCAGTTTTAAAATAAGCACCGATGCTGTATAACCTACATGATTTGATTTAAAGAGCATTAAATGGAAGAATTCTTTCATTGATATAGGATTAAGGGTGACAGGTCAAACAGAGTTCTGTTTGAAAAATAAAAATAAATTCAGAAATGCCAAAAGTAATGACTTATATTTTTGGAAATACTGTGAATTATCTCTACATGAAACACGGTCTGTAAAGAATATCTTAACACATTTAGAAGGTCTAAGGGAAAGAACTAATTTTCAGCTTCTCTCAATCTGGCTCCTTTCCAAGGCATTGGAATAAAGAAAAGAAAGAAGTTTGAAATGTTAGGTTCTCTCAATACAGTTTGAAAGATATGTATCTAATTCCTTGTATGTTTGTGATGCTCATAATTTTTTTTTTCAAATAATCCGTGTTAGAATATTACCAAAAATAGATCTGTGTGTGTGAGAGAGAGAGGACACATGTATTTTCATGAATTTGTCTGAGTCATCTCCACCTAAGTTCTGAAGTCTGTTTAAACATAGTTCATAAACAAATTCCTATTTTTCCGCTGAAACATGGCAGGAATTCTTTGGTGAAACACTGCAGTAAATAGGTAATTAAGATGCTACAATATTTGCCATTTCATTTGCAGTACGTATGTGCTTTGGGTGTGGGGGAAGGGAACTTACAGTTTATGGTAGCCAAATTTCTTATGCGAGTAATCAAATTTGTTTTTTAACAAATGGTAATTGGCTGAATTAAATGTAACTATAGAATAAAACTTTTATATGGCACTTACAGAGCCAAATGTTCAATATGGCTGCTATAATACTTCTCACAAAACTAGGAAATGCATCTGTACGTATGTGCAAAACTGTCTGCAGCCATTTGGGTACAAATGTATTTGAAAGAGTCACAGGTGTGTTTGACTAATCATGCTGCAAAATGTATTATTGTCATGTAAGAGAGGCTGGCAGTACTGCCTTTGTGTTCTCCTAATTCTCAGCTGCTCCCAAAGGCTAGAAGAATCTCTGCTGTATGTTAGCTGGCACTTCAGCACCACTTTCATGAGGGCAAATTGTCCCTGGTCTGCAGTGTTTCGTGGAACCTCAGTGGCACTGTGGCAGTGGCCGGTGGTGCTGTGTAAGAGAAGGTGATTTGGAGAAGGATGTTCAGCTGAAATGGTGGGGACTGGACACAGACTCCCACTGTTGGTTTCCTCATTAATTGTCATAGCCAAGATTGTATTTCAGACACCTACACCCCAGTGCATCAGCCTCTTGACCAGGATTCTGTGATAACTTTTTAAACTACCTGTGTTATGATTAAAGTGCTGCAGAAGAGAGGTCTTACTCTAAAGTCCGTATCTTTCCAGTATGTACCATGCCTGTCATGATATTGACTTTGGTCTTAAGGGAAAAAGAAAAATGGGAAAACTCAAAAATATTGTATGTGAGCTCTGCTTGGTTCCTAAGAAAGCATCATACTTGATATTCCAAGTAAAAACTTAAATTCGTAACTTCTGACCTAGCCAGGGTATTCCAGGCACTCTATTTAAGAGACACTTGGCAAAACAGGAAGAAGTTTCTCTAAAAGTAATCAAATAAAAGCATAAGCTTAAAAATGTTGGCATACATCCTCTGACAGGGGACTGTCAGTGTCCGTATGTGCTGTCTCCATACTGGCAGTTGCCTTACAGACCAAAGGATGTAGAAGCACACGTCTTAAGAGGTGGCTTTGAAGGCAACATGATTATTTTTTTAATCTCCTGGCTCAGTGGAAGGCTTAGATGTGTAAGTATAGCATTAGCATGACTTCCAGTACGTGGTAGCAGTGTCCGTAGCTTTAAGTAGGTAATTGCATACATTGTTCTAACAGTTACTTCCAGAGACCATAGAGAAATTCACGTTGGGAAGGATGTGTGGAGGCCATTTAGTCCAAACACTACTCAAAAGAGGCTTCGGTATTCTAGACGTGGTCGTTCAAATATTGAACAGAGAGGCACCACCATCCTGGTTCCTGGTTCTAGTAGTGTGGTGGGGGGAAAGGATAGGAACTGGTTACAGATGTTCCTTGCAAATATTGCCATATCTTTCATGGGTACGTCAGACAGGACTCTGATAAAGTTAGAATCATTCTTCGACCTGAACTTGCTATGAAATCACAGAACTGAGTTTTAAATCCTGTCAGAATGACATGACAGAAGCCAGAAGTTCTGCGTCGTGATTTTAAGAGGAAAAAGTAATTGTAACAGATGAACTGTGACAAACCAAGCCTTTGATTAAACAAATATGATATCATTGATCATTAAGAAAGGAAACAATGAAAATTATTTAAAACATTAAATGGCAATCCACATATGTTTTAAGGGAAAATAAGTTTACTACTTTAAATTACTTTTGGTGTAATGCACAAAACTCCAGTGTGTCTATCTAGTTTTCTAGTTTTTCTTTAAGGAAATAGTGCGCTGATTTTGAAACATGACCTTGAGAGAATAAATGCTTCCATTCTTTATTCGTTTTGTGTTCCAACATCAAACTTGATCGCTGGAATAAGCAGCCCATCCCAAATCTGCTAGCTCATTTGGCTTTGTTTCCTTCTTGTCCACTACTGCTGATACTAAAGACATAAGTATCCTCGTGATATGCATTTCAGGAATTACTTTTTTTCAGAGGAGAACTTAGTCTTCTTGGAGTTTGATTCCATAAGAACAAAGCAGTTTTATTCTTAATTATCATACTGGATTTTCTACAGCCATCTAATAGTACGTCCTGTAAATTAAATACTCCGTGTATCATAGCTGAAGTTAAACAACCATCTGCTGAAGTTAAACAACCATTTCTCTCTAACATTCGGAGTATTACCCATCTGGAGAGTAGCTCTCACTATAACAATTTTTTTTAACAGTGTTACCTTTCTAGAGATCTACAGCTGTACTAGCGGTGTTTTTCTCTTATTTTTCAGCTTATTTAAACCCTATAAATTGTATGAACATCTCTTCCACAGTCCTAGAGAAAAACTGGTGATAAGTAATAAGGTAAGTCATTTATATAGATGGAACTCATTATGTAGAGTTATTTAATGAATGCACTATGACATATGTTTTGTATTGCTCAAAGCAATTTTATGTCAACATTATTTCATTACTAAAGTGAAATGGCTGATTAAAGAATACAAGTTAGATGTTGCGATCCTAAAATTCAAAATTAATTTGGGATTTCAAAAAAGTGTAAATGCATTGGTTGGCTAAAATGTGTTAAATCAGGAATGCTTTTGTTTATGTGTTTATAAGTTGGTGCATGTCATTTGAATTAGCAATGCATGAGTCTGACTATTTTAACATCAGCAGTCAAAATCAGAAAAGTTTGTGTACCAAGCAAGAGTCTGACCACAGTGCTGATATTCATGTATGCACAGTTTTTTTTCCACTGTAGTCACCAACAGTTAATTGTACTGATTTTAGAGAAACAAGCTAGCTAGAAATCCAGCAGTTTGAAGGTTGTCTTACAGTCAAGCTAATTCACTGTTATTAAACTTTGTATTCTGACTTATATGTGAAAAAATACATAGGAATATGTGTAGACTCAGGAGGTGGCCTTTAATCAAACAGCCAGATTAAATTAGTCAAATATACTTTCCTTTTGTTTGGCAGTGCGTTTTGGAGATATATGTTACAATACATTGAAAAAAAATTACATTTCTAATTTAGGAGACAACTGGTTACTCTGAGAGGCACGATAGTAGAATTTCTCCTATGGCATGTATCTTAGCTTATCAGCACACAGGGAAGTTAAAGTTATTAATGCATTGGAAAAAATCTTTTGCACATTAAGCTGGTGGTTTGGGTCTGTAAATGATGCGGTATAATTTCCTCCCATGTTGCTTTTAAATAACTGTGTTTTACGCAAGGAGGACTTTTCTTGCCATGGATGCAAATATTTGGAGATTGAGGTTGTTTGTAAGGTGGGTTAAAATTCCAGCTATGCTGGAATCAATGACAAAATTAATTACATAAGTCAAGCAGGACTTCAGCATCACACTGTTGTTGTGGTTTTCATATTAGCTAATGAGATCAGTGGTTGGCTAGCGCTTTCTAATTGGTAAAATTATTTTTAATGAGGCTTTAATTAAATAATTTCTTGTGTAAATTTGGTTAATATATCAGTTGCAGATTAGCTTAAAATAAATGTCTTTGTGTTTTCTTGAAACCTATTTCTGGATGTCTAAGATCAGCATAAAATGCTACAGTTTCACAGCCAAGGAGAAGCAGCTGCTCTGCATGGTTTGTATGCAAGACAGCACCACCTGTACCATCTACCTCCACTAGGGAATGGCAGAAACGTATTTCTGTGAATGACTTTGGTGTTAATCCATCAAAGGAACAAGTGCAATTTACAATAAAACTGTCATCAAAACCTTCATGATAATCTTTAGCTGCAACTCTCTTACAGACATTTCTTACCTATGCACCAGTTTGGTTTAATTCATGTTTTGTAGTCCCATGGCAGAGACTCCAACCGCATTTATCCAACCACAGTGTAATACCCGAGAAGATCAATACTTATATTCGTGCAGAGTTTATTTTGATAGGGTGTTATATTGTTCTTCAATAAGTTAAACACTTTGAAACTATACATACAAATTTATGGCATTCTCTGCATTTGCTTGATGTGTACAATGTGATGAGAGGTGAGCCCAGCACAGACACCAAGTTCCCAAGCTTACAGCTTTGTTACATTTAGAAATGCGTATCCATAAAGGAGAGCATTACCTGCTGTGTTTGCAGTCCCTTAGATGAACAGGTCAAACCTGACAGACTAAAGGGGCAGATGTAGTTCGATGTGTGTGCCTATGGCAGGAGCATGCCTGGAGTCACATGCCCTGCAGTGCATGTGCTCAGGGAGCAGAAGGGGGCCAGAGATCGTCTGGGAAATCTGTGCACTAAAAGTAGATGATAAATCTATGATGAAAGGCTGGCTGTTGTTTCACTGCGTAGATTACCGTCTTTAAAATAAATAACAAAAAATAAAGCCACTGTAGATACACCGTGGCCAACAACTAGATGCAATCCTTACTCCCAAGCACACTGTTGCTATTGTCTAAAAAGTTTTCTATTAGCTTCATTGATGAAAGCTGTTTTTTTGGAATGAGAGGCAGTAAAATGTAATGGCCAGGTTTGCCCAAATAAGAAGAACCATGGCATTCTAAGAGCTTAATCACAGTATTATCTTATTTTGCAAATAAAGACTTTTGGACAAATCAATGAAATTATTTGCTTTAACTGAAATGGCTTGCTTTAGCTCACTGAGTAAATTTGTGCTTCACATATGCTGAAGGTATCACCTACTGAACAAAAGTCCAGCAGCCTCTTCTTTAGCAGAGATTCAGCTGCGACAAAAAAAAGCAATAGTTAGTGCTGTATTGTATATCCTTTGAGAGAAGCCATGGTATGTGTTTTCCAGATAAAACTTATAGCAATGGATTATGCACCCATTGAATTTTATTTTTTCTCTAGCGAGGGCAATTATACAGTGTTCTCAATCAGATTTCCTTTTTGATCTTTCAGTGCATTTATTTCCAAATGACCCTGTCATTTCCTGTGTAAAATAAAATCAGACAAGAAAAGGGAAATGACTCAAAACTGAGTTAGATTATGCATACAATATCTGCATGCCACTTAACAAAATCTAAGTTACTTAAATATAGCACATAATTAGTGGAGCTTCACAATCTGATTAATATTCTGAGTTTGATGCAGCTAGCATGATAGAAACAACTTTGTAAAATATAGACAGTATTTAAGTCTTTAAAAAAAAAAGGAACAAATGACTGGCTAATTTAAATATATTTTTGCATCAGCTAAAGCCTTTAAATCAAACTGCCTGAGGTGATCACATTGCCTAGGAAAAAAAAAAGGTTAACGCAGAAAGACACGAATGCTTGTTATATGATAAAACACACACCATAAATCTAACCCAGTTTGGCAGTCTTTAAAATTTATAACTTACCTTTCCAGCTATCAAATCCTTTACTTCTCCTTCACTGCAGATCTACAAAGACCTATATATTACATATGTGCAAATACCTGTTAGAAAACACAATAGGTACAAGGAGTTACTGAGAAGTGTTAAGATTGCCAAGTAAATTGATCGCTTTTTGTTTTGTTTTGTTTTTTGTTACTGTTCTGAGCACTTCTCAACATCTAGAAGAACTGCAGAAGAAGCAGTGCTTTGTCTGGACTGTGGCCATGAACCGAAATAAAATGCATGTAGGGCTCACATACCAGAGTTCTTCAAGAATGCTGTTGTTAAAGATACTGTTTTTACCTTTTGTCCATACTGGAGGTTTTGCCCTCTAGCTGTGGCTTAGTATACCTAGTACGCCTGCAAATTCAAAGAAAGCAAATGGGGTACATACCAAATCTTGATGGGCAGGGATTCAGTGGAGCAGTTCCTATTAACACGTCAGATCTTATAAAAAAAGGTTTAATTTGTTAATACAGGAATTGTGTAGAAGTTTTTGTTATTTTCTATTTCTAGGGTCAGCTAATTTATTTTGCTTTGATAGGATGATATATTGCAGTACTTTTATTGCAGTACTTTTTTTTTTTTTTTTTTTTTTCCGCAGATTTAAAAATTGTACCTTTTACTGTAGTTCATGTTTTCTGCTGTGCTGTGTTGTGTATTTTTGGATGAAATGAGGCTAAGGTCTTCTGGGATTATGTCTGCTTTGAAACATTTCCTAATAAAAATAATGTGGTTGGTAAGTCTAGTTTTATTCCTAGTTGCTTTAGCCAGCCTGATGGAGTAATCTGCTATTTTATGGCCCAGATGACTAGCTAAGTTTGACTTCTTGAAGTAGTAGTGTACAATGCAATTTTCTTTAGAGATGTAATAGTGGGTCAGGTTGCAATAAAAATATCAACGATTAATGACAGTGCAGATTCAGTGTTATAGCAGGCACTAGATATCATCCCCTACTTAGAGTTGCAGAAGAATTTCCATTAACACTGTCTTTCCATGTACTCCTTACTTTTTGAAACATTAAGCTTTCAGACTATGGCTGGTATTTATCCAAGTGTGAGTGGTTGTTTTTGTTTAGTCTTTTGTTGTTGGTGGTGGTTTGTTGCTTTAAGTATGAATAAAATCTCTTCTGTGTTTTGAATTTAAGAGAGTGCATAGGAAAAGTACACTATCTGAAAGCTAATAAGCCTTTCTTGATGGCCAAAGTCCTGAAGTCTGGGACTTCACTTTGATATGTAATCCTCATTAGGTGTTGCACACTTAGATTGGTTAATCAATCATTTTTAAAACAAATTTGCTCAAGGATTTCTTGAGAATTGCATTTCAAGAATGTATGAAACCAGAACATTTCTGTAAGCATATCAGTTCACACTAGAGAGACACATTCCCCAACTAATGGAGTGCATGTTTTTCAAAGCTTGAAGATTTCAAATATTTGTAATGCTTAAAAACCACTGAATTGATTTTCTGTAGCTTTGTTTTGTAAATATCACCATGGCAAAGACAAGACTGCTTTGAAGGACATAAGAACATAGGACTGGAAGGGACCTCTTTAATTGTCAGGTCTAGTGCTGCCTTCTCATACGCAAGCATGTATAATCCTCTTCGGAAACTTGTTAAGCTCAAGCCTAAGAAGTTAACTTTTTTGTCTCTGCTATTCCAGTTAGAAAGCTGCCCTGGAGCCTGATTTCTGTAATGGTTATAAAACTTCTAATTTCCAGGCTAAGTGTATTCACAGCAAGCTTATGTGCACTTGTCCATGTGCCAATTTGTGCCAGTATTGACCTTTACTTCTTATTCCATTCCCAGTGTTTATTTTTCTAGCATATAAAGAGACAGCAATCTTATTGTCAGCCTTCATTTAGCTAAATTAGAAAAGCCCGTCTTCTCTAATCTCTGTTTTTATGATAGGCTTTTGATATATACATTCTTACACACAGAGTAGCCTTAAGTCATCCTGTTGGTCGTTTTTTGTAATTGTTCCACTTTAAGTTAGTTTTGTTTGAACATAAGTGACTGAATGGCAGTGTTGTTGCTGAGATAAAAGCGAGGCCCTGTACAATGACATACTGCTTGCTTTTTCTCTTTGGGAATAATCTGCATGTTAGGTCCTAGAATCAGTCCACATTTCATACCTGTATCGTGTAGCTGTCTTGTAGATCTGCTGTTCTGATTCTCCTTGCTTCCTTTTTTTTTTTTTTTCCCTGTTTGAGGTACTCTCAGCGCACTACAGATTTTTAAAAGTCATGTCCCAACAGTGTCACCAAATGTCTGTTAAATACAAGAGTGAATATTCTTCATGGTCACTCAGTCCCTTCTGTGTGATATTCTTGTCCTCTCATGCATTGATCATGTCTCTCACATTCCTTTTGTCTAGAAAATTGGTTATCTTATTAAGTAAACTATGAAATTAGTGTGGCATCACGTATCTTTGATAAACCAATGCTGTGTTATATGCCATTTTCCTTTAATTTCTATGTCCTTACTTATTCTTTCCTTCATAACTTGGTCCTCAAGCTTTTACTACTATGGAGATCAAAACTACAGCTTCAGGAGTAGCTTCATTATTTCACAATTATGAATGTTTAAAACTAGCAAACTGGTACTTGGGCTTTTGATGTCTGAAAGAAAATTTTTGATGTCCTCTACAGAAGTGTGTAGTCCCAAAGACCTGATTACTGAAGCAAGCAGCTGGAGAGCCAGTGCTTTTTGGTGACAAAAATAACTGAGATTTGGTCCTTTGATCTTGAAGTTTGCTATGGCTATAACTAGAGGGATCATGAAGGGCTTATGATTAGACTGAATGAAAAGTGGAGTCTATTGGGATTGTATGCATTATTACTAGAAATATTTTAAGCATATCTTGCACATTAGAAACGTCCTTTGGTTTACAAAGACTCTTTGCTATACTCAGTTACCATAGTGGAGATATTCTGACCTGTAACAGTTGTGTTTCAATATAGGTCGCATTCTGGTGGTTTTCTACAGCTATTTTAACATGCCTGTGTTCAGGTAGCTGAACTGTGCTTCCCTAAAAGCCAGTGAGAGCTCTAGAGAGTTTGTGGAATTCATGGTGCTGAGTACTTCTGCAAATCTTGCTTTAGAGAATGATTGACAAAATGCTTCTTAAATTATTTGCTTAAGAAAAATCAAATACAAAACAAGCATGCCTTTTAACTCACTAACATGTACGAAGTCATGAAAGTAAAAATTCTGGCAGGAAAAATTCAGAATAGCTGAGATAGACTATGCATTCATTACACAGAGCACTATGCTTCTGACCCTGCCAACTTTAAAACAAGTGCCTCTTTTTAAACGCTTCCGAAATTTTATTTCAGTAGACCTATTCATATACAGAGTTAAACTGAGAAGTGACTGGGGTCACATTGTTCATTAGCCTGGAGGATGAAAAGCTGAGAGTGAAAAATAATAAAAATTTTAAAGCTCGTCATCATTTGGTATTGTATTTGTTTATCTGACAAAGCATTTTGACTGTATTATGTTAAATAGGAGAGAGGAAAAAAGGTTGTTGGTGTTGAAACGTCTCTGGAACTGTGCAGGAATTTGAATATACATAGATGTGCTCTCTGGATTTGTTAATTACTTAAAAAGTGACTTGATTACTCAGTGTGTGTGTATGTTAACATACGTGGTTCTGATAATAGCAGCAATGGCTTATTTATTTGCTGGAATGCAGGCCAAGTAGGAATTGTAGGCTTTGACTTGAAGGATAGTCAGTATATTAAAGACAGCATTTCTTTGCTATTCACCAGAGTATTGTAAGATCCAGAGGACTAATTGCTCTATCACAGGACTATAACACATTAAAAATATTTATAGATCAGAATTCTTATGTATTTAAATTTTAATGGAAGACAATGAGATTGGCAGAAATAAAGGCTTGGGGAAATTTTAAAGTGATTAAGCAAAGTACCTGGGGGCAAGCTGTTAGGATATTAATTTTGTTTTACTTTTTTTAGTATTCCTGAACAGTTTACTCTGTCAATGCCCTTTGGGATTTCTTGTTGTTTTACTTGACCAGAGCATAACAAAAATAATTGGAACTGAGCAAAGTAATTCTGTTCCGCAGAAGATTCTGAGACTTTTTCGGTTTGATTTCGTTCCATTTTAAAACAAATAATAGCTTTTAACAGAATTGCTGTTCTTAGATGTCTCTGTTTAAACTCCCCCACTCCAAAGCAGTCTTCCTGAAGGCCTTTCAGAGTCCAAGCCCCAGGAAGCTCCATCCTGGGGCCGCACAGGGTAGTTGGCTCTGCTGGAACCAGATCTGCCTGATTCTGCATCTGTGATCTGGCCTCAGCTGTCTGTAAGGCACGTTGTAGGGGAGCCAGGAATCTAGAAAGCAGAACGCGAGGTCAGCCAGCGTGGCAAACTGTTGAAGGAGCTTTGTACATAAGCTGATGGGAAAGCAGATAGGCTATTGGTGGCATGGTGGTAGAAATTTGCAAAATACACCCGAGTTTTGCAGTTAGTTTGAAATAATGTTTGTAAGTAATCTGCCAATAAATAATTAAATAAATAATTATGTCCGCTACAGAACAATAATATTTTCTGTTAAACTTAGTCATATAATACAGCACTGATCAAGAAGTTATTCAAGAAAATACCGTTTGACATATATTTTGAGAGTTGTTTTTTATTATTTTTTATTTTATTTTTTATTATTATTGCTGATTGCTAACAGGTACCATCTGGGGACAGGTACCATTTGCTGGTCCAGTGTGAAGACACTGGTGACTAGTTTGTTAGAGCAATTGACCTATTTCCACAATTTCCTTAATCATTTTTATTAATAAGCAGGTAGAGATCCATGAACTTACACTACAGTGCAGGACTATTTTTGCACCTCTACCTTTACCTGCAGGTTTTCATCATCTTGAAGATTAAATTGTATTCTTAAAACTATCTCTGGAATGGAAAAGTGATGTGGTATTTCAAGGGAATGTATCCCCACGGGTGAATATTTATGTATCAAATTCATACATCTTGTGACCTTATGTTATGAATAAAATTTTGACCTTATTCATATAAATAAATAGCATGGCATTTCCTTACTGTGATGATTTATATTCAATATACATTTTTATAATTTTTTATCCTCTCAGTTGATATTATAAGAAGACTTATTCAAAGTCTGAATAAGAGAGTAGTTTTGCAGTCCTTTAAAGTTCTTTTTTTTTTTTAATGCACCAGAAAGTTTGTATATTTTCTAATTTCAGCTTTAATTTTCTAACTTGTCATAAGATACAATATGAAGAATTTTTACTGAATTTGGAATCTGCTGTATGTGAATTTAATTCATAAAATGTTATTTTGATTTCCTGTATATAAGTTAACTTCAGGAAAATAGAGTGTTACTAATTAGAAAGCTGAGTTTTATAGGATGTCTGTTTCATATGTGAGGTAACTTATATTGCTACTTAGGCTTACATTTAATAAACTTTAGCTAGGAAAATTGTTTAAATTTCAAAGAAAAGATAATAAATAAAAGGAGGGCATAGAATATTAATGTGAACTCGGTCTTTATTTTTTAAAGCATTCAAAGTTAAATAGTGGTGGTCTGTTAACAATCTAGGGCTATTTGGCAAGTCTTTAAACTTACTCAATAATCAAAACATAAAAGGACAATGGAAACTTTTTACAATAAAAGAAAAAGGAGTTGAGTACAAAAACCAAACAAATTATCCTCTGCTTTTTCTTGGTAAGGAGGTGAACTTTATAGGAAGGGCAGCAAACTCTGAGTTAGGGTTGCCTTTTCCTGTCTTTGTTATAAATTACATCTGTCTGTGAAGAATCCTCTCCAGTTACTTCGTGGTTACGGGGGAGTCGTGTGGGTGTATGGGGAATGGAGCTGAGAAAGACAGATCAGGGGGAGCCTTCTTTTAATTTTACTGGGTTTTGTTTCTTTGTTTTTCACTTAGGAAATGGCAGTTCTTCGCATTAATCTGCCTTGCTTACTAAACATACGGATGGATAGAATTCCCAAGATCCCAGCTGTGTAAATAGAATATTAACAAAACAACTGTTTTCTTCAACATTTTATTATTTGTTGCTTGTAACTTAGTAGGCTTTTGGAAGACTTCTGGCACCACTTAGGTTCACTCTAATCATTCAGAATGTTTTCATTAGGGTTCAAATGGGGAAGACATTTGGCAACGGGATGAACTCCATCCGAAGGATAATGCTTGATTCTTTAATGGGAGGCCAAATACACTGCAATCTTGTTATGAGACACCAGAAATATGAGAGGAAGCTGCCAAACAGTACTTGAGGGAGAGCCATATACCTGGGCTAAGTGCCCTCCTCGTGCCCTTCTTTCCTTGTGCCTACTGAGCATCTGAATGGATGGTGCAGGCCTTTTAGTCTGAGCAGAGGTACCTGTGTGCAGCTGCTCAAATTGAAGAGGAAGGGGACATGACCAAGTTCCCGCATTGTTTCTTTTGTCATTTTTAACAGAATCAGGAGTCATTGACAGACTGTAAGTGACAGAGCGGAGTGGGAAATTTTGGCCTTTCATTCCTCTTCTGCAGCGTGGGCAAGCTCCCACCCATGGATTTTCACTGTCTCTTGTCCCTCCGTTTTGGGAGACGGGTTCTTAACTGTAACTTTTCTCAGCATTAAGTTAACCTCATGTTTTGTGAGTCCCCCTCCAACCCACAGCTTCGCTTATAGAAGCTAAGATATCATTATGTTCTTCCAGCTATTGCACTCAGTAAAACAGCATCGGGCAGGTAGACAACACTCACTTCACGGGGTAGGTTTGAAAAGAGACAGCAGCTGGAGTCTTTAAAAGTGTTCTGTGATTAAGACTATGAGCTGAAGTATTTTATGGTTTGGCTTCACAGTGTGCTCTTGAAAAATGTGGTAGCCACGTAATCCTGAGTCTCCTCTTGACTGACTTGAAACAGCTGAGGAGGAACACCTAATTGTTTATTCCTGATGTTTGCTTTGTAAAGAGTAAGAGTGGGTAGCATCTCCGGCTGATCTTAAGATGCTAAGGTAGTATCTCTATGAATTTTATCTCTTTTTTAATTTTTCAAACTGATTTCGTCTTCAAAATTTGTCTTGTCACAGACTGTAAAGCTTATACCAGAGCCTGCGTAGGTTCTGCGGAGTTACACTGCAGTCGATGCTCTGTCAAGGATAAAACCCAAACAAACATGGATGGACGTTTTCAGCTGAAATACACTAACATTTTTGCTCTCTGCATTTTTCTAATAAGTGGTCCTTGTCATCTTTTTGATCCTTCTACAGGAAGGTCCAACGATATTGTAAAAACATATTGCAGAAAATAATGTTCTCTGCTGTGAGAGCAGTAAAAATTTGCAGGTATTGCATCATAACACACATAATACTCTACTCTCCTGATGCTAGAATTCCCGTACTTGGTAAAAGTTGTATTGTCTCTGTTCCACTCAAATAACAGTACACAAGGAACAATATCATTTGTGTGGTTTCTCAGTAGTTTCTTTTGACTGTGTGTATCAAATGGGGCTTGTGAATACAGTCTAAGGCAATGGCACAGATCCGAACTGATAGAGATGCATGTTTCATTTATTGTAAGGCTGACCAAGTATGGTCTCAGAGTTGTGAAAACACCCTGTGCTTGAGAAGCTTGGAGTGATCAAGGCTGTGGGCAAGTTTCAGACACTAGCAGGCTGAAATGTATGTCTATATCCGTAGATTCGCTGAATGTTGTGTGTTGTGACCAGAGATACATTGCAACCAGTCTCAATGTCTGTGGACTCTGTATTGCTCTTGTTTAATAAAATTGAGGAATGATAGGGTGTTCTTTAGAATTTATTATAGCCTGAATATCTGCCTAACATTCCCTCAGAGTTTTTCTTAGCATTCATTTTGTATTCATGACATCCGTTTATCATTTTCATCCCTGTCTGTTACACATTTAGGACACTTAATGATTTTCTTTTGTTCTAAAGAAGATACTTCACCAACTTTTTGTACTCTCCAGGATTTAAGATGAAATTAAAGATTTATGTTTGGAGAAATGTTAAATTACCCGTAATTATCATATTTCAAATGAAGTATTTGAAGGTTTTACCCTCACTTAAGCTTGTTGCTGGCGAATTTTTAGCATTACTCTTGTCCCTCTAGGACAACAGATTAAAAACAACTGATAGCTAGAGGCTGGGTTGCCGACTTTTCTTCTTTTTAAGTCCTACAAGCGGTGCACTGTGGTGTGCCCCGGTGGGATTCCTAAAAGCATTGTTACATTTCTGTCCATCATGAGAATGACCCAGTAAGTCTATTGGTAGGTGCAGGTGTGTTGGCATGTAACTCAGTACTGAACCATTCGTTTCTGTTTAATAACCAATTGTTTGAGAAATCAAGAAATTGTCAGGATGGAAGTAGGGGGGAAATGCTACTAATTTTGCCATGATGAAGATTTTATCTTTTGTCCATCCCTGTTGCACTTGCAAATGAATTACTGAATGTAAAAAGAATATCCTTCTGTTTGGAACCCTGGCACAGCAAAGCACAAGCACAATAGCAGAAGTTAAAGACAAGATTTCAGGCTCATCTTCATGCTTCCTAACTGCTGCTGGTTTGACTTCAGTTCCTACTGTTGTTATTCATACTGCTTTTATTGCAGTGTATTCAATTGTCTCTTTTTGTTCTGATCAATCCTCAGTTAAATGGGTAAACAGTAAAATAAAAAGGGTCTATAATCAAATTACTGTAAGTAATTGGTCAGCCCAAGCATTACTGGAACTTTGTAATGAGTGGAAAAACGGGGCTTTGGTATCAGTCGTAAAGGCCAAGCCTTTATATCTGACAGGAAAACACATTGCTACATAGGCACATTTTCTGTGAATTTAAATTACAAATTATTGTGTATAATCAAAATCAGAGCAACTGAAAAACCATACAGCATGGATAGACTTTATTAATTTTGGGTACAAATGACAGATGTTAGACAAGCTTAGAAGTCTGACAGACTAGGAGAATCTTAATATGTGACAAGTGCAAGATAAAATAAAAACTTATCTTATGGATTATTTTTTTCCTTCTCATAGTAGAGGGAACATTACACAAACTAATAAGCAGGAAAGCATATGCATTAGAATAAAATGTAAAAGTCTGCGGTAAGGGAGCTTATTTAGGAAACAGGGAAGTTTAAAGACTGTACATTAAACAGCCAACAAGACATGGTGTGTTAAATGGGGGACTGTGGGTTGCTATGGGAATGGGAATGAGACTAAAGTTTTTCAGTGCTGGATTGCCAGTTTAATACAGCTCCCACTTTGCAGTCTATAACATGGATTGGTTCTGTTACAGTACTTGGTGGATAAATACCAATTACAAAGACAATTTGCATTCTTCCTTAGCACTTATCCGTTAATGGACTACTGAATTTAGATGCAGAAGTAATTGTTTAATCTGGTGTCAGTAACTCCAATGTATACGTTAGTATAGCATTTGCTTTTTATTTTTGTTTTCCCTTTTCTCTTCTACCAAATGTATTTGGGGAAGAATGAGTGAACAGTAAATAAAGGTAGCATGAATGTTAACAAACTGAACTCCGTGCTGTGAAATTCGGTCGTATAGAAAGGCCACTTCTGTAGATTTGTGCCACTTAAAGAATTCTGTGTGTCAAATCCAGGAAGGTCAGCATAGCAGGGAGAATAGTTTCTCAGGAAGAGTACACAGAATTTGCCCAGTGCTACAATAAACAGCAGTGGTGCAGTGAGGGTACTGCAGCTTCATTTTTACCTGGGGGTCAGATTAACTCTGTCAATTAGCTCCCTGTTAAGACCCAATTTACTTGGGCTGTATAGAGACTTCAGTGGGATGGTCATATTCTATTGAACTCTCTCTTCAGGGAACAGTAAGTTCTACTCAACAATGACATTTTGAATTTGAAAATTAAAGAAATTGTGGAGATGGAGACTTTTGGGCAAATTCATCATGGGATACCCATGAAAAGGTTTTTAACACCTATGCTTCTTTTACTGCTGTCAAGTGTAAATTCTGAGTATGCAATTAGGTTTTACAATCCAATTCATGTATCCTAATCCATGGCATGCCAAGTGATTCCAGAGAACCTGGTGGGACTGTATCCAAAATAGACACTGCATTACTATGGTATGTATTGGTACCAAAATTGGGCCTCAAACTGTAGGAGATTAAATGCTAAAATAGTCTTGCAAAAATGCAAACATTCCATATTTACAGTTGTGTAAAACACCGCTGTAGCTTTGTGATGTTTGTATGTATAAGTAAAATAAAAAGTGCTATATTAGTTTATCCCTATGGATGACTCCTGAATAAGAGTTCATATTCAAAATCTTTTAACTAATTTTGCTCTGTAGTTTCAGTAGTAAATTAAGAAATGTACTTAGTTTTCAACAGTAAGAGAAGGTTGCTGCAGTATTTGTGCAATAAAACAGGAATTATATTTGTTAATATACTTCAGGAGCATTTACATTCTAATCACACAGGCAAAAGGAAATTTCAAGTAATGGCAAGTAAATTTAAATTACACAACAGCGAAGACTTTCATGCCTTTGAAAATATTTTAGCACTGGCTTTTTTCCCCCTCTTCCTTTGATTATCCTTGATCATAGCAGCAGAATTCTGTTGCTGTTGCCATAATTTCTGAAGCATAACTGTGCAAACATGAAATCTGTATATATAGGTACATTTGCCAACTTCTTTTAATTTTTTCATTTGCCTTCTACCTCCTGTATTGGGAGGGGCTGCTGATCAGTACACTGGCTGAAGGAAAATGCAGAATCATTGTAGGAGAGAACAGAGACGTGCAGGCAACTTTTGCAGAAAAAAAAAAAAAAAAGTAAGCTTTTGACTGTGGTTTCAGAGTAAAGAAAATTAGATTTCCATCTCATAAAACCTGCCTTCTGGACCTCTGGGATCCCTTGGTAAACTAGCCAGCATTTGTTGGCCATGTGCTTTCAAGAGTGTCACAAGCAGTGTGTAAGAGGGTATTTTTATGCTGCATACATGTAAACTTGCCAGCTTTGAACCCATTGAACATTATTCTGGATCTGGCCTTACCAGCTATGTATGTTTTGTAATCTGATTCATACAGCTTGGCTCCTCCTGCAAGCTGGGTCGTGGCTAAAATAGAAAACTGCTATACAAGGTGCTTAATGGAAGGGAAGGTTTTCTCCAAGGAAGCATTTTCCTACCCTTCTGCGGCTTGATGCCATCCTGTCATGAGTTTTCCACCTCTTTGCTTGCGTATTGTAAAACTGAGAAGGGAGAACGAAGTGCCAGTGTGACCAGAATAGAATTCCTGGATTTTTTTCTATTGCTGCATTTAACCTCTGTTCTTTTAATAATATGCACAGCAGGAGAAAGGGGATGTGCTTTAACAACTTGTCAAGTATTAAGCAGTGCAGATTGTTAGCTAGAAATCATGCTATCAGTTGGAAGTAAACAATAAGGCCACATATATTTAATTTTTAATAAATTTTGAGTTATGCTGTTCCTTTAATTACATTAATCAGGCAGGCTCCAACACTGCAAGCCTTAGGGCTTGAAGTGCAATTTCAATGCTTTGTAATAAATTTGCCGAACTTTGGAAATAGATGAAATGGCTTAATATTAAACATTTGCTTGATTTAAATTTTACTAACCCATGCACTTTATAATTCATATTTTTTTTTTTCAGGGCAATGTAGTGCCACAGCAGAACAATCATAATAGTAATTGTGAGTAAGTGTTCCTTTTGCACACAGGTTTTGCTTATAAACTAGACGAATAAGGGGCCTGGAGTATTAAAGGAATGCTAAAGATCTACAGAGCCTTTCACTTCAAGGTCATTGGTTCAAGCACACTTCATTAAAGACAAAGTTAGCATCTGATTGCTGCTTCATAATATACATGAAATGAGTTTGTCAGTGACGAAAAGGAAAGGATACAACTGTTTTAATAACATGAAAAGAGGTGTAGGACTAATGCAGAGGTCCAAAAAGAGAGAAGGAATTTGGAGAAGCCCAATTCACCAGGCTGCCGTCTTCCCCTGTGCAAGTTCTTGTGGACTATATTTATTCTTTGGTCTGGAAAAGTCAGAAAGGTTATAGTCACCCAACTTGGTCTTATTTGATTTCATAAGCTTAATTGAGTTGAGCTAGGTTAATACAGGGTTGGGAAAGGTCCAAGGAAAACTCAGGTCAAAAATGGCTTGATGATGGAGTAACCAACGAACCTGGCTTGATGCTGCTAGGGCACTGCACAACAGGCTCTTTGAAAGAAGATGTAAAATTGATATCCTGATCACATATCATTACCTCAAGCATAAAAATCACAAAACAGAAAACGGTGAGGCATGGTGTCCTCCTGACTACCTTCCAAGTGAGTAATTACAGCCTGCCAACGTTAATTCCTCAGTAAATTTAATCAAATGAGGTACCCTCTCGTTTGATCACTTGTATGGAGTTATTGTTCTTTAAGGCTTCTTTTAAAAAAGTGGTTGCTTTTCAGTAATGTGATCCCTTTATACGAAACCTCTAAGGAGATTAGGCATGAGTAAAAGTAGGAATGTGTGTAACATGGCAGTGATTTTTATTAGCCATTTCATATTTACTTGTCAAAATGAGGTTACTTCTGCATTGCAAAAAGTGAATTATTTTTCACTTTTGTTCTGTGAACAATTGAGATTTTAAAGGGTACTGTTCCACAGCTGCCTTTTCTCTTCTTTTGGTGGTGTTGTTGGTGTTTGTTTGTTTGTTTAGTTTGGAGTCTGGGCTGAAGTTGGACACGGGATGGCTTTATGTGGATTTTAGTGAAATAAATTATTTCCACCATTATGAAAGAGCCCTGTGACTCCTTGTCCTTTCCATAGTGGCTTTAGTTACGAACATAGAGAAAAGACAAAATTTATGCATTTTACAGCGTTACATGAGTAGTTATTTTATTAATAAGCTCTTTTAGAATCATTTTACCAATAAGAAAGGAGAAATGGAGAAAAAAAACACAACTCTACTTCCTTAACAAGGGAGAGATGCAAAGGAGTTTGTCAATAACATACAGCATAATAACATAAGCAACTCTGTTTTGGGCTGGGTTGTTTCTTTTGCCATTTAGCCTTGTTTCTTAAAGATTGTTACTTAAAAGCTTTTTACTTAAAGCTTTTGTTACTTAAAGCTTTTATTCCTTTAGAAGAGGTTTTAGTCAGTTTTTTAAATGGTTTTAATATATGTATACATTGAAAATACTTAGTCATGTTTTATTTTTAACATGGGCTTTTCTTTTTATTCTCAACACTTGTTTCTACTGGAGTAGAAAGCATTTTTTGAATCACTCTTACCTGTCTGAGCCACTGAATTAGTCTAATGTAGCAGTAGTTAATTTGTAGGTGGTTTCACTGAATTCTAATGGAGAAGTGCCACAAGATTTGGTAATAGAATTTTATGAATGAAATTCTGTTATAAATAAGTAGATGAAACTCAATGAAAGGAGCTCTGGAACTTGCCTGAATTTTTGTTGCAGTAACCTTAGCCCATGTTTGTTTCTGTTGAAAAAAAAGTGGAGTCAAAGTATTTCAGTGAACAGGCTTACAAGCCTTTTTGAGTTAATATGGAAGAAGTTTATTTATAAAAAATACATCGCAAGCTCTTGATATTCACACATTTCAAAAATATTCTTTCTTTTCATGAAAGACTCCTAAATTCACATCATAACTGCCCTTGGCAATAACAGTTTAAGAGATACTCAGGGTCAAAAAAAAGGAAGGAATCAGAGGTCAAAAATAATACATTTTTGCGGTAGTCCAGGGAGAAATCTACATAGTATATGACTGCTCTTTCTGAAATAAGTTATCGTAATTAATTCCTTACTTTGCACCTTGAGTTTTTCTCCTCCAAATTTGAATTTAAAACTCTTTTGATGTAGAAAACAATCAGGTTTTTGAAAATGTTTTCACTTCTATAATTACATGGCACAGGGCTTGAAGTAATTTTGAAAATACTCTTCTCTTGCAAGTTAACAGTAAGCTACAATATTTCGCTGGAGGATTTTTAGTGTTTGAAAGAAAAAAAAAATGGATCCAGCAAAACTTCAACATTTCAAAATATTAGTGTATCAGCTTTATTGGAAAGAGCTGAAATTGTTCAAATGACCTCAGTAAAACAATTTGGACTACAATTCCCGGAATGCTCATGAAGCTGACATGCCTACATGTTCTTAAAAAGTCATAATCCATCATTCTGATGCTAGATCGATGGATTATGACTTTCTGATGTCAGATCTGTGAATTAAGGCTTTTTTGAGTACAGCCTGCTATCCAATTATTGCCCCTATTCATATATTATAAATCATTATTCTTTGACCAGGTAGTCAGCAGTTTCTATTTCCTAGCATTTCAGAGCCGCCTTTTTTTAGCCATTGTTGCACTCCCATTTAGCAATCAAAAATGGAGAGTGCTGACCTAAAAAATAAAGCTTCTATCACAGCAAATTGTTGAGGCAACAACATTCATTTCTAATTCTTGTAGTTTCTGTTGAAATCCAGAGAATTAGAATAGATTGAAACAAATCTCATCCCCTTCCTGCACAAACAAGCAATGTAATAAATTAGCACAAAAGTTGTTGGCGTGTATTGACTTCATTTTTAAGCATTCATGCCTGAGTTTCTCACAAAATGGTGCTTTTTTTCTGATAAGTTGATATTTTTTTTTTTTTGTATGAAGACAGATAGGCTTCTGATTTAAAGCTGAAATTTGCCAGCATGATACCTTAAGTGATTGTGTCTATTAGGCACTGTTAAACTGAAGTTCCTTTGAATGAATTATTTATAGAATAATAAACTTGCTTTAAATGCAATAGAGAATGTGATAAAAGTAGAAAATGCTTTACTGTAACCAGTTTAGGTGTGTCAAATCAAAATCTTAAAAAAAAACAAAAAAAACAAAAAAAAAACTTTATTAAAAGATATTCAGAAAAAGACGAGCTATTTTAGGACCTATCGTGCACCCAGAGAAAGTCATTAAATGAAATGTAATCATGCTGTGTTGGAGAGTTATCTCAAAAGATTTCTCCAGCTAAGGGAATTTAGGTCTAGCCCATATGTGGATGGAAAAAATCAATAGGATGATTTTGTTGTTTTTTATTTCATTTTGCTCTACTGATAGATCTTCATTAGGATGCAATTTTTGTGCTAGATGGCTGTGCATAAATATACCCAGTTGGTACATTGCTACCTGGATTGTTGTCAAAAAGGATGGGAATCAATGAAAGGGAGGGCAGTATAATGAAAGTGGTAGAATTAGTCTTTTAATAACTACTTGTTCTAGACCTCTGTTCGTCACATGGGAGCTATTGCAGCACTGTCTTGTGCCTCAGTTTCACCTGTATTTGAATGGTCACATGGGCTCTGAAATCTGTGGTGCAAGGTTGATTTCTGTGGCATTTTTCTGAAAAACAGATTCGCCTATCTTTTATTACCCCTGTTGCTATTCAGCCTGGTTTGCAAGTCAAGGATGTTATCTGAAACTACATGAGAAAGTTCATGTAGTGTTGGGCATGCAGTAGGCCATCAAGTAGCTAGGGTAATGCTTTAATATTCTGTAGTTTAATTCTTCTTAAAGTAGGACACCACCTTGGCATTCTTACCTTATTTCTTGTTATTTATTTCCCGAGCTCTGGACATTAATGACATCCTTGCTTTTACCTTCCTTGTCTTTTTCAAAATTTTCCCAGTAAGACCTCTAGGGTGCTGTGGAGCATAAGAAGGATCTGGTGGTTTGTTGGGAGAACACAGAGGTTGATATTCTATGACTGTTTCTGGAGAAAACATGATTTCAAGGGCAAGTGCCAGCCCAGTGATGGAACCACAAAAGAGTTTCTTGTTTTAGATCATTTCCAACACTATACAGCCTTAGAGCCCAGGTCTGCTGGTGGGAAGCCTAGCGCAGCTCCTTCTGTCAAGTGGCTCCAACCCATTTTCAAATCTTCTGTCAAGTGCAGTTGCCCGCTAGGTGGAGACATAATATGTTGTACATTAGTGGATATACAGATGGTAATCAAATCCACCAGCTGCTGCCTGCTCTTCCTGGGCACCTTGCCAATTCACTGGCAGTATGTTGACTGGGAAGCAGACAGTGACACACTTTGATCGAAAAGCTTGTATGATGATTTTTTTTGTTGTAATATTATTGTTTTTCTAAAAAAATGATAAAAGAGATCAAGATGTGTATCTTGATCAAAGGGTACTGCTGTCTGCTTCCCCATCAGCAACTTCTAATTTATAGAAATCAGATTGTGTGCAAAGCAATCAGCAAAGGTTTGAGGTCTTTCTTGTTCTCACTGCCAGGAGATGCTGACAAGTGAGAAAATTAAAATCCGAGAAGGTGGGGAGAGAACTAGTAAAACACTGGTTGAAATCTAATTATTTTAAATCCACAATTTTAATAATTTTAGGGCTGCAAAATAACTGGTTAAATGGTTCAAATTGGCCATTGCTTGTGTTCTAACAGTACCATAGGGTCTTTGTCTGATGGAGGATGTTGCTTTGAGACTAATTTACTATTGAGACAAATACATCCGTGGAGCTAGTTGTTGTTAAGTAGAAGGGACCTGTCTGTGGTTTTAGGGCCAAGTTTTTAAGATATCTCCTATCAACTCTATTTCTTCCATGTGGAGCTGTGCATCCGGTATGATTTACTAGGGTATATAAATGATACAACGAACATCTGCAAAGAACAGTTAAACCAGTCAGTGCTATAAATATGGAGATAGTGTGTGCAGAATCAGAGGACTCATACAGAAATTTTGTCTATTGTATTTAGCAAGTAGAATTTTCTCTCTTTTTAGGTTTTGGTATTGAATACACCTTTAAAAGCTGGTTTGTTTGTTTGTTTTTGTTTTGTTTTGTTTTCCTCCCCAGGAGGAAAACAACAAATAGCAGTTACAGTTACATATGTTGATTGTGTCAACTGGAGAAAAACTGTATTTTGGGGCATAGTTAAATATTTCAGCCAACATACAACCACAAACCCAGTGGCAGTGGTGAGAGTTGCTTCACATTCTGCCAAATACTAAAATCAAAATAAAGACTGATATGACAGGAGGCCATAGGATACATGATGATTTGTCTAGATTGAGCAAGCGATTATCAGAGGGAAGCAGGCTGATGGAGATAAGGAGGTGAACAGGGTCTGTCTTTAGAGTGCCATCTTTGACATGACCACTAGAAGAAATAAATAAATCCCATTGACATCATTGCTTCATTTCTTTTTCCCCATCGCAAACTGACCATCACAGATATTGTCATTATCTCATCAGGCAAACTGTGTTTAGATTTGTGACTGCAGTTTCTTCACCTATTCTTGTAGAACAGACTTGATTGGAAGGACAAAACATAAGGAAGGAGAAGAAAGCATCCAGTGTACAGTTCAAAGTATTACCCTTCATATTCACTTGTGTGGCCTCTTGAAAACTCCTGCATTGTTTTTTCAATACCATAGTGATGTTTACAGGGAAAAAAATATCTTCTTTACTATGTTAAACACGGCATAATTAACTATATTGCTAGCAAAGTATAATTGGTGTAATTATTTCCCTTGGTGTAATTTCCCTTATGGAACTGTAGGCAGTATTCCTAGTCAGTAGTGTTAATAGTTGTATCTTCTGCCTTAATGCTCAATAATGCTTGGGTGAGCCTTAAACTTTTCAGAGTGTTTGGCATATAACTGATACAGAAATGTTGAGATTTGGTAGTTGGAATGATATGAATGTTAGGTAGCATGTGAGTATGCCAGTAACAAATTCTTTGACTAATATTTGCTTAGAAATCCACATAGGTCAACAAACAGTGTTGGAAAACATTTAAATGCCACATTCTCTATAGGTGACTCAAGCATTTAGCTTCAGCTGAGTGTTAATTCAAAGTTCTAAGTACTTGCTCACAATCCTGGCTTGTTAAAATTCTGTATGATTGTGGAAATCCTTCTTGAACAAATCTCAGATTTATGTTGGTTTTGTTAATTTTGTTTGTGGAATCTTTCTAAAAGATAAAGTTAAGTTAGAGTGTACAAGGGATTAGTGAGTAGTTTATTATTTTTTTTTTCTTCAGGAGAAATGATTGAGCAACATTGCTTGTTTCTTTTCATCCTTTGTTTAAACAAATTTTGAAATGTCCGCATTTGAGTATATGGTTTGCTGTGAGTTTCCTAACAAGTCAAAGCAGAATGAGATTTATATGCTTTTTCCCCAGAAACCATTTCATGCCCCAACAGAAATGGAAATGACTCTTATTCTCAGAAGCCTTCCAAGTCAAGGTGGGAGGAGAAAGCCTGTAAGGAGACGTTACCTTCTCAAAAACAACCTCACGTCATCCCAGGTGTGGTTGGCTTTGGCAGTTAACCAAGGGGAAGCTTACTAGTTTTCAAATCACCCACCAGGCCAAGCCAGGCTGCAACAAAGCTTTGTTTAACTCTGGTGTCGAGCAGACTAACCCCGCCCCTAACCACAGCTGCATTTTGATTTAAGGTGAATGACAGTATTGTAAGATCGAGTTAAAACTAACCCCAACGTGTAAGCTGAGATCCAATGTAAACAGATTTATGAACATGTAGAGGAATAAGGAGCGCCTGTTTACAATGGGGTATGACAATTAAGTATTATATGAGGAAGTAATGGTTTGTTTTGACTAAAAGACTATGGCTAGAATACTTCAGATTCAAGTTAGGTAGAAACGCAGTTTTAACAGATATCTTTGTGTTTTTGTGTTTGTACTGATCAAATATTCTGGTGTTAAAACAGACTAGTTTCACGCAGAGGTGACTGAAAACTGCAACTCTTAAATTTGAGAGAAAAATTGGCTTACTTCTGCATGCCTAAATTGGAAAATGTATGCTAATAACTTAATTTGGATGATAAAAACATGAAAAATAAGTCCTTAAAATAGTGTTGAGTCAATTTTCTGATAAAGTAAATTTGTTTTCCCATTTGTGATTAAAATGACCTACAGTAAGATTTTTTTTTTTTTGAACTAGGTGTTAATTAAAAATATGGAAATGGATTTTAAAAACATTGCAGTTCACAGAGGAAGAATTGCCATAACTGATTTGTTCTCACAGCCATGCCTGTTGTGAGATGTTTTTAAGATGCCTAAGTTACTGGTTCTTTTTCCTGCATGATTGTTTCCAAAGCAAAATGTGATTCCAATAAAAACAGTAATTGAATTTACAGTCCACAGGACAAATTGTTGTTTTAACAGAAACTTACACACTCAGGCAAAGACTTTATGTTTTAGGTCTAATAAAAAAGAATACGAGCTCCACATTTTATGTGACCGTATGTTCTGAAAAGTTTTCTAATCTAGCTTCTTTTTTTTTTTTTTTAATAAATAAATCTATACTGTAGTTTTTAAATTATATGAGCAATTTTTCCCCCCTGTTAGCTCAGAATCAATATTGTTTAGGTAAATTTTTTTTAATGCAACCTCTTAAATGTTAGAGCAGCTTTTTCTGTGCCAGCAGCTTAGGGTGAATCAATACAGACAAGCCTGTTCCCAGCTGATGCACCTGAGGTCTGCGAGGAGGTCGCAGAGAGTGGGCTTCTTTGGTGGTGGGCAGAGCGTGGGGCAGTTGTGTGAGGGACCTATCCAGGTCCAGTCTTGTGTGGAGAAAATGCCATTTCCAGAGGAAATGGATGGCAAAGTAAGTCTGTCCAAGAGAGGCAATGGATAAAGGCAGGAGGTGGGACCTCTGTCTAACTTGAGGCAGTGACTCCAAATGACTATCAACAGAAAATATTCTTCTGCTGTCAGGCTTTCTCAGCCAGAGCTCCCACTTGCTTCTTGAACCCTTTTTGTTTCAGAAGTATCTTTTAATTTTTTTTCCCCTAGTTTTCTGGTGATCTTCATTGTGTCTTTCTTTCATGTACATTGTACTCATATTTAGATAAAGACTGACAACGTGCTTACTGAACCGAGGTAAATCCAGGGGGGTAGCACAGCTCCTGAGACACGCGCCTGCTCTCACAAGTGTGTTACAGCGTGAGATGTGCCAGAGAAAGACATACGTGCTGGAGACAGGCACGTCTCCATTAGCATGTTTTGGCCTTCTTGGGGCTGACCTAAAGCACTGTGCAACAGTTAGAGTTGGTGAGATGTTGCTGTATGGAGGGAGTAACACCAGGAAAAAGCAGCCCAGGGTAAGGCCAACAGATGCCTGAATTTGCTGTATGTGCTCAGGGCTGCAGGAGGAGTGGGTGGTGCTGTCGGTCCCCGCTGAGTTCCTACAGATGTCCTTTTAACAGGAAAGGGAATATTTCGTATTGCCCAGCTCCAGGCAAACAGGGATGCCCGAGTGAGGAACCCAGCTTTCCTGGATTCCCTGTATTGCTGATGGGAGAGTTAACAGGCTGTGCTTGCTGTGGTTCAGGGCAGGTATATTAAGCAATTATTATGTTCTTAATTTATCTTAGTGGCTCTGACTTTCCCTCAGGAGATGCGGTCTTCTTAGTGCTGACTATGGGGGGTTGATAAAGCCCCTAAAGCAGGTGTGATGAATACCATCCCTCTAAGCATTTTAATTCTTCTAACCCATTTTGTTGCCAAAGACATATGCTCTGTTGCAAATCTGTTTTCTGAAACTGCAGCAAGTCTTTATAAAATGTATATAATCTCCTTCCAGAAAGAGATATCGAAATGCACCTGGCCAGATACATTTATATTTTTATCATAACATTTTCAGCATTCTTGTCAGATCTTTCCTGATCAAATGATTTGGAAGAAGAGATGTACAACAAGAAAACGTAAAGCCTGATAAGGTGAATGCCACCTAAATATTAGATTGCCTATTGTGCATTAGGTTCAACAGAAATACTTCTATGTTTTTCTCATGTGATCACATGGCTAGAAAAAAAAATCAAAGCAAACAAACAAAAACAACTTATTTTTTTCCAGTATTTGTAGATTCAGCTAGGTGTTTTCTGTGGGAAAGGCTCTTGATTATTATTATTATTCAGGCTTTAGATCTCTGTTGAATAAAACTGCAGAGCCACAATGGGAGCTGGCTGCAGTTTGCTTGTTGAGTGCCCTTGAAGTGGAAGGGAGGGGGCTGGTACTTTGAAGAGTTCTGACATACTAACGTTGCACTTTCAGGGACTAAAAAAAAATTCCTCACACCTTCTCAAAATCTGTATGCGTTGCTTTGAAAACGGTATTGTTAACTTCAAGCATTTAAAATATTGAGCAAGACCTCAAAAAAAGTCATGAGACTTGCTTAAAAATAATTGTTCTTTGGTTCCTTTTGCTTGCAGTCTAGTTTTTGAGCTTTCAAGATTTATGTTTTCCATCTTTCCTCTGCAACCATAAGAGCTAGACACTAAATTTATTTTTAAATGAAAGCTGAGATTCTCTTGTAATCCCATGACTCTAGGAGACTTGGCAATGCTAAACACAATGTGAATTTAGAGTGACCATTCCAAGCTGAATCATTTAGTGATGTGCCCTCAGCATGAAAGTCAACTGGGTGTTTTGGTGTTGTTTTCTGTTTTTCTTTTTCCTTTTTTTTTTTTAATGTCTCTTATTTTGTCTTTCTAAAAAATCTGTGAATTGCCAACGATAATTGGAAGATTGGTAAAAGCAGAAGTAGATACATGACTGCAACCCAATAAAATCAGGATTTTATTTTATTTTTTCAGGGATGTTAGGATATTCTTACAGAATTTAGGTATTAAGGACATTCTGCAGTAAGGTGTCTCCAGAGAGGAGAGCTTTGGTTGTTTTTGTAGAAGCACCCTTTTCTGCTCAATCAAGCATTAAAATTGGCAGCGGTTGTTAGAGAAGCAAGAAAATCCTGGTTGCTTCTCTCATGCAGTTACTGAAGAGGATATGTAAAAGCTTTAACTCTGAGGAAAAATATTTATAACTGTGACAGTGTATTTCCGTACAGTAATTTATGGGCAAAATGTAGGAAAGGAGGAACACAAGCTATAAATAATATTCCGTATGTAAACATAATGGCAGCAGCAAATTCTTTTTATTTAAAAATTAATATTGATGTTCATTAATATAAATTACCACATTTCAGATGACTCTGATGTCCTTGAGGCCAGATGTCACCGACTGATTTACAGCTTCCTGGGGGGGAGGAGGAGATCCTGTTTTGTCAATGTAGGCACCAAATTGCTTCAGATAGCTATTTTGGACTAGATTAATTGCTGATGTATTGTCAGCAAAGTGGATTCATATCTCAGCTCAGAAATATGGAAAACTGTCTTTAAAATGTATTAACTTGAATTCTGAAATGCAGGAAAAATTGTGTAAAGCATACCTTTGACTTACTGAACTCTTGTCTCATTTAAGGAATAGTGGTTTGAAGACTGTTGCCCAGGAACATGCACACAGACTTTCCATGTACATCATTGGCAACTGAGGAACATACTTAAGAGGCCAAGTTTAATCCCTCATTGATCTTATTTCTACTTAAAATATGAATACAAATGTGTGTAGTGAAGGCGTTCAGAAGCAAGCTCTGCCATCTTAGTCACACTGTACAGATCATGTATCTGGATTAAATTTCCGAGTGCCTCATAACATCCTTCAGTCCTCTGGATCTTGTGCATAGCATTGCTGCGAAACAGGATAGGAAATGCATTTGAAAAGCTATCAGCAGCCTCCCAGAAACCTCACCTGTGAGAACACTGTGGGCGATGCTTTAGAAGGCAGGTAAAGTGGATTTGTTGTGTTTGCATATGCTGGTAGGCTAAGGAGGGGAAGAAAAAAGCTGGTTTGAATCAGGGTGAGGCAGCGCATCTCCACGCATTAGTTTTTCATTGCAACTCAACCCCATCACCCCCATGAAATATAGGCACCTAACACAACACAGCTTGTAAATGCCTTTTATTCCAACAACTGAAATACAGAAGATTGGTAGATGTGCAGCTGGACATGCTTAGCATGAATGACAAAATAATGTCAATCCTATATTAAAGATTTGGGTTCATAACAAATTTCACATATGATCATATGTAAGAGAAGTCTGTGCAGGACTCCGGTAGCACAAGGCCCCACAGCATACAGTTCGAAACTACACAGATGATACAAATATGGAAAATAACACACAACACTTTTTTAAAAATGCATCCGTCATTATAAAAAATCAAATCCATATCCCACCGAAGGACATTGAAAAGCTTTGAAAGATGTTACTAGGTTTTAGAAATGGTCCATGCTGAACTTGGGATATTTTTTCTAATCCTTATAAATAATTATTTTCCTATGTTTGGTAAGATTAGCTACAGAGAATTTGTGTTAAGACTCTGTGGACAGGAGTACAGAATTTCAGATAATATTAAGCTGAAAAGGTGGTTTGAAAATGTTTCTGTGATACAAAAGCCTTACATCAAAGAAGCAAATACACCACCACCCCCCTCTCATTTCTCATTTAAGAAATAAATAAGCATACACTGTAAATTCTAATTTTCAGCAAGTGTGTAAGCAAATCCTAACTGACCTTGACCTCAGCTTTGCTAATTTTCAAACTCTGACATTTATTCCCTGAGTAGATTGGTTCCCTTCATACCATGTACATAAATACTGCAAACCTTTCCAATGACTTGAATTAGAGTGTAAGTAAATAGCTGGTTTTAATCTACATAATATTTTGAGAGCAGACATTCTGCGCTATGACTATTAAGATATACCCAGCAGCCATTTGTATAATACTAAAACCTCTTACATATATTATTAAATGTAATGCTATCAGCCAGGGCTTGTTTTATGCCACAGAAACTTAAATAATAAAATACGGTGTGGATAAAATCTGCAATAATAGAAACTTAAGCAAAATTAATTCAAGTAACAGATAACATCTGGGGGAAAATGTAACGTTATATCGGTAAGTTATGCAAAGCTAATTTTATAATAACTACCACATCTGTGGAACTCATTTATTAGAACACTTTACCAATCTTCTTTCCTGCCGTTATTCTGTTTTAGAAATTTTCCTGTATACTGTTTTATTGTCTTTGCTCTGCCTACATTGGTAAAAAGGTAATTTGCTAGCTCTCAACAAAAAGAAAAGCATGTGGGTTTACGTACAGAACAGCATGACCCTTTTTATACTTTACCTGGTTTTATGCAAACTTCTACTAGAAAGAATCCTGGGAAAAAAATGGTGGCACGTGGCTGGAAATTTAGAGCGATGTTTCAACACTGGCTGCAGCCCTCAGCTGTGACTGCTGGGACTTGATGCAGCTGGGGTGGGAAAGTAAAGGTGATGCCAAATGATGCTTCCCACATGATCCTCAGCTGAACGCTGGAGCAGCCTCTAGCCTGCGCTAACTTGTCCGGGTTCAAGGGGCCTTTTGGCACCCCACTGCACCTAGGAATTAGTAAGAAAATTATATTTGACTTCTGCTCCTTCTGGTCTCTCTCAGAGCATCCCTTTATCTGCAGCTGACACTGATATGTTCTCTGTATTTATGCCACTGCCTTTATTTGTGTTTGAGTTCTCATGGACCCATTGGATCGCAATGAGCATGAAAATATTGCCAATTAATTTTAAGGCATTATCGTCTTGCCAAACTGTTCCTCATGTTTTGGTAGTTACATTGATTCAAAAGGACACTTTGAGTAATACATCTTTGTCATAGTGAATGATGCTCAGATAATGACAAATCCTCAGGATTTTTTTTTTAAAGTATATATATTTTTTTAATGTAGGTCAGTGGAAGTAATTTGCCATAAATTTACTCAGGTTTCAGAAACTAGCAACATTTTTTAAAGCTAACTGTAGCTGTATAAAACTTACTGTGTCTCCTCTGTTTTTAAATAGATTTTACTACGGAGCCATTGGTGCTATTAAACATGAGGCTTTGTTCAAAGGAAATACAAAGACTTAATTGTTTTGTATTTTTTTTCTCTCTTTAAAAAGGAAAGTATTGCATCAGAAGGATTCATTTAAATACGTTTGTTGGCTTCAGGCTCTCGCCACAATTCATTCGTTCTAATTTTCCCCTGGACTTGTTAAGGAGACGATGTATAGGAAGGAGCAATGCAGAATGGCATTTTTAGGTCACTATATTTTGGCTGTAAAATGTAGTACTGCTCACAAACTTACAAACTTAGTACTAAACAAAATATTTTATATTTTACATTGCAGTTTCAGAGACTTTTAAAAAACTTTTGGCTGAATGTTGAGACTGTTACGGCTCATTAAAGAGACTAGTTCTGCTGTAATTTAGTTATTTCTTAATGATCCAAGGGTTATTATTAGACATGGAACAGATGAGTAAAGAATAGCTCTCTTTAAAGGGACGCAGTGAAGTAAAAATATTATTCTAAAACAGAATCTCTGAAAATCTTATCCAAGCTACAAAAATGTATTTGATTAGTTAGGAATTGATTTTAAAACCCCATCTAGTTTTTTTTTGTTTGTTTGTTTGTTGTTGTTGGTTTTTTTTACATTATTATTATTTTTTAATTGAAACCAAGTGAATAAATGGAATAATGATTTGATCTAAATAAACTTGAATACTTAACTAAATAACTAAAAGCAGCCATTTTAAGGAAGCAGAAACTATTTGTGAATTCTCATCCAACTTAGCAAATATTTTTCATTGAGAAAATACAGGGTGAGAAATCAGAGAAAATTGAAATATTTGCTAAATCAAAAGGACTCTCATTTTAAAAAGCATTAGAATTTGAAAACAAATCTTCTGGTGTAGTTTAGAAAGAACAGCATTTAGGTCACCATTCTGATGAAAAAATAAACTATTTCATTTGTCAATATTTAGACACTAGCAGAGGGCTGCAAAATTTGAGCCACAAGTGTTACTGGAAATGCTTCTTGGTCTCTATAAAAGCTGATTTTCTCCTCACTTAAATTCTGGAAATCTTTTTGTCAGCCTTTTGGGTTGTTATAAACTTGAGATGATACTATCTACCTTTTTTGGGTAGCTCACGTATGACAGAATCCAAACATAACTTCTGAAATACTTTTAGAACTACAAAAGAGATTTTTAATGCAGTAAAATGAATTGGTCTATCTGTTCTTTTTTTTTTTTTTTTTTGTCATCACTTTTGCAAACTTACAGAAGCTTTCATGGTTTTCTGCATGTTTAGTTGTAGCAGGTAAGTGTAAGTAAGCCAAATATCAACCTCGCTGCGCTTTCCAAGGTGTGAGGAAATTTAATTTATGGGAGCTGCAATTACCCCATTGTGAATTAATGCAGTTGACTTTCACCATCCAAGCAAAATCTTGTTTTTTAATAGCTGACTCAGAACTGGAACATCTGCCTGCTATTCTCAGTGGGCACTTCCTTTTTGTAGAGGTCCAAAACATATTGTTATTATGCCCTGTTCCTTGCTAGTTTAAAAATTACTTTTGTCACCTTATTTGGTATGTCACTGATTAAAAACAAACAAACAAACAAAAAAACTCAAACAACAAAACAAAACAAAAACTTGGCCCTTTGGAGGACTCAGGGCAGCCTTCTGCATCACTTGCAAAAGAGCCTGAGTAGTGAGGATGAAGTGCTGCATCCCCAGCTAGTGCTGGGGCAAAACTGCCATTTCGTGGTCTAAACATCACTGGAGCAGCAGCTCACATGCCAGCTGGATACCAGTGAAGTTCTGATGATCGCAGGAAAAAGAAATGGGAGCAAGTTGGTCTAGCAACAAAAATTGATTAATTCTTAAGGTAAAGTCACATCTTTAAATCTTTTTCTTAGAGCCTTATTTTATGCAGTGTAACAACAGTCTTACTCCTGCTCACTCCTGAGATTGAATGCCCCAGAAGTCAACAGGGTCATTTGATCCCAAAATGCAACAAGATCCTTGTTTAGAAGTGACAAATTTGCATTGTGAAGACTGCATGTTACCTAAGCACTGTGTTTTCTAAACTTAATTATCCGTATGAGTAAGAAGCTGTAGTGTTATGAAATTATGAAAATCATCTGTTCTTTCCAAGTGTTATAAATGGGATCCCTTGAGATGCAACTAGAAATTAAAGCTGATCTATAATCATTTTCAGTATGCTTTCCAGTTCTGAGCACCTGGATAGTAACCAAAAAAAAAAAGTATTGTTTTTGCTGTTTGCTAAGGATTTCAATTCTGTTTAAAGAAAAAAATGCATTAAAGCTGTGAGCAATAATTAAACCTGAATTCCTTTTTTTTAATTTTTCTTACATATATACGTATGTACTGCCAGTATGTGATTGAACTTGCCCCACCTGCAGTTACCCCCTTCCCTCCTTTACTGGAAGAAGATATGTGTTCAGAGAGCTGTGAATCACTGATCGTATTGCCAATATTTGTAGAGATGGAATCTAAGGTATGGAGTTTTGTTCCTTTTTTTTTCCTTTTTTTTTTTCAGCTATTTTTCTATGAGTCTCTTACCTCATTTAGTCCTATTGGTGCCCAGTCACTAATGACATTTATTTTCTCCAGAATGCATTCACTTCTAAAATGAATGCTTGAATGTAGTTGCTTTCATTGCATTAACCAGTCAGCAGAGGAGGATGTTAATTTGAGTCAGCATGTCTGGGCTCTTGCCCTATGCAACTTCATAACCTCAGCATCTGCCTGGCCTGGGCAGTGAAGGTGTGATGCTGATAGTCTGTCAGCAGAAGTTCTTAAATTCTGGCTTTGTGTATTGTGGTGGAGGGCCTGGAGAACAAGTCTTACGAGGAGCAGCTGAAGGAGCTGGGATTGTTCAGCCTGGAGAAGAGGAGGCTCAGGGGCCGCCTTATCACACTCTACAATCACCTTAAAGAAAGCTGTAGCGAGGTGAGCTTGGTCTGTTCTCCTACGTGCCTGCTGACAGGACGAGGGGGCTAAAGTTGCGCCAGGGGAGGTTTAGGTTGGATGTTAGGAAGAACTTCTTTACCGAGAAGGTTGTTAGGCATTGGGATGGGCTGCCCAGGCAAGTGGTTGAGCCATCCCTGGAGGTCTTTAAAAGATGTTTAGATGTAGAGTTCAGTGATATGGTTTAGTGGAGGACTCGTTAGAGTTAGGTCAGAGGTTGGACTAGGTGATTTTGGTGGTCTCTTCCAACCTAGGTGATTCTGTGATGCTGTGGTTGTTGGGTGTCTTCGGGCTGACACTGTTGGTCCTGTAGAGAACAAGAGAAAGCTCTAACTTACATATTTCTTATTATGGTTGGTTGCTGCTAGGGATCTGATCAAGAAGGTCACCTGGAAGAACCCTGTCCAGAGGCAGAGTCCCTTGAATCAGGTGCTGTGGCTGCTTTCACTGTTGAAGATCAGAAGTCTGCAGTGGGTGGAATCCCAAATGAAATCATTGGCAACCTTGAGGTACTATTGCTAGAAAGCTATTCGCTAATTCTATGGTTAATTAGCTAGCTCAGCTTTAATGAATATAAACTGTATTCATGCTAAAGCTGGCAAAAAGCACGTCCATATGCTGTAAGAATGTGAATTAGCCTCTATAAATAGCTCATAGTTTAGTCAGCCTACGTGTGACAAGATAAAAAATATTCAGTAATATAACAACATATATCTTCAGCATTACTATGTGTTAGAAACATGGGCCAAATCCTGCTCTCAGTGATGTCAGTGGCAAAATTCCTCTTTGGGGGTTCAGGACCAGCTGCTAGGATGAAGCATGTGCAATATGTGCTTAATATAAATTGTTAGACACATCTTTGTTACACATCCTCCGATCCGTATCAGGAATAACACACTCATACCAATTCTAGACCTTGGTTGGTAGCAGCGTAAGGGTAGAAGAGCCATCCTAATGGAACAGATCAGGTTTCAGTGTGTGGTCTGCAGACTCCGAAGAGTCTGTGAGTTATTTCTTAAGTGTTCGTGAAAGGTAGTAAGCTATTGTCAGTGGGCTTAAATTTGTAGTAGGGTGATCTGCTTCTCCATAGGGTGGTCTGTAAACTGAAACATGTGGAAAGCCAGCAGAGTAGACCGTTGTTATTTTGTAAACTGCTCCCTCAAGCGTATGAAGTTATTGATAGTAAACCAGCTAGAACTCAGTTCAACAATGGAAATACTATGTGGTCGTATTTCAGCGATCAGGTGGCATTAAGCACTTTAAGCTTTGTGTCATTACAGTTTTTGATCCAGCATATAGGATACGGTTGACTGAGCAGAAGTTTATTAAATATATAGTATTATCTGAAAATAGTGTGATATTGATAAATTGCTTTGCATGGATTATGTATGAATGGGAAATATCAATTGGAATAATGATACCATCGTTAGATCTACCTACTTCATTTCATATTCCCTTTCAGCATGCCTTTGGCAATGGAAGAGAACCTAGCCTATGTTCTCTTACTCCTTTCCATCCCTACAGAACAAAGGAATGCATGATTTTCACTTGACCTTGATTTCATTAGCGTCAGTACTAAGAGCTTTTCTTCTTTACAAAACCTGCTGAGATGAAAGAAATGCATTTTTTCCTCTTTCAGAACTCTAGTTATATACCTAGAAAAAAAAATCCTTTTTGTTTTTGAAAGTTGTTCAACAGTTCATCTTTTTCACCTGATATTTAAGTTGGGGTAGTCCCACCATGAGATTTTTTTAGCTGCTACATAATCAAACTCATGGCATTGTGTTGTTATGAAAGAACTGTGATTTTGCAATCTGCATTTTGTCTGCAGTGGACAGCTTTTGCTCTTGTTGGGTCTAGAAAATAACTTCCAGTCTGAAATCATAGTGCTGATGCTCAGTGATGGTAACAGCAGCCAGAGTAAGCATGGTGGCAACTGATTTCCACTGAATGTAGAATTGGAGACAGAGAGCTTAAAAAAAATGGAGAAAAAAAGGCATCTGGGGTGGCTAGGAGAGGATTAGCCTGGAGGGTCAGTGTTCCACAGGAAAGCATCTAAGCATACTTACAGTTTATGGGAGTATAGGGATAGGAACATATTTGTTGGTACTTGAAGGTGGATTTAATATGATGAAGGCAATATCCAAAGGCACAAAGCTGAGATAGAAATCCCAGCTTTTTGATGCTGACCAATTGCATGGAGAACTTTGGAAAAAAATTCTCCATAGACCAGATGTTGAGGCTATCTAGTGACAGGAAGTTTGCAGGATAGCAGCAGTAGGGATTTCCAGGACTGGCAAAAAAAAATGTTCCTAACATGGCGAGTTACTGCAAGTTTTTACGGGCCACATCCAATCACTTTATCAAAATTATATGAAGTCTATTCAGAATGTATCTCTAAGTTTTGGGTCAGTTTTGATAGTCTGTGAAGGACCTTTTATCCCTTTCTAATTGTTTCAACAAAACATCACAATTCTTGGAAGGACTGCATCATTGCACGCCTTCTGTTCCTCATGTATCTTGGCAGTGGTGTATGCCGACACGGAAAAATACACGTAAACTCCCCATAAAACCCCAATATTTGTGCTCTTTGTCCCAGTGATCCCACATTTCTATATGCTATCAAATTAAGAACTGCTACACTTTATCACTGCTGCAGATTTCACTAAGATATGTCAGAACCTTTGTACTTTCCCCCACGAATATTACACTGCAAATTAAGTGTTCAGTATGTACAACAGTCTGGATTTCCAGAATATGATACACATTCATAATTGTGTTTGTAATTAAGAAAGACAAGCAACATCACAGAAATATGTTTTTTTTATTGTTCATTTTCAGTAATGCTTTCTAATTCCAGTCATTTCAATAAAATGTATTACACTAGAGAACAAACATCTGCAGCAAAGGAAAACAGTGGAAACAATCAAATCCCAAAGCAATTTTTCTGATTTGGTGTTTATTGGTAAAGGCTGTCTGAGAATACAGGCAAATTAGCCTATCTCCCAAGACAAGGTTATATGAGAAATGGCTGTCCCAGATCACTTCCCGTTCATGGCAGACATACCATACATCGGGATTGCGCACAGTAATACGATAAAGTGTTATCACGTAAGTACAGGCTGAAACACCGTTATGTCTGCAAAACAGGAAGGTGTGTAGGATAATGTCTGTCTTACTGCACCACACTGTGTCAAAACCACAAAGACAATGTGCAGCCTAAGATAGCTCCAGCATAACCACTTTTTTCTTCTGATTTTCTTTACAGGCAGAGATAAATGAAAAGCTGCAAATACAAGAAGAAGCTTATACTTTGAGAACCGAAAAATTAAAAAGTCCTAAATAACCAGATAAGAAAGGTGGTGTTGAAGTTTACGGAAACTGGGGGGTGGGGGGTGATACACAGAGAAGACTGGCTCTCTGCCAGAGCATAATTATTTTTGTATAAAGGAAAATGGTTCACTTAACTTTTACCTAGAAATAGTTCGTCCGAGTTCCTCAAATTCACTGTGTTCTGCCAGGATTGTTGTTTAGTTTAGACTTAAGTGGGAGACTGTAAACAGAAGGATATGTAATACAAGCATGTTGAAGTTCAGTTTATTTCTGAATATAAATCTCAGTTAAAAAAAAAAAAAAAACAACTCTCTAGTTTTATTATTTCTTTCTTCCAGTTGTGAAATGCTTAAAAGTTTCTGCTTTTTCAGGATATTTTGCTGGAAGGAGAATACACAGAAAGAAAATGTAATTTTGAGGCATTGCAGATACACTAAGGAGAGAATTTAATTAACATGTAATTATACACTTTTTTCTATAGTTAGTCATTAATAACATGTATGTTATTTCATTTTAATTTTTTTCTAAGCTTTTAAACTAGTTTCATATATTACACTTCTTTATTTCCACCATACTAAAACTGCGTAAAAGAAGAGTATGTACTTTTACAGTCTTCCCAGAAAGAATTCCTTTTGATTTCCGTGGATTTTTTTCTGGAATATGTGTAACGTTTCATCTGAAAATGCATTTCGTATTCCTCTGTATGCTAACATCATTCCATATTTTGTCAGACATTATAGAAATGTTGTAAACACAAGAGGAATCTTAACTATACAATAATTGACATCAGAAGAACTGGTTTAACGTCTATGTTTCAAAATAGTAAACTATACTAATTGCTATGTTACAGAACTCTGTGCCCTAGAAAGCATGGTAAAAACAAGTCATGCTTTCAAGCGTAAGAGCTGGATTGCGTGTTTAAGTGAATATTTACGAAACAGAATATTTTATTTGTTACAATTTTGTATTTGTTTCTCGTTAAGTAAAATGTTAGGCTTTGTTTCACTTCACCCACATTTTTATGGTGAGAACGAAGAACGTTCGCAAGCCTGACTCATCCAGGCAAAAATGACAATAACCTGAAATAGTTTGCCTGAAAGGTCTTGTTTGTCACTGCCTGCCTTGCATGGGCGTGCTGAGAGCACAGCCAGAAGGGGGCATTGCCTGCACGTTGTTCATCAGAAAGAGCTCCCAGAATTAAAAGACAATATTCAGTAGCTGCGTTTGAGTGCCAATAGCCTGGAAGTACTCTTTAAAGTACATGTCAGATGTGTGGGCACTGGACTCTCTGTAAAGCAGTTGTTTGAGATGTTAAGTGGGCAGAATATTTTAGTTGGTCTCACCTGTTGAGAAAAAGAAATTCTTCCCGTTACATGACCAGAAGTAAGCTCTATAGCAATTCACTAAAAGTTTTCTTCATTTTTCTATCCAACATGGGCCAACAAGTTAATAAGAGCTTCCTTTCAGCTATAAAAGCTAACTATTCCAATTTGAACGGTGAAGTAACTCATGAGGAATTATTGGTTTATCCTAAAAAAAAATCCTTTAAAATCTCTAAGACCCATGGTTATGTTCTGCAATGTTTTATTGCTTTGAAATATGACTTTTTTTTTTTTGGTCATGAAAAATTTCTAAAATCAAAAGGACCTTTATTTTGATACATAAATTAATTTCCCAGAGCATTATGCTAATGTCACAAGTTTCCCTGATTTTGAACTCAAAGGTGTGAACATAACTTCTGAAAAGAACTGTCTGTATGGAAGGGGAGGAGTATTTCTTAAAATTTTTGCTGAAAACGTTATTGTCAATTTAGCACTTCAGTCAAATCTGATGACTACAACATTCTTGCTATATGACAAAGCAGAAAAGGAATAATGATGGTTTATGTTAGGACCTAAACAAAGTTAGGAGCTAAACAAAGGCTTTTGCCCATATCTCTTCCTCCCTCTCCCATATTTTGTAGAACTTCTGGGAAATTTTGAAGTGCTTTGAAGATGAGAAGTTGTATATGAACATCAAGTATTACTGCAGTGATTTGTTAGCAGTCGCTCCTAGTACATATGCATAACAGCTGAGGTACTGCAGAAATTCCACGTGGAGTTCAAATCCCACAAACCGTACTTGTAGCTCTCTTCCTGCTGACTAATAGTATTTGTAGCTATCTTCCTGCTGAAATAATGCTACCAATAAAAACAGCCCCAGGGATTATTATTATTTTTTTTAATTATTTTTGAAATGGGAGGGGGGATAGTTAAGGAGACTCAGTTGAAGGCGGGAAGATGAGCAAAAGGTGGACATGACATCTCTCCAAGCAGTCAGAGTACATGCTCTGACACAGCATATGAACATCAACTCGAAGAATCCTTTCATGTCTTCAGAATGGTAATATGAAATGCAAAACGTCATGCTTTGGATGGATGGGTAGGAACAAAATGTTCAGATGCAATATGGTGCATTAAGAACAGTCTCCAGCCTGTATTCCTGGCTTTTCCGATGGTTTAAATCAGGCTTGCTGTTTTTAAAGTCTCCCGTGTCATGTTGAGTTACTGCTATAGTTGTCTCTAAAAATAATTATACTGTCATTTCTGGGACCTACAGTTGAGGCTTTTGAGGCTTTGGCATAATAATCTTTGATTTTTTGTTTCACTACTGATGTGACATAGTTCTTTAAAATATACATACTTAACGTCGTTCTTAACGGGTTCCACCCTACAAAGCTTTCAATTTAAATCAGGCAGATGTAGAAAAGAAGAAAGATGTTACATTCTGCCTTGTCTCCCAAATAAGCAAGGATTTTCTAGGCGGAAAGGGATAGAAGAAACACTATAGTTTTTCCTCTGTAAGGTATAATATTGATGCTTTTTAGCATCTGCATGGTAAAATCCTGGTCTCCTCTAGGATTTTATAATGAGGTAGTGAACAACTAGTAATTATCCTCTAGCAAAAGAAAAGCTTTTCAAGCAATGCTTTTCCTGCATTACACTGACAGAGGATGGAAGTTTAGAAAAGATGGAAAGCAGCACTTTCCTGCATTACATTGACGGAGAATGAAAGTTTATAAAAGATGGAAAACAGCTTTCCTAATAAGAAGCTGGCTGGAAAAGATGGAAAAGGGGGCAAAAAGAGAAAAGTTTTTTTTTTTTTTTTTTTTTTTTTTTTAACCTGTTCCACAGTGTTTTGCCATGACCTTTTCTTCTCAAGCCTTGCTTCTCTCCTTCTGCACCAATACTTAATTTGAATTTGAAAATTACCACATTGTTTCCTTCCTAAAATTATAACTGACATTCCTAGAAAATTTGCTTTCCCAGAAAAGCACTGTGCGTGGGCTTTGTATTCAGCTTTCCACAAGTGAGAAAAAGACATTTTCTTCAATAATCTACCCTGCCAACGTGACCACAAAATGTGTGCAAAGTCAGCATTTGTCCATTTAAATCAGATTTTTAAGCACATGATTCAGTTAACCACCAGTACGCATGCATCCAGGTGCAGGTATTGTACTTATTTGTAAGGATTTATTTTGTGAGTAGTGTATTGTTTTCATTGATGGGCTTTGGTTTGCAGTTCATACTAACTGTGTAACAAGAAACATATTTGTATTACACACACTTGTTGGTTGTGGTGTTTTTTGTTTTGTTTTATTTGTTTGTTGTTGTTGTTTTTTCCAGTAGTATATTTTAAACTTTTTCAGTCCTTATTTCTGCCTTTCCATCCTGTAAGGTGCTTGGGCTCCTCTGTTAAGGGATTCCTGTGAGATCTGTCTTGTTCTGGTGAGATTTTCACAAGCCACTGCAAAGAAGGGTGTTCTGATGCTACTGCTGCTGTACAGAGCCTCCCTAGCATAGGCTTGATCCCAGGTTGTAACCCAGAAGTAAGTAGAAGACAGCTGCTCAAAAGAGAGGATACTATTATGGGCTGTACCCTCTCATCTTTAGCTAGCCCCTGTTTATGTCAGAGTGTGGATATGACAGATGAACTTCAGCACGGGTTACGTTCATATCAAGGGTCGTAAAGAATTCATAGCTAGTGCGTGTAGCTTTCCTGTGGTGTGGAAGGGATGTTTACACTCTTACTAGCACTAGTAAGAGCGATGTGTCATCCTGAAGCAAAAGATACTGCGGGTAACCGGGCAATTCACCCCCTTTCCTCTCCCTCGTATTCATTTTAGGATGGTGTTATACCTGCCCCTGCCACAATGTGCGTGGTTCTGCTGTACACTGGCGTAGGGAGGAGTTGTGCCCAAGGTGAGATCACCTCTATTTCTCTGCCACAGTTGATGAGGAAGTGACAGCAGTGACAAAACACTCAGGCTGCGTTGCTTGCCATGAGCAACTCAAAACTCATGCACGTAACTCTTCAACCCATTTTCTTGTGGCACTTCAAGTGTGCAGAGCAAGCGACAAACTCCAGCAGTTGTGGATTTAGATTACACGTTCGTGCCAAAAAAGAGAAAGAAAGAAAAAAATCAAAGGATAGTTGCAGTGACTCATGTAATTGAGAGTCCCATTCAGATGCAGAGCATTAAAGAGAACTTTGGAATTAGTAATACTGCAGAAAGAACAGAATGTAAAATATTTCCCGGACAGAAAGAGCCTGGCTTTTTACATAGTAGAATTAGTGGCCCACTGCTTTAAAGCTTTCACTGACAAAGCAAAGACTGCATTAAATATGAGGTTTGTGTTCACACAGAACTCTACGCTCTCACTGTTGGCTAGGCATGCCAGTAGTTGTACTTGTTTTTGCACATTTAAGCAGCTGATTGAAAGAACGAAATAGGGAAAGGTCAGTCGCTGTAAGTGCCCTGGTACAGTGGAATAGGGGGAATAAGAAGGGAGACCTATGGCCTGACAGGAGGAGATTGTTCAAAGGCTATGAGAAAGAATGGTGCATAAAAGTTACTTGCCTAAAATGAGGATAGTAATTCTCCATTCCTGGAGGAAAGGCTGTTGGAGTTGTATTGATTTGGGATGCTGATGTGGATGGTGATTCAGGTTGGGAGATTCTGCAAGTGCTTTAAAGGATCTTCTGGATGAGCCAGTTCCTCCAGTGGCTGCAAAGAAGGCCTCAGGATTTTGCCTCCCTCCACTGAGGTTAGTCCCTGAGAATATTTCAAATTTTTAACCGGGCTCTTTTTTAACCCTTTCTGAAGATGTCTCATACAACTTTTTCTTAAAATCTGCATCTTGTCTCTTTTAAACTCCAGCCAACGCAATTTCTTGTCTAAACAGTCTGTTTTTTATGATTGCATTAATTAGAAGTATAAGAAATGTCACGTCTGGACAGAGCAGGATCCAAATCTCCCAGCGTTCTTCCTTTGGCATTGTTTATGAGACGTGTTTAGGGAAAAGTATAGGAACAGGATACCCTTCAGACTGAGGGATCCTTGGCGTAGCCTTCTATTGTTCAGTGGTTTAGAAACTTGTGGAGCCCAAGTATGCTCCCAGACCAAACAGTGGTTTGAAATTAAGTGATATTTTCTCCATAAACATGCCTAGGCCTTTTTTGAACTCTAGCTACCATACTATTCCATAGCAGCAAGCTCCACGCTTTAATTTGGTATTGATTAACACAAGCTTAAATGGATGGAAGAGGTTTGAGATTGCTTGTCCCAGAGTCTGTCAAGTTCCTCAGTTTTATCAGTCACTTCTTTGTTTTCAGGTAGTACAGGCAGTGAGCCACGAATTTGCTGACTTTTCATGTACACAAGGAGCAGCCAAGATCCAGGTAAGAGAAAGCGTATGTTGCGCTCTGCTAGGCTGAACCTAAATTTCTGCCACTGGTCCTGTTACTTGTCATTTTTTTCTTGTGCCATACCTAACTTAATTATAATCTTCCTGAGCAGAGATGTATCATTCAGTTTTTATCTGTGTGTCAGCAGACATACGCATGCCCGCCCGCCTGCCTGAACAGAAAAATACTGACAAAGAGGGGAAAAATGCCCATGTTTGGTCTGTCAGGCAGACACTGGATATTTTGCTATTGTAATCATCAGAGTACTAAGTTTATTTGGAGCATATAAGTCGTGAATTACCATGCAGCTCCAAGAGGAAAACTTTGCCCTTTGATTGTTTTCCAAAGAAATGTTCTCAATTTCTTTTCTGCCAAATTCATATTACAGATCATACTAACAAATTTTCCCAAGCCTTATTGACCTCCTCCCTTCTTCACAGTAGTAACAGAAATTTCACTCATCACTGAGAGATGTTGAAGATTGCTAAATTTTGCTGATTTAGGAGCTGAGTGAATGAGACAAGCAGACAAAAATGTAGATACTGCATTGCAGAAGGCAGTTAGCTCCATTAATAAGAAAAATAGAACTTGTGATATTTCTGCTATTTCGCAGTACATTAGTAAATTGCCTGCTAACAAGCTAAGCAGTGGGTCTAAAGCACTCCCTCATGTCAAAGCCAGAAGTGTGCATACTGTACTGGGGAGTATTGATTTAGGGAGGACATTTTTTTTTTTTTTTTTTTTTTACTTCCCTTCCACCTGTAAATCTGTGCTTGCTTTTGCCAAAGTAAGACAATGTAACAGCGATGCTTAGTACATAGCATTGAACTAGGTCTTTGATTTTGATTGGAGCCGAGTTCTCGATGTTCTCTCCTCCTAAATCATTTGTAGGCAGCTGGGTGAGCCTGCCAAGCCTTTAGTCTGAGTAAGGACTTTTGGTTTGTTTGTATTTCTCAATGAGCAAGGTGAGACAAAGCAAGCTCTTTACTGTACTTCCGTACTATTCACATTTACAGTCATCTGCAATTGCCACGTGACAAATTTGCCACTTATACAATTTTTATTGAAGTTTTTCTACCAGGTGATTTTTGGATAAAAGCAAGGTTCCGATTTTGTGTTACTTTTGCTCTGAGATCATTTCAGCTTTTCTTTTCTTTTTTTTTTTTTTTTTTTTGAGATGTCACATTTCAACTTAACAAATTGCCAGTTCATGCAGCTCAGATGCCCCAGAAGTCATTTCCAATGATGTACTGTAAAAGCAGGACTGATACAGATCTCTTGACTACATTTCAAAGACTTACCTTTGGATTACAGGGTTGCAGATGAGACTTTAATTCTGTAGAATTCAGTGGAGAGATGCTCATTTGCCACCAAAGGCTTTTTTTTCCCTACTTCATTTTTTTTTTTTTTTTTGTGAGTAGTAAGGATGTGGGGTCTGATATTCTGTAGAAGTAGTTGAATAAATTATTCAATTGAATTCAATAACTCTCCATGCCAATATTTCTGTGAAATAATTCTTGTGCAGGGCTGCATGATGGTATGTCTTTGTTATATATGACACCTTTGTATATTGTCTCCCAAATATAAATCAGGGGGATCATCTTTTACAACCTTAATCTCCAGGCTTACTCCCTGCTCAGGTGAAACGCTTCTTGATCTCAACTGGCATATTTACCTTGGTGTGACTCAAGTGTAACAGAGGCGTGCTTGGGCTGCTTGAGGCTGTCAGGCTGGGACCAGCGTTGGCGGGGTGGAGGTAGGCTCAGGAACCAGGAGAACCGGGCTGAGCCCCTGCTCATCTCCACTGCACTATTGAGAAATGTTGTGATTTAGATGGATGCACGTTATTCCCCAGCTTTGTGTCAACAATCAAATAGGAGCTTTTGGATTTATTAGTTCCCAGTCCTACACCTATCTTAAATCATTATCATATAATAAGAACTCTATATGGTGCATTGTCAATAAAACCTAATATTGGGAAGATTACTGATCATCTAGTGCAAATGGAGAGCACTGTAAATGATTTAGAGAATATGTGTCAAACGTTAACGCTATCTAATACCTTCTAAAGTAAGTTGATAGTCATAAATCTAAGATAAACGGACTGTAAAACCACTTAAGAAGAAATAATACTTGTTTAATCAGGCTTCCAGTGAAAAGACTAGGTAGAAGAGAAATTCACAAGGAATTATTAAATCTTTTCTAATTCAGTACACTTTTGATAGGGAATACAAACCCACATTTGATAAGCAATTTTGATTACCTAAAGCTATCCTTGTAATAGTGCTAAATTATGACCCCACGGAGGGGGGGGGTGGAAAAAAAGGAAGACTAAAGGGCATCTCTTTTATGGCTTACTGAGCTCTCATTTTTCCAGATTCAGCACTGTGTATATCAGATGGAGATATAAAGGGTATTCATTGGAATTACCGTGCTGTTGGATCATGGGTGGTGTGTTGGGTTAGTTTCTGTTGATTTGGCTGTTCCTGTTCACTGATAACAGAAGCGGTACGTTCATTTAATGCTTTCCCCTGGGAGGAACAAGACATTTATTGGGAAAAGACTGCTTAAAATGATAGTGGAACAAACTCTGTGTTGTCGCATAGCTGAGTGGTAACTTACATAAGCTTAGTCTGTTGATTTCAGAGTATTTTCTACACTTGGATTCTGGAGAAAATTGTTTCACTTTCTATTTTTTTTCTTCAGATCCATTTGAAAGGTGAGTAAGTGTAGGTAGTGGAAAAAATAGGTTATGATTTTCATTACCAATGTTCTGATACTTCAGTTCTTACATGGAAAAAACTTCCATTTTCTTCAGTAGTTTTTTAAGTCCACTTGTTAATTCTTGTTCATCCTTTTGGCTTTATGATTGCTCAGAGCTCAGCATCACTGCCAGCATTTATTAGACCTTGACACAGAGCTTTTCTTGAACCAACTGTAAAAGTATATTTAGCCATGGAGAAATCTTTCCAAAGAGAAGTGTGCTGTGACTCATGTGACTCTGCTGTTGCTCTGTTGACCTGAGCAGACTTACTCATCGTTTACATAGTGGCACATAGTGGCAGACAAGATTAGATTCTGGCTTGATGCCCTTTTTTTTTTTTTTCCTTAAAGATAAAATGGATATCCAACTTCTTTTCCCCTATTATGAAAAAATAAGGACACGTATGTTGCTTTGATTGGAATTAGTGAATGAAATGCAAATGCATCTGATCCATTTATAACTCATATTGCAAAAATAACCAGGGGATGATATGGCTGTGGCCAAACTGTATTACTTAGTACCTGTTTTATTCTTGCTCCCTCTCAGATAGGAAAACCTACATGTGAGCCATTGCTATGCACTGGCTGTAATCACATCAAGTTGTACAGCAGTGTTTGAAATGGTTGTTTTCATAATAGGGATGAAACCTTGGTAGCAAATTTCCGTTAGCTGTGAATTTTTGAGATACTGAAGTCTAGCTGAAAGAAAGCTTGTTGATTTACTTTCTGCTTTCTCTTCAGCTGGTATAAAGCTAGAGTCATTTTACTAAAATAGCAGCTAAACTGAGCATACGTTAAAGAAAGATCATTTCAGAAATCTGTCAGCCTTGAGAACATTTCTCTTCCATTTCCTGAGAATACCAAGGAATAATTGGTTTTGCTACTCTGAGGCAGATCAGCTGTAGCGTGTATAAGTTGTATGTGTGTTGTGTGTGGTGTATTAGTTAGTAGTTTAAAAAAACAACAAACAAACACACATGCACACACACACACAAAAAAAAAAAAAAAAAGAAAACAGAAGCAAGAGCTGGGCTGATTTTTACCTGCTGTTTGGTTGTTACAGGAACTGCAGTGTCTGGCCTGCCAGCAGAGAGCAGGGAAAAATTCACACGTGATCAAGACTTCCTCTGAGAACTGGAAGCTGAAGCCTTCATCGCATAAAGTGGTTTGTGAAAAGGACAATTGCTTGAAAATGGTCAAATTTTATTTTGATGTCAGTGCTTTTTAAGATCTATGTTTTGGGTTGTTGGATTTTTAAACACTGAAGGGTCACAGAAAGATGGTGATAACAGATAGCTAGTAGCACGTACTATTTTATGGAAGTTAATTTGTCAACAGTCTGGGAGATGTGGATGGCTCATACTGATTGGAAGTGGAAGACCACTGGGATTTGATTTTATTTGATTTGCATTGCAGGACCTGAATGGGCAGCTGAATGAGCAAAGAGGACTGGAGGGTGCATCCTTGGCTTATGTCAGCTGCAAAAACTCTGTTCAGGGGGCCCTAGCAAGGCTGTGCTTGAGGACCTGCCCCCCTCCTCGTTCAAGCTACATATGGGAGACACCCTCATTGCTTACTTATAAGCAGGTAAATCACACGTGCACACACATTCCTCTGTTATAATTAAATTAAAATCTTACTAATTTGGAGGCATACCTATCACGTTCTCTTCTAGGAAGAAACTATTATTTCTTCTTTTATTCTTTTCTGCTTGAATCCCAAGCTATCAAGGGCTTTCAAAGGAAAAGGAGTTTTTCTTTAGAAAAAAAGTCTATTCAAATTATTCATGATTTATATCAAGAAGGGACCTTTCCTCTTTCAACTAGTAAAAAAGGGGGAGTTTGATCTTCCTCAAAATCATTTGAGAACCTTGTAGATTTCTTTCCAGAGCTAAAACTTTCTTACAAAGCTTTGGATATTCAGCAGAATAATGACTATTACATAATTGAAGCTCAATACAATACCATGGGGCTAATAAATGGTCTCCTGGTTCTATAGAAAATGTAACAAATCATAATAGCACTTATTGGGACTAGGCCAGGCACAAATGACAAAGCTGCTTTTGAAAGCGAGTTCTGGCCAGAAATATTCTTGGACCAAGATCATTTTCTTGACTGTCAGGGGTACATTTACTCCCTTTAATTTTCAGCCTAGATTTTATGTTGATCCTGAAACACTGAATAAAATCAAGCCCGTCAGTGCTGCTACTGCAGCTGTTACAGATGTAAATGCAAAGAAGGCTATTTAAGACAAGTTTGTTTCCCTGAATATGTTATTTTGAAATTATGCAGATTATACAAAAAATGGCTTGATATGTCCTTATTGTGCCTTTTTAAAGGAAGAAAAGGATGCTACACTATTAAGTGGTTTATTAAAGTTTCCGATCACAGCTCTTTTACTTAGAAAATAACTGTTCTATTGCGTGCTGTGAAGCTGCCTGTAAATAATTGGCAAAGGGGTATACTGCTTTGTGTTTTCCATAGAGAAAATATCAAATTCAATTGATTAATCAAAAGGGGCATTCTTTGATGGAAGGAAACCTTTACAAACTTTATTAAAAATATTGAATGAACCATGAGCAAAGTTCATAATCTAAGCTTCTGCTCTACTTTCTCAGGTGTGCTAGCTTCTGTGTAAACCTTCAAAAATTCTCATAAAGCAGGACATGAGATGTATTTAAAAACAAAACAAAACAATGCCCAACAACAACAACAAAACAGAGCAGTGTATTCCAAAACCTCTATCTTGGTTTGTCTCTGCTATATCACTGTGGCTTCACTGTTTTTCCAGGAGTCACTCTATTTCCACTGGAGAGACAGGTATAATAATCAAGGTTTGGACCTTTTTTCAGTGAGTAATGCAGAAGCATACTCATATCATCTGTCTTTTCATGGAGAGCTTTTCTCTTATTCTGAAGGAAGAAATGAGATTGCTTTCATTAAAGACAAGCTACGTATGACCTGCAGGCTGAGCAAATGTCTCCTCTCTTTTTCAGGACGACAGCGATCATGTGGACAAATGCAAGATGGCTGGTGAGAATGAAGACAAGTGAAACGGAAACTCCCAGACCTGAGGGGAAAACAGAGCTCAAACAGGTGAGATTACCATATCTCTGTCTTGTAATCAACACTGAAATCATGGTCTGTATATGAAAGATTACATGTAAAGCCATTGTGCCATTCAAGGTCAAATGCAATTGGAAGTTAGCAAATAAGAGGTTTGTATTTAGCAGCAGGAAAAAGGTATTGGAATGTGTCCATGTACCAATATGTTCCATCATTGGAACGTATTTTGATCAGAGATAAAAATAGAGGGACAGAATAACTGAAGATATATATGTGAAGTGTGAATAAGAGAAACTGCAAACACTGACTGATCATAGTACAGTAACCTGACGTCATTTTTGATTAGATCACAAGGTAGAGTAAGTTCAGACTAAGCATTGATGCAGCAGAGTGAGAGAAAGGTGTCTTCTGTAGCCACAAGGGCTCAAGTATTCAGACCCTGGGCGAGCAGTTATTCCAGGAAGCTATCTAGGACACACACAACAAAAATGTGGAGATTTGATGGGCATCCTCTGCACTCTTTTTTTTTTTTTTTTTTTTTTTGTGGTGCCTTTCTATATTGTCCCCTCCTTGTCCTTACTCCAAGCAGGGATGGCAGCACAGAGCTGATGGCTATGCCTCAGTCAGCACACAGCCCGAATCTCACAGAGGGATTTTCACAACTGTATTAATAAGGAGGTGAAGCAGGCAATGTGTAGATTGCATCCTGTTGTGACATCTAGCTGGATGGTGGCATGGAGAGCGGAGTAGGACAGAGGTGTCTGAGGGAACCCAGCAGAGGCTGTCAGAGACCTTTGTTCTGGAGGGAGCAATTTGTAATTTCTTTAGAGTAGCATCCCTGACCTGATGGGGAAACAAAAAACAAAACCCCCAAAACTGAGAGCTTTCAGACTACCACTCTTGCCTGAAAGGGGCGTATGGGTGTCTGTCAGAAAAGCCTCTGTCTCCAGTTGATTCCTTCTTTGTTCTGGAAATAAAGACTGTCCTTGCGAGCAGAGAGATTTGCAGTGAAGATCCTCATCAGTCCCAGCTAGAGTTAACACAGAAGCTCCAAAACTGATTTGTTGTTCAGGTCAAAAGAGATCATATTATTTAAAAAAACATCCTTCCTACATGCCGTCCCATCCTATGCAGTACCACTCTTCAAAGGGCTTATTCTAAATAATCCATTCTGATAAGTCAACCCATTAAAGAAAAGACAATTAAAACAAAACAAAACAAAACTTTCATAGAATGACAGATAAATGTTGTGACAGATTAATACAAATTTTAAAACCTGAACGTTATCCTCCAAGCGGGAGAAGCTTCTAAATTCAAATTCAAAACAAAACAGGGAAAAAAAAAAAAAGAAAAAAAAAAAAGCAGAGAAAATCTCTGACTGCATTGCAGAGAATCATTTATTAGGTCTCTGTAAGTGATCATTTACATGAAACTTGCATTTAATCTAGTATTCAGCTCTTCCCTTTTATCTTCTGGCTGCATGTGTTTGTGGAGAACAGTGGTCCCTCATCCTGTCTCATCTCCCTTCCTGTACTGAACTGCTTTTGTTCACTTGGTACATATGTGGAGAGGGACATAAAGAAGAGAAGGGGATTTTGAATATTCCAGTTTCGTTTCTCTCTGATTCTGGCTTAGACCAAAAGCAGAAATTGTCAATTTCTGTTTTAAAGGTGAGCAGAATCTTTCAAAAACATATAAATTCTCAGTTGTCTTCTTGTCAGTAGAGCCCTTTAGGGTCAAATCACAGGAGAAGAGCCTACAAGACACAGGATTACCTAGGGTAAACAGAAATATTATCTTCTTTACACTGTGCAGATATAACTTTTGGATGTTAGCAATGGCATGTGGGCTAAATACAGACATTATTTACATGTGCTGCTATTGCTAAAGCACCTAAGCCAGGTACTTCAGAATTAGCCCCACGTATCTGAATGTGTAGCAATCACCGAAGTCATTGCACTGTAAGCTCAGCTCAATATCCCGAATTTCTGCTTAAAACTGTTACACGCCTGGATTGAGATGTAAAGCCATCTCCTCGACCTGCTCTTAGGAGTGTCTTGCTCGGGGAAGTTGACATGACTTGAAATTCTCTCCCCTCTCACAAGAACATGGCTCACAGCTTCTCCAGGCCACACTGACACCTCTTGACAAATGTGGGTTGCTGGCAGAGGTATAATACTAGCTTTGGAGATCTCCAAAAATCTGAGTGCTTCTCTCCTCATGTATCCCCCTGTGGTGTGTGCCCAGCTGCCCTGCTAGTCTCCACCACTGATTTCTGTGAGTGACAAGCAAAGGCATTTCAAATTGAAAGGAGGTATTTAAATACTGTCAGGAACAACAGATAAAATGACCTCAAACAATCCCACATAAAGTCCTTTGTTATTTTCAAAGCGCTTTCCCAGCTTGACACCTTTGCTTTTTCATATCCAATATAAAATTCAAAATGTTTTATTCCAATGCAATCCATGAATATAAAATATAAATGTATCAAACCTCACACTGCCTTTCTTGTGCTACTGCTTTGAAAAGGGACCTGAAGTAAACTCAGCATAAAGATCAAGAAAATTATTGAGAAAATTCCACTTCTCAAACTTCTGTTCCCCTTTGTCTTGTTCTCATTTAGAACAACTTTTCTCAAGCAAGCGTTCATACAGCAGTAAGGAGCAGTGTGGATCCAGAAGGCTCTGTGGACTACAGCTGAGGACCGCCTGGGGGTAAGCTGACTGAGCTGTTTCAAGTATCACTAGCACTGGGGACCTACACAGACAAACTGTCTTTCCAATACCCTCCCAAAAGCCCCATCTCTCTGATACCTGCACTGCTCCTCCCCATGGCTGTGGCTACTTTCCTTTACATATCTTGTTGCAATACAGCAGTTCTTGCCAACCTCTTGCCAAAGCCAGAGATTGCTCTTACACAGCCTCCCAAGGGGCATAACCTTTTCCACTTGCCTTTACACATTCTAGGCTTTGCATTGCTCCAGTATGACCCTCAAAACCAATTCCTCCTTTCTTTTTGCTATTGCCATTGCTTTGCGTTGTTTGTGTTGTTGCTGGAGAACTTATGTCCGCATTATGCTGCCCTCCTCTCTGGTGAACGTGGCATCCCGCTGCCACTCGCTGTTTTACAAGGTTTCTTCTGCCCTGCTCAGTACGTAGGTGAGCACGAGAAACAGCACAATGATCTCCATGCTGTGCACAGCTCAGCACAAGTTGATGCTGTTTGTCAGGAGCAGGAAGGAGAGCTGGACTGAAGAAAAGCAGTCCCATTTCTCAGAAAAGCCTTTGAGTTTTAAGTTTGGAAAAATAGAAAGGTGCCAGTAAAGCAGGCAGGGGCTGGCAACGCCTCCTGACACCGTTTTTCTAGGATGCAGAAGGTCAGTAGAAATGGCCTGTTGTGGTACGATGCCTGAAAGGCTGATATCTAATTTCTGCTTTCTTTTCTGCTAATTGCTGTGATTAAATGACTTTGAAATTACCTCAGAGTAACTGAGTGCAGGTTTGGGGCCTTTGTGTACACAGAAATTGAAGTAAATCAGTTTAGAGATGTTTGGAATAGGCAGAGCTGGCAGCATGCAGCAGAGCACATAGCTGGGTGAATTTGCATCTTATTTAGTACGTCAAAAAAAAGTTTTAAGCTGTGACTTGGAGAAGTCAAGCCAGGAACAATAAGCTTGTCTAGAGAATTCTGGTATTAGAAACTGAAGGATATGGAACCCTGTCCAAGGTAAATATTGACGTGACTCAAGATGAACTAGTAAAACATTTAATGAAGCTGAAAATAAGGCATCTGGGATAGATGTTTATTGTTAAAAATGAAACATTTAGTAAAAGTAGCATAGTGATGATGGAGGTTATTCATAGGGAAGCCAAGCTGGAGAAACAGCATCTTCTGAAAGAAACTGACTCAGGTTATTTGTGAAACATGGAAAAAATTAGAATTGTAACAGAGCTAAAAATGTAAGTGAATAGCAGATGGTCATTATGGACATTCAGAGTGGATTTTGGAGAATGAATCATACCCCGGGACAAATTACTCAGGTGTCCAGAATAACTCTATTGACTTTGACGGATTTCTCTGTATGTGCCTTTGTGTAATTGAGAGTTTACTCCCTTATGCTGTGTGAGGACTGGATATAAAGAGACTTTGAGAAAAAGTACTGACTTTCATTCCAGTATCATTCTCGTGATGATAGAGAATAAGTTGCATTAACTTCATGAGGCATTTCAGGAACACATTAGGAGCTTTTCCCTTTTTTGCAGTACGGAAAAAAAAAAAAGAAAAAAAAAAGAAAAAAAAAACCTTGCATGATGCTGTGAAAATAATCAGAAAAGCTCCGTTAAACTGCAAATGGGAATAAATTGTGGTGCTGTATTAGAAGTCTTACTCACATGTAAGTCTATGGATTTATCAGAATGCTCTACTGTAAAATCCACTGAGCCAACGTTACATTCACGTGTTTACTCATGGTATAGGTATCGAGGAAGAGATACCAAAAATTGAAATTGTTGGCTTAGGAGTGCTCTGTTAACCAACTTTATTTTACCTCAGAAATGCAAGGCTAATGCATCAGGACTGATTACATACAAAAGATATATTTGATCTGTTCACATGTAGCATGCCTATAGTTGTTGTGGTATTGCTATGTTTATATATATATATATATTTATATATATATATTTTATATATATATAAAAAAATATATATATATAAAACAATGGAATAAACTATCCAGTGCTTATGCATATGCAGCTGTAGTCTCCCAGGTGGCTTTGAATTGCAATACAAGGACATCCATTGTCCCAGGCCAAAGGCACAGGATAATTCATATAGCTGATCGTGTGGCAGAAGGAACGGAGGCAGGGCAGGAGGAGAAGCAGGGAGGGATGCCCAGGAAAGACAGTGACAAAGGTGTCACCATCACTTGGACTAGGTTTAGAAGATCTGCAAGACAACCCATCCACTTCCTTCATTTCCTATTTATTGAGAAGGTTTCCTTTGGCTTGTCTTGCTGTTACGGCCATGATCAAATCATAGTTGCTGGTAGATCTTATTACTAACATAAACAAATAGCAGATCAGTTTGTTATTGTGCTAAGCTTCAAAGCTGAAGCGGGTCTTAGAATCAGTAGGCTCTACCAGTATTGACATGCAATTGAAATACAAAGGGGGGATGTTGGTAATATGAAACATATGTTGCTTATGCAGATAACTGTGCATCACTTAAATGCTCTCTGCAAAGCACCTCAATATGTTGATCATCCAGCAACCTCAGCCAAAGTCACACTGGAGTCTCAGATTGTTTGAGATGTTACACAGCAGTGCAGTGACATCCAAAACTGTGCTTCTTCCCAGCTCTGCTTGTCCCAGAGGGGGATGTGGCAGATAGGTAGAATTACTGCTGGCTTTGCTCTCTGAAATTCATGTTCAGCAAAAGTCTACTCTGAGCAAAGCAAGAATGATTTTATTGATTTAAAAATAGTTTAAAAGCAAATAAGGACACAAACATTTTCTCAGTTTTGTGCTCATAAAAATATTATTTGATTAGGTCACTATCAGAAATGCAAAGCTGCTAACTAAATGATGTGTACAAAACCAGGTATGTACAATGCCTTAGCAGTGGTGGGGTGAGATGTTTCACTCTGCCTCTTTACCTTTAAACGCCAACCAATATAATTTTTGTTTTTGTCATTGTAGCATTTGGCATTATTCCCATATGTACAGACTGCAACATCTGCGAGTCTTAAAAATTAATATAAAGTTCCATCATTGCATAAGCCTTGCTTATTTTAATGGTCCTAAACAAGCAACTTTGCTTTGATGTAAGCCAAGGGGCAGGCAGTCGATACAGCGCTCTACTTGTACCAAGCAAGCTGCTCGGTGGGGCTGGTGGTGTTCATGTCTGTGTTGTCGGTACCCACAGGGATGATGATTGCAGTGTAAGGTCATGCTCTTGAGGAACACAATGTGGACATCAGTTGCTATCACACAGAAACTTAATAGGTTACTCATAAGTGGAATTGTGGGTGATCAACGGCAAAGCAATTGCATTGATTTGAGGAGAGCTTATTTCTGTCACCTAGTGTCTGCAGATATCTAGCAGGAGGATTTTTACCTGGCTGACTTTGCTTCTGGAGGTTTTGTCATCATTACGCAGTGACCACAAGGTGATGCAGAAGCAGGTTTTGGGGGGACAGTCGTGCAGGGGGTGAAAAAGCAGGCTGTAAATTCCCTGTCCCCACCCACTAGTCCAAGTCAATGCACTTTTGAGTGGTCTTGTTCACATTACAGGGTAGCTTGCCCTTTATGAAGGGAGAGAAACCTCATCTTCCAATTTACAAGTTACCATTGATTTTGTGTGCTTCTTTTGTGCCATGTGGCTGTAGTGTTAAAAAATGAAAGTTAAACATCGAAGACCTCTTTTAGTTGTGTCTAAAAATATGCTGGCTGCAGCGTGGGAGAATTCACTTGAGCTTGTATGAGAATTTGCCACAAGAAAGGGATTCCTGGAGCTGCATATTTATCTGTGGCCAGCTAGCATCCTCCCCTGGGCAGCTTGTTGTCACTGTAACATGTGCAGTGGAAGCAGAGGCTGTAGTGCAAGACTGCTTCCCAAGAGCAGCTGCACCTGAATTTGCAGAACTCACACTAGTTTTTGGTCCTATGTACTTTGCTTCGGGGTCTTTCTGTGAAGAGTAGGCATAGCATCGATACGGCTGTTGTTACAATCCTGGTACTTAAAAATGAGCTCAAACAAGAACACAAGTGCTGGGCCATGTGAGATGCAGCACAAGTAATCACTGCTGCTGTATTCCAAGGAGCAAATCACCCATCTTGTGTTCTTTTTTTGTTTTGTTTCTTTAATTCATGTATTTCTAGGCTTGGTGTGTGAGGTTTCATTTTCTTTCATTTGAAAGGTTTGAAAAGAACACCATCTGTGGCTGTGTACTTGACTTTGCATGTATCTTACTGAAAACCATAAAATGACCTAGGCATTATAGATTCAGATGTTTTACAAGTCTGGTTCAGCATTTCCAGATTTATTGAAATAATGGTCCCCTGATTGTTTTTCTAAAGGTAGGCAATGTAGAAAAAGCTGTGAGCAATACCATCAAACCTTGCTGTTGCCAAGCATGTGGCAAGCAGTTTTAGAAATGATTCCGTCTTTCCTACGTGTTTATAAAGCCTTAGAGAATTTTCTGACTGTAGCACATTTCAGCATAAGGGAAACAAAAAAAAAATCAGTCCCTATATTTCATGTGTTCAGTAGCGGAGGACTGAAGAAGCACAAGACAGGTGCTTTTTGGAAAAGAATGAAAGATCTGAGGAGCTGATTCATGGTGGAGTAGCATGCTTTTAGCTGGGAAGGTTTATTGTAGCTGAACCTCCTGCCATCCCTCTAGCCGATATCTTAGATGAATCAGCAACTTGCTATTTTTATCTCAGCTGTACCGATAGAGTTTATAATATTGTTCTGTCAGAGCTATTTATACATCGTCACATGCCTGACTACTCCAGGCTGCGTTGGTGTGTTATTTTTTTTTTTTTTTTCCTTCTGTCTTAGATGATGACATCATGAAGTAGGCATTTGTACTGAACGAAAAAGCTTTCTTCAGAACAGCAACAATTAAAGCAGAGTACAACGCCAGGAGCCACTGAAATACAGAGATAAGCTCCCCAGTTTTAAGTCTTCTCTAAGACAGGTCTTTTGGTACTTCAGTAGCTGGTCCCCCTGAGGAATGGCTCGTTGCGAAGTCCTACAGCTGTCAGTGACAAACCTATCCTTTGAGACAGGGGCTTGTAGGGAGCAGTGTGCTCTGAGGTCTGGGACCACTCTGCACAGAGAATTTGCTAATGTGGGGTAATTATTCAAGGGGGGAAAAAAGAAAAAAAAAAATAAAGAAGGTTCCTCCAAGAAGGTTTCTTGTTGAACCTATTCTGAATCTCAGTCATCCAAAAACAGAGTGCCAAAGTTTTTCTTCTCTAATCTTCTGCTTCTGGATGATACTCATCCACCTTAAATATTTTTGCCATATTGTGAAGTTTTAACAACCAGTCTGTACGGGCTTGGCCAGCTTGGAAGCCTGCAGCCTTGGCATGTGTGTTGTTCTGAAGCCAGAGAGCTGAAGCCCATTGTAGTATGAAGCAATGGAAGATCTACAAGAGATCTGCAAAGGAAGAATTTGACGTCCTCAGTTGAGGACATGTTTGTTTTGTAGTGTTCCAGTGAGCCTGAAATTCTTTGCTCTGTCCCTATTCCCCAGTTCATCAAATGCATTTCCAGCTGTTTATCCTCATTCCATAAGGCCAGCAACATGTCAACATCAACAGCTGCGTTCTGATCTGCTACTTGTGTTTGAGCTCATGGAGGTTTAACAGCTGAAACTTTAAATCAGTGCAGTTCAAGCAAAACATATACAGCTTCTTCCTAGAAGCTGTTCCTCGGGAGCTCCATATGTCCTCCAGCCAAGCCATGACAGACATATCGCTGGGTCACAGATGGAGGCAAAGGGAAGAGTTACCCCCCACGCTCTGCCCGTGCTTGCAATACGATCATGCTAACCAGGCAATTTATTTCAAAAGTACTCATCGATTGGACACAATTGCTTGTTACCCCAGAGGTAGAGCTAGAACATAATGCTGTGGTTATCAATCTTCTTGATCTGCAGACCTCACTGGAAAATGGAGGCTTAGACCCATGTGTGGAAAGCCTAGGCCTGCTGTCAGCAAGGCTGTGTTTTTCTCAGATGGCCTTCACAGCCTCTCCAGCTGCTCCACAGCCACTCAGGGATCTGCCTTGCCCAGGCAGGAGAGCACTGCTCTAGCTCTGGAGAAAACTGGCCAAGCTGTCTTTTCATAGCCAGAGTGGCCACTGCTAGGTTGGGCATGGCCCTTCCAAGTGTTCTGCCATTTTTAAGCTCCCCTTGAATGTTTTCTTTACAAAGCCTCCTTCCAAAGTTAGGCTCTGCAGAAAACATGTCAGCATCTGATAAAGGCTCAAAACAGAAACAGAGTGGTATAAATAGAAATTAAGTAAATTAGGAAGAGGTGCCAAAGCAGCAAAATTCTAATGATAGTGGCTGTGTGTGCGTGAGTAGTGCAGCTTCCAGCACTCACCAGAGTGCCAGGCTGCCAGTCAGTATTCTTAGAAACATATGCATCTGCTGTGTCACTGGCACTGCCTGCTCAGCCTTGGACAGGCTTTTGCATCTTCTCACAGACTCTCTAGAAAGCTTTGGTTCATGCAGAGATTTTGTGCCAGAGCCTCACGCGATGCCTAACCAAGCCAGTAGCAGCCTCTCTGTGCCTGGATATTTTTTTTCCCATTCTTGGTAATCTGTGCTTGTGCCAGCTGGTGAGTGCAAAGAGCCATACCCTCCCACCAGCCAGAGTTTGTGGAAATTGCAGTCTACCTGTGTTGTCAGTTCAGCCACGATACTGTGTTTTATTTCCCTCCTGAACCAGATAAAACGTGAGCCAGATTCCCAGCTGGTAAAAATCAACATGAATACGGTGAAGTAATTTGTACCACCTGATGGTCTTTGTTATAGCCAGAGCTGGAGAGACAAAACGTATCAGTTGCTGCCTATTCATTATTGATGCCATTTTTCCATAGGGTCATTGATCACAGGTGAACAGGAAATCAGTGGGTGAGAGCCGTTCCCTGTAAGCAGCATTACAGCAGTGGTCTTCGGGTTGAGATCTTCCAGAAATGGCGTTTTCCAAACTGTGTGTGGTGCTGGCTCTCCTCAGGTAGGCCAGAGCCCCTTGGTCTGGCTCCAGCCCTTGGCTTTTCCAGGGAGGGCAGCTTGCAGCCAGCAAGGGGGCAGCTCATTCCCCCCAGAGCTATGCTGGAGGTCACCCATTCCAGCCTTCTGTGGGTCTAGCTTTTTACCTCCCGTTCTCTTTATCCTGCACGTTAGAACCTGCTAAGTTTGAAAATTACCAACGCTGTAGAAGATCTCTGGGAGGAGAAGAGGGTATGGAGTCAGGGGAAGCGGGCTGAAACAACACGTTGCTCCTGGGCTGCACACCTGTGTATTTTGGCTTACATGGATATTGAATTGAGCACCCATGCTTTTGAGGGAGGAAAGCTAGAAAGGGAGATTTAATAGGCCTTAATGTGATGCTGCCTTGCTTGAGTTTGTGCTGATGCAGATCACCTCATCCTGAACATTTGTTGCCTTCTGCTGTGTGCTGATGCTCCTCCTTTGCCAGCTTGGCTTGTGGGTATGTGGCAGGGGACTGAGAGGCAAGGGAGAGATAATAGTGGCTGTTCTCTGAAGAGCTGCTGGTCTCCTGAAGTGCAGGGGTACTAGCAAGTATGAGCACTGTTTTAGGAAAAGGTAACATCTCCTGTTAGACCAACCAATGCACTCAGAGGGGAGAAAAAAAAAAAAAGGCAGGCAAGCTTTTGGGCACATGGTTCTGTGTAATTAAAAGGAGCACACTGAATGAATGGGCCTGGAGTAAGGGAAGCAAAAATAGAAACAGCCATCTGTCAATACATTACTGGATGGCTAATTGGGAAGCCTCAGGTCTCAACCACTAAATGTCCTGCTTCATTTCTTTACAAAATAGAGATAGCAATAGAAACCTCCTTGGGGACTGGGCACAGCTCAGTGCAATGGGAGCGACTGTGTGCTCCCCCATATGTGTTTCAGAGGCAGGTGTGCTGCTGCTGCGTGTACAAGGAGATATTTCTGTCCTGAGGACCACCATCCTCTCATGGTCAGACAAACAGAAAAGTCCCCATGGCAGGGAAAAGACATGGGGCAGATCCATATGGGTTGTCTCAACCTGCATGGGCAGGAGAGCCCAGCTGCAAAGTCAGTAGAGACAGATGAGGCAGGCGAGCTGGGAACGTTAGATTTGTCAAGATGAGATCCTTACGTTACTTTGGGATGCTACCTCTACAAACCCTACTTGAACATTATAAATGTATATGTAACATGTACTTACTGCTTGAATTTCATAGTCACCACACACACTGGAAACATCTTTAATGCCATGCTGTAGACAGGAGTTAGTCCAAATTAAAGGCAGGAAATTCCAAGTTAGTGTTCTTGTGGAAACTGTGACAGCTGAATTATATGGGCTTGTTAAGGAACTAAAGATAACCCCATTCAGAGTAGATAAAACCATTATGTATGAGCAAGGAAACTGAATTACAATTGCAGTGGGAGCAATAAGTCTGAGTATCTTGACTGTTGTGTGCAGTAAATGGGAACTCCACCATGCTGTTTTATTAGTTTGGCACTTTTTATTTAGGGACAAATGTTGAAACTCTTCACCTTAAAACTCAAGTGAAGGTCATAAAGAGTTTTAAATCCAGAAGGATTCAGACGTGGCATTCCATGCCTGGTTCATACAAGTAGGATGAATTTGATTGATTTCTCTTGATTGTTTATTCTGTCGTGGTCTGTTGGCAGATGTAACTGTGGAAAGCATTATGAGTCATCCTCAGATTTGCCAGGAGCAGACTGTGCAACTTGTAAGCAAACACTAGAATTCATTTCTTGCTGATCGCAGCCTATTCTTCTGGGACAAAAACCATGGCAGGATTCTGGAGAATGAAAGTCTGACGGTGTCCATGGCACGGCCTCAAGGGCCAGGTCCCTCCTTCCCGCACCGCGTGCCTCTGCTCAGAGACGCGCACTCGCAGGCTGTGAGCAGCTTCCTGGCAGCTCTTGGGATGACCACGGGGATGAAGGCCCCCAATATGCCTGGCTGCCACCAGCCGTGCTGCACCCTTGCAGCTCCCAGGCAGTCAGCTCGGTGGAGGATCTTGGGGAGCACTTTGGGAGAAATGATGTTGGGGTATTGGCAGTGACCCAGTTCGTGGTGAGAAGGTGTGTGACACGGCTCCCCCAAGAAGGACTCTGTCAGCGTGCTATGGCACTGTTGAATTGGATATCCTGTCCTCCTCCTCTCCTTTTAGCATTAAGGGAAGACATAAGAAAGTTCGATTAAAAATGTGAGCATTTCAGGTGATCATTCTTCACCCACTATTTGAAAAACAGCACCCCTGCAGCGGCTGCACTTGTGAGATCCAGAGGAGCAGTCGCGTGGTCAGGCTTTCTCTCTGGGCTGGGGCTGGCCTTTGGGCTCTGCCTCAGCTCTGGCAGAAAATGATGGCTGGATTTTCAAAGGTGGCTACGGGAGAAGTTTTTCTGCAATTTTATTGCAACATCCCTACCCTACCACTAGTTCTCCTCTTCCGAGACAGTAATCAATCTAAGATCAACATGGAAGTTGCGACATCTTGCTTCTGCTTTGCTTTGTTTTAATCAGGCTTGCTTGAAATGTCATATTTAAATGAGTAAGACTCTAGAAATCTCATCCGTAGACTGTCAGGCAGTAGCTGTGTGCAGAGCTTGGCACAAGGCACCTGGGACTACCTGAAATCTCTAATTGCCACCCATAAATATCAACATGTGTGGAGAAGGTGAATGCAAAGGACAGAAAATAGCCCTACTCTATGCTGTAGCATGATTCATGCTTTTAAGATCAAGATTAAAAGTCTCTGTTAGATTTCAAACTATGATTTTATTTTCATTTACATCAAAGGATTTAAGAGCCTTCAAAAGCCAGCGTTTTTAAAAATAACTTAAAACATACTGTCTGGCAATGTGCGTCTCGCTTAGCACAGAAGCAGCCAGGCTCTCCTCGTATAAAGCAAATAACTGAAAAATCAGAATTAAAGAAATGCCTTGTCCTGAATTTAACTCTGACAGCTTGCATCGCATTGTTTCAGGAAACAGACTTTATGAAACACATGCCCTTGTAGCCGGGCCGTAGCCCGAGGTGATAAGCCCTATGTATCAGCGAGAGCCGCGCGCCATAAAAGCTTGTGTGAGGGTTTGGAGCCTCGGTTAGAATTTCGGGGCTTGTTTGTATTTCAAAAGCAAAGCCACTGAGCTGCATCTTGAAAACCATATTCCAGTACAGGTTTCCTCAAAACACAGCCAAGGTTTGATCAAAAGGTTCTCAAGTCTGCGAGCCTTTTGACAAACCCGGTGAATGTTTACACTTGCAAAGTAAACCCCAAACCAAGGGAATTTGCATGGGCTTGCTACGGAGATTTTTTTTTCTTCTCCAGTTCTTGCCAAAATCCCATCTATGCCCTGGAATTGGGCTTTTGTGGCTGGCATTCTAGTATTTGTATTGATAACCTTGCCAGAGGCACAAAAAAATAAATACCTACACCCAAACAAAATATTTGGCTGTATTTGTAAAACCCCAAATAAAGAGCGAGCTTGTATTTGGGTTTAATCCTAGCGTCCATTCGCATAGATGGGACTGCACAGTATCCACTTGCCCAAAGAATGGGGCCAATTCTGCCTGCATGAAGAAACACATTATTTTTTTTGTGGGGCCATAAATGCCTCAGGAGGTGCCTGCTCCCCCATCAGACAAAACTGGTGTTCCTTTCACCGATAGCCCTGCTGCCCCCACGGCAGGATGTCCCTTGCCCAAGGAGATGAAAGGCTCAGAGCACACCAGAGGTGCCGTTGATGTAGAAGGGCTGCCGGGAGTTGCATTTTTTAGCAGCTGAAAGTGACTGAATTTGGATGATTTCACGCTCTGGCCAGCCCTGCCTCGCCTGACCGAGGCGTAGCGGCTGCCAACAGAAAACATGAGCCCGGCACGCGAATGTGGGCGAGCACATGCACCGAGCCTCGCGCCGGGCTGATGGGAAGCGCTGCAAAAAACAACCGAAATGGCTTTTTTTCCCCTTTTTTTTGGGAGCGGGCCCGCCCCGAGCCTCCCGGCGCAGCGGGGCCCTCTGGTGGTGGCCGCGGCGGCGCTGCGCGGGAGCGCTGCCTTCGGGAATAGCCGCGCTGCGCAGCTTGCGTAACGCAGGGCCGTGAGGGGATGCGGAAGGGTCGCTACCGAAGAAATATCGCGGCTGCCAAGGGCTGGTTAGTCACAAAACCCGCAGCGTTATCGCCATCCATCACTGCCCGTCTGTTCAGGACCCCACTAAGAAGAGAGGCATCGAAGTTGTGTTGTGGTGGTCGTCGCTGTCGGGGGAATGAGGTGCCCGCAGTGAGGGCCGGGCAGCGGGGCCCGGCGCGGCCCGATAGAAGCCTGCCCAAAAAACCGGAACAATCGTTTGAATGAATCACAAAACATATGTTATGTTTTGCTGTAAAAGCCATGAAGTTTATGCAGCGCTCTATTATGGTGACTGCTTGGCTTTTCATGCATTCCTAAATTACCATGTAATCTAAAACCTTGTTTTCAGCTGCTCTATATTGGAAAGTCCCTTGCAATAATCAGGATGATTACAGGCTAGTACGGAGAACAAAACTTGTTTGTATTATTGCAAATAAAAAGCCAGTTTATCAGAAATTTTACCTTTTCAAGGGAAAAATAAAGATAATCATAATAATAAACTTCTCTTTTTTTTTTTTTTTTTTTTTTTTTTTTTCCCGCTTGCTGGAAATATTTTAGGCATGGAATTAATTTTGGCCACTCTGTGACTTAAAAACACATAGATACTTGGTGTAAAAATATGTTTCTTTCCTGTAGGGACTTGACTCTAATTGGTGTGCCAAAACTATCTCACAGAGATTTCATTGTCTTATCTACTTACATCATCTTAATGCGATTTTATTTTACTTTGTCAAAGTCATATTAATGTAAATGTGTTCTTGATAGCAAACAGAGTTCTTTTTTATGCTAAACAGGATTCAGCTGACTCTAATAAAACAGCTTGCAATCCATTAGGCTATAACTGTAATATAGTTATTTTGTTTCCCAAATAAAGACTGTGTCAGAGAGCTGTATAAGGATTTTTTTTTCTCTTGTTTTTCCACAATAATTGCTTGGGTGGGGTTACATTCTGATCTTTAAATGAATAGTATCGCTTGGAACAAACACTTCATATATCTTTTATCTTCCCCTTGCAATACAGTTCTGAGTTTTCTTTGAAAATGCAAAGCTACTTTTCCAGATAAGTCATCAAAATGTTTCCAAAGTATTTTAACTGCCAGATTAACTATATCTTGAATACAAAGATAGATGGCTTACATTCTTTATGCAGAAATCCTGCCAATGCATAGCAACTAGCAACAAATTAATTTCTTTTGCAACAGTGAAAAAAATCTGCTTTGCTATGCAAAGCTCAAAAAGGTAAATAGATATTTAAAAAGAAAATAAGGTTACTCATTCTGAAAGGGTAATCTGTAAGCAAAGAACAGAGGATTAAACATACACTTGCTCTCTTTACAGAATCTGTGTTCTAGCCTTCTCTTAATGTATTCAGCTAATTAAGGATTGCAGTGACCTTGTGGCAGATTTTGAAATCTAGGAAGTTATGTTTTATTTTTTTTTTTTAATTTTTATTATTTTTTGTAATGCCGCCTCCCCCACAGAGCTTAATACAATCTGTTTCAGGTCAAAGTCTGTTTATGTCAGCAATGTTCGTACTACACAACTAAAATGTTTTAATGCATTTATCAACTGGAAAATATTGCAAACATTTCATTTCCTTTGATACAGACACAAAAAACCCTCTGCCTTCATTGCAAATTCTTGTTCATATGAATCACTCTGAGTAATATTTGCTTTAACTTTCGTGTGGTTCTACAAACAGTCTTTATATGGCTGGACTTCAAAGCTGGTAGAAATAAAGGTTAGAAATGTGATAGGAGTAATCTATTATTAGGCATGAAACATTAAACCACTTTTAGTTATAAGCCTTAAAACCTGAATAATCTGGGTTTTTAACTTGCTGCATATTTATTGTGTTTTCAGTTACTTCAGTCATTTAGCATGGAGGGACTGTTTTGAACAGAAATATTTTCCATAGGAATACGAACCACAATTGGGTTTAATTTTTCCTAATATTTAATTTAGAGAAACTGCAATATTATAACAGGCTTCTCATATGTCAAAGCTGAAATAGTCTGCTTGGTGTTTCTTGCAGTGTAAAATTAATCTCTTACCAGCATGCTGACCCGAAAGGCAGGTTTTAGTAAAATAGGCATGGGGTAAAGGAAGGGGGGGATGGGAAAGAAAGATAAAATCTCGTTCTTCAAATAGCAGGGAGGAAAAAAATAACACAGAGGAATGTCACAGCCTGCCATTGACATCAAATGACAAAAAATGTCCCAAATGTGTGTGTGAGAGAAGTTTCTTTGACCAAAAAAAAAAAAAAAAAAAGTATGAGCTTTATCCGTAGCTGCCTACATGGTAGGAATGTTAATTGTTAAAATCTGCACTGTGGCATTTCTTGTAAGCAAGAGAGTTGTAGTCGATGTGCATTCATGTTTGCCTCTTCCCTCCCCTTTGTATATTTACAGTACAAGGAATGTAGTAATGTTCTGAAAGGAGTCAGATGTCGCAGGCAGATCTCTATAGATTTGGGGAACTTTAAACTGCTCCACTGATAGGAGGGGGTAGGAACAAAACTCTGCATTGGTAACATTTTGTTCTTGATTAAGTTTGTGTACTAATACAGTAGATTAAAAATAAGTCCAACAGTCAAAAACACGTAACAGTTCAAGCCAAACAGGTCAGCCAGAAATAAACTATCATTTGAAATCCAGAATTTAAAATTCTCATGAGCCTGGGAAAACACAGGGGTACAGCCCGGGCCTGATCCTGGCCCCATCAGTGCCAAGGGGAATTTTACTATCAATAACATGAGAAAATCAACATTTTGCTGTTGATTTCAAACCTAAAAATTTTATTTTGTTTCCTTAGGTCCCACGATGCTGGCTTACTGTATCTGCTGGTGTGGGAGCTGCCCCATGCCGTGGAACAGGGAGATTCACTCATCCCTTCCCATAAAGGTGCAGTGGGCTCTGCACCACAGTGATTCTTCCAGCCCAGAAGTAGGTCACCTCAGGTCTCCTCGCTACAGACGTCTCAGCCACATGAAAAGCAAACCCAAGACATCATGTGAAGCAGGTAATAGATTTAAAGTATGCATGTGGGGAAGGTGGTGTTCCCGGGGTCCCCCAGTTTCCCATCAGCACTGTGTGTTTTTGAGGAATTTGTTGGCTTCCTTCCTAGCAGTTGGCAGGACAGTCCCTGGGGAGGAACAGGGGAGGGGTCCCTGGGGCTTTAGGTCAGCAGGCCAAGTCCCCCATGTGTAACAACGTCTGGAGAAGCCAAGCCAATTACCTTTGGCGTAGTGGTGGGACCCCACTCACTGGCGATTTGCACATTTGGGAGTGGAAAAATCTACCTAGCTATTTATATTTTGGTCGGTGAAAGAATCAGGCCACACCCACATATCTCATTTGTATTAAAAAAAAAAAAAAAAAAAAAGCATCAACAGCATTGTCGTCTCCACCTTTCCTTCTCCCATGCTTCTCTGGTGCTCCTGGTCCTGAGCCAGCCTGGTTTAATAGGTTACACTGCAAACACTGGGACCGTGGTACTTTGCAAGGTTGCACATTCACAGGAAGCATATGTGCACAAAGCCGTAACAGTTGCAGACTAAGGAGCAATAGCCCTGGCAAGCAACTGCGAGAGATGTTAATATTGCTGGGGAAGGTGAAAACGTAATTGAAACCGTTTATTTTGGTGGCATGCGGGACTGAACAAGGCGATAGTTTCTGAGCAACAAATATCTGTAATTCGCTTTTCCTGGTCTTACAGACTTTTAATTTGCTCTACAAATTTGGTTAGTTGGAGAGCATGTAAACACCAAGAACAGTACATGGCAATCCATTAAACATTAACTTATTGTAGACTTAAAAAACAAAAAAAACACCACCCCACTCTTATGATATTAAAAACATAAGGCGAAAGAGATGCCAGGCTAGTGAATGAAGCCAGCTGACTGCTGAGAAGAGACGATGGTTTTGCTCTATAGCTTTGCCGTTTTCAGTAATCTGAGTCACTGAGATATTTTTAGGCACAGTAACAACTGCCATTGTCAAGTAATTTTTCACTTGAATTTTCCTCAAATAATGCTGTCCTCCTGGCCCCCAAATTCCTTTATTCAGCAAGGCAGAGTGCTGCCCTGCATGCCCTGAGGAGGAAGGGGAGCCATGGAGATCTCTGATGATTTGGACCACATGGTGGAACAAGATAGATCTCAGCATCAGGTTGGCAGGATATTTCCCTTTCTTCAAAGGTCTCCAAACCTCGCAAGCTTTTCTTTGATACCTTTCCAAATGGATTTATCAGCATTGGGGCATACATTTGTTTAGATTCTTCCTGTAGGGTGGGACTTTCAAAGGAGGAGAAGAGTGCCAAGTGCCAAACTCTCACCAAGTTCTCCATAAAGACTTCCTTAGTTTCCTTTGAAAATCCTAGCTCTGCTCGCCATCACTCTGCACATCTCTGCTGGAAGGGTGCCCATGGTACCCTGCACAATGTGGGCATAAGGGACACAGGAAAGATTGGGACATTTCAAAACACAGAAGGAGGAAGAACTGCCTCTAGACAGAGGAAATGCATGAAAGTGTGGAGGTTGGGTAGGAAACCAAGAGGGAAATGGAGACCAAATTCCCTAGGCCCATCGTGTTTCTTTTTCTTTTACACAAACAGACACACGCCTGTTTACTATTTTTCTTTGGTTTTCTGTTCTCAGTGCCTTTCTGTTGCATTTTCTCTGCGGTCATTTAGCCCTCTGCTGTCTTTTAGAACAACTATTGTGACACCTCGAGATGCTGTAAATCCAACAAAAAGGGAGCAGAGCATGGGTGGAATGAATCCGCTGGACAGCTGGTTGTTTTTTAGAGACCCAGGCTATGAGGGCAGAGCATTTAGGCACGGAGATGTTGACTGGTTGCCAGGCATTGCCTGATTTTTCTGTTGCTTTACCTTGATTTCGGTGGCCGTCCCGTGCAGCTGTGTACTCCCAACACTGCTGAACATTGTCCTGTGGGTGTGTTCCTTCACCCTCGGAGATACCACCCGACAGCGTGGGGTCTTAACAGAGATGTGAGCGCACACTGTGTATTGAAAGCATGGACAGAATCTGGCCTCAACAGCAAACTTTTGCCCATGCTCTGAGTTTGAGGCGCATTGGATCACCACATCTGGTGGTAATGGCCCTCCTCTGGGCTCCTGAAGAGAAAGTGGAGGCTATAGGGAGTTTAGAGATCTGGTAACTGGCCGTCCTATGCACTTCTCATAAAGTGGTAGCTAAGACCTCACTAATTTTAATGCACAGCCTCAGAAGTAAGGAAAAGTTCTACAGAGAGCTGTGTGGAAACATTGGTGCTGGGAGCTACCAAATAACAAGCTGATGGCCAAGCAAGGACTGCCAGAGCTGTTTGTTCTCTTGCCCTGGGGAAAAGGCCTGCTGAGGGCTGCTTGGAAAGGGTGTCAGCGAGGCATTTTTATTTTATGACTAAGTTGATACAGAGGCTACTTTGGATATTTTATAGGTGTGTTAATGATTTGTGAGCTAACAACAGGGTTTGTGCGTCCTCTAGTTTGTTTACAGACCGAGAAGATCCTTCTGAGTTCTCTAATAGGATATTTGTAGTCACGTACCTCGATGTTCTTTTGAAATGGTAGGTACCTAGCGATTGCTGGAAGCCGCCTCATGCCTTAAATCTGATTAGTCCTTACTGCCTTGTGGTTACCAGATAGAATTTGAGATGTTAATTTTGCCCCCAGATCCCAATGGCTCGGAAGCAGTTCTCTTAAGGTTAGCTTCATGCCATGAGCTAAGTAAGCTTCAGTGCATCCCTTCTCATCCCATGTGCGTCCACAGATTAGACGTTGGCTCCTAATTTAGTGAGGCTGGGCAGAGACCTGCTGCAACAACCGTGCCTGGTGCTTCTGAGGAGGGGCAAGGGCAGTGGCGTGTATGGGCAGGGAGGGCACAAGGGGCTGTGTCCCCCATGGAGAGTGAGGGGAGCAAAAGGGAGACTGTGAAGGGAGCTCTTTGAGAAAGACTGCGGTTTTCACCAGGGATGCTGGACAGGGCCAGCATCTGGCCTTGGGAGGTCCCTGGAACTCGGCACAGGATTTATTTTCCTGGAAGGGGCTTTGTCACTCCTGAAGTGTAAGCTCTGGGAAATCAGAGTTTCCCTGTGATTTCTTTCGAACGTTCAGCTACCAAGAATAATAGATAGGGACCTCTCGTGTGTTTGGGAGATCTAATAAAACATGCAAGTCTATAAAGGTCTTTTGCCATGCACAATCAAATCAGCATTGCAAATCTATCTGAACATGGCACTCCAGCGCTGGTCTCCAGATTACATGTAGTGCATTTGGGGTTTGATGGTCTTCATTCAAAACGTTGGCTAAAATATTTTTATCTTTAGATTTATTTTTAGAGTTCATGGTTGAAAGATTTCAGCTCTGGGCAGTCCTTCCCGTGGCTTTTAGCAGCGACACTTGCAGTTGTGTTTCACATAATTAAACAGCCAACAATACTTAATGAAGAAATAAATAACATCAATAAAGTAGTAAATAATTGTATGCGGGCAAACACCAAAGACATTATCCATCAGGCAACAGCTGTGAGCATTAGTTTTGATTAATCAATAATGTTATACAATAGGAGGAGGAATGCTGGCCAGGCCTCTGGGGGAATCACCTACGCTTTTCTAAACAGCAAGCTTTGTTATTTTAAGCAGAACTTTCAGCAGAATCCTTAATTAAATGTAACAGCCAAGAGCTCCTCCATCAGCAAGATGCCCCACTTTTCAAAGCACACCAAGCAGCAAGAGTCTAACCAGGACCGAATCAAGGCCTCGTCTTCAGTTTGGAAAGGTTTGTTGATATCTGCCTGTGTGGGAGGAGATGCTGGTGGGGTACCACTCTGATGGTACCACCGGCTTAGAGTGCTCTGGCTGGCTTTGAGCAAGCTGCCCAGTGCAGGAGCTTGCTTCTGCTGCTTGTGAAAAACTAGTGGGTGCCTGGTGCTTCTGCCTTCAGAAGGGCTTGGTATTCCTGCTCTGTATGCAGCTGACTGCTACAGAGCCCTTGTCTCGGGCTGTAAGGCTCCTGGAGCAAGGGGTACGTTCAAGATTTTCTTTCCCAATGTAGACAAGGTTGAAATTCTGCACCCATGCAGCTGCTCAATTGAAGCCAAGTGTGGGCAGGTTTCTTCTGAAGTCAGAGAAGTCTGGTTCATCTTTAAAAGTGCCTCCTGGATGGAGGAGCCCTAACAGTGCTTTCAGGAGGAATGGATGTCTTCCCAGGCACATTCCTCTTCCCGAGGCTCCTGCCACAAGCCCATTGATTTCTGCAGCACTGCAACCTCAGCGTGCAGCAGTGCTGAGTTTTGCTTTGAGTTTTCAATCCCATCAGTCGGTGTGACTGCTGGCTTTTTTTTTTCCTTAACATATGAGGAGCTTAAAAGAATGCAAACCTTTCGGAAAGACTGATCAAGGCACTAGATCACAGCATAGATAATAGGCACAAGATTTTATAGCCCTTAACCCATTAAAAAGAAAAAGAAGAGAAGGGACAGGAAGGATTTCTGGTGTCAGGGACACGTTTCCGGAACCCCTGCTTACATCTTGATGGCTTTTTCCTTACAAAGCCGATCACCGACGACTTCTTGGCATCTGAATAAACAACAGAACCACGTCGCTTCCACTGTAAATCAAGGGATGGCAATACCTCTCCATGAGCAGAAACGAGAGCACAAACAGAAAGAGGAGAGCAAAGTGAAGGACCGTAGCTTGGTTTGAAAAAGTGAACGAAACAGATGTGCGACCCCAAATCTGAAGAGTTGTTTTAATTCTGTGCAATGGCAGATGCACCTACAACTTCCATGAGCAGGAGACGTGGAATAGTTGATCTGGAAGTAGCAGCGTTTGTGAAAAGTAAGGAGAGGGAAAGCCTTCAACTGCTTGAGAAATGAAGGTACGCAGACGGCAACGGCAGAAGCGTCCGCTCCAATGAAAAACTGAAACACTTCACAAAGATTATTCGTGGAGCCTTTTTTTCAAAACCTTATCAGAGGGAGGAACAGGAAAAGAAATTTTTTGCATGATAATTGCTGATAATGCAACAAAACCCAAAGGGTTTCCTTACCCACTTCTAGACATGCCGGCACTAATAAACTTCTGCGATAACATTAATATTCCTGATAGTCTCTGAGGGCTCATTCTCCCAAACTGGAATCTCATTACAGTCTCCAAACCTGAAGTAAATTTGTGGGCGTTTAAAGGTGCAGCCTTTATATTGTGTTGTTACTGCCTGTTCGCAGCACTTCTGCTAGTGCTGCTCATTATGGTTTCTTAGGTGTCCTACGGCGGAGGCTCAGAAGCCCAGGCACAAATCAAGGCTCCATCAGTCGTAGCTCTGTGCTGCAAACTGCAAGGAAAGCAGCCACCAGCGTCTTCGAGATCCCCACTGATCCAGCTGTGCTGAGCAGCCGCTGGTCTCCCAAGAATGTGCTTGTTTTGCTGCACAGGGATTGATTAGTAAAGGTGATTGTTCTGGAAAAATTAGCAAAGTTAGTATGGATAGCTTACGTGACCTGGTTTCAAAGCACATGGCCTCTCGGTATGGTAGCACTGCCTGCAGTTCTGGGGTTTGTCCTTTTGAATAAAAGTTTGTTCCCACACAAATAATACGAAGTGAAATTAAGGGAAAAGTACTCGTGGTTTCTCTTAAAGATCAGAAAAGATACGGTTATGGGTCTCCTCTTTCACCAGTGAAATTTATTGGGCTTACTTATCTCAGCTTTGTGCAAAGCCCGTGTTTGGTTAAATGCCCTCCACGATATCTCTTGCGCGTCCAGAGACACAGTTTACACAGATACATTCCTCTGTGCACACCGAGGCTGTTGAGGATGAATCTAACATATTTCCTGCAAAACAAAATCTCAGTTCCATGTTTTTAAATAGTGAATGCAGTGTAGGTAACCTACCAAATCCGTGGCATTTCCTTTCCCTCTGAGACAGGAAAGCGTATCAGTATGCCAAGGGCAGGGTTTTTATGTTTGTTTGTTTTTTCTCCAAATTTTTGGACAAATTCTCTCAGAGCCCGCTGGCTTTAGGGACAATATTTATGGCAGTTATTCATTTGTCCAAATGGATAATCTAAAAAAGTACACAGAAAGAGAAAGCTCTTGGTAAGGTGTGGGTCCCTCTCCAGACAACCAGTGTATTAATAACAGACGATCTATATTGACAGGACTTCAGAATAAATTATTCTTTTTCTAGTTCCAACTCTAAGTACCTTATTTTTTTTTGTTGTTGTTAATTGGAAGAAAGTCTCTGCAGAGCTTTATTTGCAAGCTATTGTCATATTTGGCATCTTGTGAATTGCATCAGATCAGAAGAGAAGCGGAAGGCATTCCGATAGTTCTCTGCAGTCCTGCTAAGCCTGTCCTGGTGTACCGAGGGTCCTGTATTTCTGGGTACAGCGAGGGTGAATCTCAGCAGGCCTTCTCTTTTCTTGCCTCTGTTTCTCATTGACTCTGCTCAAAGCACTCCCTTGCTTGCTTTTCTTTTCCATTAACTACTTTTCTAGCTACTCTTGTACAGGGTCCGACTGCTCTCCATAGTGCTCAGTGCCCAGCCCTGGGGCAGTAGCTGCCACCACGTACATAACTGCCCTCTGATTTCACTTACGTTCAGGGCTTGGATGCGAGATGTTTTCGAAGGAATGCAATTTTCAGAGCCCTTTTTTATTGAAAAGCCTAGGTAAAGCACCTCTCCAACTCATTATTCAAATGTGGCATATGTTTTCCCTTGAATTTTCAGCAGAACTCTTTCCACTGATTTCCAAAATAAATTAGACTTTGCATAATACTTTTTCTGTATTTAACATTGCCTTCTCAGTATTGCAGCCAAGGCTTCCTTTTAAAGGCATATGCCTGAGATTATGCAATCATAGTATTCTGGTTACCCAGAGCAATTAAAATAAATCAGACTAGGTATAATGAAGATGAGCCAAAGCATCTGTTTCTCAAGAGGATTTAAAAAAAAAAAAATCTATCATCCCCAGGGGCTTGGATCCATTGTGGTTAGATCTCAGAGATTCTTGTACTTCAGAAACGTGGCCAGAGCTAACTTGAGCAAGAATAGGAGGTGCTGGGGATGAGGTAAAGAAAGACTCTCCGGTATGACAGATATCTCTGCTCCTTGGAAACAAGGGTTGGATAACCCGGTACATTTGGCAAGCCCGGACTTACAGATCGATTCCTTTTCCCTTCTAGTATGCTAGTTTGACGTGTTTACGTGCATCAGGAAAAGGAGGAATCATTTCTGCACCCTCTCCAGTGCTTATCAGACAAGTCTTGTGTTTAAAATCCCTAGTTATGTCAGCCCAGCTGTAATGCCAGTTCATGGGAAGAAATTTCACAACAGGCAACAGAAATGTTCTGTACCGGCATCTGAACGTGGCTCCATCCTCTCACCCCGGCAGGTAATTTCTTCTCAAAATTAGTTTCAGGGAGACCTCTTGAGTCACGCTCAACAATTAGGATCTATATGGCCTTCTGAAGCAGGGTAGCTGTAGCATTAGTGGTTTTATGTGGGCAGCAAATTGTTTGCTGAGCTGCCTTGAGAATGTACTTAGGTAGCTACGGCTCGAAGACAGCTTAGCCGAAGGTTAAAAGTTGCTAAACTGTGCTAGGTGAATGAATCATAACTTTTATTGCATTTGTAACTCGGATGAAGGATGGAGTCATGGGAATAACTGTGTACAAGTGACTGCTAGAGCTTACAGGAAAATGTCTGCATGAAGAGGGACGAGGGAGGAGGTCCCGGTGCCTGGACAAACCAACGCTGCTTTCATCAGCTGCTGGAGGAAGCCCCTTCCTTCCCTGTGTCGCTGCATTTCATGGGAGTGCTGTCAAAAAAGATCCCAGTAACCGTGAGGTCAGAAGTCCTCGCACAAACCAACTGGAAAAAATGGAAAACTTGAATCCCAAAACAGAAGAGCAAACGTTGCCCTAAGGATCTGGGCACGGGGCAATATATTCAAGGTTAATGAAGATGTGGAGTTCCCTGCTTTCAGATGAGGGCAGGGCAGGAAGAAAGGAAGTTCGGAGTTTGGCTGGTGCATCCCTTGCCCGGGAAACCGTGCCCTCCTTGCCTGGCTCCCTGGCCAGCACTGTTGGCTTCCTCAGAGGTAGCTGCCTGCCCTCCTCTGCGGCCCACCAAATTGATTAAAAAAAAAAAAAAAAGAAGAAAAAAAAAAGTTCAGGAAAAGATCTGTGCTGGCTAAGACCTGCTAAGTGGAAAGAGGTCAGCTTGTTTACTTAAATCCATTTAAATCTGGCACACTGAGAATAGCAACTTGCTTTGACCACTGGCTTGGGTAAATATGGCCTGGCATTCTTGAGACGATATTTACAACTGCAGCTATCCCCGTTGCGCAGGGATATATATACATATGGATATTTTCACTCAAAACAGTTGAGGTAAATTATTTGACAGGAGATGGATGTGAAATGGCTGGTGTGCGCATTTCCTGTGCAACATTTAGAAACTGAAGCACATCTGAAGCCCTAACAAACGATGTTCCTTTCTGAGCTTTATGATTAAAACCGAAATAGTTTGGTTGCATTTCGGATCAGTTCCACCGGAGAGATTTTACTCAGGATTTTGTGAAAAGGCAGCTATTTTTGGCAGATAAATTAGCATGTTTTCTGAGGTAATACAGGCAAGAAATGATAGCCTGGGATAGTTTGCTGGGCACTGAGGGTATTTCAGCTGCAAAATGACGATTCGGTTCTTCTGATTTGAGATGAAATGATCTTTGTGGCCTCAGCTCCGACTTTCTGTCAGAGCCGTCCACGCTAACGCCGCACATAGCAAGGCACAATTTTACATAAGTAGGAGACTGTGCTCTGAGCCAATGTACAAGTCATACCTGATTGAATATTGCCATTTCAGAGCCGCCGCCTAATCACATATTTCAGGCTGTGTGAACAAAATAATGTTGTTATAATTACACACACTGTTTGTGTGTATGCGCGCGCGCGTGTTATATATATGTAATGACATTAGGATGATAATATAGCTGTTTCTATTAGCTCTGTGGTATTAATAAGGTATGACAGAAAGTTATTTGATACCGGTTGCAATCCCACTTGCATTTTCATATTGCTCTCAGATGTAATTCAGGGACTTGATTTTTATGAGTTATGGCTCTGATGTCACTTGTATTTTTGCCTATAATAGGTCCCACCGGAGCAAAATTCATCAGAGTCAATTAACAACATCTGAAAAGTGCATCTTGGTTAGTAACCGATCAGGCAGAACCTGTGTGGGCTCGGCTCTCGCTGACCCATCACCCCGTGCCGCTCCAAGAAAGCAGCTCCTCGGGCCCTAGGTAGCAGCCACCTCAGCTTACTGTTACCGGGAGAGCTAAGCAAACATTTTGGGGGCTGCCAAACCGCCTGCTACTCCCATCCCAGAGCTTCAGAGCGACACGTGCCCCGTGCTACGGGGCTCCACACACTCTGTGAGCATCCGGGCATCCTCCCGGTTTCTGCACTGTGACCCGAGGAGTCCCACGGCGGCCAGCCCATCGCCGCCAAGCCACTCAATATTTGGGGTGATTGCTGTCAGCCAGCAGTCAGACTGCTGTCAGACCCCAGTTTGGGGTCTGCCTCACGGGAGCGCCTGGCAGTCCTGGAGGGCAGCTTACAGCGTGATGCCAGGATCATGGAAAAGCACAAGGTAAATAAAAATAACTCCAGATGCGCGTACATGCTTTAAAGGTCGCGATTTGAAAGCTGCTCTCACGTGGGGTTTTATTCTCGGATGGGTTGGGGGCTGTTGACTGGGGCTTGTGGATTTTTCGGAGGGGAGATAAACGCTCTGTCTGCTTGTGTTTTCAGTGCTTCCAGCGAGTGATGCAAACGTCTGATCTAAAGAACTCCCCAAGTAAGGGACCCATCCCCAACCGGAGGGGAGTGAGCACCGGGCCTCACTCCCATCAACTTCAAAGGGCCCCGCGTCCCGCCCGGCTCACTGGCTTCGGGCAGGGGCCGGCGTCGCCCTTGCAGCTCCGCTGTGGCTCCGTCTGCCACCCCGAGCACGCTCCATAAAACTCCGCAGTGACTTAAAAGCCTGGAAGAGAAAAGCTCTGAGCAGAAAATAAATAAATGAAATAAAACAAAACAATGCTGGCCTCCCCAGCCCCCGCGCATGCAAACATGAGGTTTAAGATTGGATCATGGTTGGGTTTCATTCCAAGTATAAAAATGGGTTTAGAAGACTTCAGTTTAAATTGCTTCCTGTCTCCCAACATTCCTAACCACAAATATTTTTAATTGTACGGCACGAAAATAAAGTTATTTAATAAATTAACACTTGAAATGCTTTTTGGTTCAACTTTGTTTATTAGGAGCAGCCTTATTTTAGCGTTCGTATATTCATTTCCAGCTACTGCTCTGTCTGATCCCGATCTTATTTCCTTTGTAATCTACAGATCTTCTGTTGTTATCATTGCTATGTTTTATGGTTTTGCATTACTTTATTGACTCGGCACATACTGTAAGCTTTTTTTTTTCCTCCTCCCTCTGCTGAAAATAGCCTTTTATGAGAAGCTTAAGCAAAAGCCTGGAATGTCCAAAGGAGAGCACAGAAACATTACAACATTTTGCACATTTCTTTTGGCCAGAGAAAGTTACAAAATATTCATACGAAGAAACTTATCCAGTGCCTGCAGGACAAAATCCAACTTTTTGATTACATGTGGAATTTCAATTTCTGCTATAAACAAGCTGGGTATTTTATATTTTATTTTATTTATTTTGGCGTTTGAGGGGGAGGGGAGACCTCTGTGTGATTGATGTCAGAGCAACGATCAATATGCGTGCTGTTGTCGCTGGAAGTATATACTCGAGTGCCCTGCGACAGCCTGGTGATGCCACATCCAAAATGCCAAAACCATCATCAAGTTCAGCGGGATGCTGATGGTCCTCACAGCCAGCAGCACCGGTTGAAGAGATGGCATGGGCCGGGCGCTGGAGCATGGTGATGGAGGGTGAACCATTCCTCCCGCCCGCATGGGGACCCTCCCCTGCCACCGGGACACTGGGGGGTGAAAGGGAAGGTGGCTGCAGGGACGACGGGCGGATGGCTGGCAATGTACACACGCACTTTCTGGGACCACCTGTCCTGCAGGAGAACAGGAACGCCCCGTGAGCGCCCTTGGGAATTGCCACTTGCTGGTGTAGCTGGGCCACCAGCTCACGCAGGACACCAGCCCTCCAGCCCACCTTTTTGGTGAGAAGAACCCAACCTGCTTAGGGACCTTTCTGACATTGCCCAGCTGGGTCTTGAAGCAAGCATGAGACGGTGCCACCATCTGAACTCTGGCTTTTGACGTAACCCCTTGAGGAGATAAACTCCAGCACTGACTGAAGCTGAAGCTGAAGTGCCATGGAGCCCTGCAGGAGCTGAGCACACGGTGTGGTGGCACAACTCATGGCGTGCCAGCCCTGCCTGCTGGCGTGCTGTGTGAACGAGCAGTCTGCTGAGAGGAACAAAACCGTGTACCCATGCGCCCTACCTGGTCCCGTGCTCCCCAGCCTCACCTTGGATGCTCGCTTCCCAAGGCACGGTGTGGTGGCTGGCAGGAGGAGCTGGGGAGGATGCTCCGTGCAGCAGGGGCAGCCCCGAGGCTGCCAGGGCAGAAGCAGAGGAATTTGGGTGCGAAAGGAAACGGGAAGTGCTCTGCCACCTGAATCTATGTTGTGGGAACGGAGCAGCCCTACCTGCCTGAGATAAAGCGAATGAATAAACAAATAAAAACCTGTTTGTGCCCAATATATTGTAAGAATCGTTTGAGGACGGCTTTATCTGCGTGAGAGCATAACCATGATTAAACACGCCAAGGTCAGAGAAAACAAAGGTGAATTGCTGAAGAAACACCAAGTTGTGCAGGCAGGACCAGAACCCTGCAGCACCGCAGGGCGCAGCCCTTCAGCACGCTGCAGCGAGGGCTTTGATTTTCCCTCCAGCGGAACCAGGAGCATCGCCGCCTCCCCGGGGAAGCCCGGCCAGCCTTGCTCCTCACCCCCAGCCTCCAACACCCCCTCCCGGCGGCTCCCGGTGCCCAGAGGCTGGCTGCGGGCAGGGCGAGCCCCGCACCGGGGCCGGCTCCGTGCCGGGGGGCTCCGCGCCGTGCGCCAGGGGTCGCCCCGGGAGCGGCGCCGCCGCCGCCTCCCCGCACTTGTTGCTGCCCCCCGCGCTGTGGCGTGGGGCACGCAGCGCTGACGTCACCGCTGGCGTCATCAGCGCGGCCGGTGTTTATTTATTTATTTTTTTTCCCCATTCATTTCTCTGCATTTCTTTAATCCTCCCCCCCCGGCCCGCTGTTTGGCTGCGGGGGGGGGGGGCCGGGGCTGCCTCGCTCCCCCCCCCCCAGTCCCCATCCCTATCCCCATACCCAGGCTCTGTGGGTGCGGGGGGGCCGCGGCGAAACTTTCCAGCCCCCAGCCCCGGGGATGGGGACAGGGAATGGGGATGGGGACGGGGATGCGCAGAGCCCCCCCCCCCCTCCCCTCCGGGTGCTTCTTGTAGTGCTCGCCCCTGGCGCACCCGCGCATGCATATTGATGCGTTTATATAATCGATAACCCACTTCCCTCCTTCCCCGGGAAAAACGAAAAAAAAACAAACAAACAAAACACAAAAAACAGAGAAAAAAGGCACAGGGCACCCCCCTCCCGGGGCTGTCCCGCACCGGGGGTCCGGGGGGCTCGGCGCTGGGTGCGGGGCCGAGCAGCGCCCCTGGTGCCGCAGGAAACGAGCCGTATAGGAGACATATACGCGCAGGTCCTGGCAGCTCCGCAGCGCGCCCGCCCGCCCTCCGGGCCCCCCAAAAATCCCCGTGCGCCCCTCCCGGCCCCGCCGCCCCCCCGCCGGCCCCGCGCCGCCCCCCCGCGCCCCGCCGGCGCCCCCGGGCAATTTTGCGGGGCCGGGGCCGGGGCCGGGGCCGGGGCGTGCGGCGCGGGGCGGGGGGGCGGCGGCGGGGCCGTGCGGGGCTGGGGAGGGGGCGGCGGGGCGGGGGGCGCTCGGGGCGGGGGCGCGGCGGGGCCGGGCGGCGGGGGGCGGCGCGGGGCGGGGAGGGGAGGGCGGCGGCGGGGGGCGGCGGGCGGCGGGGCCGGCTTCGCCCTGCCAGGACCCGGCGGGCTCCATTCACGCCAACAAGTTTGGGAGAATGTTGAGTTCAATCACGCCGGAGCCGCGATGGAGCGCAGCGCACTGCAGGTACCGCGCCGCACCGCCACCGCGCAGCACCGCGCCCCCTCCCCTCCCCTCCCCTCCCCGCTCCCCTCCCTCCCTCCCTCCCTCCCCGCTCCCCTCCCTCCCTCCCTCCGCTGCTCGCTCCCTCCCTCCCTCCCTGCTCGCCCGCCCGCTCCCTCCCTCCCTCCCTCCCTCCTCCGCCGCCCCCCCCGCCCTGCCCTGCGCGGCGCTGCGCGGCGCGGAGCCGGCGCTGATGCCGCCGCCGTGTTGTTGTTCCCCGCAGTGGGTCGGCGCCCCGTGCGGCTCGCACGGCCCCTACGTCTTCTACCGGGCGTTCCGCTTCCAGCGCCGCGGCGGCGGCGGCCGGGCGCGGGTCCTCTCCCTCGGCGACTTCTTCTTCGTGCGGTGCCGCGCGGAGGAGCCCGCCTGCATCGCGGAGCTGCAGCTGCTCTGGGAGGAGCGCACCAGCCGGCAACTTCTCTCCAGCGCCAAACTTTATTTTCTCCCCGAGGACACCCCCCAGGGCAGGACCAGTGACCATGGCGAGGTGGTAAACGCAGCTCCGGCCCCCTACCTGCCCCCTGCCCCTTACCCCTGCCCCCCACCCCGCACCGCGCCCCCCTCCCCGTCCCCGTCCCCGTCCCCTCCCCGTCCCCACCTGCGTGCCCGGGCTCGGTCCCCCCCGCGCGTCCCCGCTGCCCGCGCCGTCGGGGCGCTCCGCTGCGCGCTGCCCGGGACCTCGGCCGGGGGGCGAGGGGAGGGAGGAAATTACGAAATGGAGGCCGGGGGAGATGAAAAGGCAGCGGGCGAGGGCAGCGCGGACAGGTAGGGGCGCGGGGGGCTCCGCGCAGCCCCCCAAAAAGCCGCCGCCGAGCCGCGCACACCCGGGCTGGGGCCGCGCAGGTTGCGCCCCCCCCCCCGCGCCCCGCGCCCCGGCCCCGGGGTCCCGCGTGGGAACCGGCCCCGGGGGGGGCCCACGGGTGTCTTTGGGGCGAGGGGGGAGCCAGCCGGGAGCCGGCGGGGTGACAGCGAGCCGGGGATGCTCGGGACCTGCCGCGCTCCCAAAGTGTGCTGCCCGCGGCCGGGTGCGTGCGCCCGAAACGCCGGCGGTATCGGGAGGGGGGGTGGGGAGAGGGACACAAATCATTTTAATACGCCGTAATGATGGGCTCATGTTACCGGGGTAGGAACATCAGAGAAAATTAATCCTGCCATTATGAGCAGAGCAGAACGCCGCTCCGGTGCGAGAGCTCTCAGCTGCGCGCACCTTCCTAATAATGTGCTGGATTTTATTTATTTTTACACGCAAACACCGCTAGTAATTAGCCGCGCGATTATCCTGGTGCGTTTCACTGGGGCTTTAACTGATGTCATTCCGCATTATTCAACCATATGAAAACAATTTTCAATTAAGATAATGGCACGCCTTGAAATTATGCAAATGCTCGTCGTATTGTGTAGAATAATTATGACAAATGTAAAGCAGGTAAAAAGTTTCCTAATGCAGTTGTGTTTTACACCCCGGTGATGTCATTTCCCCTCTGGCCTAAGTTAGTCATTCATTAGCAGAGTAGCAGCAGCAGCAGCAGCAGCAACAGCAACAGCTCTGAGTGATACTTCTCTGGCAGGGAGCCTACAGAAACCGGCACTGAGAGCCAGGGCCTAGAGAGGGCAACATAACACTCCCATTAAGACATGTACTTTGTTTTCACTTACTCCATTAACTTGTTTATAGACACCGGAACGATTTTTAGCATTGATTTTTAATAGTTCTCCGAGATGCGACTCCCGCTCAGCGGCGCGCAGCCGCCAGACAAAGGCCGGTGCCGGCTGGCGCCGCGCGGGGGGCGGACGGGGGGCGGCCGCAGCCCCCGTCTGGGTGCCGTCCCCGGGGCTCGGCTGCTCCCCTGTGAGGGGACCCACGCTGCTCCCAGCAATTCACGGGCATCGGGCACCTCTGCTCGGCAGATAGCGCCGGTGGGCTGAAACGCCTGGTGCTGTCGGTAGTAGGGCTGTGGGTGCTGTCCGGCCGCGGTGTCGGAGGCTCCTGCTGGTGTCAAAGGGCAGTGTTGGCACTCGCCGCGGATAAAAGCATCCATCGGGGAGCAGCTGGTCGGATGGCAGGCCCGGGTCGAGCCCGCCGGAGGTTTGGGCACGGTGGCTGGCGGCTCTCTGCGCTAGCGTCGTGGTTAATAGAGGCAGCGCGCCGCCGGCTTTTTTGTAAGAGCAGCATTGAGACGATGACGATACCCAGCCAGTGGCTGCGAGGAGGGAGGGAGAGTGAGCGAGGAGGTATGTAACGCTGCTGCTACTCAGAAATCTCTGATGGCGTATTTTATCTGATTGCCAAATGTTTGAGCTAATCAGCAGTAAGTGTAAATACAAGTCTTTTTATAGCCGGCTGGATTCATCACCCAGACTTCAATACATAACCCGCAGCGCTGCTGAAGCCGGACATTGCCACGAGCCCAGGCCCAGGCTGCTGAGGGGCCGGAGCTGTGTGCCCCCCGCTGCCACCCCAGCGGGGACGGTGCCGGGCTGAGGACGGGGGTCTCGCCGTGTGAGGGACAGCGACGCCGTCCTGGGGGCGGTGTTGGGTGCACCAGAAGAGTTTTGCTCTGCCCTGCTGAAAACTTTGCCTCTGCTTTGGAAGCAGCGGGGCCCAGGAGCTGCAGCAGGTGTGGTGCTGAGGGGCATGAAGGGGGAAGGCCCCGTGGGGATGAAGAGCTCGCCCCCTGCCCCCAGGAGGGCCTCGGTGGGACCTGCGCTGAGACGAAGGCACCGGCTGCGCATGGCTCGTGCAGGAGGGGCGAGCCCCTCATGTGGGCTCAGAGGAGGACATTTGGGGGCTGCTGGGCCCCGAGGGGGTGGCTGTGGAGTTGTGCTGCCGCAGAAAGCCCCCACCCAGCCCCTTGCCCAGTGCCTGGGACCTGCCAGGCTGGGGGCAGGGGCTGGCTGCGGCCTCCCAGCCCTGGGCAAGGCCTCCTCGGGCTCGGACCCTCCTCTGCTCCGAGGGGTAGCGCAGGGCTGTGAAGGGGCTGACCCTGGCAGAAGCAGTTCCAGAGCAATGTGCTTGTTAGTGCCTGGTATTTTCACGTTTTTAGAGGTGTTGGCATTAATTAGGCTGGGCTTAAAAATAGGTATCAAAGCCGGTGCTCATTAAATCCAGGGGCGGTTGTACGATTCCTAAAAAGCCCCAAACAAGCGACTGATTTTATTTCGCATGGTCTGACGTTCTGTGCATCGCCCCACATCGTCGTAAATGTTGTTTCCACTTAGGCTGGACCATCAGTAGAAATCTGCTTTTGGTTCATTCATCAGGATCTAAGTTTACTACGCACTCATGTTGATTTCATCTGCTCTCCCAAACTGGGGATCTGATGCAATGCTTTTCGCCTTGCAAATAATCCTTACTCATGCAAGTAATTTACATGAGTAAGCATTGCTCATACAGAGGAGAGGAGAGAGCTAGTTTCCTGTAATTATTTCCCTAGCAGTATTTTGCATTTTCAGACTAATTGGAAAAAAAAAAAAAAAAGTCATCACTCTATAAATGTATGTCATTTATAATTGCAGAGATTCTTCCAGAAAGCTCAGGCGTGCAGCGGGCTCCTTCTCTGACGCTTTGGGGACAGATGCCAGCAGCGTCCCTCGAGGGGCCTGGCTGGCGGCCGGGGTCTGCGTGCGCGAGGAGCGCGGCTCGTTGCCACCCCCGGGCACGTGCTGCTCCCTCCGTGCGGCGAGGGGTTTGTGCCACGCTCAGGATCCTGTAACACGCTCACTTGAAACATGCACGGCCCCAGTTTGGTCTCCGCGGTGCGTGCCTTATGCTCGTATCTGTCAACACGGGCAATGGCAACATGTTTCGAACACGCAGACTGCGATTATTAAAGGGTGCTTCAAAAATCACGCTAATAGCATCAATCTCCACCGTACACTTGCTCGGATTAACTCAGCTTTGGAAATCGGGCGCACCGTAATAGCGGTGTTAGAGAAATGGCATTTGTCATCAAATATCATGGTTTGGGTAATTGCGTATCCACTCTGTATATTTTTATCTCTCTCGCCACCAGTAGCATATGCTGGCAAAGGAAGAAGAGGGCAGGGATATTACTCAGAGAAGCCACATGTTGCTAGCCATTAGCCAGCAATCTGGCGTGTCTGGTCACTCATGGCAGATCCCTTTTTTTTTTTTTTTTTTCTCTTCACATTTTTGCATTTCTCCCTTTTCCCTCCCTTTCCCCGTGCATTCAGACTGTGAAAATACACCCACTGCTCTCCGGAGTTGCTGTTCCCAGTCTGATCAGTGGCACTAAACATTAAACTCTTGTCTTTGGAGAATAATAGGCTTCACATGGTACACCCTCAAGCATGTTGAGATACTGTGCAGGCTGGAAAATAAAAAAGTTCTAATTGTGTCTTTTAAATAAGCATAGGAGTGAATTAATTAGACTATATTTTGTCTTTAGTTGCTTAGTTACACAATAGTATTCCTAAGCACAAGTAAGATAAATTGGCTCTTTTTGTGCTGCTTGTCCCTTAATCATAATTACTGTATTGCTCAGGAGAGTAACACATACATAGATTTTGCATTTTTAATAATATTCAAACAATATGCGTGTGATATAGAAAGTATCTTCTGATTCACGCTCCTATATGCTTTTATTCAGGAAGAAGTTCTACTGTTATGGGAGCAATATTTGCATTAGTTGCTCAGAGATGTAGTTCTGGGAAATACATAATTGAAATATTCTTGCAATGCTTGTTCTGGCCCTTTCATTCGCATTCAAAATAACAATGCCTTAAGTCTCAGAACAGTCATCCACTCTTGATTTAAGAGCTTTTTTTTCTTTGTGTGTGTGTGTGTGTGTGTGTGCAGTGTGGGTTCACGCCCAGATTTAACCCTGCAGAGGCCAGACGCTTGCGTGATTCATGGTGTCATATCAAGTTGAGCTTTTTATTTTGTAGCTAAAAAGCAGTCAGAAGGTCAGATGAACATCAGCATTTTATGGCATCAATCCAATGACCTTAGTGCTTGGCAGGCAGCCATGTTTCTACGTGAAGGTGCCAGGGTAATATAGATAATAAAATAGTTTGTTTTCATTTTCTAGATATTTCAATCTTCCTTTGCAAACTGCGGCCTTGGTTTTGGGGGGGGAGGCCGGGGGTGCTCCTGGGGTCCGAAACTTTGATTTCTTTCTGGGTTGTTGGATGTTAGCTGCTAATGATGGGCAGATTGATACAGATACTGAACAATGGAAGATTCTGGCAAGAAACCCACTAGACATGCTCAGTGGATGTATGTGAAAATTGGCTCCATTGTTCTGCTGTATGAAAAGCAAGTAAATTATTTACAGATATTTGCTAATTAAAGCACATATTGTTTTACTAGCACAATAGAACACAATATAACAAAAGACAAAAGAATAAGCTTGCATAATTTAAACCTGCTAATGCAATGTACTCCTTGTTAAGAAAAATATAATTATGTAATCTACAAGGAAAGCTCTTCGTACTGTAACTGTAGTAGGCAAAATTGGGAATGAATTGCTTGTGAACTTGCCTAAACTAAAACAACTCTTCGGAGATCTGTGAACAATCAGATGGGAAAACACTTTGACTGAAGCTTATTCTCGCTTTGGTCAGAACTTCTATCTGCAGTGACAGATAGAAATTCAGTTTGAACCTCGGCTCGGGAGAAGGAGGAAAAAAAGAAAAGAAGTGGAGAAGGAGGCTGGCAGTAGAAATGTCAGATCTGGCTGCTTGCAGCCGTCCCTCTGAGGGCTCCATCTCCATCCAGTTGCTGGTCCAGATGGACCAGTGTCCCACAAAGTATCCTACAACAGCGCGGTGCTGCCGTGCCCCAGGATGCACTGCACGCCTCGCTTTGGAAGGATTGAGTTACGTAGAAATAGCTGTGTACAAACACAAAGGGAATTACGACCTCAGGGGCTTCACCTGCGTCCTTAATTTTGCTGTCTCCTATTTGGTCTCAGACGCTGGCGGATGGGGAGAACTTGTTGGGACTCAGTGTTCACCGTCAGCGTGAGCTTCAGCCAGCCACGCAGGGCCTAGCACAGTCTGGGGAAGTAGTGCAGGAGGCTGGGGAAATACCTGTCACCTGAATTTAACGAGATCATTATAGCCCTTTAAAGTAATTAGGGAAGGATTAACAGATGAAAGTTTCTGCCTTGGCCTCTTTCAAATTCTCCCGTGTGCCCGGTGAATTCCTGGGCTGTGCACGTTTCCCTTTTCAAGGCTTTCCCTGGGGTTCGTGGGTGCAGAGCGGTGGTCACCCTGGGTCCCTTCATGCTGGTACCTCCTAGGCTGCCAGCCCCACTCCCCACATCCTGCAGGATGCCTCCATCCATCCTGGGCAAGGGCCGTGCACGGATACTCATCACTGTGTGAGGCACCCAAATCAGGGGAAGGAGGAGGAAGAAAGTTTCACCTGCCCGTGCCACATGTGGGAGCCTCCTGTGAGGCTTGCTGTGACTCTGTGATCCCATCTGCAGAATGGGAGCAGCAGTTCCCGCCTGGCAGAGAACACAGTACCGGGTGCCTGGGATGAGAGCTGCATTGTTGTGCAAATTATGCGAAGGGCACTTTCACCTAAATTGTGGAAAGCTAAAAAATACATGGGATATATTACAAGGAAAAAAAAAAAAAAAAGCCCTGAATAATAGGGGACTTTATGTCCCAGTGAAATATGCAGTTGTAATATCTGTGGTGAATACAGTCCGTAAGAGTCACAATGTATTTTTTGCTCCTGTGGATGAATGTGTTTTCATCGGCAGTGTACTGGGTTGTAAAATATGCATCTTCAGCTATCTGCTGTCCTAAAGGTTTCAGTAAAAAGGCTGAAGGTGTTTTCTAATGCAAGTCAGACTGATCAGATAAATGACACGAGGTGTCTCCTATAATTACTGGTAAGAGTTTTTACAGTGCATCTCCCCTTTCTCTCCATATATTTGATGTTAGGAGACAGCCAAGCAGGTGTTCGGATCGCTCTTGCCCTCCAGAATTCCTTAAGTGACCTCTGGAAGCGCTGGAGTGAAAACAGTCTCAGCACGTCAAAATTTTGAGATATCTCAGTTGCCGTAATTCTTTTAAGGCTGTCTTGGCGTCTCTAAAATATAAATCTTTCCTAGTTATTGGCAATGAGTGAGAAGTTGTGATGTAGCGTACGCGGGTGTGGAGTCGAGATGTACGACCTCTCTGTGGTGCCCTGTGACTCCCTGCCTTGTAAGAGTTAATATTTCTTCTAAAAAAATAATTATCCGCTTTAAACTATTCTAACTACCTGACCTCTTTCCTTGAATGTAAGTATTCCAGCCATCTGCTGAGTCAGGCAATACAGTGGTCTGTGCTTGCAGGAGGCCGTGATGGTTGCTTAGACAACAGTGACATAATATTTAAGCATAACGGCTCTCGAGAAGATACTGTCCCTTTCTCCCTGGATTTCTTCTCCGAAAATGCCAATCTGATTATGCTGTTCAGAAGCAAGTGAGGGATGAGGACAGTTTGTATCACCACTGTTTCTTAACCATCTCCCCTTCTTCCACTCAATAGATGGAAGTATTCTGCTTCGCGCAGGAGTCTTTTAAGATGTGTTGAAATTGCAGGCTGACTAGGTACCCGCTTTTATAGAAACAGAAGAAAAAGTGCCTCTTTATATAGTCAGTATCTATTTCAAGATTTAGACAACTCTGTGGCTGGGAAAAGTGTTCCCATCGGCCACCAGCGTCCATAAAGGGGCACCTGAGATAAATCCCACTCCTGAGCAGAGCTGAAATTGGCACTCATTGTTTCCTCCTGTAAGTCTAGTTTTGGTGTAGCAGGAAAAAACCTGCAATTAAAGACTTACCAGGCAATGGAGACCTCATAAACATATCACTTCAGAGCATAGCTAATACACTACAAGTTGATTTTTGTTTAGATATATATATGCACTGTATGCGACGTGGGTGGTTTTTCATGTTTACACAGAGATATAATTATGAATGACATGAAGGCTATACAGCAGATTTCTTTAATCTTCTAAAGGTTTGTTAGTCATGTGTCACTGCGTACCTGGTTTTTATTTATTCAACATCTGTATTCCTTTGTCATCTCGTTGAAAGGGTTCCTCTAGAAGGGCTGCAGAAGTGGGTGTGCGGTGGTTCATGTCAGATGGGGAATGGGGCTGCCCTGGACGTGTCGGGTGACCTCCAGTGCCACTCCCAGTTTGGGCCTGAGCACAGTGCACGGGGAAGGTTGCTTAAGGGTGTATTGTATAGAAGGGTGGCCAGATACGTTGACAAGCAAAAGTGATGGAGCAGCTAGGTGACCAGTGTTTGGGTGCCATGGGAGCGGATGACCTCTTGTGTTAGCAAAGTGCCACGATCTGGGGAAAACGGCCTCCTCTGGAGCTGCCTGGCCCTCGAGTGAGCAGGAGGACCACAACAGGGTCTCCTCAGCGTGAGGAACAGCTCAGTTTTGGGGGTGCTGATGGTGAGGGAGCCACAGCTTTGGGAGGGTGCAGGGTCAGCCCTGACAGGCTGACAGCCGTGAGGTGAGGGCCGCCATTACGCGGCAGCGCCTCCCTGGAGCCTGAGGCCCGGCCCAGCTGCCATGAGCACGAGGTCTGCAGCCAGCCACCCTCCTTGGGCGTCTCTGCTCGCTTTGTGCCCTCAGGGATGTGGCTGCCACAGGGTGACGGGGACCTGTCACCTTTGGGGATGTGGCTGCTGCAGGGTGACAGAGAGAGCCGCTCCGTGCCGCCTTCCTGGGCACCCCTCTGTGCTCAGGCACCCAGCGCCATTTTGTGAAGGCAGCTGCACTGGCACCAATTCACTGGTGTTACAGTAGGGCTTCGTTTTTTTCCTTTTTTTTTTTTTTTTTTTTCCTCCTATGTACACATCATGTGTGTGTGTGTGAAGGTTGTATTCTGGAAAACAAGTTTATTCATTGATGATGTAATAGTGATTGTACTTTTCTTTTGGTTAATAAATTGTCTGCTCAGCTTACTTTGTATGCCAGCCAAAATTAGTCATACCAGTTCTTGGAAAGGATATGAAGAAACTAGTAATTGAAATCATAATCATTTGATCATGAGAGCTATTTGGAAAATAATATTTCAACCAAAAACATGTCTGATCTCCAAGTCAGGTTTTTATTAAAGTGATCTAGTGTTTAATATTAGAAATAGTACAGTGGTTGGTGATTGTGTGCAACATCCTGAAAGAAAACTTCATCCACAAACTGCTGAGATATATATATATATATATATATATATATATATATATATTTTTTTTTATCTGACATTTATTAATCACCACATAATAGCTATGACACAGATAGCAACTACAGCTTCTCTCTTTTTTTTTCTTTTTTATTACAAAGTGGATGGTGTAATGAAATTGGGTGAAACCATCCATTGAAATTGTACTTTGTAGTATGCAACACTTGTTTACAAAGTATTGACGTTTGTCATAAACAGAGGTTTAAAACATCACTGCTATTGTTTGTTGTTCGGTGGAAGCTCTTTTGCTGTGCAGTGATAAAAGGAAAAGATTTTATTGCAAGCTTGCTTAGCATGCCTTTCATTTCTGACCAAATACATGTTACTGCACTAAATGTAATGAAGGTTCCTGCTTATGAAGCGATTTTTTATTATATGAGGGAGAGTGGAATATCAGATCTGCTTTTTTTACCAGATATCCTTCAGGTTTTGTGCTGTGTGTAACTTATCACAATAGAGCTTTTTTTTATTATTATTATTATTATTATTTTTCCTATTGAGCTGTATTTTATTTCCTGAGGAATGTGTTCAGTGGAAAAAAAAAAAAAAACACACAGAGAGAATCAATCATGCTTTTCTCTTTGTTTAATAACTCAAAGAATTTCTCTCCCTTTCGCAAATAGTTGTGTTTATTTGGAAGGAAAATTGGATTCTGGTTTATTTATTTCAAGAACCTGTAACCTTATTTAGTGCTAGAAATGTGCAGAGTGCAAGGTGTGGTGGGCAGCCAGCTCTCATTACAACATAAATTATTTCTGCTATTTTAACTAAAAAATCTGGAGTGTATCTTCCTGGATATTTATGTATGTTTGTATGTTTATTTTTTGAGGCTTTCTTGAGCCCTTGCTTACTACAGTCAGCTATAAAACATTCTGCTTATTCATCATGACTGAGAGGAGTTGATTGTTTCCTGGAAGGATAAAATTCAGCAATTAGAGCTGTTTAATTCAAGTATATGTTCTGGAGGCTAAACTAGATTTAAGTGCTTTTCTTAGAATGTATGTTTAAGAAGGGAAAAAAATTACAGTTCTCTTCTGATCTTGAAAAGGGTTTTCAGAAACATGAGAATGTGCAAGTTTCTTTTGGTGGGAAGCACATAACATTTATGTAGTATTTCTTTTGGGATTACATCACAGTTTTATTTAATTTTTAGGACAAAAGTTAAATTCAATATTTGTGTATAAGCCAAGGGAAAATGTACCATAAACACAGGAATTTTCTGGTGAGTCAGAGTTCCAAGAATCTGAGATTTACTTAGTCCATTTATTTCAGGACTAGCTATAACCATTAGTCATCCAGCCATGAATTTTTACATTTGCAGCTAATTGCACCTAAAAAACAAACTTTCCCTCAAGGCTTTCGGTTATACAGCATGTGATTTGGCAACCTGTATTTCAAATGCCTTTTAGGATCATTGCCCTGGTCGTAGAAATTGTCTCTAGATTATGTATAGTTGCTTCAAGTAAACAACTAATATTTCCACTTAGGTGGCAGGAGGAATAAATGAACTATTAGGTATTCTGTGTCACAGGAAAATTAATCTGCCAACAACAAGACAGGCTTTTCCAACAGCCTTTTGGGGGGTGGCGTTAAGAGTTTATCAGCCATTGTGGAGCCCTGCATGACATTTTGCATTCTCGTCTGACTGTTTCTTGCAGGACGAAGTTATTGCTGTTTCAGAGAAAGTCACTGTGAAGCTCGAAGACTTGGCAAAATGGGCCCAGTCCGATTTCTCCAAGTGGAAGTGTGGTTTCCGGGCTGAGCCGGTTAAGCCAATGGACGTGGGGAAGAATGGACAGAAGGAGGCCTTGATGAGGTATAGACAATCCACGCTCAACAGTGGCTTGAACTTCAAAGACATCCTAAAGGAGAAGGCTGACCTCGGTAAGTGTCCCTTGCTTTCTCCTCTGAGGAGGGGCTTGTGTTCAGTTGTCTTTTGGAGGCGGATGAGCCCAATCCTGCCAAGCCGTCGCCGATTCCCAGGGTATATCTGTGCTTCGGGCAGAGGTGTGGTGATGAGATACTTGAGCTGGATGGGTGTTGGTGGTGAGCTCATTGCAGGCTTGCTTGCCCTGCATCTTGGCTCCTTGGAGATTAATGTGGGGCAACTCTGTACTACCTGTCTACTCTGTAGAGGTATCACCGAGGTAGTTCTAAGGCTCAAATCCTGAATATGGGAACACAGGCTTGCCTTGGGGTCACGTCAAAGCTGTGCATCATGGCGAAAGAAATATGACACATCTCCTCTAGGCTTCCTACACAAGGAAGGAAGGAGAGACCAAAGGCCCTTCACTTCTTAAATCCCATCTTCTTGGAAGTGCAGGATTGTTTCCAGTTTTTAGTGTTTGTCCTGGCTCTCTACGATCAGCTTTGTGTTTTATTCAGTAGGGAGATGTCCACTATTTCCTCAGAGACTGCTCTGTAGCTCATGCGTTTTCTTGTCAGCCTTGTGTGTTTTTTTTTGTTTTTTTTCTAATATTTACGTTATTACACAGCTTAGGCCTTCTGCAAGTGCTCCGCTGTTCTCTGGCTGTGGTTTGTACTCGACAGACGCGCTTTTTTTCCTGGCTGTTTTTAGGGAGCGATACGGTAGCTCTGCTACTTTGGATGGTTGCAAACAGACTTGCAGCTCTGTGACTGCTTTCACACCTCTAAGACACTCAGATCTCTGAAATTGTGGTGGGTGGCCTCTCCAAGGGAGATGGTAAACATGCCTATTTGTGGTATTAGGACCTTGGCTGCCTGGTAGCTGTTATCCCAGGCACGGTTCTCCGTTGAACCAAACTTTTAACAAACGTTCTGAGTTTAAAGACAAATTTAGGGCATAAATGGTTGAAAGGTAAGAAAATAAAAGTTAAGGCTGATGCATGTGAACAAATGCTTTTGTACCTACGTGAGCAGGAGATACAGGGCCAAGTTTGGTTTCATAATGGCACAACTGTGTTGGCGTTGAAGGCAATTTACACTGTGCTGAAGATCTGTCTTGGAGGATTTATCTTCTGCATCTCGTTTTTCTGATCTTACCAAATGGTAAAGCGATTTTGTCAATCTTGCATTTCACCATTAGAGATGTAGGTTGGAAGATTAAATTACAATTGAAAGCTGATCTTACTTTTCATTACCTCTCCAGGGAAAAAAAAAAAAAAAAAGAAAAAAAAAGACCAATGCAATTCTTTCTCTTTTTCTTTGCTTTTGCATGTGGTTTCTTCTGGTTCAGAATTACATGCAGTGATTTTCTCTGATACTGCCCTGGCATCTTCTTTGCATACTACATTTATTTGTGTTTGTTTCTTGTGTTAAAAGAATCTCAATGCTTTTCAGATAGAACTTTGTGTGTTAATGTTTTCTTGGTTGTGTTTCTAACTAACAAGAAGGCCCTTGTGGTAAGTTATAAAACTGCTGTTACCCACCCTAGAAGCCAAAGAAAATTATCTTTAAGCCTAAAGCTTATAGTTGCATATTAAGCCCTTTGGAAGTAGGGGTTTTACTGAAAATGCTTATGGAATCCAAACTATATGTTATAATTTTGATAACCCACATTCCAGTGTTGCTCAATTTCTGTCGGTGGCTCTGGCTTTATGCCTGGTGTTTTGTTGTGTGTTTTGTTGTGTTTTTTTTTTTTTTTTTTTTTTTTTTAGTAGAAAAGGGTGTTTTGACTAATGTTTGATTATGATTGCTGTTTCTTCTTCATGACTGGTTGGTGGGAGTAAAACCAAGGGTTCAAGAAGATCTGCAGCTGACAGGCAAGAAGGTTTGAAGGGAACAAACCCCTTCTTGTGTTAGTCTGTCAGGCCATGCACGAGTCTGCTAGTGATGTTCACATGTAACCCTGACTGTAGATGAGGCAGTTGCTGAGACGTGTGTTGAAAAGGCCTACATAAACAAGGTGATCTCGTGGACCCCTTTTTTCCTATGAAATGGCATGTTTCCATTACAGAAAAATCCCATAAAAGTGATTAGAGTTTGAATTTTTTCCTACTAGGTGTTTTTGTACCAAGCTGCAGAAGGTAATAGGAAATTATATCCCTACTAAAGCCCTCAAAAAACTTTACAGAAGAAACAAAATCAGTTTTCACAAACTATCCAGAAGTGGTGGAGGGTGAAGGAACCCCGATGAAATGAAAACATGGCTGATACAGAACCACAGGAGTGGCGCTGTATGAATATACTTAATTAAACCTGTTACTGTTGGGAGCAGGGTAGCTTTAAACAATAACCAGGCAAAGCCAGGCCTTGGTGTATGAGCAGCTTATACATTGTACCATATGCTCTGTGGCGTTTGCTTGGACAAAAATAAGGCCTGGTTAATGCACAACCCAGAGAAACTATGCACCTAGAATTGAAAGTTGACCCTAATTCAAATGATGTAGTTCTGTCGTCTTTTTGTTCTCCTTTTCTTCTTTCTTTCTTCTCTAGTCTATTTTTTTTGCACTTTTTCTTTTTTTTTTTTCTCTCTTTTCCTTCATTGTTTTTTGCAGATTTTCTTTTTCTGTAAAATGGCATTGTTCTCATCACTAGTAAATTATGCAGAACTTTTCCTTAGGACTGTATTAAATAAAAGATCTAGCAATGGCTTTCTTTCTTTCTTTCTTTCTTTTTTTTTTTTTTTTCCTTTTTCTTTTTTTCTTTTGGTAAGCTTCAAGATTTCAGCCTGAGAAATTATTTTTAAGAATTATTTCTTTCTACATTTTGAGGTATTTATGTTATACATTCTTTCCCTTTCTACAAATATGTCAATATTGAATGCTAGCAGTTTAAATCTTAAGACTATTCATAGCTTTCCGAATATTTCTTTCAAATGTTGAGAAAAACAAAGAACAACAATGCAGCTTATAAAAATAGAGTTGCTCAGGAATGTATTATTCATAATGAACATGAGAACCTGTTTTTCCAGAAGAATTGGTCTGATTAAATCATTCACTACTAAGGCCTCTAGTTATTTATTTTTGTCTTTAGAATTATTTAGGGGATTTTTCTTTGTAATAAATGGACTTGTATACCCATATTTGGTAAACCAGTGGGAAGTCACCAAATGAGGAATTATTTCATTTTACAAAATTTTTAGCAACTAAGCAATGTAAACACTATCAGTTAAATATGGCAAAGTTGCATATTTGTATTCCTTGGGCTATAGTTCGACAAAAATTCAAATTATTTTATATAACACTGCTTCTTACAGACTTCCTTTAAGTGAAGTATGAAAGCTGCAGTGTAAGCTTTATTGGCCTATAAATATGTCATTATAGTTGGACTACATTTATATGCTTTGGATTGTTGTTTAAGCCAAGAAAATATGTCTCTACAGGTTGACTTTTTATTGAAACCCTTTGAGGCATACAACAGAATGTATTTTAGGCCAAGGTTATTAAAACAGCATTTTCATTTTTGCAGCAGACTCATTGTCAATTATGCTGCCACAAACTGTCTGTGGATAGGCAGTTATGAATGGTTTCATCTCTAAATGTGTCTTTAGAAAAAGAAATAAAAGATAGAGGAGTCAGAGCTGAAATTGAGAGAAGAGACGGAGGGGAGGATGACTGAATTCAGCGCTCGCAGGCTCTGCAGGTTTGGGCTCAGCTGGGCTGAGCTGCTGGCTGGGTGTAGCCGAGGAGCCAGCGCCCCGTGCCGGGCTCAGGGAGGTGGCAGAAGGCTGAGCATGTTCCCATGCTGGTGGCATTACTGATGGATGGCCAAGTTTTGGGGCTCGCTGAAGGCTTTGCTGCGATTTCTGCACCTTAGTTTGGATCCACTAAGGAAGAGCTTGAAGAAAATTTAGGAATTATCCCTGTCTTGCCTTTCATTCCCCACAGATATTGTGTCTGGGGGTAGAGTTAGGATCTTTGTTCTCAGTGAAATCCAGGAAAACCTAGTGCTACTTCTAGCTGAGGGCCATGGCTTGGCAGTTGCCCTCCCCCAGTCCCTAGCTGGTTTCCCAGTGGTTATTTCTGCTTCGCTCTTTTGCACTTTGCTCTTTTGAACCGTGGAGCTTGCCGGGCAGGGGCTGTGCCACAGGACTGGCTCACCCTCTGGGCTCCTGCTCTGTACCAGTCTCACAGCTGGCACAGCTGGGAGGTCCTGGGTGCCCAGTACCAGGCTGTGTGCCCGTGTAAACGGGGTGATGCCGGGCAGGTGGCAGCGAGTTTGGAAGGAGGAGCAGAGCAGAGCAGGGCCGCTGCCCGGCCCCAGCAGGCCCTGAGCTGACTCCACAGGCAGGGGCGTTGCAGCAGGCACAACCTCTCCAGATGAAGATTATCAGCTCGTAACGTAGTCAAACCGTAATGCTATCAAAACTGATCATCTGCAGCTGTGCTGCCTTCAGACACTTGTGGGGACTTCTGAACTGACGCCGACTCTCCTTTTTCATTGTTTGTCATGTGCTGCTGCCTTAGCCCGACGCAGTAATTTTCTGACCAGCTAATTGTTAGCCATTCAGAGTCCAGCTACTTTGGGTATTTTGTGCCCCGTGCCTCTAACTCTCTTCCCTTCCTTCTTCTGCCTGCACTTTGTGCCTCCTCCTTGTGCCTTCCTGTCCCCGTTGCCCTGACTGAACGCCGTTCTGATGTTGATAAAGCCCCTGTGAGTGTCCCATTATCCCATTTTCCCCTCTCTGCCCTTGTGCACTGTATGTTGGTCTTTTGTCTCGTGGGTCAGAGTGACCTCTCTATCTCATTTCAGCCAGCCCCGTTGATAGAGCTCTTTTGCCACAGATGAGGCTATTTCATGGCGTGTCTGTTGTGCCCCGAGGAGCCTGAGAGGAGGACGGCTCCCTTGGGGAAGGGGCCGAGGTGCTTTCTCCTGTGCCTGCACGTGCCAGCAGCGCTGCAGCAGAGCAAGAGCACCTGTGGGGCAGTGCTGGGTCTGCTCTGCCGAGCAGGAAGGCTTCCTCTGCTCCTACATCCTTTGGTTCAATTGCCTTCGGTGTTAACACGTTCGTTATCGGAGATAACCTGAAGTGCTGAGCAGGCAGGCAACTTTGGCCTCGCACGAACAGGGCAAGGTAAATGGTCATTTTTTGGGTTGTTAGCCAGTTGGTTTCAAGTACCTCGTGGTTGTTGGCTTCAGTTGCTGGCTGCGTTTGGAATGCTGAAGGGTGGTGCTGTTGTGAGGTGCAGCGTAGCCCCGGTAATCCTGTGCTAACACCTGACTTTCTCCTGGGGGTGACCCTACACCCAGCAGCATCTTTGGGCTCCCCCTCGGAGGAGGCTGGCGGGGTCCTCAGGGGCTGTCTGTAGCCCCCTGGACCTTCCTGAGGCCGCGTGTTTGCCCAAACGATGCTGGGATGATTTAAGTGCTGTTAATTTCTTCCTTTCTCTGGTGACAGCCTGCTTCATTACCGAGGAAGCGTATGGGGGTGACAAAAACATTTTAATTCACAGCACAGGCTCTGGAAGCTTTTCTCTCACCACTGGATTGTGTTGAGCCTCATCTATTTGTGGCTCTTGAAAGGAGTTTTAACACCACACGTCTCGAACTTCAAGCGTGCCTTATCAAAGAGATAAAATTGGGATTTCTTTTCAAACTTTGCCCTTCCGTGAAGCTCTTACAGAAGGGGGTGGCGGTGCTGCCCCCGGGGATGGAGGAGGTGGGTATTTGGGTCTTCGAAACGCCCAAGTTCTGCCACGAAACGCGACCGGGATCCCACAGAACTTCTCTTGGGGTAGCCCCTCGATCGCGGTGCCTTTCCCTGCCCCCCCCTTCCTGCGGCAGGAGCAAGCTAAGGCGATTATCAGAAGGGCGCTGATAGCGCTCGGCACTGTGTCAGCGTTTCCAGCCCTGTCTCGGTATGACAGGGCACTTTGTCGGTGCCGTGGAGCACTGCCATTTGCAGCTGCGGCCCTGGGCTGCTCCCAAACACCAGGGGAGAAATCGGGGCTGCAGGGCAGGAGAGGGGGAAGAGTTAAATCGTGGCGCCTCGAGAAGCTGGGGGGAGCTGCCCCACGCTCCTCTGCAGCTTGCACCATTAAGGGGAGTTTTGTTGCAGCCTCCGGTATTTTGCGTAATTGCAAAATCAGTAGATGAAAAACATCGACCGTCCGCCGAGCGTGCGAGAGCGGCCAGCGTGGGACAGTGTCCCTTTAAAAATGTTTAACGGCTTTCTTTATTTTTGTCTGTTTTTAGCACCGAGATTGACCTTGCCAGGCTGTGTAATAACCCACATGTGTCTGCTCTCCAGGATTTTTTCCCTTCTAGTCACTGTTGGATCTTACATTTAATTCTTACTGACCATGAGGTTTTGTTCAGTAACTGGAAACGTGTGCCTCCTGCTGCAGCGCTGCTGTGCTTCAAATCTGACTTTATCTCAATGTCTGCTTTTTTTTTTTCCTTTTTCTTTTTTTTTTTTTTTTTTTTTTTTTCTTTTTCCACTTTTGATTTTAGAGGGTGCTGTTTTCCTCCCCAGCCTTCCCTCTCATTTCCGTCCCTGCCCATATTGTTTCTGGATCCCAGGGGACCCAGGTTGGGACTTGTTTTGCGTCCCTGAGCGTGCCTTGCCCAGCGCCACGACGGAGGTGATCAGCGTTGTCCTCCGCGTGCCACGGCTGCTGCTCAGAGCTGCAGGTCCCCCACAGACCCCCAGCACCTTTTCCCTGCGTTGTATCCTGCCCACGCAGCCAGCCCAGCCCAGCTGAGCGTGGAGATGGCAAGCCGAGCACCCACATAACTGTGGCACGGCTGGGTGGGCCCCGAGGACGTCCTCTTTTTCCTGCCTGGTCGTTTCCTGGGCTGTAATTCTGCGCTGCCACAGCCCTTGCGGTCGCCTTTGCCTGGGAGCACTGCGTGAATCTTGCTTTTTCTCCCCATTCTCCTCTTTTCACAAAATCCTAAACTGCCTTGAACCTGCCCGGTGCTGTGTGCTGCCCTACTGAGCACCCAGCCTAGTAGGTGTTTGAATGGGAGTGCAGTTTGGGGGTGGCAGAGAAATGAATATTAAAAAAATGTAACAGCTTGAGTTGTGACTGGATAGGTTTTGTACAGGAGAGTGCTGTGGCACCACCTTTATTTACTTCATTTAGTGAAATCTCTACCATGTAAAATAAGTTCCTCCTTAATTTTATTGCTAATAATAATTTGCTTGTAAAAATGAATCCTTAGCGCTGTAAAGCTCGAGCTTGGGTCTCTCTTGCTCTGTTACATTGTGAAGGACAAATACTTAACACCGTAAAGAAGCTGCTGCTAGTGATAGATAATGTGTATTATTTTAGCAGGAGGATATTTTAGCAGGTTGTGAAAAATCAAGGTGAATTTTTACATCTGCACGCTGCTGCATAATTGATAGATGTAGACGCTGAAATTCAAAATAAGCTTCTAGCAGAGCACACATTTGATTTTCCTAAACATTTAAATATATGTATCACACCCTCATTTTAAGATGCTGGTTAATGACTTTATGAGCATGTTGGCAGCCAGAGCATTACATGTGGTTTGAGAAATGTGTCTGGATATGCTTGGTAAGCAGTATTGTTCTGACAGTGTACTAAAGGCCATCTTCAATTTGACTGTGCTCTACTTTGTTATGCTGTGAAAGAAAAAGATAATTCAGCAGAGCATTGTGCTGTCGGCTGGAGACGCCACACTTCAGAATACAAATATTACTAAGGATAAATGAATCATTAAAAGAACAGTAGCATAAAATATCTGATGAATGAACTCCAGGAGTCTCTGCTGGAATAAATTTAGCATTCACGGACAGTACCATAATATGTGAAATAATAGTATCAGTTCTACATTCAGATGCCAAAAACATTTATGGACCCAGAATAATTGTGAATTACAAGGCTATAAATACGTGGAGGGGATTTGGTGATATCATAATAAACCATGAGAAAGATGCTAGGCTGGTTTCTAATGTTACCAGAACCTCGAGATATATTTACAACCTCGTTCACACTCCTGCAGTTTTAGGGGGCAATTCTCCTCTCGCAACATGTTCGCCATTCCCGTTAGTGCCGGGGGGAGTTAGGCATGTGTGTCAGGAGTGGAATAGATCCCCATGTGTTGTACAATTCAAGGATCCTATAACAAATTGGAAATACAATTGGAAAAAAAAGAAAAAAAAAAGAGGGAAACGTTCCCTCTTGGCCTGCTCCAGGTTCCCTCATGTCCTGCTCTGCTCCTGCGAGAGGAAAACAGGTAAAGTACAACGAGGTAGCTGGTGTGTTTCTGAACGTTTTGTCCACAGCTGCATCATTTTTTCACATTTTATTACTGAAGAAACAAAACAACCGAGGCCCAGATGTTCTGGTCCCAGGTTTCTTGAGAGTGCAGGCTGATGCATTTTGAAAGCAGGCTGCAGATACCCAGGGCAGGTTGGGATTGTCAGCCTGTCTGCCGAAAGGAGGCTTTGCTGTTGTGATACCAGATCCCTGCCTGATAAGCACAGTTAATTAGGAACCGGGGCCTGAACCTGGCGCGATATTCAAGAGCATGTTCAGCTTTCAGCACGTCCCGTGTCACCTGTTTGTAATTGAGCCTGGTGTCCCCTGCCTTCCTGCATCGGGGCGGTGGCAGAGCCTCCGCAGGTCCTTAGTGTCGGCTCACACATCCCGATATTAGGCGGGCTGCTGCAGGACGTCTTCCCCCAGCCAGCTGTGCTGCGTTTCTGGCCTCATCCTTCTCGTAAGTCATCGGCAAAATATGCATGTTCAGCCCGGTGCAGAGCAAGTCTGCGCAGTAAGTCCACATTCCTCAGTGCTGCAGGAGGTCTCCTGACTGACCACGCTGCAGCCTCTGCTCATCCTTCTCGCAGACTGACGCTCCTGGCTTTATGTTTGGACCTTCTGAGGTGCTTTCCCAGGGCATTCGTGGTATTGGTGGCAGTGGGAAGGGGCTCTGGCTTCATCGCCATCCCTCCATCCAGTTCTTCTTGTGTCACTTTCTGTGTCCTGGTGGACAAATCCCCCTGACATTAAGAGGTGAATCAGGTCCTTGAGATACGTCCTGGACTTTCTACCCTTGCCAGCTGATGAAGCCAAGAGAAAAGATAATTACAGGACCAAAAAACCAACAGTGAAGGGGTCAACAGCAAGAGGGGGTCCTGGTCAGCCTCGTGGGTGACTGGAAGGCTGCGGTGTGTGGCAGCCACGGGCCCTCACCCAGCTAGTCTCAGAGCCTGCATTTGCTTCGATCTCCCCCAGTTTATGTCATTGTCTGGATTCATGCATGTTCGTGCTGTGGCAGGGTCATGGGATTATTGATTATTTGTTTTTTAGTTAATTACTGATGACTTTGACATGATATTATTAGCCGTGTCTGTGTGAGCTCTCTTGGCAAGCCCAGCAGACTGTGTGTAATGCCATCTTAGTGCATGTTTTGCTCTTCAATTATTTTAAAACCACAGTTTCCACTTTCCTTTCACACCGAGTATTTCCAGATTAAAAGCTTTGTGGGATGAAAATTAAATGATAAGGTACTATAAAAATCTATTTCAAGAATCTCAAATGTTTTAGCTCCATCTTTGTTTTTATTTTTCTTACTCCCTGAATGACCCTTACTTGTATGTCAGTATAAGCTCCTAGTTCTGTTGCACGGAGAAAATAGCTGAAAAAGTCCTTTTATGCCTCTGTTGTTAATCCTCTGCTCAGAAACTTACAAACGTGGCCCCATAAGTTCTGTGGCATAATATAAAAAAACACAAAACACAACCAAATAATTTTGGCAGTTCAAATGCAGAAACTAAAAATAATTTAATCTGCAGTGTGAACATAGTTTCATATTTATACTAGCATCTGGCCCCAGGAATTGAATACTCCATTCTTTAAATAGCTCCACTCTGGCTCTTGAATGCTTTGTGACTAGAACATTACCCTACAGCCATACACCTTGTTTACATATTTCTGTTAAAAGGCAAAAGAACTTACAGTACTTCAAAACGTCGGTACAAGCTCTCCCTTCCCCTCTCACCCTGGAAAAAAAAAAGTTTTTTAAAAAAATAATAATAATGAAAGAGTGGTCTGAGAGTGCATTTTAAATTTAGTTCTCTCAATTTGCTGCTGGGTACGCATTTCACTGTCATTTGTATCAAAAACTGGAAGAAAATTGTTGCAAAGAAAGCGACTGCCGTTCCAGCTGCCCAACAGTAGTCGAACACAAATTTCTGTACACTTTGTTTGTTTGTGTGCTTGGTTTTCATCCTGCAAATGTCTTTGTCTTTAAAAACATTTTGCCTGGAGGCAGATCTTTTTTTTTTTTTTTTTTTTTTTTGGATTATTTTATTTTTTACCCATATAGTAGAAATGAGGGGTAGGCTGCTACAAATGAAACATATTAAAATAATGTGATAAGCAGGTAAACACACTGTAAATGAGTGCCTAATGATTAGCTTCTCGCAGTCCATAGGGACAAAGTATCTTTTTATAATTTTATGGTCCTTGCCCAGCCCGACTTTAGGAGGAATTGTATTTTCAGAATTACATATTTGAAACTTCAGCTAAGCTTTACAAATTTAGTAGATCCCTATTTAGTGCCTGCTGGTGAATGTAAGTCCAACCTAATATTCTTGCTGCTATTTTTTCATTCACATGTCTTGAGGTGAACCTAGAGGCAGAAGAGAAAATATCCCATTTTTAAACCTTAATCCAGAATCCATTCGTGTGAGTCACTAAAACAAAATCATAGTGGTTTGGCTAAAAAAGGCTTCATTTCCAAAGGGAACGTTCCTTAAAACACTGGCGCCTTGCCCGCCGTGTTTCTTGAGTGTGTTTTGTTTGTTGTCTTTGTGCTGTTTATTGTAAAACAGCAAAGCTCAGCCCAGCCCCGTAGCCTGTGCAGGGGGAGGCTCAGCTTGGTGGGGCCGGGGGCTCGCTCCCTCGGGCAGTGCTGTGCCGCTGGAGCCCTGCCATCAGCTCAGGTAGGGAGGATGTGAGGGAGCATTTCTTGTCAATATTCAGGGCTAAATTTTGGGTTGAGGCTTGCTGCTGCGAGGCTCGGTGGCAAGCCTGTGAGCACCGTGCGTGGCCGGACAGTGCGAGCCCTCCTCAGCGTTTGTGAGAGAAGGAGGGATGCCTTGAGTTTCCTACCAAGCTACTACACTCCTCAACAGGAAAAGAGCCCCTGGGACAGCCATCCCACGAAGTTTTGGAGGGGTCAGTCCCGTTTTTCTTAGTTTTCAGGCTGGGCTGGGACATGTGAGAGGCGCTGTGCCCCTCCAGGAGCTGCAGCTCTGCGCCCCGTGGGCACCCCTCTGCCTTGCCATGGGGGCACGGGTGGCTGGGAGCCTTTCCCTGCAGGGGAGGTCGGGAGCTCATTTTTCACCTCACATTTTTAGACCTGGGCCCTCCGACTTGCACGTAGCGGATGTGAATGGTGCAGGATTTTGCCTTCGGTGATTGCAGATACCACGCGATTCCAAGGCACAAAACATGTGATTTATTGGGCAAAGCCTATTTAATATCTTAAAAGCATAGGCTAGGAGATCAGACGGGAGCATAACAGCCTTAAAATATATACCCTGACAACATACTTAAGAACATTTGGGTCTAAATGAAATTTACAGGAAATGAGGCCAATTTTGTCCCTGCTATTTTGATGGCAGGGTGCGCAGGAGGGAAGGAGAGAGCGTGGACAGGAATTTGTGTGTTTGATAACATGGGCCCAGCGTATTTGCACAAATGGAATAGGCACATTTTTCACCCTCTGCAGCAGAAACTCTAGCGCTAGTTTCTCTGCCTCGCTGAGAGACTTTTAAGTGCTCAGACAAATGGGCAAATCCACATAAATTAGTTTGAAAAGCTGTTTCCCCGTTTCTGGCCAGTCGTGCGGGGTGTTTGGACAGCACAGCACCTCTTTGCTGCCTCTGTGGGCTTGGGGAAGCACGGGGAGCGGCTTCGTGATGGGCAGGGATGAAGAAAGGCTGCTCTTCTCTGGCAGACTCCTTTCTCCCCTTGCCACCTTGCAGACAGAGCCAGCCCACCAGCAGCAAATGGTTCACAAAGCTTTCACCTGGAGAATACCTCTTGAGCGTTGCCTCTAAAATAAGAGACCCTCGCGAACGGTGAAGCAGAACAGCAGTTGCCAGAAGGATCTGTAATGATTTCTAATCAAGCTAATGACTAACCATTGTCTTCTGCTGCACAAATGAAATTTTCTTTTTTCCCCAAGAATGTCAGACTGCTTAGCGTATGGCTGTTGTTCTTAAATAAGCAATTCACTTTCTACTTTTTAGGAAAACAATGCAATTAATTTTATTATTCGAAGAGGAAGATTGTGACAATAGTGCTTAGAAATTATATTGTCCAGGCTCTGAAAGCACTTCGAGCACGTTTGTCTGAAAGCATCATTCATATATTGCTGGGTAGACGGCAAATTTCCTACTTAAAATCCTGAAACGTTTCTTGGGCAGCAGTGATTTCTAGTTGGGAAGGTAACAAAGGTTTTGCAGAGGTTTGGTTGGGCAAGTCGAACGTTTGGAAAATAAGCAAAATAAGCTGTGGTTTAGTTTTCTCTTGTTTTTACAGTGGTTTTGTCACTTGCGCTTTTTATGGTCATTGTATTTCCAGCTGGAGCACAAGCTCGCAGGAAACAAAAGTCCTTGGGCCCACGACGTGCTGAGTGTCACAGGTAGTGTAAGGAGAGCTTCGAGCTCAACCCAGCTCACAGGGCACGCTGGCTGGAAGAGAGGAGCTTCAGCTACCTGTACTCGTACCCGTACCCATCCGTACAGCTTGTTGGAAAAACTTGGTGGTGCTGAAACTTCACTCAACGTCTGTTTTCAGGATAGCTTCAGGCTTTTCTTTAACAGAGTCAGTTCACCTACCATCCTTCGGCAGGCACGGACTCCTCAGGGCAGCGAGGAGGGGCAGCTGCTCTGCGACACCCCTCTGTGGACTTGCTGCCAGGTCGGGTGGCGAGCCCAGGAGAGTGTTTTTGCAATCGCTGTTTAGCGGGCAGAGATAAAGCTGCTCTGTCCTATCAAGTGGAAAGGTGTGGCTTGGCAGGCACAGCGAGGTCCCGGCCGTGCCACACTCTGGCTTGAGCGAGTCAAGAAGGGTTATTTGCCCTTCCCCTACTAGTGGTGAGTTCTGCAGGTTTCACACTGACACCGTCCCTTTCTGGTTTTCAAGGCTCTCTCCTATTTCAGGCTTGAATCGCGGAGGGGCTGTAGTGTCCCCAGGCTGGTCCCGCTGCTGGAGCAGGAGAAGGCAGCATGGGGGCCAGCAACAAAATGCTTTGCCTGCCTCAGAGATCCTGATATCACTTCAGTCTGGCATCAGTGCACCCCGCAGTTCATCGAGCTGGTCATCGTGAGCGCAGTGGTCACGGGGTGACAAAGACCTACTCTTTGCCTTGTTCTCATCTTCCTGGGCGCTGCAGGAATTTGTGCATCGGTTGTGTCCTGGCGAGAATGACTAGGCTAGAGTAAAACGTCACGGGTCACTGAACAAACAACCAACCCCACCTTCGTTTTATTGAAGCTACGTACAAATCCCATCAGTTTTCTTCTTCACAGCTAGTTGACCTGAGGATCCGTGCGAACGATCAGGTTGCCAGCTCAGGAAAGTCAGATTGCTTTAAGTGGCTGCGGGCTGGTTTTCTAAGGCTGCCAGCCTGTTCCGCTCCCAGAAAGTGAAAGTTTGAAGTAGGTCCTGAAACTGGTTTCTCGCTTGCGAGGTCATTGTGCTACCCATGACCTAGAAACCAACAATGAATGTATAAATTGCAGGCAAGAAGAAAATTCTGAATTGACTGTAAGGTGAAAGTTGAATAATTCCCTGAACTTCAACTGGGAAAAGGAGAAAAGATCACCGAATCCTAAAACAGACTTCAATATAGACAAAGAAAATGTTATTTTAGTATAGATTAAACTTATGACTAAGATATAGAGAGATTATTGTGTCTGTTTCAGATGTAATTTCATGCCTGAGAGTTTACATTGAAGGAAAACTGGTCTGGATCACATTAGCAAGGGCCCTGTTTTGCTGTCAGTTTAATTAAATGGAAACTGCTGGCAAGGAGACTGGAGCGGGTTTATAGAAGCAATACTATTTTGTATGTTGGAACAGGAAACTGTTAGGTCTTCCAGTTTGAAAGGGACACAAAAATGAAACCTGTGATTCATTCTTGTTTACAAACTCCCAGCTAGCGTACAATAACCTTAGTGATAAATTAACTGCAATTACACATTATATGTAGTGGGCTTTACAATAGCTGCAGACTTCATAGCTATGAAAAGTGTGACCTTTGACAGAGAGGTTAGAACATGAAGTTTTTCCAAACAGCGCACAGATCTTCAAAAGTATTCGCTTTTCCTTTCCTGTTTCATGTGAGTAGATTGACAAGATGTGTGGTGGGTGTTCTGTTTGCTCGCCGCAAGATTGTTGTCAGGCAGAAACCCCCCAAAACAAAAAAGCCCGCCCTTCGGGAACATTGATTTATCTGTTAACTGTGTCTGGCATGCTGCCTTTTGGCTTTGATTTCAGAGAGAACATATTTGGTTACTTTAATAGGCAAAAGCACTGAACCTGACTTGTAGGGGAAAAAATTGTTTTCTTTCCCTTTTTCAGCTCTGTTTATTGTATTCTGACATTCTGTATCGTAACTGTACAGCAATTCCAAGTTGGAGTAAAGAAAAGTAGAACGGGACCTCGGCCTCCATCAGCCTCATTATTTGAGAGCCAGCTTTTCTGGGTGACTCAGTGGGACTGAGACTGAATGTTTGTGCTGTTTAATAGCACCCTGTGACACCGGCTCTGATGATACCAAATGCTTTTTTTGTTCTCAAAAATTGTTCACATCACTTATTTGTCTCTTCTTTTTTGGTAACTTTTGCTGAGTTTGAGTTGACTTACCTCCTCCTCCTGCCCCCAGATCTGTTTTTCCCCTTTTTTTTGCTTCTTTTAGATGTATTTAAAGAGAAAGGGTTTTTTCTTCCTCTTACTCTTTGACTGAGGAAATTCAGGTCTCACCTATTTTCATCTGCTTCTCCAATTTTTGATGTCCCAGTGCACGAGAATGAAAGTTGACTGAGAAAGTAAGGGTTTTTTTATCACATTACAGTAACTGTACCGTATTTAGTGTGTATGTATGTACACGTAGTTATCTATGATGAAGCTGTGAGGATGTGTGCATGTGCACAAAACTGCATGTTGCTGAGCCCTGATAGCCATAAAGCACTTGGCCAAGAGAGTATCTTTGTGAAAGACTTCACATTCTTCACATAGGTATCAAAAGTAATAAGATGCATTGTTTGAGACCTTCAAAGATCAAAAGAAAAAGAAGGGAAGAAAAAAAAAGAAAAAAAAAGAAAAAAATGTAACAGCAGCAAGAAAAACAGAACAAGAAGGTTCTTGGAGATGTCCGTCCCTGCAAATTCAATGTTTTTTTTCCAGTGAAGCTGTAGGAGGAATCCATGTTTTAATATTAACTTCAGTCGTGCTGTAGCCCAGTGCCTCCAGTGAGCATGAAATTCTGCATGGCTGGAAGGTAGGTGGAGATGAGATTTGGAGCCCCGTTGCGTAACGTTAGGTAAAGGGAGGGAAGAAACACCGAAGCCAGGTTCAGTGCTTTTGCCTCTTAAAGTAACAAGAAGGGCTCTGTCTGGAAGCACCCCGGGGTGTCGGTACGTCGGGGAGGCACCGCAGGACTCGTGCTCGCCTCTGCGTCACCCGCTGCCTCAGCTGGCTGGGGTCTCTCGGGGGCCAGCTCCCACTGCCAGTTACTTGGCAATGAGGAAAAAGAAACCACCAGGCAACAAACCAGGCTGTGTCCCTGCGGGTCTTCTGCGTCACCCATGGTGCCGTAGCGATGGATGGGGCAGCACCCAGGGCCCCCAGGCACCAGGCTGGCTGCAGGGAGTGGGATCCCTGATCTCCCCCTGCCCAGCTCCCCGTGCTCACCGGCTGCTGGGAGCCACGTCTGTCATGCTGCAGAGCCGTGGGGCTCCTCCACTGACATTTTGGAAAGCTGTACACAAGCGAGCTTTCTGCAGGAGGTGCCTTCCGAGGCAACCTAGAAAGGAGAAAGACTTCCCCAGTTGCAGCGGTGGTGAGACTCAAAGCCAGTAAAAACTTTCAGTCTCTAGAAAGTAAAATGAGATTCTCGACCAGCTAGTTTATTTTAATTTTTCTTTTCCTGCTCTGCTTCATGACAGTGCTTCAAATAATTATGTTGATTTACGATTACAGGTATTTTAAAGCTGTAGTATGCTGTAACAAAGCAATGCCAGCTTATTGTTTCTGGCCCTATCCAATTATACAATTGAGTTTAGGCATGTAATAATGTTATAACCGAAATATCCATCATGATGGATTGAATTTCATGAAGTACAATGCAAGAATATTTATAGCTCCATTCTTAAAGCCATTTTGGGGTCAGAATATGCCTCCTTGGTACGGTCTTTTAAAAACAGGAGAAAACCTGAAAGTTTTCTCAATCCAGCCCCAGAGCTACCACAACCCAGTGCCTACAAGGGGGAGTGCGTGTGTAGGTTGATAGTAAACAGAATATGATAGAATAGAGTAATTATTTCCGCTAGAAAATGAGGATCCGGCATTATTTGTACAGTAACACAAAGTCATTATTTGGCTATGCCACTGTAATGAAACAATAAAGATCATGCTTAATGTAAGTATCGTCTCCCAAGAGACTTCTTGTTCTCTTTCTAGCATTTTGGCTATTAAAACGCATTTAAATTGCTGGTCTAGTTTCCCACTGCTTTTCAGAGAGCGGAGTGGGCAAAGCCTCCCCTCCTCCCGGCCCTGTTTGAATGTAGACCTTTGGCATTCCAGAAATCTGACCTTGTTTGTAGGGAACGGCTCATTTTTCTATAATGTAACATGAAGCACTCTTGTGTTTTGATTCCATGAAGTAGAGAGTTTAATGTTCCAGCTTGCCATGATAAGGATATGATCTGGCCGAGATAGAAACACTAAAGGAAATTAGCTATTGTACTATTCTTTAACATACTGTTTGTTTAGCAGTTTCATTTAGAATAATTTTGAATAATCTTGGAGTACCTTTTAAAAAGAGAGATTTTTTTTTTATTATTATTATTTCTTTTTTGGCCCGGATAAAAAGTGCGGCTTTGAGATATTTCTCCTAAAATAAATTTCAGGCCGCCTCATTTATAGTCAGCATGCCTTGATTACTTGCAGACATACTGGAAATTTACATGCGCTTTTCTCCATTATAAAACACTGATCTGTTCAGATCATTAGCTCCCTCATGACTAGCGCTTGGCAGCAAGCCAAGGCAGGCTAAATCTGGAGCTGTAAATCGTGAGTTGAAATAGCAGAAAGTGGATTTGTAACTTAAAAAGTGTAAACAGTTTGGAAAATGAAGTAATTTTAGAGTATGATTGATTGCCTTAAGATTGCACTTTAAATTAGCCTAGGGTCTCCAATGCAGATATATGCACTAACTGCTTATTATATATTTTCACTTTTCTGTGGAACAATAGCATTGTTGGTAGGCTTCTAAACAATGTATGCTTCTCCTAGAGTGACCTTTGAGGAAATGAATAGTTTTATTGTGTGTCCATTACTTTGCCTGAAACAACATTTTTGAGTTATTAATTTGCCGTGGTCTATAAATAAAGGAATCAAAATGCAAAGCAGCTGCGTTACACTGCATATACTTCATCAGACTTGTGCTTAAACATCACCATTTAAGATTGATAATGCACCGCATAAATAATTTTTTCCCCTCTGATAAATTAATAATGTTTTGCGTAGCCGATAGCTGCTGGAGATTGGTCCTCGAACACTGTAGAAGCAAAAATTAAGATTTTTTTTTTTTAAGCACAAGCAATGAGTGAGTGCTCTCGGCATCTGTCACGCTGCGCTCACTTTCCCAAGGACCCCGGTTCACCGAATTTGCAGGGATGGGAGCTCGGAGGTGGGTGCACCAAGTGCTGGGGGGCACAGGGACGCCATGGGGCCGCGGGCGTGTTTTGGGGAGCCTGGCACGTCCATACAGTGGGACGGGGCTGCGGGCTGAAAGGGAACGTGTCACTGGGAGGCACATCCAGTGGCGTGGAGATGTATGTGCTGGAGGGATCTGAGTGTAGCCCCGTGGCTGCCTGCCTGCTCTCACAGGTAGGCACCGCGCGGCGGTGACAGCGCTGCTGTCGGCTGCCCAGGCACGGGCCTCAGCGCTCACGGCCATGCTGGAGGTTAAGAACCAAAAGCTGTTTAACAGCCATTAATGGGGGTGGCAAATCGCAGTAAATAGCTGTGAGTGAGTAGTACCCAAAACTCCTACAGTTTTGTATCAGAGTATGTTTTTCATCTGTCCTTGCCCTAGATTTCGTGTCTAGCGCTCGGCAGAGACAAGGCTCTGTTTTGTCATCCTTCTGGAAGCTCCTTTCCCAGAGAGTATTTTTTCCCAGCGTTATCACCCCTCCTTGATCTTCCTTCCTCTCTCGCTCCATGTTTGAAGTGAAGATTTTGCACTTGCGTTGGTGAAAGAGGTGTTGCTGAAGGTCTGAGCACAGGTCTGGGAGCCAGGACCTGCTGAGAGCAAAGCCCGGTGACTCATTCGGTGGCCTTAAGCAAGTCAGAACATCTCGGAGGAGGTTATTTCATATGTAAAGCAGGGGAAATAATACTTATCTATCTACCTGCCTCATTGGAATGCCCTGAGGACTAATTAGCGTCCTTTAAGTGCTTTGAAATAGACAGTGCTATCTATTATTAGAGCACGCTCCAGACTGGTAGGTGGTATGTTAGGATTGTTTGCTGCTCGGGAGCCTTCCTTCCTCGCTGCTGGAGGTCGGGCCCAGGCCCATGGGGAGCGGGGCCGAAGCCGCCGTTCCCAGGCGCGTCGCAGCCCTCGGCCGGGCCCTTCCTGGGCAGACTCGCCGGAGACGTACGCTCTCGCTGAAAACTTGGAAAGAGTCTGCCTAGAGAAAGGAGTGGGAGGATACTCGCTTGTTCTCCTCGGCTCATAGGCATAACTTGTCCTGAAATCCTTTCTCACCCTGCCTCCACCTGAGGCCCTTTCAGACAATTCAGGTGGCGCGGCTCCTCCGCTCCAGGAACCGCTTCCTGCTGCCGCCTGGTTCTCAGGGGGAGCGTGGGGACGGCTGGCAGGTTCCCATCGCAGGGAGCCCGTGCTTATTCAAAGGCTGTTCCCCTTCCTTGGAGAGCAAATGCCTCTCTTTCTTCCCTCCACCGCTGCCTAACAGGCTCCCTGCAAAGTCCTCAGGAGGTAAAATCTGCTTTTGGGGGTAGGGGAGCGAACTGTGCAGGCGTGTGCCTGCTGAAGCCTGGGAGTCTCCTCGTGGCCGTAACCAGGAGGGCTGTTGGCTTCTGTTCCCTGGTGCATCTTCTCTGACCAGAAACTTCTGTACCTCTCTTACAGGTGCCGCAATAACCGAGTTCAAAGGACCCAGCCCTGTTCTCACTGAAGCCCACAAGCCTGGTCATTCTTCCAGTGAGACTAGGCCTCGGTCCAAGCTGCCTCGAGAGAAGCTTTACTTCTCTCCGTTTGCTCCTCACACGTCTCTCAGGCCATGAGTAATGTGCAATGAGACGGGAAAACCTGTGTGAAATTTTCCAAGGGAATTTTCTATGTTTTAATAACATTAATGAGATCGCTTAACACTTCTTCAGATTTTTTCAGCTTAAGGTGTTGGGATTTTGATGCCTCCCTGTTTGGGTGCTCTGACATCTCTTCAGCACCAGAAGGTGCTTCCCTTAGAAAAGGGGCTGGGAGCTCTGAGGAGCATTTGGTCCAGGGGTCGCAGCTTAGCCTTGCAGAGACCTTTGTAGCACAATGATCAGTAGGCACCATTCCTAGGCAGCTCTCAGTATGGCCTCTTTTGCCTTTGGGATCGGGACTGACCAGCCCACGAGCTCTTACCACACGCCTGTGACCGATTCCTTTTCCACTGAAATGCAGCTGTGCCACAAAAAAAGAGGTAGTGCTACAAGCCTGGTCATGCAGGCAGGCTTTGGCATTGCTCAACCTCAGCACAGTTGGTTTGTTCATCTTTTTCTACACATCATTCATTTTTTTGGTCCTCTTTGCCTAGGAGAGGGCACGTGTTAGTTCTCGTTTCCTTTACACCTTCTTCTTTTTGCTCCTCTTCAGCCTGAGTCAGCCTTGTTGGGATGCAGGTTGGGATTCAATGAGCCACCACGGGCTCACTCCTGTCCCCTGAAGGAGGGGAGCTGGAGTGGGTTTATCCTGGGGACCACATACAACCTGCGCTGGGATGAGGTAAAGGACAGTAAATTCTTGGAGAAAATACGTTTTTGTAACTGCAGTCGTTGTTTTTTTTAAGAAACAGCATCATGCTAATTCTAATTCTGTGCCACTCCTGGATTTAAGCGTCATTACACTGCGGATGATAACTCAAGTTTATCTGTAAAATTGTTTAACTGTGGTTTTTTGTTTCCCAGCTTGACTTCTTTTGCTCTTCCCGCCTTTGATTGGCTTCCAAAAAAGTTATTAACATGTTGCAAAACAAATACAAGGGGCTGCTGAAGCTTATTAAAAATGGTTTCTTTTGTTCATATCTGGCAGTTGACAAATTGTCTTGTGCTCTATCTTACCTGCTCCAGTGTGAAAGGTTACGGGAGAAAATGGCTGCAAATAAATTGCCATTGAATGTTGTCGAAGACTAAGCATACTGCTTCTCTATTAAGGACCTCTTTTAAAGCTGTCTATTCAGGCTCCCCCCTGCATGTCTCTCTAACACTTGTCTGTTATATTATGTTTGGCACAGAAGGAAACATTAAATAGAAAAGAAACGTCTGACTGTGGTGTTTCTAGACCCTATTATCCCTCTGTCAAATGTCCACATGAGAAGGGTACAATTTTTGTCCATATTGATGATGATTTCCGAAGGTTTTACTAACCGTCTTCAGTGAATTGCTAGAAACAAATGAAATTGAAAAGCATATTTTTGCAGCTTTGGAAATCTTACTTAAATCAGTGTAATGAGACGCACTCAGTAAAATGTAATTATTCTCACTTCTCCATGTGTCAAAGAAATCAGCAGTATGGTTGGGGAGCGGAGGGTTACAGTGAGCTTGTTATTTTTATACGGAGCCAGATACTGCCTGTGTGTAGTAAATGGTAAATAGTAGATAATGCAGTTTTTATGTCTACTAAATACCCGGCAAGAATTAACGGGGTTGTTACTTCATTAAGGGTTTCAAAGAGGGCATAAATGTCAGAAGCGGAGCTGAACTGCTTAAATCATCGGACCATTTCCACCCTCCGCCCCTCGTGTCACGGCTCTGGGGCCGGCAGCTTCTGCCCTTGCTATTTCGAGGAGGGCCAAGTTCCTCCGAATTTTCAGAATGATAGTGAAAGGCCCTGCGTGAAGCACGGAGATAAGGCTTTTGACTCATGCGTCTGGGGGTAATGGGAAGCGAAGGCGACGGATTCTGCCATATGGCAGCGGTGGTGCAACAGGCCCTCATGAGTCAGGCTGCGTCGCACACTTCTCTCATTTGAGTGCGAATGGTGTATGGACGAGAAAGAGGGAAGAGATGACAGGAGACCCCGTTATGCTGGTATTAAGCCCAGTAACTTAGTTTCGCTCTCAGCGGCTTCCCATTGTTTCCAGTTTTACATTCCTTAGCATTTTCCCAAGCAAGTGTGGGTCTGCCATGGTGCTCTTCACCTCGTCAGTGCAGAAGGCAAGTAACAGAGCCCAAGTTTAGAAGTGACTGGACTGCAGGTTATCTTCAGAAAAAGGGATTCAGTCTTCAGCACTGGACTGGGGAACCTGCTACTGCCTTTGCTTTGCTGTTCCAGTGGTTAATTGTCATCCCCATAAGTGCGCGCCTCTCTTGCCAGTGGCTCCAGTTGCCTCCGCCTCTGCAAGAGCAGAGTTTGCCAGTCTCCATTATGTTACCTGTGCAGTGCTACACTTCAGAAGAAAGGAGCCTAAGACACACGATCATAGGAGGAACAATAAAGATGAAGAGGAGGTGTTGTAGGAAAAGTTGCTGGAAGTGACCCCACTCACGGCAAGTCCTTAGGGAGTGCGTGGCGCCAGCCGTAGCGGCAGTGGCAGTGCTGGTGTTGGTAGCGTTACTCCCGTGCTCGTGTAAAGCAGGATCAGGCTTTACGTGTAAGTACTGAAGCGTGGTTCAGTGGTGTGTTGGATGGTGTTCAGAGACTGCTGAAAATGGTGCATTAAATAGCACTTTGAATTGCAAAGTGCTGGTTCAGTTTTGTCTATGAGAATGATAACACTTATTATCTGATTGTTCCCTGTGCAAATCTCACCTCAGGAAAAAATTAAATTATGTTTGAATTCAGCTAAAGCAAAGTATATCATTATTTCCTTTCGTTATTAAAAGGGTTTTTTACTGTTTGTTTGTTAAAACTGAAGCAGCTGCCATGTTTGAGCCTTACATGATTTAAAAGCAAATACAGAGGCAGAGCCATTTACAGTACAATTGGCTTGTTTAATGTGATTTAATTCCTCTTCTTGGCTTCGTCATATTACCAAATTATGTTTTCAGCCCCCCCCCTCCCCTTTTTAATTCTTCCTTCTTTTTGTTATCAGCAGAATTGAAGCTGCTTATCAGTAACCACGACAACCAGGATAAATACTTGTTTTAAAGCTGATGCACATTCAACCTGAATGGTCCGCCTGACCCAGAACATTCAAGAGGACAGGCAGCATGTGCTCCCTTCTATAATCAATCTCCCCCTTCCCCCTGTCTCCATCTGCTTTAGAAAGCTCCGAGGGCAGTTTACAAACCTCTCTCGGAGCGCTTTTCTGTAGCGATCCCTGGCTGGTTGGCCATGGGCTGGCCCGCTCCTGTGCCCTGAGGGATTAAATAGAAAAGGAAATCAGGGGAAGGAGAGGAGCAGGGAATGGGTTTCACAGCCTAGCCCCAAACTCAGCTGCATCCCTGGCAAGTAAGGCTGGGCAGAGCCCCGTGGAGGGGCGGGCAGTCCCAGCCAGGCAGCAGAGGATGCTCGGGGGCATGAAGGGGCGGCTGGGATCAGGTGGCAGTGGTAGCACAGACACCTCCACACAGAGCCCTCGCCCCGTCCTGGGGAGGCCTTTCGAGGCAACTCAGGAAAACTCTGACTTAGCCAGAAATCCCCACCGATGAGGATTTCTGGGCTGCTTGCTGTCTCCATTGCTCTCTAAGTTGCTTGATGTTGTGGAGTAAATCCTTTAAGCGCTCTCTGTCTCAGTTTCTCTCTCCGTGTAATGGGGATAATAATTTTTACTCATCTCCATAAAGCAGTCTGAGGGCTGTGGATGGCAGGGTTATATAAAAGCTGGAAATGGCGATTGTCAGTCACTCTTCTCTGGAGCCTGGAAGCACCTCATAAACCTGCTTCCTATGGCACAGGAGGGTCCGGGGAGCACAGAGCAGGAGCCGCAGTTACGAGGAGCTGAGTATTGAATCAGGGTATGAAAAAGGATGTCGAATGTCTGTCTGGAAACTTTTTAGGCATTAAACTTCTTTTGTCTTCTTCAAAAAGCCAACTTAGGGTTTAAATTCAGCGATGTGACGGGGTAAATATTATGGTAGGTGTGATTCTACAGACCTGCTGCGTCAGCCATCGATGACCATACTCGGTTTCATCCCCATTAAGTAGGACTAGAACAAATCCAATCCAAATCACTGACTGCAAAATGTTCGTCAACCGTGCATGTTAAGTACGCATGAGATGGTGCCGTCTTTTTTTTTTTTTAATGACTGTGTTGCTGTTGGGTGGAACAGGAGTTTCAATCTCCAGAAGATTTGTAAGCCCTCTCTTTCTTTCAGATGTTACACTAATCTGAGGAATTCTCTGAACGACTGATGCTCTCCTGGCGCCGTGACAGAAAATGGAGAGCTGGGGAAGTGGCACAAAATTCTGAGAATTAGCTCTGACTCCTCCTTACAAGGGAAGAAATATCTGATACAGGCAGAAAGGCTGCGCGTGCTGTTCTGTGTATTGGCAAAATAGCTTTTGCCTTTTGATCAGTTTAAAAGCGAAATCAGGCAGGCAAACGTCCACGTAAGAATTACGGGCAACTTGTTAACATCATCATTATCTGGTAAACATAACTGTAATCACTGTGCTCCATATCCTGCAACACGTTGCCTTTGTTCTTGATTGCATTAGCATTCAAATAGAGGGGGGTTCTCCAAGCGGGCGGGAGTAGCGTGGGTCCTGCCAACAAAGCAGTATCCCCGTTGTGTCAATAATTTTCCCAAATTGTTTTCAACCCGAAAAGCACAGATTTCCAGTCCCGTGTCGCAGGGTTAAACCGTTATTGTATTGGCATTTATCTGGGAGAGAAATATGATGCGGAGATTAATATTTTCAGATCCTGTAACTAATTGTCGTGGTTTAACCCGACCGGCAGCTAAACACCACGCAGCCGTTCGCTCACCCTCCCCCCTCCCTCTCTGGGACGGGGGAGAGAAATGGAAAGTGAAGCCCGTGAGTTGAGATAAAGACAGTTTAATAAGACAGGGAAAAAAAAAATAACAAAATAATAATAACAATAATAATAATGATGATACAATGGTGATAATACGAAAGTAATAATAGTATGTACAAACAAGTGATGCACAATGCAATTGCTCACCACCCGCTGACCGATGCCCAGCCTAACCCCGAGCAGTCCGGCCCCCTCCCCCCGGCTAGCCACCCCTATATATTGTTTAGCATGACGTCAGATGGTATGGAATACCCCTTTGGCTAGTTTGGGTCACCTGTCCTGGGTCTGTCCCCTCCCAGCTCTTACTGCACCCCCCAGCCTGCCCGTTGGCAGGACAGAGCAAAGGCTGAGATGTCCTTGGCTTAGTATAAGCACTGCTCTGCAACAATTAAAGCATCGGGGTGTTATCAGCACTCTTCTCATTCTAAGCCAAAACACAGCATTCCACCAGCTACTAGGAAGAAAATTAATTCTGTGCTAACTGAAACCAGGACACTAATTAGCCAGCCAGTGGCATTACGAGCGTGAACAGAGACGGGGGAGTGACAAGGCAGGGGGGCCTGGGAGGGCTGCGTTTGGTAAAGCGGCCCCAATCCCTGGAGGGGCATGCAGCGGGGGTGTCGTACCCATGCTGCCCAAACCCCTCGCCTGGTCGTCCTGGTGCAAAGGGGCGGTCATTTCGAGATTCCTCTGAAAGGGTTTTAGGTCATGAAGACCGAGTTTCTTCTTCCTCCTTCTGGTTACTTTTTGGTGGTTCCTCTGTCTCGGTTGCCCTTGGACTTTTTGAGGTGGTCAGGTTTTTTTAGCCAGTAGTGCCCTGAGTTGGTTCTGCCTGCGGGCAGGCTGTGCGGAGCCCCGTGGGGTGTTCTGGAGCAGGCAGGTTTGAGATGTGCCCGTCTGAGCTGCGCTCCTTGGCTTGTGGTAGGAAATGAAACGAGTCCCGGCGTGGGCACGCTCCAGGTGTGGGGAGCAGCGGGACCTGACCTCTGTGCCGGCTGCATGTTGATGGTATGGCCAACGCCGTGCACGCAGGCACTGATAAACTAATTGTGATCTGTGCATCCTCTGGGACGCCCCCTTAGTAGCTGAGCGTAATGGAAGGAGGCAGAGCGGCTCCTGCTGCAAGCGGGCGGGGAGCCCGATGGACACAGCGCTGCTGCTTCCTTCATTTTCGCTCCATATTCCAAATAACTCCCTTGCTCAATTTGCTACCCACACACCAAAGCGTTGTCCCATTTTATCTGGTTCCCCTGATACTTGCATTGCTTATCTTATGAAGATCTGTGTTAACATTTATCAAAACAAATGGCAAGCCTGGGACCTTTTAAGTAGTTTTTTTAGTTAATAAAACCAATCTTCTACTTCTGTTATGTTAAAAGTACATTATCTTTTTATTACAAACTCTCTACAGCTCTGTCTGTTTTCCTTCTTGGCAATTTCATGACTGCTCCAGTTGATTGCTGTATGGAGAATTACAAAATCATTAAGGGTGGGGTTTTACCAGCTGACTTACAGTACAAGCCATTTCTCAAAATAACCACAACAGTGCAATACTGATGTGTAATTTACGTCACAGTATGTTTTTATGAAATAGTTTGTGGCTTATTCATTTAGATTTAGAACTGAGTATCTCTTCTCTCGCTTTTTAATCAACCTTTCTTCTTTTTTTTTTTTTTTTCTTTTTTACTTTTTAATATTTTCCACTCCTAGGCTTGGCTTGCCTCCAACTTAACAGCTACAGTGAGGAAAAAAAAAAAAAAAAAGATATATATATTTTCTCTTTCGCCTGCAGTTTAACTGCAAGTGTGTTTTGCTCTTTGATGTATACATTTGTGTTAACTGCCTTGGAAGAGCTGGTAGATCGGTGGCAGAATGTATCGCACCAAGGTGGAATGGAGAATTGATGAAATCGATGCAAAAGTTTGGAATTTCAAACCATAGCAAGCGAGTGACGCTATTTAGTCTCCTGTTCTAGTACATTTCCTTTTTAAAAATGACTTTCTGTATAATGTCTTGTAATTAGAACAGGAAATCATTGAGTAACTGGAAGAAGAATAAGAGCACTTAAACTGAAAAGAAAATTACCTTCCGAGAAATTATATTCACAATTTTTTTTCCCTCTAAATTTTTTTTTTTCTTCACATTGCAGTGTTGGTAATGATAGTAACAGATGTACGTCCTCTTATCTGCATCATTGTTCTGCTTATGTTTTCTGGGAAAAAAAATAATCATTTTCAGTAACACAAAAAATGAATGGACAGAAAATGGGAAATGCCTAATTACAAAAAATATTCTGTGTCACAACAGAGTAGCAATTAAATTGAAACTTCAATATAATTATCAATAACAGGCGAGCCTGGAGCTGTGCCAAGTGCGTAAAGTTGCTGCTCAGCCTTTATGTGGTTGCTAGGAGCACAGCGAAAAGTATAAAGCTTGGAGAAAGGAATGTCTAATGTAATAAAGTAACAGAAGGTAGCATAAATCATTGTGAGAGCAGTTCATATTGACATTATTTTACTTAAATTGGGTTGAAACTAGACATTTAGTCTTACAAGAGGCACAAATTCATATTTCTTCTGAAGAAATAACTCTCTGCTTTCTGGGAAGAAGCGGAGCGTCTGCTTTTCGAGCACGAGCCGAATACATATTTGGAGTCTTTTAAGCAAAAATCTCTAAATGTTTGTTTCTGTTGGCACCCATATGCATTTGCACTAATACGATTAAAAGAACTAAAGGGCAAAATACTTGGCAGATTTTGCAGTTGAGGTAATTAGGTACAGGAAGGAACACGCATAGTTTTTCCATCAAGCTCTATAAAATCCTGGTGTGAAAGTCTTTTTAAAGAAAAAAAAAATGCTTACTGATGTTGGGAGTAGATTATGGCGGTTAGCAATAACATTGTAGTCTGATGTTTCCGAAACAAGCAAACAAAAAGCCCAGTTACATTTTTGTATTTCTCTGTTCTCTCTGTAAATAGTTCTGGCTCTAGATGGATTTGTTAGGAATTCATGCTTTTAGCAGGCTTTTCTTCTTTTGGGGCTTTTAATTGTCTTGCCTTACATATTAAAAATGGTTGTGCTGATTTGAAAAGTCAGTTCTTGCATAGATTCATTGTGTTTGGCATTTCATGCATCTCTTACTTACAAAGACAACTTGAAGAACATGTAATCCAACATAAATGCCAGGCTGTGCCAAATCCCAGCTCTCTTTACCCCTCACAAAGGAAACTGTTGGATTACATCTGTGCATATATAGGCAATGTTCGTAACGCAGGGGCGGAACCTCGCATTGTAATTACACTTACTCTGTTTTCAGCTCCGAAATATAGAAGTAAATGAAAAACTGACATCGGAGGGGGTTATTAAAACAAGTAATTATGGTATGAGCATGGGATTAGAGTAATTTCAGTGGAATCTTACAAGCAGCAGACTGTAGGTATTATCTTTTACCTTGTTCTCCCTACTGATGCTAGAATGAGATTCAGAAATACAGCGTCATGGTTTTCTAAGACCTCAGTTAAGTGTTTTGAGAAATTACATTGCTTTTCTGGATTTTAATGGAATGCGATCGATGTTCAATCTCTCCTCCTCCTAAGAGTAAACTCCTTCTGATCACATGCATCAAAAATACTCAGCAGTGTACGCTAAGCCCACCATTAAATGACGTGATAGATTTTGCTAGAAGAAAAATACTTCTTCTTCGGGCTTGCATTTTATTAGGGATTGGTCTACTTTGATTTTTCTTGTGTGGGTGTGGTTGAGGAAGAAAGTCTTTGTTCCAGGAACACTGTTTGTCTTTCACTAAGCAAATCTTCAGTTTATTCAGTCTTTATTCATTCTTAGAGGTTTCTGTTGAACCTGGAGTGAATGAGGGAAGTAAAAAATTCATCATAAAGTACTCATTGGAGTTGCACAAGCATGTGCAAGAGTGATCCTGTAAAAAATGACGTGATTTTAATTTATGCCGTGGGCTTGAGTTAAGATGTTAGTTGTCAGGGATAGGAAGTTTGTATAATTCTGCGCAGGGACTTGCAGCACATTTGTCTAGAAACTAATGGTTTACTACAAAGGCACGTGGGATGTGCATTTATATACACCCTATTTGAAAAGCTGACCACATCCTGGCATGAGAGGAGTGCTGTCAGATCAACAGATTCAGCTCAGCACTATCTGCGCGAAGGTATAAAGTAGTAATAACTGTCAGGCAGGCGTGTATGAAACTCTCAAAGGAGCTAAAGGATGGATCATGTGCTTGTTAATTCCTCGAACAGTTTTCCTGATCTGATTTTAGAGTTCCCTAATAAAGAAGAGACTGTCTTAATCCCAGGAGCAGTTCCTTCAGGCGTGCTGCTTCGCAGGCTCGTGGGATACTTGCTGAAAACAAAGCCTGGCCACAGCCTTGCTGACCAAAAGGAGCGTCGGAGCCATCACTTTTATTTTCTCAGAAAAGTAATGTAGATGCTGTTTACCAAACCGCCTTACTTTTTTACACAAGTTGTTTGATCTCCCCGCCTACCTCCGGGTGGTGGGCAAAGTTCTGAATTTTTAAAAGCGCCGGCTTTCGGGAGCTGTGCTCGTGCAAGCGGGGCTTCCCGAGTCCCTCTGCTGTGCTGAGCGCGCTGCAGGCTGCGGCGGTGACATCCTAGGCGATCTGTCTGCTTCCAGAGACTTCTGAAAATTCAGCCTTTTATGTGTCAACATTTCCATCGCCTCACACAAATCAAGATGCGCCGCGCCGTCGTATTTAGCTGGGGAGAACCGATCTGACATTTCTTTCAATATCCGAGGAGATTTTTACTTTAAGGGGAAGAAGGATGATTTCAGTATTAGTAATGGGATTAAATATTAGACCTTTTGTCTCCGACGGAAGAAATAGCTGAGTTATTCAGTAATCAGAGTAGAGCAGAAAACATAAGCTGCATACTCTCGCTTTGTCTTCATTGGCATGCAGGGAAAGGCATGTTCAGTTACCCCACCTGAGGAGATAAATGAGCATAAAAAGAAGTGCTGTTAAGTACTGGCTGCATACCTGCAAATGAATAATTTCTCATGTTTGCATCTCTGTTTTTTTGCTGTTAGGTTTCCTGCTGGTTATCATATGATGAAACTTGATTGTGATAGTTCAGAATCCGCCACCTTTATGCCTAATATCATTTAAAACTCAGGGGAATGCAAAGGAGCGAGCTCGGGATTGCTTTGCATTTGGAGCCTACCTTTCAGCAGTCTGAGCTGCTTGGCAATTCCTTTTGCTCATTGAGCTCCGTAGGTGTTTTATTGAGCCTCGACTGCCTTTGCAGTTAACGTGAGGAAAGTTATTTCCACCTGTTGGGGCAGCTTCGCATCGCTGCCCAGGTCAGATCAGCGCAGCGCCCCGGCCCGGGGCCCGCCGTGGTTGCCAGTACCAGGCACTTGAAAGGAGCATGAGCAGCTGTGCTCTCTGGGGCTTGTTTGTTATTATTTTTAAAAGGTGTTAGGTGGTATAAACATGAGTTCAGTGGGGTTGCAGAGAGACCGGAGTAAGAATGACAGAGAATATTTCTATCAAAGCAGCCGAGTTGGCAAAGTCTGGCGAGTGCTTTGATCCAGGCCATTGGGCAGCGTGTGCAGAGTGGTGCTCCCTCACTCGAGCAGGCAGAGTCCTGGTGGGTAAGCATGGCAGAACTGGACAGAAAGTCAGAGAAGAAGCTGTTTCAATAAACTTATTCTAAAATTTCTATTTTTAACCTTTTTTTTTTTAAAAAAAATCACCATGCTATGAAATACAGGTCTTGAGAAAAGAACGCATTAATGGGCCATGGGTTTTCTGAGCTCCTTGAGTAACAGTCTTGTTTGGTATTTTTCTAATGTAGTTTTTTTTTTTTTTCCCTTTTTGTCTTGCAGGTGAAGATGATGAAGATTCAAACCTTCTAATTCTCAGCTACCCACAGTACTGTCGATATCGTTCCATGCTAAAGCGCATTCAGGACAAGCCTTCCTCCATACTAACAGATGAGTTTGTTCTAGCCCTGGGTGGCATTGCAGTAACAAGCAAGAACCCCCAAATCTTCTACTGTCGGGATACATTTGATCATCCAACTCTTATAGAAAATGAAAGCATATGTGATGAGTTTGGTAAGTCACTTTACATCTATTTCCTTCTTCTCAGAAGTAAAGACGTTTTTCTTCTTAAGTGTCCACTGATTTCCAAGGGGAAGATGTCATTCCTTTAAAGTGAACCGATGCTATTTATGTTTGAAATGTTAAGTACTAAATGTGCTCTTTCCTCTGAGACTGAAGGCTTCTAACTAACTGCTAGTGATCTTGGTATTGCAACTCGAGTTTATCACAATCAAAGATAATGTTACAAGGGTAGAGCACAGTTACTGGGTGTAAGTGAAAGGATCCATTGTCTGGATTTGAAATGTATCTTCCTTAACCATTAGCCTGTAGCCTATGTCTCTGCAGAAACTTTACAACGTGTTGTTTTTTCCAAGTCATTGTTGGTGCAGTATGCTAACAAATGCAAAACAGGAGAGGCTCCCTGCGTGTCCCACTGCTGCTGCACAGCGCTCATCAACCGCGCGTATGCTCCCAGGGCCCTGCGCAAATGTCAGCTCTAGATTGTGTGTTCCTGGCCTTCCTGGAAGACGGGCTTTTTCAGCAGGGGTTTTGCCAGTGCTAGGAGCTTGATTTTCCGAGTGCAGAGGCACTTCTGGGAGGTGACCTCTTAATTCAAAGGGTGCAGAGAATAGTCTGCCGCTCCAGAGGAGTACGCAGCCCCGCACAGCTGGGAGAGAGGGCTGCAAGATGTGCCTCCGATAGCTGCCAGGTGATTTAACACTTCTGGTTTGTTTTGCTTTGTTAAGTCAACCCAAGTGCAGGGGGTGTGCTGCAGAGCGCATATTCTGCACACACACAGGGCAGCTCCAGTAATGGGCTGGTGTGATTTCTTCGGCAGCGTAGCTGTGCTGTAAGAACCAAGTGTTATTACCAGTACCACCAGATGGATGAGCGCTGCAGCTAATGGTAGCAGTCTGCGTGCATAGCAGTGGGCTGTGCCTCTGCTCTGTGAGATCCGTGCATCTCCACAAGGAGCTCTTGGGGGCTTCCAGAGAGACAATTCTGGTTTACGCATTTAGCATACAACAAGATGAGTGAGAGGGGAGGGACTCAACAATGCCTGTGATGGGGATAATCTCCCCCATTTTCCTGACCTTAGCAAGTTGGCTGCGAATTTGTGCCCAGTCCGGGCCTTTGGTGTGTGTGCCAGGGAGAAACACCAGCCCAACGGGGGGAGCTGAGGCATCTTCTGGGGAGGGTGGGACTGCTCTTCTGCTGCACCATGCACTGATCAGCCTCCAGCAGGCGGGAGATCTGCCCTCCTGCAGTGTTGGTGCAGGAGCACGTTGCTGCTGTTAATAGCTTTAATTTCGTGGTGTCAAGCTTTTGCAGAAATGGGCCCAAACTGTCAAGTCCACTTACACAAAGCATTACAGGCTTTGAATGAACTATGAATAAAAGCGTTGGTTCCTCGTAGGAGTGGGTTTGGTGGAAAAAAATGAATGAAATGTCCTGGAAGTTTGGTCCAATAACACAATAGTATCGTGTTGATTTTTATTTACTCTGAGCTTCACCACAGAATATAAAGTTCAGTTTTAATTGACTATCCTTCTCATATAGGAAAGGTTATTTTAGGCTTGAAGGCGTTTGATGAGCGTGCCATCTGTTTTCCGCAGAGTATTTTATTCAGGGTCATTCCTTGATTACAGGTTTGTTGAAATAGTTGGATCCATAATGTAAGTGTATCATGGAATATTAGTAATAGATGAATCAAAGGGATGTGGAGTGATACAGAAACTACGCTTAGTGAACCATAGCAAGTGCTTTGTTCAGTCTCTGAAAGCTAACTATGCCATTCTGTTGACCTTTGCAAGGCAATTATCTCATTATCAAACCAGAGCCACAGAAATCTTTGCCACAGAAATTAATAATGTGTATTTAAAATTTAGTTTGGTTTAAGAAGCAGATTTTTTTTTCAAATGCCTATAAAAACAAAAATGTACTACTCTTTAAAAGTATTTTTTATGAAAATAATGATGTGGTAAAATTTGCAAGCCCTGCTGTGCTAGGAAGGCAAAAACGGGCCAATGTATGGTTCTGCTTCTATATTGCAGAATGTATGGTGTCAATTATACTACCTTTGTTGAAGGCAACAGGCAAAGTGCTATTTTATCCTTTTCTTCGCTGGCAGGACAATAAAATGTACAACACTTCGTTATACAAACAGTTTACATTGATATCATGTAGATTGATGTCACGTGTAGAAAGTGATGACTGCTAGATCTAAACAGAGGCAGGGTGGTACAGTAGATAAATGGATTACTCTGAGGCACTGGTATTTATCAGTCAAATCTGAGGGGAGACCAGATTACAGAAATGTGACTAAAATTCTTAAAAGGTGCTTATAAAGAGATCCAGACACATTTAATTTGCGGGGCTTGGCTATTTCTTTACCTCGCAAATGAAAGAAGCATGCGGAAGGAAAAAGATCTGCCCATGGGTATTGCCCTATCACCTGAAATCCTCCAAACTCTAAAGCAAGGACAAAATTTGGGGCAGTATGGCTTATGAAAGTCTTTGTGAGAGCCTAAGACATCTGCTATGGTTGCAGGGTTTCTCCAGGAGCATTGCTGTATGGTGCTGCACCTTCTCCGAGCATTGGCACACCGTGCAACAGATACAGCATGTAACAAGGGAGACGCCAGAAATACCTTTACAAAGAGCCCCATTCACCACAGCGTGTAAGCTGTTGTTCTTGTTAGGCAGTTCTAATAGAGAGAAATGTTTTTCCAGGAAGTATTATCCCCACTTTTATTATACCTTTCTAACAAAAACATTTTGTTCTGCTCTGACTCCTTCTCGCTTCCCCCCCCTCCTTTTTTTTTTTCCCATTCTGTGGAGGTTAACAAAAAACAAATAAAGCAGGAAATGAGGAATGAAAATCAAGTTTTGTTGACAATACAACAGTTAAGGCGGAAAGTTCTGGGATTTTGGTGTGGGATTTTTCTCTTTTTTGAGTAGCGAAGGTACGAAGAAGCTGCCAGTCAGCTCCCGCAGACACGGCTGGAAGAGATCTGTGAAGCACTTCAGCCTCGATGCTTTGGGCAGTCCCATGTGGACGGCCTCTTCATCTCCACAGAGTTCCTTTCCAGGGTTAGGGCTGCAGGAAGCTTCACCTCTGGCTTCAGCACTGCCGAGGGTGCGGGCAGCTTGCAGCATCTACCTGTGTCTGCTCCTCTCCCGTGTGCCTGCTGCTGTATGGCACGTGCCTGAGTGGTCTGGGCAGGAGTATTGGGGGCTGAGTTTCTCATCTGTCCTTCTCTGCTTCTCCCGTGGCTTGGTTTCCAGCTGGATAACAAAACGCTGGTGTCCCAGGCTGGGAAGAAGAGCTCTGATGTTGTGAACCCGCACAGAAGGTGGGAACTGAGCTGTCTGCAGGCAATGGGCGCAGGAAGGCTCGAGCACTGGCTGGCAGGGCTCTATAAACACTATTTCCTCATTCCCCTGCGCCCTTAAAACACCAAAATACCAGCTGAACAATCAGTTTCTCTTCAGCTTGAGATTATTGGTAAAGACATTTTTCAAGATTCGTTTGATTGATCAGCCGCTGGGGTTACTGTTGTGACAGAACTTTTGGAAATGCATATAATTTACCAGCATTTGCTGCGGTCATACGTGCTGCAAGAGCAAAGGAATGAAAAAATCGGGGTTCTCATGGGTTTGTTATAGTCCAAAGAGATGTAGCTGGAGGCAGAGCTGCCTGTACGGTGTCCAGAAGATGTACTCAAGGGCTCCTGGCCAGAAATCAGTGCGCAAAGTTGTTGCTCGAGCAGCACACGTCCTCTCTGTGTTTGCCTGTCCAAACAAGGTGACTTGGCCTCCTACCAGGCTCATACCTGCTCTGCTGCAGGGACTGACTCCCAGGGCACATGGGTGAGATGCATCTGTCAGTGGGACTTCCACATCCCCCGGGGGGATGCACGGTCCTGCGAAAGCAGATGTGCACCTTGGAAGCAGGAGGGTCGTGTGCTCGGGTGGTGCTGGGTTTCTGCAGCTTCATCAGCCTCACCGGGTAAAAGCACAGCACAGAAAGATTTGTCCTGGTGTTTTGCTGGATAAATATTAGAAATCCTGCCTGCTTAAGGTGAACCAGAAGCCTGTCTTGGGTTTTGTGAGCATGGGGTTGCATGTTGTATAAACAGGGGTGTGAGGGAAAACTGAATACTTTATTTCTTCTCAGTGTTTTTAAAATATATTTGGTATTTTTTTTAAATCATCCTGGATTACTTTTATTGCAAGCGGGGTCCAATATGCCATTAAAAAACCTGTTTGGTCCCTGGGGGGCTGTAAACACTTGTTCACCCCCAAAAGAAGGTAAAAAGTTTTATTTTTGCCTATAAAGGCCAATTTTTTTATAAAATATTTCATACCAAAAAGTGAGAGAACTGCAGCCTGCTGTGGTATTAATATCATTTTTTCCTCTGAAAAATGAAACTTCTTCGCTTTGCAATACAAGAAGAGCAATACAGAGAGAAACTTCTCATTGTGTTAATGATGTGTAAAGGCACAGCAGTTCCCACTTGCCTTCTCTCCCCCTTCCCACTAGAAAAAAAAAAAAGAAAAAAACAACTAACAGTATATTGCTGTTATTGCAGTATATTTTAGGGATAGGTGATGTGCCCCCCACACACACACACTACATACAGAGTGGTACCCTTATTCTTGGTGTAGATTAAATTTTGTCTTTGCTCTCATTATACATCTTAGCTTACAGAATTTTGTGACTCCTAGATAAGATAAGTTGTTTAGGGGAAAAAACATAACCAAACAAAACCCTGGCAGGGAATGAAAGTTAAAAACAAAACACAAAAAGGGAGGAGGAGGGGAGTGGAATATTTCTAGTCTAATGAAATACAGTTTTCCTGTTGGTGACATTCTTTATTTGTGTGAGTCAAAGTTGGCGTTTGTTTCTAAACCAGCTCTAGTATAAAAATCATGCTTAAGATTGAAGGGCTGTTTTTTTTATTTAATGTTTTTCAGCTGAGGTAAAGTGTCAGCATTTTTGCTATTGATTATTTTGGCTACCTGCAGGATAATTTATATCAATGAAATTCAGCAAAGCCTGCAAGAGCTTCCTCTGATTCCAGGTTTTCTAATCTCAGGTCTTCTAATCTTCTCCTATCATATTAGGTGTCCAGAAGGTTGGCATGGCAATATTCCTTCCTTTTCAGGATTTCCTTAGTTTGTATCCATCTGCAGCCTCAAATCTGTGTCGGTGTTTTCATCAATGTAGCTCATAACTACGTTTTAATGATCAAGAATAGGTCTCAAGTTAATTTAGCCAGAATTGGTATCTGTTTCACATGGCCAGCTTTCATTCTGTGGAAGAACAGAGCAGCTATACCAAGTCCAGCAAGCTCAACATTTAGTCTCCAAAACTGGCTAGAAGATTACGTTTTATCACTTAAGTTTATGGTAATTTTTCAGGTCATGGGGATGTTTAATCAGCTAGTGTTAGCTGTGATTAACTGCAAGATTCCCATCAATGTGCCTTGAGTCCCTCACCTTTTACCTTTTGAGATCAGCATCCAGCGTGAGATAGCTCAACAGCAGAAGAGGTTTGTGTTTGTTAATGTGTGTTTCTAGGAACAAACCTTTGATAATGCACAAGACTGGGTGCATACTGGGAGAGGAGAAAGTCCTGCTTCCTTGTTCACCAAAGGCTTGGGAAGAACACCATGAGCTGACACTGCTCTGAGTCGTGTCCTCTTTATGTTGCTGTGTGCTCATTCACAGCCATACCTCTGGTGCTTTCACCTAAAAGCGTGTTGCAGAAGTCTGTGTTTAATGGCACTCCTCTGCTAATACTAGATAAATAGCACTCCTCTGCTAATACTAGAACATTTAAGCATCTAAAAATGTGATGGGAAGAGCATGGAGGCTTTTTATTAGTGTGGGTACTTGGGACCTCCTTAGACGGGTCTTTACGGTGGCATCTCCAACAGTCTGAAAAATATGCAGATCTTTTCCTAGGCCCTGGGTAGAGTGGCTTAGCTAAATATTTCAGATTTTAACTCTCTCAAAACAAAAACAGGACATAGCTGGAGGGGAAGCAATGATTAATGCATAATGGTGCTATATACAATGTAGATAGATAAACGTACATTTCCTCCTCCCTCACACCCCACCTCTGCAAACATAAGCTTTTAGCTTGAAAAAGAAAATCTGGAAATGTTCTGGATTCCAGTCAGGCCTCTTTCTTATTTTGTTAATTCAACTGTAGAGTAAGATATTAATGATCCCCAGATGTTGTTTATAATGATTGATTTTTCGGTTGTGAAAAAATACTTGCAGTTTTTTTAAACAATTGATATTTTCTAGTGTGCTCTGCGGCATTTGAATAAAATGTCTGAAGGCAGAGCTGTTTATATGCCCAACATAATTGCTTCTGTTAAGTGATTTCTTCATTCTTAACATTTTTAGCTCTAATTGCTTTTTCCCCATACATCTAAAAATAAATATTTGCAAGTTTTGCATTCTGTCACTCATTGAAATGCATAAAATATTTGTATACTCGAAGCAAAAAGGCACTGATAAGGGGTCACATTCTGTCTCACTCACAGTGGCGTAAATCCAAAATAACTCTGTGCGCTCCAGTGGCTGTTACTCAGGTTTTGCACCAGTTAACCCGGGGCAGAATCGCACCCAACATTAACAGCAAGCTGCTAAGTGAACATAAGTAATGTGTGGTAACGTAAGATAAAATACCTTCCTGTCTGTAAGGACTTCAGTAGAAACAAATGCTGTTTTTTTTACGTTTTCGCTAGCAACCGCAGCTGGAACCAGGGTAAATATTAAGATAGATTATTTCTCCCTCCATAAAAACCGCCTCAAAACTCCTTCCCGGAGAGCATCGACACCACGGCCGGCCGTGCTCGGGCCGCCCTCGCTCCTGCCCTGCTCCTCAGCACTTGGATGGGCCTCGGGCTGTGGGCCAGGCAGGGCCCAAGGCTGGGCACCCTGCCCTCCTCACAGGCGTCAGAGTGGTGTCAGGGGCCCACGGTGCCATTGCTGGAGCCGCTGTTGCCCCATTACTCCTGTCCTGGCAAAGTGCTCCTCACGGTGTCCTGCCCGGGGCGAGCTGTGCAGGCAGGGCCAGCCCGCCTTCCAGCGCCCCTGCGATGGAAAAGAGAAGTGGTTTGTGTCAGAATACGGTCACATTCTTCTGATTAAACCCACTCAAAAAAAGACAACATTGTAATATTTTCCAATGACTGTTTATCATGAATTACGTCAGCCTTGGTTTAAATTGCTATTATTTCTCCTTAATGCTTCTTGGTGCCTGCATAATTTACAGCATTGGCAGCTGCGGGACTATGAAATAACCTTTCACAACCACCATACAATAGTAAAGAACATGAAGTTTTTGTTGTTAATTATTATGGGACTCCTTTAACTTTTTTACAAAGTGACATAAAATATTGTTGAGGTATTTATGGTTAAAGCTACTTTTACATGGATCTATTTTGCTTCTGGCTAGTTCTTAACTAAAGCAGTCATTTGTGGTTATTATGCCTTGGGAGATATTATGTCAGAACTGGTTTAGGAGTATTATTATGTATCACATGTCATATATTACATGTCAGCACTTGAGGCTGTCTTTCAATAAAAACAAATGTAATTTTAGTTAATGGTCTTTTAGGTATAGGCCATTTGTAAACTTACCTGAGTTCATTTGGACGTATACTAAAAAGCTTTGTTCCCGTGGAGTGCGCTTGAGTAATTTCATTTCGGCTTTGGATGGAATTTCCAAAATATTTGTCATTATTTCCATCAGAGGGTACTGCCTCTAAAAAGCAAATAGTTTCCCAATACCAAGGTTAATGTACACATTTTAAGGAGCTGTAACTGTTACTCATTACTTTGTTTACTTTTTTCCCCCTTTTGAGCTCCTGCTTCCCAGGTTCCCCACTGGCCCTGCTGATAGTAGTATCCCAGGCAACTAAGCCACCTAATGATGATACTTCACTGTGTTGCTTAAATGAATAGCTCATACGTTCGAGATAATCCGTGGGTGAAGGGTGGTATAAATTAAAGCTTGCAGGCGAGTTTTAAGTTTCCTTGAAGTTGCATTTCAAATCTGGAAAATGCAAACTTACACAAAGCAAACTTTGAATTAATATGTCATTCCCCTTGGTTCCAAATACTATGCATATTTTCCAGTACTTATTTAAAGCAAGAAATGAAGCATATAGGGTGTGCCAGAAAGTTTACAAAGAATGAAAACACATGAATGACTCATGTGAACTTTTTCTGATTTTTTTTTTCTTTAATATATATTTAGTTAATTACTGCTGGGCCAAAAAATTACCAAAAAAAAAAAAAAAAAAAAAAAAAGACATTATTTCTCTCCCCCAATCTATATTTGAGCACCATAAAAATGATCAAAGCCTCTATTTGTCTCCAGTTGCATTTTACTCCATGGGACTACTGGTTTTGGTGACTCCATTGTTGGGAACGGAAACCCTGCTGGGCAAAAAATCGGTCTCTATCCCTGCACAAATGGCTGGGCTGATGGTACGAGGATGCCAACGTGAAATTAAAAAAAAAGAAAGAAAAGAACAGGGTGAGCATTTCATGTGTTACTAAGTTGGATTTTACTAAGAGAAGCATAAAATGGAGCAGAATTTGCCTGGATACCGCAAGATTTTTTAATATTAGCCACCATGCTCGATTTCCCTGGAAATGAGTGAGCAATCTGAATTTAGAGTTGTTTGGCGGGGGGAGGGCGCGTTTCTTTCTCTTTTTTAATCAAAGGCATTTCACAAGCCGATCGTGAGTGAAAAGGGGATCTATCATTACGTAAGAATGTAGCAAACTTGTCTGTTTAATGAATGAATATTAGGTATTTCTGAGGCAGATAAAAGATGGTAAAAGAGGGAGACAGAGCTGATGTCTTAGAGATTTTAATAAAGATTGAAGTTAGTAGTGAAAAGGTCAAAGTGCCATTTGTTGAGCCCCTGCTTCTGGCACGGTTTCAAAGCTTGCAGTACTGACTGTGGGGCTGTGATGTGTGTTAATGAACAGTTGTGGCACTTAACTGAGATCATGGGTTGGTCACATGAATATATATAAAAGATATGAGCGAAGATTTTTCTCCCCCCTTTTTGCTGCAGTTTGGCTGCTGGAAGGACTAAACAATTAAAAGAAATGTTTGAAATGTTTGAACACCACATTAAGTCCCCTCGTCTGTAAGGAAAACGAGCTAGGAATAATAGAATACTGCTATAGTTAAATATAGTTATTCAAAATTGTTTTTAGCTACAGATGTTATGCCATTTTAGAAACTTAGACTAAATAATGTCAGATCTTGTTTGCTTTTTTAGTATGTTATTCATTTATTGGGAAATTCAAAATTTAAAACAGCTGGGAAAGGGTTTGGTGTTCACTAAGTAATCTTTAAAATGTGTACATTTCAGAGTTACTCTTATAGAGCTGTTTAGAAATGACTGAATTGTATATTATAGTTATAAAGTTCTGTAAACATGCTCTACCATGTAGATGACAGGGAAACATGAAATGAGAAAATGAGATAATTCTGGAGCCAAATTTTATGTATTACAGACTTGATAAAACAGCAAATGGCTTTCTCAATTTAAATAATTTGTAACTTTCCAGGAACACGCATGGATGTTGTGAACATGATGTATAAAATAGCAGCAGCAAATAACGCTCATTCTCCTTTAATTCTGCCTTTGATGTTTATGTCAAAACGAAGGAGTTAATTTATCTAGGAGTTTCGCTGCATGAGTTGGACTGTACAAAACCAATCATGTAGAAATAATAGACTACCACTGGAAGTGCTGTACTATTGCAGTTTTAATAGCTCTTCAGTTCTGCTCAACAATTAGTCCATACATTTTATAGCTGTGTCTTTAAGAAACTGGCACACTCAGCAAAATCACAGTAATTGGGAGATGATGCAATGTGGAGAGAAATCAGAGGAAGAAAATTAATTGAAAAATAGTGTTTTGTTTGTTTTTCGGTTTGTTTTCTTTCGAAATTTTAAACACTGCAGTAGTAATTACTGGTGGGTGAGATTTCTGCAGAATTTAAATTCCCCATGGCTGCATTTCTGTGAATTTGTTTTTGTTTGTTTTCAAATTAAACCACAAAAGAGCCGAGATAGGGCATTAATAAAATTTTGCTATGGTTTTCTCTCTCTGAAATTGAGTGAGGGTGTTAAGGGTAATCTAGAGGTTGTTTTTTTTTTTTTTTTCCTCTACTGACTCTCATGCTGTTTGAGGAAGTTCTCATTACCTGTCAGCATCCTCGTATACCTGATTAGACAGATCATGGAAAATATGTGAATTAGGTTATCATTGACAGAATTACAGAGCTGAAGAGACCTCAGCAATCCCCCTGTGTCCACTAGAAGAAGGTACTGATGTTGTCTAAAAGGGGTGTGAGTGTCCATCTTCACAGTCATAGCCAATGGGTGCTGATAGACCTTGGGTTTATGCATAGATACTGAATAAGGAGGCAACTTTTTAAAAAAAAAAAAAAAAAAAAAAAGCAGCATCTAGCTCAAAAAAAAAAAGTGTTGATTATTTGTAGGTTTATCATCAGCAATTAGGACTTTGTAATGTTTTTTAACAGATTTATTGTCCATTATGGGCCAAAGGCCAGTGAGGCAGTAAGAGTTTACATTGCAACTGAAGTTTGGGCCTGCATATTATATATGGCTGTGTCTGGGTCTTTTAGTGATCAGACAAGCATTTCCTTGTGCCTCGGGGCTGCTGTGTTGGTCTTAATGCCATAAATTACTTGAGGGTAATGATAGATAACCAATTGACTAGAGTAGGAGAGCAAACCTGATTCTTAGATGAATAAGCAGGGGAATAGTGAGAAGAAATAGGGAGGTGTTGCTAGTGCTGCATATAACACTAGGGGAAATCATTATCAAAACCCCTAAGAGCTAACATTTTGGTAAGTCAGTCAAATGATGATGGCTTTCTGCAAAAAAGGTGATACAATTTCATGGGATAACTGCACTGCTAATACTCAGGTGCATTATTCTGAACTACAGTCTGCAGAGGAACATGAAAGAGCAGAAGGAGTTTATTAGAGAGATTTTTCCCACCTTCAGCTTTGTGCTGGATGCTGATGGCCATGTTTTGCACATTGTATTGAAACACTGGCTAGGGTTAAGGGAAGACTCAAAGAACAGCTCATGGCATGGGAACGCCTTCACGTGAAGGACCAGAGGATGGTGAGCCTTTTAGTGCATGGAGGGGAAGGCTGTGAGGGGCTTGAGAGTTCCTCCATGAGCAGAAGACCCGGGACTGCAGAGGCCTCTCTAATTTGGCAAACAGGCACATAGCAGGACCCCATGCTTCAAAGTGGAAGCAGGTAAATTAGTGCTGAAACTAAGGCACGATTATCTAGCAGCGAGGGGTAATTAACCAGGGGAATAATTTAGCTAGAAGTAACATGGACTCTTTATTACTTGAACCTTTGAAATCAAGACTGCTTTCAAAAAGACGTGATCCTTACTCAAACAAGAGATACAGTCTTCAGCCAGGAGTCACTCTGAAATTGTATAGACAGTGTGTGCAGAAAGTAAACAAGGCGATAATATCCTACTATTTTCTTCTGGCTTTAAAAACCATGACTGTATTAATGTTAAATCATTTGTAGCATCTGTGTCAATAGAGGCTAGGTTGTGCTGGATCATTACACAGTCATTATTACGCAATAAAACAAACCCTCCTAAAATTTGCTCTTTGCTCTCCTCACCAGTCTGCATCCACCACGAGCAGTGGCCGGTGTCAGAGCCTGACCTGGCAGGGTGCTCCTCTGCTGCGTGGGCTCTGCCTGTTCTTTGGTGGGCAGCTCAGCCCAGGGAGGATGGGAACTGGTCCATTTGGGGCTACTTCAGAAATTTCTACAAAGGGCTAGGTCCTCAGCAGAAGCATAGCTGGAAATGTAACCCAACAGCATCCGTTTAAAGAAGTTGTTACACACCATGAGATCACGTGCAGACTTAAGGTACCAACTTCATGAGCCTTCCTTGATGGGTCCTGCAGATATCTCCAGTCCCCTTTTTGTGTAATAGCTTTAAAGAGCACATTAATTGAAAAGCAGGTGTTAGCAACTAGTGAGTAATAGAAAAGGAGTTTATTTGAAATGAGCAGTTTCAGCCCCCAGAAAGGGTAAGAGAACTTGTGAAAAGGCGAATAGTGATCGTCCTGCTAACATGGGTGACATTCACAGAACTGCTGCTGCTTCAACAGAAAGGTACTGTGCGCCCTTCCAGCTCTGTCATCAGCCTCTCCTGCTTCATTTGGGATTTGCAACTTTGTAGTAAAAGAAGTTAACCTCCCAGTGAAAACAGTTCCTTGCCATGGGGTGGCGTGTTTACTTTAAGTAGGTGTTGATGATTCTACTTCTCACTTCGTTGATTAAATAAGTCACTTCATCTTCATCTTTCAAGCCTTTCTAACCTCAGCTGAATTTCAGGTGAGCCTGTCTCTTGACATACTTGCACAGAAGTAGAGCACAAGTTTGAAAAACAGAAAATATTATTCCCAGGGTATTTAGCAGCTATTCATTCAGAAAACCATGTTCAAAATCAGTTGCCCTCATTCCTTTATATATCCTGATTTTGCAATGAAGCACAGTCGTTTGATTGATTTGCCAAAAAAAAAAAGGAGGGTTTTGGTGTTGGCTGTTTTGAAAGTCACCCTGTAATTAAGCTGGATATACGTACATTGTGAGTGTTTACTTATGATAGAGATGGGTTTGTTATTTAAAAAAGAAAAAAAAAAAAGAGGAAAAATTACCTAGCTGCAAATCCTTGCAATTGTTTAGTTTAGAAGTTTAAGTCAATTTATGGAAGTCTGTGTTTACTGTCTTTAGAGCTTGATCATGACATTGGAATGTATTTTGGAAAAAAAGACCCTATAAAATGAAATCCACATTTACGGATAGGGAGCACAGAGCACTTAGGATCAGCAGTGAGACTGGAGTATCTCTTTGAAGTGTAGCAAAGAGGAAAACTTGCCGGTGCCATTTTGGGTTTGGAAGGTAGTGAACTGACACACTCAGTAAGTTCTAGCACTGTGTAACAGCCCATAGACCCAACACTGTTAATTTCGTGGTGAAAACATGGACCACGATATCCCAAGGACAGCAGTTGGAAGATAAAACTAGATCTGAAGCACGTCATTTAAAATAAAACTTTATTATAAGTAAGGTCTCCTACGATACTTCTTTTGTGCTGCGCTGTGAGTAATCGCCGTGACTCATCTAGCCTCTGACATACTGCAGCCATCAACATTCCCAGCCACGAGTGTTGCCCTTTATAAAGGAAATATCCTATTTTTGGTATGGCAATGTCCTCAGTTTTAAAGAATTTTCCTCTTTTAAAGTGCTCAGACAATTAATGCCTCATGCATGTATTCAACAATAGTTGCCTGGCAACCATCAGAAATATTCGGGAGAGCAAAGGGAGCCGAGATGAATGAGCAGCCCCGGCGGCGCCCATGTCAGGTGAGCTGGGAAGGCGCTAGGGCTGCGCTGCCCGCCGGGGTCCGAGCCTCAGCGCCCCCGAGCCTGAGCCCAGCGCCGCAAACGCCAGCTCCAGCCCGCCCCTGGGGCAGAGGGGAGCTGAGGGGGGCAGTCCCCCAGCCAGACGTGGTTACGGGAGGGCTCCCACAGTTCCCCAAGCCGAAACCAATACAATACAGAGAAAGCGGTTAAAATAAATGATGGAGAATAAACAAACCCTGCTTAATTGCTGGGGAAATCTTGCCACCTTGTGTTGCATCCCACTTGCGACTAAAGGTCCCACTTGGCTGAGCGGAGATTTCCAGGCCCAGGTCTAACCGCAGCATGCCCGGCGTGACACTGGCCCTTCTCTTGCACCGCCACACGATTCCCACTTTTTCTAGCACTTGAGTTGTGGCATAACTTACCTCACATGAGATTTTTCTCACTCTTCTAAGCCAGGTCCGTTTCTTTGGACTGGAAGATGCCACTTGAATAAAACGGAAATCCTTCCCCCAGTAGCTCCCCACAGCCACTATGTTTCTGTTTTGATTTTGGTCTTTTTTTAGTCTTTTTTTTTTTTTTTTTTTTTTTTTTCTTGTTCATCAAAACAGTTGAAATGAACTCTTTGACGTAGGGCTGGAATGACTGCACCTATCAGGCCGAGCTGAAATCCTCCTCTGGGGACCCCTGGGCAGCAGGGTTTCAGGCGAGCGCTGGCAATGCACATGGGGTCAGGAGGGTTGGGGTGCGGCTCAGAGGGATGCAGGGGTAGGTCAGAATGCTCCCAGACAAAGGTTTGATTTGCTGAAGTGTTTTCAGTTGGTTTCTTTCCATCAGGAACGTTAAAGCTGAGGAGCCTGATCGTTGCCCGTTAGTGTTGCTCGCAGCTCTTTTGACTGCCTGTCCCAATTAGGACAAAATGATCCAATTCTGGCATTTTCCTGTTGGATAGAAAATCGTATTTTTGACCATCTCAACTTCAAAGGTAAAGGTTAAGAGCAAGACTGTGATCTCCATTCCACTCATGTAAATCTGCAGGAGGCAATTATTCGGGATTGACAGTGATGTGATTTAGATCAGAATCCGTCGTTGAAGCTTTTGGGGGTTTGCTCCTACACCCCTTGACTTCTGTGCCACTTGGCTGCCGACTCCTTGCTTCTGGTATGTATTGTTGTTATTTGCATGTGGAAGTGCCTCAGGGGCCCCACATAAAACATTGGTTCACTAGCTTTAGTGTTTTTTTTAGATTAGACGTTAAAATGTTGAAATCAAAATATGTAGGGGGTGGTAGGGAAGTAGCAGATACACAATGGTAATCTGAATAATGTGATTTTTGAGGTTGATATCTTGTGACTTAGAGCTGAAAAATATCACTTATGTATCTTGGAGGTCTGAGGCTTTCGCTCTTTGTGATAATAAAAGGCATTTATTTCTGGCCTTGATGGCGGATGAGATATCAAACTTAAAATATGCCATGATCCTATAGTCTGGTAGTGCTTTCTGGCACTGGTCAGTGACTAAATATAGCCAGTTTTGAACTGCTGTGATAAACCTGGAAATAATGTTCAGCAGAAAATTCTCAGACAATTCCATAGACAAATGCGGAATATGAAATGACTTTTCTGGATCGCATCTGGTTTGTACTGCGTATGCTTTTGTGCCCTCTCATGCCCATGTTTTCCAACTGCTATCTTACAAAATGTTTCGTGGTACAGCTAAATGTTAACTGAAGCATCTCGGTGGTTCGTGTTGGTTCATGCTAAAGCAACGAATAGCATAAAGGGTTTTTAAACCCCGGCTATTTCACGCATTCCTTCTGGCTTTGTAAACCCTTTTTGCCTTGCTTTTACGAAAAGAAGGTGCATTTAGCACACGCACACAAGCATGTGTTTCCAAAATCACTGATTGTCTTCAAACAAACATAGTCCAGGAACATGCAGATTCTTGCATTGTATTATGGGATTAGTGGTATTCATCTGTCATGCATAATGTGAAGGTGATACTCAGACAGGGAAAAGAATCTAACATCTCCTTTTTGAAATGATTTTTTGTTTTCCTTGAGATAGTCCCTTTTCTTTCTTTTTTTTTTTTTTTTTTATCTTATACATACTTCTAACAGGCAATGTTTAATTTCAAGATGGTGTCTTTGCTAGAAAGATAATCAAATGTAATGTCTTCCACAACCTCTTCATATGCATGACTGCATAAAGCTTGTGTAACAGTTCATTATTATAAAATTAGTATAGCATAGCATAGAGCAAACCGGGCCCCTGGCCAGATGAACTAGACAATGAATAGTTATATAAGGTTTTGAAGCACATGTATTAGAACACAAGCGCCCTGTATTTTCTTCTCAATTGTCTGCTGTTTGTTAATGTTTCCCTTTCAACGTGATTGCATCTCAATTTAATAGCACTTGCCATTTCAGGGTTTACTGTGCCAGCACTCACATGGTTACATCCCCTCTGTGCTACAAAGCCTGCATGTATATTAAAACCGAACTAGGCAAGGTTAGCTAATGGGTACTTCGAGGGATATGCACTTATAGAATTAAGTGATGTATGTAATTGTTAATTTTGTGTTAACAAGTTTGAAAAATGTGTTTCACCAATAATTGTAATGCTCCGTTCTGTGCAAAGTGTGACATTTTAATTCTTGTTGAACAGTTTCCTACCTCCACTCTGTGTTTTCATGGCAGGGTATTATTTTGCAATCAAGATAAAAGCATTATTTATTAAAGTTCTAAAATATTACATTACTGGAAGTTTTAAGCTGCAGATCAATCTCCTGTTTCATAAAAGCATTTCATTGATTTTTTTTTTTAATTGCTCTTTGAATTAAACTTAAGTTCCACATTATGGATTGCATATGATTCCAGAAGCAGAGGGATTTTTTTCGTGGAGACGTGATACTGTTTTTAAGGAAATAATGTACCTGTCACAGAGCTGTGGGAAAAGCTTGCGTTTGGCATATGCATCGCTGGTACTGTCAGATCCCAGCCTGCTGCATTTTTGGCACAGGGAGACCATTGACTTGGGCTGTGGGAAACCTACATTCAGCACTATCACTCCTTGCGTCTTTTTCTGTGCGTCCAAACACTTGTTGGAGAGTTTGCATCCCTGGGAGTCGAGTAACGATAGCTCAGTGCTTTCGGGGGTGCAGGAGCAGGAGGGTGCTTGTTGGCTCTGCTTGCAGCCGCACGCACCTGGGCTGGCACTGCTGCTTTGCTTGGCTTTCTGCACATAGTCCAAGGAGCCCCAAAGCCTGGCTCCCCCTCTCCCCACTGCTTCTGTCCTCCCGAGTTTCCATTCCTCATTTCACCTCTTTCTCCCCATCGCCACCCATCCTGTGCATGCCAGCAGCAAAACTCCGCTCCCTCTTGACAGCTCTTAGTGGTTCATCCATGACATTGCAGACGGGATGCCCACCTCATATTCCTTTGGCAGAGACTAAATTAACTCCTGCATCCCTTGTAGGCCTAACTATGAAATCGCAGAAGGCAAGGCTCATGCTTTCCACCCATCCAGCCCTCTGGCTCGTCCCAGCAGCAGAGCCGGGTCCTGCACACTTTCTGGTCACAAAACAGCAAGGGAAGGCAGCTGAGGAGGGGGCACCGCAGCCGTCCCCCACTGAGTGAGGGGTGGCTGCGTCTGCCATTTGGCTCCCAGGAATAAAATTGTCTCATTTGCCAGTAAAGATAAAGAAAGGGCATGGAGGGAGGAGCGTAATAGGCTCAAAACACAATAAAAATAGCAAAGGAAACAAACAGTTTGTGCCTAATTCGAAACCAACCGATCTCCATGGTGATTGCAACAAATGTGTGCTGTGTTTGGCTTTTAGTGGAGACAAAGGTTAGAAATAGGAGTTTACACACTGTGTTACAAGATTTGGTTGGACGGGGAAGTAAAAGGGTTGGTACCTTCACGGCCAGTGGAGTGGCCATGTGAAGGTGCCTGGGGGAAACCGGGGAATAACCTCCTTGAAAATCCAGTGGGTTTGGGTGGCTTCTTTCCTTGCACATCTCCAGAAAGATTGGGCTTTGTAAATTACCATGAATTTTAGCTTTCAACAATGCTGTTCTGTGGAAAGAAGAGTCTGTCAGGCTGTGGCTTCAGACAAAAATAGCATGGTGGAAGAGCTTCAGAAAAGAGGCAGTAAACATGAAACCTTAGATAAATAATAGGACTAATATACTTGCCACAGTAAATAATAGGACTGTAACTCCCCAAAGGTTCTGATTGACATTGTCTCAAAGTAATTCCTTATGTGAAATAGAAGCCTGAGATAAAATTTCAGCCTTAATTTACAGATATTTGAGACAGAGGGAGAAGGGAGTGCATTAATCCTTACCAAAGAAGAAATTCCTGTTCATGGTAGCCTGAAATACTGTCATGTGATGAGTCAGAAAATTTTTATTGTTCACGTCTTCAGGGGTCAGGGGTACTGAGCTCTGGCAGGCAGACTGGTCAGATAGCATTTGCAAACAGACACTTCTGCTTTTGCCGAGGCTGTGGGCACGGAAAGCTTCCTGTTTGCAATAGGTCTGCATCAGTTTTTCTTTTTAAAACAAGGATTTTAAAGGGAAAAAGATTGCAGTTTTGAAATCCTCAGTCATAATGAAAAGATCTCCAGAGGCAGCTGATGAACACATTCAGAGCGTGTGTTACGCTGCATCAAGATTTAGAGTTTCTTGAGTAAATATTGACCAGTTTGACCTTTGCTTCTCCTCAGTCAATATTTATCTCTTGGGACAATGAATCTTCATATTCACCTTAGCTGAAGTCCAGATCTACATAATAGTGCACTTGGAAATCTAGGAGAGGTGCTGGTTTGTCTTGGAGCTACTTTTATCTGTTTAAAATTAGATATACAGAAGCTTTGGCCATTCATGTCACTTTGTCAGGTTTCCTAAACAAAGCTAAGTCGGGTCACGTCTGGTCGGGAGGCTTCTAGGAAAAACCTCGATCCTGCAGCAGTCGGCACGGGCGTATCTGGGAGCGGAGCAGTCCTTTTATTGGAAGTGCGATGAGGATTCCCGTGCAGTGCGAAAGCCCTTCCAGATGCTATCAGGAGGAGGGGACTGACCAAGATTAGTCAATAAAATTCTTGCTGTGTATTTCATGAGGCAGAGAAGGGAAGTTTTCTGAACCTCCCACAGTCTTCCAGCAGCCTAATCCCACAAAACCCATCAGGTATTGTGCAGAAAGGGAAGAGAAGGCTCGGCACAAGAGACCGATGTGCAGGCAAGGTGGGTCCCACTGGTCCCCCGAGATGTGGCTTTTGGGGACGGGGCAATTGCTGGGCTCCTGGGCTGTGCCCTGGGGAGCAGGCAGGTGGAGGTGGCCTTCAGCCAGCACATGTACCTGGGTATGCAAACCAAATTTTTTTTTGTTTTGTTTTGTTTTCCCCTGGTTATGCTTTTTGAATTGCCATATGCACTTCCTGCGATGTTTCAGTCTCGTCAAATTAGGCAGAGAAAGCCTGACAATTAACTCAGGATACGTAACAAATAAAGCAATGTTTGGCCTTTTTACTGTGCAATCAGTCAGTAATATTACAGCTGGCCTGTAAGTCTCAAATAAAATCTAACTTGTTTTTGTAATCTTCCAACTATCAGAGGTATTTGTTTGGGGAAAAGGCATTGAGAAAGAAAAGAATTTTAAAATTGCACAATTGCAGCTGAAAACAAGCGAGCGGGCAACGTCACGCGTTTCTGAAGAGCACGCCACTGAGTTTTATAGTAACAGTATTTTAAGAATGCTGACGGCACGCAGGGAAGAAGTGAATAATTCCTGTTGCAAAACCCCGCCGGTTTGGTGGGTTCAGGCTGCTCGGGCTTAATCAGCCCTGGATGTCTGTTAGGAAAAACAGGACATTAGAGAAGAAAAAAAAAAAAAAAAAAAAAAAAAAAAAAAAAAAGCCTGCTGAAGCAGTGGTGATTTATCAAAGCAGCATTCAAATAAAATACAGGTTTGGCATCCTCGCTTAGGACAGGCTGCAAAATGCATTTCTGCGTTCAGGTGCCTTTTTTCCTGATCGCCTCGTGCTAACAGCGGTGTTATTTACATTGCGGGGATGGGCCTGCGTCAGGCAGGAAATTGTCCCAGCCCCTCCAGCTGCATTTCAAATCGAAATGATTCTTATTTTATTTTATGAAGTGATTGTGCAGACTTAATTTAGTGATCTCCGCGGCCCCGCTCTCCCCCTGTTTGCAGCCCTCCGGGGCCGCGGCGGTGGCGGGCGGGCGGCGCCAGGGGGCGGCTGCGAGCCCCTCAGCGCGGCCCCCTCAGCGCGGCCCGGCGGGGCTGTGAGGGAAGGGCCGGCCGTTGGCGGCTTTTGCCCAAATAAGGAGTGCGCGGCCGTTAGGGACCGGGCGGCCGTGAGGCGGCGGCGGGTGGGCTGCGGGGCTTCGTGCGCCTGGCGAGTGACTGCAGCGAAGTGGGAAGAAAAGAGAGAAATACAGAGTCCTGACACTAAGAAAGAAATTAGATTGGTTTCTTGTATAATCCACCGCAAATCAGAAGTGCGAGAGGTTAAATAATGTGTTTGCCATTTTCGTGTTTTGTGCGTTTGGGCAGTCATAGCCTCCTACCTGCTGTTGGCACTCCCCAAAGCGAGGTCTCAGGAAAGCATCCATCTTACGCTTTTTGTATGAGTTTCTGCCTGTTTACGCAGCGTCCATCCGTTACCAGTCAATTAGACCATCTAATCTGACTATCTGCGCGGATAGCACCGGCTGCATAGCCATTGTATTTCCGAGGTATGTAGGTCACGTCTCCATTGGGCACTGCTGACTCTGCTAGACAGCAATTTAACAAACGCTCGCTTTTGTGGGAGAGAAAAGGAAATATTGCTAGGAAAGACGTCTTAACGTTTGCTGTGTGCTCTTACTTGCCTTGTATTTTCGAACCCACTCTAGTGGGGAGTCTACCTCGTGTGTTCTGCAGAGTTGCCATGAGGTTGGCTGGCTTGCATGGGTTTGCTCTGTGTTCTCCCTTCTTGCTGCTGTGTTTGTACTGCTTTTGTCGTGGCTATTACGTAATCTGTTTGTGCCTGCTCATTCTTCCTTCACTTTACTTTTTCTTTCTTTTTTTCTTTTTTTTTCTTGCCCCTCTGGGTGCAAGGGCCATGGAGGCTGGAGGCTGGCTGCAGGTTTCTGAGGGAAAGTGAAACCGGAGGATCCCATGGCAAGTCCTGTGATGCTGCCCAAGCACGGTGTGTTTCATGATGAGATAGGACAATTTCTTTGTTCAGGGCTCGAATGCTCCTTCCCCTTAGCCACAGAGTCGTGCTGGCTCGGTTCAGTGCCACACTTAACACCGCCTCAGCCTCAAAGATATGAATGGCCCCAGCGAGGTCATCAGAGGTCTGGGCATGCTCCAGCTCTTTACAAGTTAGACGTGTACTTTGCTGAATCAAGGCTGTGGCTCTTCAAGCTTCTTGTCCTGAATAGCACAGTACTTTACTGTATTTGTTCGTGTGATCCTGGAGTTTCTCACCAAACAAACCCCTGAGTCATCCAGTCTGGTATGAACCAAGTAGTGGCTCATCAGCCAAAATTACCAGCAAGCGCTTTCATCCAGTTCACCACCTTTTTTCCAAAGGAGAAGGGAGACAGCTGCTTGAGCAAGGAGCAGGGCCAGACAGCTGGACGCCTGCCGAGGCCGTCCAGCAGCAGCCAGGATCTGGCCCTCGGCCTGCCTGAGGCGGGACACCCAGCTCTGGCCGGGTGTCCAACAGAGACCCTCCAAGCGTGTGCGTTTCTCCTGCGCGGTGCCCCCAGCGTGTGGCTGGCTCAGGCTTTTCCTGGAAGGTCTTCCAGAAGCTGATGGTGCACGTGCCCCAGCATACTGGCATCAGCTCTCGTGTGTTGACTCCAGTGCCTCGGTGTGTGTCATCACACCGCCTGCTTTCTGAGTACCAGCTTTTTCTTCCCTTCAGGGCTCTCGCATTAGCTCATGAAGTCATTTCTCAGTCATTTTTGCTGAAACCCAGCACGGGTTGAGCTTTTTGGGTGTCCCCCCAGGGCGGCAGGCCATGAAATGCCACCCTCGGGTCTGTCATTGTCACCTGGGGCCCTTGCTCACGGGTTTATGCTGGAGCAGTACTGGAGAGAGTTGGTTTTCCTTAGCCTTGGTGTTAGCATTGTGCCAGTCCTGGTGTCACGGTGAACATTACTGTCAGGGACCTTGTATTTATTTCCCTGAAGAAAATGCTGAATATCATCAAGTCTAACAGCAACCCCTGCGGAATCCCACCAGAAATATTTTCATTTGATAGAAATTCCCCGCTGATGCCTGTGTTTAGAACTATCATTTAACCAGTTCCTAATCTTTTTAATGTATGCTAGAGTAAAATTATGTGGTGTCATTTTTTAATCAAAGTGTTATCTAGTGTTAAATCAACTGCCTTGCCAAAATGCAGGTAAGTTCCCTGCGTGCTGCTAGTTTCTCTAATCAAGCTTGCAGTTTCAAAGTATAAAATAAGGTGCTTTGTTTGTTTTCTTTTTTTGTTGTTTTAAGATCTGGTTTATGTAAAACCGAGTCAATTGACTGACTTTAATTATATTCTTTTGCAAGCATATCATCTGGCTTCTTTGCAAATATGGAACAAATATTTACCAAACACCTCTGCCTCTTTTTGAATCATTAATAACAATTCTGTCATCTGTAGCCAGTAATAGGCGTACTCTGGATTATTTTTTTTAATTATTATTTTAATTTGCTCTGAAGACTACTTGAATGTCACATGTTTGTCAGGCATAGATTTTTTCTCTAAGTCTTCATCTTCCCTTTTCATTTTGCCATACTTCACAATATTTAACATCTGCAGAGATTTGTCAAAAAAAAACAAAAAACTTCTTCCTTTTTTTTTTTTTTTAACCCAAATTAGTCAGCAGGACAAAACAAAGCCCTTACAGCAGAAGTCTTAATTAACTTCCAGCTATGCTGAAATGATGAAAACGAGACTCCAAGCCTTGTCCTGAATCCCGTCACTGTCTTCCATGGAAACTAAAAACATTCCAGTTTGGGCATAATTAGCCAACCTGGTATTTGCAATGCCTCTAACTTTACTGTTAAAAACAATACCAGTCTGACCCATAATCCATGAAAAATACCACCTTTTTGCTTTTTTCAGAGATTGTCTGGTCAGGAGGGGGGTCAAAACAACAGTCTGCAGCAAGTCATATGTCTCCACATTAATCCACACAAGGAAGTGTCTGTTTCAGTTATTTCCAAATGAGGAATGTTTTCTTTAGAGAGGTAGCAAATTGATTTTCCCCACATGGAGCATGGGATATCTCATTTCCAAAACAAAACTTTGTGAAATGGCTACACAAGTCAGCTTTCTCCCCATGGGTTAGAGAGCGGCGTGGATCCTTAGCGTGGTGTTTGTGACCACACGGTACTCCAGGTCAGCGCTGACATGGTCAGTTATACATCCACGGAGCAGAGGAGTTGCAGAAAGGAATAAACAAGTGTTTGGATTTAGAAAAAAAGTCTAGTAAAAATAGCTTTAATATTCAAATCATTTTATGTGCAGCTTGTGTAGGCAAGAGGTGTGTGTTGGCAGAGGGGGTGGGTGACCTCCAGAGGTCAAGAACATTAATTCTTGGTAGGTGTTCATCTCTCACTACCGTGGGTGTTCTTGGGAGCCTGTAGAGAGTATCCCCCAACTCAGTCAATAGTTTTGTTCCCTAAACAAAGGGCTGGGGTATTTTAGCCTAGTCCGATCCTTTCCTTTATCTTCCAGACATGTAAAAATTCTGACTCTCTGATGCAACACTACGTTGGTTGCAACGTGCTCCTGCCCACCAGCTCTGCTCTGTGTGCCAGGGCCATGCATGCCCCAGGCCCTGTGCCTCGAACGCTGTTTCCAGGAGGCAGCAGCTTTTAAATAAGCTTTGAGGGGTGAAAAGACAACAAATGAAAGACAAGATCCTGAACTTGGGATTCAGAAAGGAGAATGAGGTGAAGGAAACAAAGAGACAGAGGAGACGAGGAAATTAAGGAAGCAGCTGAGACTCCAGAACAGGATGCAAGATTAACTAACCTTTGGACAGTTATTGAGACTGTACTTAAAGCTAGCAATATGCTCGTCTGAACTTTCAGATATTGCAGAATGCCAGAAGCCCCCTAGAGGGGTAAGTGTTAAAACCATTAAAACTGTTAACTTTCTATTCATTACATTTTAAAAGGTGCAACATGTAAGCATGTTTTTCAGCCAAGAGCTAACTTTTGCCAGGCTGCTCTAGGGATGTCCTCAGCAACCAGCTATTTGCCACCTGCCAGCAGGGATGGTTGGTTCGTGGATGATCTGGGACTGTGCTTCTCACCGTGACTTTGATGGCCAGGCACCTCCTCTGCCACCTCCAGCTTTTGTTGGGTACCTGGCTTATGAGTAGCACTGTGATCTGACACGTCCTGCTGCTTCCACCTGCCTAAGAGAGAGAGTCTCCTAGTCTGCTGTGTGTCTGCAGCTGAGGGCCAAGCATACTGGTACTGCAATTTGTGTGTGTGTGTGAGGGAGAGAAAGCTGAAAAATATAAGGACTGGCACAGTGCAAAGGGATTCTCCAAGGAGGTGTTCTCTGGGGTGTCTGACACCTCACAGAAGGAGAGGAGAGGCTGTTGATGCATTTAGCAGGTGTGCTGCAGCTTGTCTCTTGGGAGCACAATCCTCTTGTGTAACCAGCACCCCAGCGCGTCTCTGTTCATTAACTTCTCCTCGCACCCTCCAGTGAAACACCCTAATTCCAGCTTTGTGATTACCTCCTTCATGCTTAGGGCTGATCTGGCTGTATAGGCCCACCCTAGGTGTAGACCCATATCTTCCCCTGGACTTTCTATACTGGTGACCCTGGACAGTTCTACAAGCTTGGGCTTTTTTTTGTATTGTCATACTTTTGTAGTTGGCAAAAGTACTTTTACTCCTCTTCATCTTTCCATGGGAGAGAAAACTGGTCACAAAACCACGCTGCCAAGCAGATTCTGGCTGCAGTTAAGTTGTATGACCATTAGCAGTGCTGAGCAGCTATCCCGGTAAATGCCTCAGCAAAATACAGTGATGGCCTTTCTTACCTACTCCTGTCTCTTTTTATCCTAGTTTTGAAATGTTTCTGAGAAACTGGAGTACCAGCAAACAAGAACAAAAGTTGTATCTGGAATTACTTAGGCAGGTCAGAGAGGCCTGGAAAAGGTGAGAACTTTGATCTCAGACGTTATGGTTGCTTAGATGTTCTCTGGAGTAAGTAATGTGGAATGAGCAAGGAAAAGGTACATGTTTTAGGCATGAGTACAGGGCTGTTTACTTACATGGTTTGCTGAGCAGCCAACAAGGTCCAAGGTTATTTTGGACTCGGCATGAGTAAGTGATCCAGGTATGACAAATGAGGTAATGCATTCCAGGCTCATTAAAACCTCTTGGCTACACCACTGATTTTGACAAAGTGCCAACATAGCTTGACCTCAGCTGTGTGAAGGCCACTGTTTTTTTTAACACCCTCCCTATAACAACACATCTCTAACATCAAAGCATGTGCATCTAGAGAACAGTGTTATGAGAACAAGTGAACTCAATGGACTTCCAATGATAATCAGACTCCCTAAAAATACACATAGATATGGTTCCATTGTGAATGACCTGCCAGGTTACCCCAAAACCGTGGTCGTTGTCACTTGACTTGTTTGTGCACCCCGGGGTGTCCGTGCATACATAACACTTCACATTCTCAGGATGGACACGGCTCAGGTAAGGCTGGCTTGATAACAGGGAAGATGATATCTCCACCTATCTTTTCTGCTTCCTGGGGATGCAGGTATTAAAAAAGCCTAATGGATTTACTGTCTTCTGGTGGTGCTCTGCACTCTTCCACCATATGTGGTGTTTAATCATGGCTGATGTGGGCATCTCCCATGGATCTCATTCTTTGCCTGCCTGGAACTTGGCATCTCCGTGTTTAGCCCAGAGCTGGGAGTTGAACTTGTCAGGGAGCCTTGGAAATGCTCCCGTTTCCCCCGTCCTGCTGAGCAGGCAGGATGTCTAAAGGCTGGGGAGCTGGAGGCCATCGTGGCAGAAAAGCAGAGGCCACAACACTGCAGAGCTTTGGAGTGGGGCAGCACTGGAGCTGTCTCCCTGCACTCACTTTCTGGTTCTGGTGCTCTGCAGGCAGCTCACAAGAACAAGCTTTGGGCTTCCAGATCGCTGGGTCAGCATCTTCCTGGGGTGAATTTAGGTCAGCACAGGTTTGCCAGTCTACATCTACAGGTAATTTAATTCTCTGTGCTGTGCATAACACGGGGTTTGCATTTAACCTATCAGGTGTGTCAGTTTGTAAGAAAAACATGTGGGATGTGGCTGGTGTTTTGGTACTGCAGAGTTTAATCACCGTTTGGGGAGGAGGAGGCAAGGAACTACTACAGTTATATTACATCAGGTACAAAACTTTTTTCTTTTAAAGGCAGGCGTATGTGTGAGAGTGAGGATTTGGCACAGAGGAGAAGGTGGCAGCTTACAGACCTCAGCTTTCCTTTCACTCCTGTCCTGTGAAGAGCAGGGCTGTGTGCTCTTACTTTTGCTCACATGTGGGCAGAAAAGGAGATTCTGCTCAGTCTCAGCAGGCATTTGGAAGGAGCTCAGCACAGCTGTAGCCCGAAAAAGTTGTTTCCCTTACTCTTGGCTTTTTCTGTCTGGCTATTAGTCCTCCTCATCCTCTCGTTCCAGGAAGCCCATGTGTAGGGGAAGAAACAATACAATACAGGTAGGAGGGTTTGACTGCCTCCTCTGCAGCTTACCTGGGTACCTGAGAGGCTCGCTCCACATGCATGTGGCTGGATGTCACCCAGGCAGGCACGGGAGGAGAGCAATTTGAACCCAGAGCCTCCGGCCACGCAGTGAAGAGGAGCTGGCTGGCATCACAGCTCCAGCATCGTCCCCTTCTCTCCCTCTCCACTGGCACAGCCATAAGCTCTTCCCTCTTCTCTCTTTACCTGCCCAGCCTCTGCATCCCGCTCAGTCACAAGTTAACCTGACTGCAGGCAGTGGTTTGTGTGACCTGTGGTGGCTACCTGTGTACAGACAACATCCAAGGACCCTATCAGACAAGGAAGAGGAAGCAACATTCCTGTCTCTGGGCAGGGCCCTTCAAATAATTTTCTTTTCCCTGGGAATTCACAGCTGAGATGGCATTAGGACGTATTCCAGAATGGGAAGAGTTGTTAAGATACGGTTGTCATCGTGGCTTGTGTAACTGTTGATACTGGTGACATACACGTTTCACACACTTTCACTTAATCAGAAGCACAAGACTTTTACTGAGCAGTGGTTAGCTGAAAACAAAGTCCACACCGCAAGCATCCTAGTTAATAATCACCCCTTTTGTTCTTTACTGTTAGAAACACTTGCGGTTGGATTAGGTCTTCGTTCACCTTGCATTCTTGCTTGATTCCATGTAAAAACCCACTGCACGGCCCCAGCTCCCTCTGCAAGAAGCAGGCAGTGCTGCAGGTGCTGGTGGTGGTTTCATTGTGGGGCCAGCCAGCTGGTGGGCTCCGAGGAGCAGGTTTAAGTGGCACCAGCCTGATCCACTGCGCAGGGAAATGAAGCAGCGTGCTGATACGAAACTGGCGGCAGGGGACAGCTGAAGCAGTCCCTCAGCTCCTCAGCAGGTGAAGAGATGTTGTAAGGAAGATAATTTCATGTGCGTTGCCGTTTGCTGAGTGAACCTGCCGTTTGGGTTGACTGGCAACCTGGGAAGAAGGTCCTTGAGTCAGCAAGGATCCTCGGAATCATGCACTATGTAGAGGCATAAACACTTACCAGCAGCACAAGGGTTCTGGTGGACGTTTCAGTAACCCAGTTTTCCCCTCTTTGAGAAACATCAGGAAGCACAAAGAAAGGAAAAAAGACACAAATTGGCAAAAGTGACCATCAAACGTCCAGGAAGAGCAGGCTGTTACTTGCACTGGTAGTGTATCATCCCTCTCGTGTGCCTGTTCAAGCCACTTTGCCTGAAGAGGTGGCAAATAAATGCAAATGTTTTTCTGCACTTATTTATTCAATTTTTTTTACTTTAATTCACTTTGCTTTAATTCTCACCTTCTGGGAACAGACAAGTTACCAGTTCTCACTGGCACAAATGCTTTCAGGAAATGAATTTGAAAGCCATATGCGTGAACATGTAAAGAAATTGAATTGTTTCAGATATTCTCAGGTATTGATGCCATAAGTCCCTCTCCAAACAGAAAGCAGAAAAAAAAAACAAAGGATATTCCCTTTACTATCCAGTCCGTATTCAGCATCCAACGTTATCAGGAAAGCTGACTGAGATTAAGCCACAACATGTTCACAAAATTGCTTTAAAATAATTATGAGTAAGAAACTCAAGAAATCTGCAGTGTGCTCATGAATATGTCATAAATGAAACAAAAAAAAAAAAAAGAAAAAACAACCATGTGCCTTGTTGTAAATTATTTGTTCAGTCCTTGTCATATTTTCTTGCTCAAGAGAACAAAATGGATCTAACTGAAATATAAATAATCTTCGAATAATGCATTTATTTATAATGATTTAGGGAGCAAATGTTAATGGAATTGTTTCAAGTGCGACTGGAGCTATTTCAAAGGTTTTCTTTTATAGAGCAGATATTAGAGGCAAGGGCCTTCTCTCTTGGTATTATCTCCAGTGGCTGCTTTTTCGTTAATTGTGCGCGCGGTGCTGCAGGCGCTCCCTGCCGCAGCACCTCGGCAACTGGGGCAGCGCAAAACCTTGCCGTGGTCATGGTCTCGTGCCAGGTCTGCCGTCGAGGGCTCCAACGCAAACAGTGTTTGTATGCAAGCTCGATATACCTGGAATTCAGTAACAAATGCCTTTTTGCTTTTAAGGCTTTTAGCAAAACATTAGGAGTGCTTTATAGTGCGATACAAAGTACAGTGCCAAAACTCAGGATAACAAGTATGTTTGGAAAACATTGAGCCTTGAACTACTTTCTTTGCTTTAAAAATAAATAAATAAATAAAAATAAAGAAGAATAATTCACATCCAAGCATGTTTGGTCCACGTTGAACCCCTCTCCCACTGCCAGTTGGGCCATGTCAGGGACCCATTTGAAGGCTGGGCGACGTTTCCACGCGTGCGCCGGGGCGCAGCACATGGAGGAACCACTGCCATTATTCGAGTGCCCTTCCAAGCAAGGTACGAGCGCTGGGACCGGCCGTCGGCAAGGCCTCACAGCTCATGTGTGGGCCGTGTGAGAGCAGCCAGCCCCAGCACGGTGTCAGTGGTGGGGACAGCGACCTGGGCCCCGAGCCCTTGGTGCCTGCCCCAGCCCCCAGAGGCGCTCGCCCGCTGGTGGTGGCCGGTGTCAGTGACACTCGTGGCACACCGAGGCTCCCCACAGCGTGGGGTGCAGTCGCATGCTGGAGCATTCACGAGTACAGATAGGAATCAGGCAGATGTTTGTCGGCTGGAATGGGTAATAATTTCTTTATCTCTTTGTTTGATTTTGCATGCTAGCCTCACATGACAATTTCAAAATTGCTTTCTGCAGTACTTTTCAATAAGCAGAATGAGCTTGGCTGGAGATAGATGGAGATATTTCTGTAGGGAGATAAACATTTTTATACATACACAAATAGGGACTCGCAGACGTACACGTACGTATATTTACTCTGTGTCAGTGCTAGGGGAAGAAAGGCTGAGTCTTCTGGACTTTTTGGTTTTAAACCCAAGACTTCTATTTTTGTCAGAGGAGACCACATATGACACTGTTATTCAAACTAGAAAATCAAATTAGCACCCTTTATTGTGTTGGCAAACTAATTAAAATGTAAAATGTCCTGAAACCACTGGCTTACTGTGTGACAAATGTAAGATTAGAAACAATTAGAAGGCACTCAAGAGGTTTGTGGTGTTTAGATTTCTGACATTGTTCTAATCATCCCTTTAAGTAATGAAAACAATGGTTACCTAGAAATTAAAGGTTTAAAGGAAATTATCTTCTTCAGTACAGTCATTAGTTAATGATTGTTTATCACTTTAAATGTTGCCATAGTAGTCGGAGGCTGATTTTGAAATCTGAAAGCAGGCAGGACACTTAATAATGAAGAAACATCTGCTTCATCTCTTATTTCTATATGTGGTCATGATTTCTATTGTAATATCGTGATTGAAAGATGAATCTGATATTTTTTTATGATGATCCATATCCCATTCGTAGTGTGGCTCAGCATGGCCAGGATTTAGTCACTGTTATTTCAGAGCTGTTTTATCTTAAAAATTGGACAAAACTGAAAGTGATTCATGTTAATTTATACGTGTGGTATGTAACCCTTATGAAACAATCAATCACTTATTTCAGTACTTGTCAACTTCTAGAGCTAGTTGTTACGTTTTTTGATCCATTTCAGGACTCAGGGGTAATTTAAAAAAAAAAAAGAAAAACTTTTTTAGAAGAACTTTGACAAGAATGACAGGGTATATAAACATTTCTTGGAGCTGTAAGGAATTTCAATATTTCAGAACATTTCCAAAAACAGATGTTTCCCAAAGTTGGAAATAGTAGTTAGTCCTCTTAGTTGAAGATTGAAAATAATAAATGCAGCAGGCTGATTAATGCAAAGTTACCTATTAATATTCTATTTTCTTCTTTTTTGTACCATGGAGAAATATTCGTGCTCTCTCTCCCAGTCCTTCAGAGACCAGTGTTTGACTTTGTATTAATTAGTTACGTGAAAGTAGAATAGATTAGCCTTGGGGAATATGATATAGAAACATATAGTGTGTCAAGATGTAACCCATGGAGGACGGGAATCTCGTAATAAGCATTTACTGTAGACAGATGTGTACGTTTCTGTGACTGATTGTAGTGGAATTATTTATTATGCTTTCAGCTGTTAAGAATCCAGTATAAGACAATGTACTCAAATTGTTCTCCATTAATTTTCAGCGCCAAATCTTAAAGGCAGACCACGCAAAAAGAAGCCTTGCCCACAAAGAAGAGATTCATTAAATGGCATTAAGGATTCCAACAATAATTCTGAAAGCAAAGCTGTTGCCAAGGTAAATCACTTAATAATATTCTTTTCAGTACATTCTCCTTTTTTAGATACAGCCTTGCCTTTGTTTCCCAGAACGCTGTTTTGAATTTAGAATGTAACTTATTTTCTTGGGGAGATAAATGTAATTTTTTTTTCAACAGTTTTATTCTTCACATTAAATCATGTCTGTGTTCGAAGTTACCAGTAACTATAATCGCCTAACAACCTAATGCTATCAGTGTGTTGGTAACTGGTAGTGCTTAAGCTTTCTTGGCACCACTGTTAGTTTTCACATTCTGTGACACACAAACATAGTTTGTGACAGTATCTTCAAATTAAAAATAAACCAGGGAGCAGCTCACCCTGTTACAATGCACTTCTAAATATAAGTTTGAAGATAAACAGAGTATGAAACAAGAGCTGCTTAAATAATGGTTTCTAAGAAGCACATACAAATGAGATTACCCTGATGTTACGATCTTGACTTAAAAAAAAAAAAAGGGGGGGGAGCAGTACAAACGTTTAACAAAAGAAAAAAGAAAAAGACTGTTTCTTTAATACTTGGTGCTGAGCTGTGTATTCATTCCAAGGTTCAGCGTATGGAGCCTTCTGTATTTACTGCAGTGCTTAGCCTATACTGCTGGTAAAAATTGGATCGTTGGTTTGTGTTTATAGGCTTATCTCTTAGGTGTTTGGGGGTTTGTGTCTTTTCCTTAAAGCTAGTTAAAAAAATGAGCTTCTATAGTGTAATTTACATCCTATTTTCTCAGTTGTTTGTGTGGTTTTAAATAAGAATTTGATTTTCTCTTAAAAAAAAAAAGTAGCGCAAATGTCTTCTTTCAAGATGATTTAATTTGAAACTGTAAGATGCAAAGATGGAAAATTACTTAGAGCAGTACTTGTAGATTTTTATCTATGACAGAACTTTGTCACTGTGATACTTTCTAGCCCTTGCTAAACGTGTTTGCATAGACTGAATGTTTAGGCCAACTCCTCCTAAGTCCATTGTTTCACTAAATTAGATGGATGTGTATCTGGAAAATGCTTCCATTGTTGTGACCATCTCCTAAGGAAATACAGTGAATCTATAGATCCATTTACGTTCGTATTGTTATAGGCAGTGAATGTCCTGGGAGATTAGGAGGTTAAAGAGGTCAAGTGGAAGTGTTCTGCTCTGGGTTTCTCATAGGAAGGCAAATTAAATTCCACCTCCTCCTCCTCCCTAGGAGTTCAGTTAAAATTGTGCCTTCTGTTGATGACGATAAAAGAGGCTGAAGTTCATGATGAAGCTCTGCCCTGAAGTCACTGTTTCTCTTCTCTTTGTGCCCTATTGTGCTCGGCTGGAGGCTGTACTATCGTATTAGACAGGCGTGGTAAAAGGCGATGGAGCCTGGTGTGTTGAGTTGCGGGGTCCTGCCAGATGCTATAGAGTTTGCCTGAATGTTTTTGCTCAGTGGAGGAATGTGCAAAAGCTGCGGTGTGAAAATGTCTCAATTTGCCTCAATTCCCCTGCCCCCCAGCCATTTCTAATGTTAAAATATTACTAGGAAAATGCAGCATGGGCTGTGTTGCCAAAGCACCCTGGCCTGTGGCATGAGCAGTTCTGCCTCTTTAGCACCCGACGTATGGGTATTAGGTAATTAAAACCAACATTCACACTTCATACCAAATTGTTTATCCTCTCTGTTTATATTTGGGCTCACCCTACTAGTCAAATGGGAGGATATTTCAGATAAGAAGTAATTCTGCCTATTTATCTAGTCATACTGTGCTCATCATTGTGCAGATATTAATAGCATTAATTATCTTGGCCAGCTTAATTTCATTATAAATAATAGACGTGCTCGTGATATAATGTCCTTGCATGTAGTCACACCGACTTCTCTGTGGCTCTTTGCATCAATCTGTGTCTCAGAGCCACAGATACACTTCAATAAGAGGAGGGCAGTGAATCAGAGACCCTCCAAAGCAGCTTTATTGCACTTTATGGAGACCCTGCCAACAGGTTTCAGGGGGAGTGTGTTTGGCTGGGGGGAGAGGAGACCCACCTACAGGCTCCTCATTTTGGGGAATAGCTGGGGTGTTAGGTCATCAGCTTAGGCTTCGTGTTGGGCTTCACCACCAGTTTTTCTCCTCTGTCCTTGCTCTACCTCTGACGAATGCTGGCAATAGGTTCATGAAAAGCAAGAGCTGAGAACTGCTAGATTAAATGGGACAAATCCACTTGTGTCAGACACTGAAATGTTTTGGCAATGGTCTTGGCCGTGTTCCTGCTCCAGCTAAAATCCCTTTCAACCAGAAGTTGTGCTGCTTTGATCCTCAGCTCGTGGCACCCAGTGTCTGACAGCAGCCTAATTTCTGGGGTGGTGGGGAGAAGGCCGTGATGGAGACGCGGTGGCTGTAGGGTTTGGGCAGGGGAATGGCAGAAGTGGCATTCTGAAGACTGCGGTTTTGAGCCTGTCAAGACCAACACAAACCACATGGTTATAATGACTTGCTGCATTTGTGTGCTCAGCTGCCAATGACTAGAAAGCTTTGTACATTCTTACAATTTAGTTTTCGTTAGGCATGTTTACCTTGAGCCACGAGCAGATCGTTTCGTGGGCTTTTACTGTTACTTGATGCAGAAGAGCCTTTGGTTCGGTAGGAGGAGTCCTGAGCCGGGTCCAACACGTGTGGCTTGTTAGAGCAGAGCCGTAGCGGGACAGACAGTGCGGTCCTGGCCCTGCGGCTGCTGCCAGGGGAAGTGGCTCGTGCGTGTACCACTTCTTGCTTTCGGTCTCGTTGCTGGTTGCTGTCTCCTTTTTTTTTACCTCCCGGGAGAGATCCCTCCCAGGCTGGGCCATCAGCCCAGGCAGGATCAGCTCTGCTGGCGAGGCCGATGTCAAACTCTTCTCTCCGGCATTCCCAGGAGCCTGGAGCCTTTCACACCTCACATGTCAGCACCGCTGGACAGGCTTCTGTGGCTTGTAAGCTCCAGCAAAACCCTCGCTGTACCTGCAAACTCTTCTCACTTCATGCGCCCGAAGAGCGTTCCCATTCAAGGCGTGTAAAAAAGCACTGCAAGGCTTTCCACAACTGGCTGATAGGACCGTTTCGAAGAGCTGAAAGGATTAACTTGTTAAACATGGAGATTGTCCCCAAATGAATCTACTCATTACATCTCCTAGTGTAAATGCTAAAGTAAATCTCTCACTTCATTTATTTGGCAAGATCTGGGAAATTAGTTTAAAAGTTGCCAGGATTTGCTTTTTCTGTGGCCACAGGTGGCCTGGCACGCTCTCAGACCTGAAGATTTATTCTGAGAGCCTCAGACATTATCTGATTGAAACTCTAAAATACAGCTCTGTAGTGGTCTGCTGTGTGTGTGACCTCTGGCAGGACAAAACAAGCACACGGGCGTAGCCTGGATGCTCACCGGGCGTTTGACCACGGATCATGCCCTCCTGGTGGAACAAGCAGAAAGATGTGCTCAGATGTTCCCAAAGCCCGTCTCAGCACACAGCCAGCCTCTCCATGCTGCAGCTCTGTGCCTGTTGGGGCATTAGCCCTCGGTTTCATTTTGGATGTGTTACTCACACCGAAGCTACAGCGCAAGAGCTCTATCTCCAGTGGAAATTGAGCTCTCCCTTTCTAACGGAGTCGTTTCTGCTTTCTGAGAAGACCAGAGAAGAGAGCAGAGCCAAGCAAAACTCTGCGTTTGGGGCCTTCGTCCAGGTCTTTGCCTTCTAGGAAGACTGGAAACTGTGCTCAAAGCACAGTTTCAAAGGGAGAAGGTCGGTCTCTGTTCCCTGGTGCAAATCTGGCGCAGCTCTCACTGACTCCAGTGCATTTGTGCTGGCTTTACACTGGTGTTATCCAGAATGGCATTTGGCCCTTTGGGTTGTCATTAATCACTGGGCACGGCGTTCATTCATGTCTCCTGTCGCATGCAGGGGAAGTTCCAGAAACGAGGCTTGTGCCTCGAACATTTGTGGATGAAGCATTGCAGCCTTCATCAAAGCTTCATTGAACCTGACACTACTTGGAGGCCTTTCTTTGCATTTTGGCACCTTTGAGATCCACAGGCGCTTTGACCTCTCTTCTCTGTACGCTGTAGAGAAGGACATTATGTGTAACACGGGGATTTCTCACTCCCAGTGGCTTTTTTTATACATTACTTTCTTTGTTTCCTTTTGTCTCCTTAGGAGTAACATCCCTTACCATTAGTTTGCTTTCAGAGAAGTGAGCTTTGATTTGATTTAGCATTCGTGCCCAGGCTGCCTTTGCGAGCATAGTTGAATTGCCCAGTTCAAAAAAAAAGGAAAAAAAGAAAACACTCAAAAGGTGGAGATAGATAAATAGACAGATTGGTCCTGCCAAGCCAGTGGGCTTCAAAATTTAAAAATTGTTCCCAGGTCCACTGAATTTATTCCAAATTTTACCTTGCAACACATTTGCAGCTCAAATTAAAAATCCTGTATTTAATGAAATTATGGGTTTATACTGGGAGTGCTAACCCAGTCTTTGGTAATGCACTGAAAATTATGACAATATAATCCAAACTTTACAAGTGGAAGCTGTTAAGCAATTTTGCAAGGAGCCAAAGTAAAAAAGTCAAGGGATTACAGTTCTGAACTGAAAAGTGGAGTGAGGAAATCCAAAGTTCATTTACTAGGAAAAAATTCCTATTAACTTCATTGGGTTTTGGATGAAACCCAGGATCTTTACAGAAGTTCAATCAGCGAGCGTATCTATTACCAAAAGGCAAAGCGTGGTGTCTTGTGCCATAGGAAGACAATATCTCTTTGTAACGTGCAAGCAGAGAATATTGAGCAATACAGGAAGCGTTCTTCGGGAGTAAGTGACCAAGAAAAACCGTGCAGGAAGTCCATTTTCCAGTCCCTGCTGCATTTCCTGGGAGGAACAAGCCCGTACCCTGCGGTGTCCAACAGGGAGTTTTTAAGCAGCATCAAGTATCTTGGAAAATTGTGGCCACATCTCCCCTCCAGCATTGCCTTGTCCAATGTCTGTGGAAAACTATGGAGACAGCTAACCCTAAAGCAGTGCGCTTTGCAAAATTAACACCTTGGGGAAGTATAAAAGAAAAGATTTTGCTTTCCCTGAGCCTGAACACAGGGTAGCTTTGTCGAGATAAGCATAACGAAGACTTTCCAGTGGTATGTTTGGTGTTTGTTTACAGCATTTACATAATGCTCTTCATAGCACTTACCTAAAAAAAAGTCAAGTACCCACAAAGCAACTGGTATAGAAGTGGGGAGGACGAAGGAGTTGGTGGTTGACTTGGCCAAGAGCCCCTGTCTTCCTGTTGAGCGAGATACACTGCTGCCCTCCCGGGATGCCAGGTACTGCCCTTACGGTCTCCCTGCTCGCTCCCAGAGCCCCAAGGACACCTCTGGGTTTGGATGTGGAGCTGCCAGAAGGCTCCTCACAGCGCTTGCAAGCACCGAAGGGAAAGTGCAAATCCACAACGCAGCCTGTAACCATCTCCGCTACCTGCCAGTAGATGAATTCCAGGATTTCACTGGAAACGGATCGATCCCATCCTGGATGTGGAGTGCTTGTAAACATCAGTTTGCAAGGTTCTGCTCTTTTGTTTTCGGTACACACAAATTATGGGAGTGCTCAAACTGTAACTCACTCGATTCAATGAGAGGATTATCTCCAGGAGGACTGCAGGATTAAGCCAGTCTCGCTGGATGTTTGTTCCCGTGTTTGAATACTGATGAGAAGTAAAGTGGTTCCAATTTGTTGGCTTCCTGACTGGCACACGTCAGCCAGCCGGGGAGGCCAGTGGGAGACGCAGAGCTTTGGGACTCACATGCATTGGGGCTGCTGGTGCCTACCAGGAAAGGCTCCTGTTACCAGCCTCTTCCGTCTGCTAAATACCTAGGGCTGTGCTTAACTTTAAGCAGATGCTCAGACCCACTAGGCTTTGGTCTGTGCTACGGCAGAACCTCCACTCGTGTGTGCTGAGGGGTCTGCCTGGGTAAGGCTTGCCAAGGTCTGCATCTATTTTGGTGGGCCAAGGGAGAGAAAAATGTGTCTTTTCCAAGCTGGCTGCTGAGCATTCCTGGAAGGGGCTGAGCACCCTCAGCTCCAAGGGTTGTCTCCGAGAGTTGACAATGCTCAGTGTCAGTCCTGGAACGAAGGTTATTATTAGACTTGCTAATAGCAAGTGTATGTGAGAGATGGGAGCTGTCTGTGACATAGCAATGTATAGTCATAAAAATGCAGATCTGGAGAGCATTACCAATGGGTTATAATGATTTAAAGATGTGGCTATTTAAAAATGTTGTGACTAAGATTCAGAACAAGACATTTAGCTCTATAAATAGCTTCCTTTGTTTCCCCTCAAACACAGTTGCATGGTTTGGCCTTCGTTTTTTCAACAATCCATTCTGCTAGGAGAGGGTATTTATTCATTAAGTGAAAATTAAAGGTTACCCAGATCTGATATTACAACTTTTTTTTCTTTTTTTCTTTTTTTTTTTTTTTTTTTTTCCCAGGTAAAATGTGAGGCTAAGTCAGCTTTGCCCAAACCCAAGAGTAACAACAGCAACTGTAAAAAAGGCTCAAGTGAGGATAAATCAAAGATTGCCGTAGGTGAAGAATGCAGAGCTGATGAGCAGGCTTTCCTTGTGGCACTTTATAAATATATGAAAGAAAGGAAAACACCAATTGAACGAATACCCTATTTAGGTTTTAAGCAGAGTAAGTATCCTTTTTCTCAATTTCTTGTTGACATTTTAGAACTGTTTGGCTTCTCTGGAGAAAGCATTTGCACACGGAGCCTATTTTAAATCCTTACGGATGGGGGGACCATGTTTATATCTACACATTTTCCAGTCCAGGCATTTTGCTGTCTTATGCCCAGATTTGCATCTCTTCCTTCTGGGGTAGTTGCTGCTGGATATTTATAGGTTTAAATCCGCTGATTATGACTAGAAATAGGCATGTTGAAAACTCTGTAGTTTTCTGTTTTGTAAATCTGCAGCGTCTGTAATGCCTTTCTTCTGAGTTAATAATATGACGTATGTTTATTGTGCCCAGATGTTCTTTATGAAAGGACAAATATTAAAGGAAGACATTTAAAGGTGGTCAAGAAAGGCACAAAAGGGATCAGATTTTTAAGCCCAAAAATGTGTTTATAGTTAATAAATTACTGACTTTGGAGAATATAAAACCAGACTGTATCTGTTTAATACAGAATACAATGTTTAAAATTGCTTTGGCATGTACAGTTTGTAGTGCCACAATCTGTAAAGCAATTGTAGGTGGAGAAGATACAGTTGTAACTAAATTTCACATAAATATTGCAGTGCAATGTAGATCTTTCAGTTTCCAACAAAAGCTGTAAATGGGGGTATTTTTTCTTCTTATCTATAGGCCGAATGATACTTTATTTCCTTAAAGGGAGGACTCCATGGATTGAAATATTATTTACTCTAATTTATCTCCCAGATTAAAACCATGTGTTATTTTGATGAAGAATGTCAAACCTGTATGTTTTACATAACAATTTACATACCTAATAGCAATTGGCACTGATTGCAACAGGCCTCCAGCAGCCATTATAAACTTATATAACTCCGAATGATTACAGTGTTTGTCTGAAAACTGGCTGCTTGAAATGGAAGTAAAATTAATGTACTATGAACGGCTTCGTTGCATTATGCATTGATTCAGATTAAATCAAGGCCTAGGCAAAGCTCTTGATAGCTTTGAAGCAGTACAAGGTTCAATGAGGCTTTCAGAACGTTCTGTGTTGAGGAAAGAATTCACCTTCCCCCCCCCCATCTTATTTTGCACTCCCTCAAGCATGGGGATAGGGAGGCTTGAAAGACGAGCTCAAGTCTTATTTCTAAAATTCCCCATCTGAGGTAGGGCTCTCTGCTAATGTTTAGATGAAATTCACTGAAAGTTGCCTGTCATTCATTAGAAATTAGGGGCCAGATCCAGCAAATACTTAAATGCCAAGAGTAAGTATGCTGAGAAGAGCAGAAATGTTTGCAGGACAGGGCTCCGTGTTTGTCCAGCGAGACCTGTGCAAACACTGCCAATATAAATAGGTTAGTGGGAAGAAGCAGTATGTACACTGCAAATGAGCGCGCTCCCCGTGGAGGAAGAGATCCTGTCTGCTGTGCTGTGCAGCGTACTGCTGAGTCTGGCCTGCAGTGCTTGCAGTGTGTCTGTTGGGAGTCACTGCTTGTTGGCGGAACAGTGTGTAGATTTTTCATAAAGCTGAGGCATCACATTTTCTTCTCTCAGATAAAATAAAATAAAAAATAAAAACCAGCGTGAAAAGCACGTGAGAGGGGAGGAATTATGCAGGAAGCAACAAGCATCTTCCAACATGCCTTTTGAAGGAGTTGCCTCTGTTCCTTCCACCCCACAGCCATGGGCACGGCACGACCACCCATACCATAATTATTATGGCAATTTGCATTTGGGCTCCCCCAGGTTCATTTCCACATGATCCGTTAGAAAACAGCTTATTGATTCTGGAGGCCATTATCTGAGCTGCAGTAAATATTGGATATTGTTGTTTAATCAATAGGCTTTCTCTGGGAGCCGGTGTGTGGCTCATGCTTGCTTGCTAATGAAATCAGTATTAAACAAATAATTAAAAGCAACATTCTTCCCAATGAGTAATTTTTATTATCAAAGTTATGGAAACATGCTATAGTCTCATTATACTGTGCTTCTTATCAGCAAAGTCAAATGAGCCCATTACCTTTGTCTCAGTGTGTTTTTCCAGTCCTGTTAAGGAATCTAAGTGTGTTCTCTTATATGTAATTAAAAAAATATACATAGTATGGGCTAATATTTACTTTTCAGATTATGTAAATATCTCTTTGGAAAATGTTTTACAGGAGCTTTTTCAGGGGCTGTGAGCTTTCTTTTTTTTTCTGCTTTTTTAAAAAGAACTGTTTAATTTACATTTCTTTGAAATATGTTGGTTAATGCAATGCTTATCTAAATACTTATTGTCCCTCTAACAGTTAACCTTTGGACTATGTTTCAAGCTGCTCAAAAACTGGGAGGATATGAAACAGTAAGTGTTTAAGTAACTTAAATGAAATAATTGTGCAATCTGACTTTTCCCTGTTAGAAAAAAAAAAAAAAAAAGTTAAAGCAAACAATCATTTGCTGCATTTTAGGCTAGCTGTACACATTGTGGGTTTATTGGACCGTTTTTGGAAACAGTCCCAATTAGTTCCAGGTTTGGCAAAATTGTAAACTTGTCGTAAAAGCTACAAGTGGAAAACATATGTAACTCTTCCCTGTCAAGGAAATTAGTTGGGTCTGTAATTTTTTCCCATGTTGAGAAAGGGCTATTATTGTACAACAAGCCAAGATTGCATAAAAGAAATTTCACTTGGCAACATCCCTGACATCTGTTCATGTCTAATATGGGAAATGTATTAAAGGCTTTCAAAAGTAATCAGCATTGTCCATTAAGGAATAGTATGCTGCAGTATCTTCTCTTATTCCAAGTGTAAAAGATCTTTATTAGACAAGGGTCAGTACCACATAAACAGGAAGTTATCAAAGTAATTCAGAAAAGTCTCTGACACTTTTTATCAGCTAACCATATCTGACAAGAGCAGTTTATTTTTAGCTCACAGGAAAATTTGAAGGCCATGGATTTTACAGCATGTATTTTGAACCAATAAAATATTAGAGCAACAAACTTAGATTAAAATCTTGAAATGAGAAGAAAGAGCTGCATTAATATGGCACATAGAGATGACATCTGTAATAAAAACCAATTGACATAGGAAGATGTCGTCATTGGAAATATTTTCTTTGCACACAATGATCAGATTAAGTTGTTCAGTTCCTGCCGCAGTTGGATGAAAGAAATTATTTTTGCTTTGTTTACGAAGTAATCTGGGACATATCTGTGCTGTAGAGAACTGACAAGAAGAAATGCACTATCAAGAGACTGAAAGTTACTTGAACCAAAATACAAAACTCACCGTTTTCCTTCCATACAATAAAGCATATTGTTCTACAAATTAACAGCCCGGGTTTATTAGCATGGGTGTGGTTGGGATTTTGTGAAACATGGAATCTGACGTTCTCAACAAAAATGTATGCTTGATTTGGCTTCTGTTATTTCTGTATCTTTCATTAATCAGCACATACCATGCTTATGTACAGGAGTGTGCGTAGGTGTGCTCAGGGGTATATATGCATGATTGCTAGCATAGCTATATTGTTACAGAAACTGTGAGCCAACAATAATTGCTGTGAGTGGCAAAGTACAGCGAAAACGAGGGCTAAATCTTGATCTTGATCCAGAGCACAAAGAGAAGGCCAGGAAGAAAGCTGAGAGGAGAGCGAGGTGTTCAGAGTGCTCAGGGAGGCAGCAATGTTCCAGACCTACTTGAAGGGACTGAGGCTAGGAGCAGGGGTGCCGAAATGGTGGCTTGCTGGCTAGAACTGAGCTTTAGTGCCAGAATGAGAGAAAGCAGGAGGATTTAGAGGCGGTGAAGAAGGTGAACCCCTGTGCCTGGAGGAGCAGGAATAGGAGAGTGACTTTGTGAACAAGAGGCCGGAGAGCCAGGACTACCAAGAGCAGCAGACACTGAGAGGCAACGTGAGGATCAGAGGGAAAGGAGCACACACGTGAGAGTGTCATACAGAGTAGCATCAGTCCTTCCTTGTGTCAGAGCTCCTGTCCTTTTCTCAGCGACAGATGTTCCTTGCTGGTTAGGGACGCTTGCCTCGTTCGATGAAAATGGCAATAATAGTTCAAGCTGCCTGACATACCTGGGAGCCCACCTTTGATTTGGGAATGTCTCTGGCTGAAGCGATGGGCCTGATCCTGTTTTTCGGATGTGAGTGGCTTCTGTGCTCTCTCCACAGAAGACCTGAAGTAGGGAGGAGCATGTTGATGTGATTTGGGTTGTACATGGAGCGAATGTGAGGCTGCCTGACCTCATCCTCTGCTTTGAGCAGCCTTATCCTCAGTATAGATCTGCCTTTGCCTCATATTCCCTGAATGTTAAGCCAATAGCTGTTGCAATACTTTGACCTGTGCACACCCAGTTTTTTAAATTATTTTATAACCAGGTTATATCCGTTAAGTTTGCCTAACTGTGTTTGTCTGTACATATTTTATTATGGTGAACATTGGTGAGAGGCTTTTGTGTTTGATTTGGGTTTCATTTTTCAGCAAGGCACAAGGTGACTGAGACGATGTGGACCTCAGTCTTAATTCCAGAATCTCAGAGAGGTCTGCTTTGTCCTGTATTGAAATTTCAAGTGAGCGCTGTAATTCAGCAGTGATTAAATCGCACCATTCACACACCCAGTTGTGACTGTGACTCACACGCACTCTTGTTGATGAAAAGTCATGTGCAGAGCAAAGGCTTTCCCCAGTTTTAGGGTGGCAGGAGCCTACCCTCATCAGCACACATTCGTCTGTATGGACCCTGTCATCAGGCTTGGACGAGCCATTAATCGTTATAAGGGCTTCATCATCTTTAACTTGTTTTTAAAATTTCTTGTAGTTTATGCATTGAGATAGAAGCAGGCCTTTTCTCTTGGAAGTGTTGTGAAGAAAATAATACTTATATTTAATATGAATATTTAATATTCGGCTTCAGCGTGTGACAGCCATGTTCTGAACAGGCAGCAGATTAAAGATTGGTTAAAGAATTTAGAGTGGTCAGGGGACAATTATTTTATAGGCAAGTGTAGAAACTCCCCCAGTTAAGGCAGTTGCAATCTTTACATCCTTGTGTTTGACAAAACAATGCTTTTCAGCCCCTGCCCCTGCCAACAATACTTTTCAATTTCAGCCCCTGCCCTGTCCACCTTGTACATGTACAGAAGCCTTTATAGGACTTTAAAAACGAGAAACAAGCAAAGATTATGTACAGTGTTCTTCAGCTTCTGCTCAAATTCACAGAACAGTGCCTGTCCTCTGAGTCCAGTCCTATTTAAGGATCTAAATGTGAATGAAAACTGTCGGGGACTGGATTTGAAGGGCAGAGAACAACTTTCTTAACCATCTGTCTGTCTTTCCTTAATTGTCACGTACCAGGTACTGGAATGCATCCAGTGAGGTTTGGCAGAGCCTATTACCTGTACAGAACAGGATATTTAGTAGTGTCAAGTCATCATTGTGTGTCATGTTTTTATTTAAGGACTCTCCAGTTACGCTGCTTGTGAGAGTCATTTCTCATCTCTTATCTGTTTGATTACTAATTCTTAGTTGTTATCCATAACTGTGTAATGCCACACTCCCATGTAGTTCTTGTTGGATGCAGTACAGTCTTAATAAAAATAGGAACCCATACAAATTGGTCTAACTCCTTAACAGATGAAGCTGCCTATTTTGAATTGGTGGGATCACATTTCTCTTAAACGAAGATAGATGAAATAAGCATCTTTACTGCTAGTAATAGGAGAGTGCATTGGAAAGCACTCTGTATAGCAGACCTTCACAGTATGAATGATTTAAAATGTCCCCAAATCCTTGGATGAAATGTCACATTCCAGGGGGCTCAGCTGCAGTGACATTTAACAACCGTGGCCTGGAATTTTGTCAGTCACCTTAAGTCAAGTGAGTAAAAGATGCAGATGTTCATAGATGGGAAACTTCCAGGAATTATTTAAGAGCTGTCTTTGGCAAATCATGAAGTGGCATCTCTCCCTCTGAGCCAACACACGAGGAATGCCTTGGCATCATTGTAGAAGACTGTGTGGTGCTGTATGGACTCTACCTGCAGATGTCTTACAAAGATAAAGGGTAAAAAGAAAAACAGGTGGGGCTTAACCTTCACAGTGCAGCGGCTTAAGTTTCGCTGAAGGTCAGTAGGATCCCATTTAGCTGCTGCCTCCTGGAAGCAACAATAAAGTGCTTTGGTTTTTAGAAATTAATGATTGACGCATACAAAAGTTCTGTGTCTGGGCAGGCCTGCGGGAGCTGGGATCTCCGTGGAATGCAAAGCTACCTGTGTTTGTCTCATACAGAGCTAGTAGCCAGAGCTCGGTTCTGAAGAGCCTTATGTACATCACATACCATGACCAGAAAATCCCCCATTAGATTTACAGCAGGAAACAAGCAAGAAGCCTTTTCATGAGGAAGAGAGCTGGGAGCTGGGCTTGGCAGTGCAGAAGACCTTAAATTTCTCAAAGCAGAAGATGCCATTAAAAGCATTTGTATAAACAGTCCTCTACTTTAATAGATAACATCATTGTTTTTATTTGGTTGCTTTTGAGTACCCGTTACTGCCTAATACTATGCTTATAGGAACAAGATCAGAATCTGCTGTCAGGTCGCTGGGCAGAGCAGTCTCTCATTTAACTCTAAATTCTCTGGATAAATGCAGCACGGAGATTTTCAAAGCTCCTGGCTCCCAGTGGGCCCAGGTCTAGGACTGTGGACCTGCAGTCTGGAGCAAATTGTGGGAGAGGTCTGCAAACCCGAAGACCACTTTAAATCTAAAGCCAGCATCAGAATGGAAAGCTCTCAGAGATGAGACTGGCCTGTGCAATTGTCTTGATTAATTGGTGAGCCTGCACCTGTAGAAGTGTGCCAGGCACGTGAAGGGTGGTGGGTGTAGAGAAAAACAAATTGGAGAGTTAAAGCAGCTAAGGAGCTTTGTCCTCTGCATGTTGTCTACTACAGAAGGCCAACTGAAGTCAGGAAACTGAAGCTGAATTTACCAAAAGTGTGAAGTGAAAGTGCTTAGGAAGTACTTGTTACAGCTTTTGCAGCGTCTTAGCTGTCTTACTCCGCTGTAGCTCTATGCCCTTGAAAAAAAAATGACACCTCTGAATGTTTACAGGAAATTCCCTGCTCAGCCAGCTAAAACATTTGAACATTTTTGCACCTTCTGTTACCTGCCGTTCTGCTTCTCACGGGCCCCAGCCGTGGGCATGTTACTTACCAGGATCACACCTGAGCCCATCCCGAGTGGAAGATCCCTGTGCACCAAGCACAAAGCAGCCAAGGCAGGTGTCTTGGTACAAACAATAACCATAAGCAAAGCATTGCCAAGCGGTGCCCTTTCCTGGCTCCTTGAGAAGTCCATGGTCACTGAAGGTGGCTGGGAGTGACTTCAGCGAGGACAGAAAGCAGTCCTTAATTTGGATGTTGCCAGCATGAGCATCCAGCGTAACAGTGCTGCCCTACGTGACAATTGGGAGGTTTCCACAGTGCAGTGTTTTGCTCAGATTGTTTAAGGCTGTAATTTATCACTTACGTTAGTCCTTTGAAGTTTATTAAGCATAAAACCTAAACTTTCCAGAGCAGGGGAAAACTCAACCCTAGGCTTTGTTAGAATAACAATTGTTTCAGGGAATGTCAACTTGAAACGTGGGAGGGCACAACTGCTAATTGCCAGGGAGTTCTGATCCACTGCAGAGGTAGAATTGGATAAAGCTGGGCAAATATTTATGTAAATACTGTTATTCCAAACAGCCTAGAGGAGATAGACACCGAAAAAGGTCCAGTGATTTCAGAGGGATTCCCCTTTCACCTTCAAGATGGGTGTGTTTAGTGTTGTTCCAGCTTGAGCATTGACTCTGGGTTCAGCTCACAGTTGACAAGACTTGGGCTCTAAGGTTACCACGCTCCTTTTGAAAATGTCTGCTGTGCTTCTTAGTACCATGGGTGCATTTAAAAAGGGGGCTCGCAGTAGTCCTCTTGTGGACGAATCCTTTGCTTGAATTTATATCTTCTGCACAGCATCACTGTACCCAGCCACAGGTGAGTCCTGGACAAAGCTTTGCCAGCCAGCCAGGCTGTGCTTACCAGGGGTCAGAGCACAGCCCCAGCTTGGCTTTGAGCATCTTTGTTCCTTTAGCTTGTGAGGCTGCCAGATTGCATTTAATAGAAAGCCCCTTGCAACAGTCCACAGAGGATCCGTGATTTTGAGGAACTAGGAAGAGGTGAGGGCTTCCTGGCCATGCCTTGTCCCTCTGCCTGTCCCAAGGAGCCGTGACAAAGGTGTGGGAGGCAGGACCAGAGCTAGCTTTCCATCCAGGCATTCCTCCACAGCAGGGGGCTTGGTCCAATGCTTTTTTGACCTTTCAGGTTGCAGAAGGAGCATCCGTTCATATTCCCAGGAGGCAGTGTTCCTTATGGCTCATTAGGACTCCAGTTCTTCCACCCCTGTAGGAAAAGCAACAGACCAAAGTGTGGGTAGCCTGGGGAAGAGGCAGCGTAAGAACTTAAGGGAGAGAACTGAGACTTCAAGTGAGCCTTTTCCTCAGATGAGTGTTTAGCTTTTATTTAAATAATTAATTTGTGGAGAGTTTAGCCTTGAATCGCAGTCTTTCTCTTGCACCCATGTTCTTTGGGTTTGTTACAGAAGACAGAAGATGAAACAGTTGAATACAGTCAGCCCATTTTGCCTTGAATGAGCTTTAAGATAAAATACTCCCTTTCTTCCAACTATTTAGAAGTCCAAAAAAAGGTACTAGTAGTGAGTTGGAGGAGGTGCTGATGTTTTCCAAGGAAATCTGTGCAAACAACGAGCTTGGAATTGTAACGTTATCAAGTGTTAAGTCTCCAGCCATCCTTTTGGCTTCAGAGAATGATTTCTGCAAAGCAAGGATGTTCCTTTTTTATAGAGCAAAACAGAAACACCTCTTGCCCAGTACTGTTTAATGACGGTAGCTATCTCCCCTTGTTTAGATTAAAATTACAGGCCTCAGATTGCAAGTTGTAATATTTGTTTTCTTCTGATTGCTGCCTTTAGCTCCTCAGTAAACGCCATTGACTGCTCTGTGGGTAACTCCAAAGAAGCCTCCGGGGCTGAATATATTAAAATCCACAGCATTCCACAGAAAATTACAAAATTCTCCCCAAATTGCCCCCACAATTTTCCACTGGCCTTCTTTATGAGCTGCAGGCAAAGGAGGGTGATCTGTTGTGCTTGTCCTATTCCTGTTTTTCTTCCTGTTTTAAATATAGCGGAATATATAAAATAATGAAGTGGTATTCAGAAACAATTCTTTTGCCAGGTCTTCCATCTGTTATTCTGTATAATCCTAATTTCTGTACAAAAAAACAGAGCCGTGGTATGCAACTCAATATGTTACAAGATGTTTATTTTCATCAGCGTGGTCCAATAAAGTACATAGCTCAAATATTAACATTGGAGTATGTTAAGATTTCATTACTATTTGATCTATATATTTTACTGACATAAATGGATAAAAATAAACAGCTTGTAACATATAGAGTTACAGACTATGCTTTTATGGATTTATAGAATTCTGTGGTGGATTTGGGTTTTGCAGCAGATTTATTTTCTCTAATTTAGTTAAAATAACTACGTAATCATTATTTGTGCTGAGTATGGTTCTAGCTTCATTTTCATAATTCACCGTGGGATTTGTCTGCAAAACTTCTGATGGTTAATGACCCTGTATTGATTGAGATTCTCTTTTGTGAGACCGGATTGCTTGTGACTTGATAATGAATCAGTCAGATCACTCCATTTTAGAGAGAGAGAAAATAGGCATAGTGTTAACTTACAAAAAAAAAAAAAAAAAAAGACGACACCCAAAGCTCTGCGCGCTCTATATATTCTGTAGGGGCTTTTATAGTGCTTGTAGTACATGCTGTTCTGGAAGTGTCACACATGCATTTGTTGTTGTGAACTCAAACGCTGTAGAATCTGTAAAGATGCAAGATTAAATTTTCCATTGCCATTTTTACAGATAACAGCCCGTCGACAATGGAAACATATTTATGATGAATTAGGTGGTAACCCTGGAAGCACAAGTGCTGCTACATGTACTCGCAGACATTATGAAAGGTAAGATAACAAATCTGAAATGCTTGTTTAATAATGAAAAAATTAATTTGGAGAGCCTTCAAAGCCTTTTATAAAGAATTAGAGAAAGAGAGAGAGAGAGAGAGAGGATTCTTAAAGATATAGTAAATATTCCCCCAACAGTTTAGTCAGATAATCCATTGTAATTTAAACCAGAGTGTGTGTCTTCGGTGACTAAACAAATAAAACAAGAATCTGATTTTTCTTTGGTACATATCTTAATTTTTACAACAGTTTTCTCAGTAAAGAAGCCAAAAAATAGAGCAAAGCATACTCAAGGAAAAATGAGGAATGACAGCTAATTGATGCAAACACTTGTCTTTTGTCGTTTTTTAGGAATACCAATTAAGCAAATTGTGGTTGTGATCAAAATAACGGGGCGGCCCACAATGCAGGGTGCTGTTAGTGTTGTAGGTCATGCAGAGCATTGCATTCCTCTTCTTCACTGCATTCCTTCCCTCCTCCCTGCCTGCAAGCTGCTGCCAAGCACTCTTTCTCTGCAGCCATTGTTGCTGGTCAGAACTGTTGATTTCTTATTCTTCGCATGTAGATAATAACTTCCAGGGCTTGTGAAGCCAACACACAGTGAATAAAATACTGGAGCTGGAATGTTGTTTTGGTTTGCTTTGGTTTTTAGAAACAACTCTCTTTTTTTCTCTCTCTCTTTTTTTTTTTTTTTTTTTTTTTTTTTGTAAGACAAGCAAATGTTAATATAAGCTCTGCAATTTCAGGCTCAGATAAGGAAAGTCCAATTTCTTGTTTCTGGGCATAAGCAAGTTACTGTACTGAGCTCGGGAAGAGGTTGTACTTGCCTGTGCAGAAGGTGGCACAGCAGAGCTGTGCGCGTTGGGCAGTTTTTTACCCTCTTTTTGTGCCTTACATGTTGGCCACTCCGAGGGAGACACTGCCCTCGTTGTGGAGAGGAGGTTAACAACCCTCATTTACAGGAGGCATCTCCACCACAAGGGCTTGGGTGAACGAAGAAATTGCATCGAACGCACCAAAACAGTTAGAGTTAGAAGCTTTTCAGAGACCGAGCCAAGCAGCAGAGCAAATTGTGCACGTTGCTGTACACGTCAGACGGGGTTTTCCCTGCCGTTGCATCGCTGACAAATGGTACAGATTGCTGTAATTGACTCATCAGATTGTGGGTATTCGGCTCTTCCCCTCCGTTATTACAGCCCCGGTAGGCTCAAGGCTTTCTCCTGCACCCAAGCCAGCTGATTGGTTTGAAGCTGGTAGTCTGGGTCTTCCCTCGCCAGACGTGCTGTGCAAAATCCTGTTTACTTCTCAGAGGAGACCCAGGCACAGGCGAGAGTTGGGGCTCTGCGGGTTTGGGTCGCGACTCGGGCTCTGTGATGAAATCCGAGATTCACTGAGAGAGCAACTCTCTTGTAGCGGTGGAAAACTAAATGAGCCGTTCACAAATACTCCATGAACCCTTCTCTCTTTCTTCTGCTTTCATGCTAGTGGTTTATTATTTTACATGCGAAACCCTGGAATTGCATTCTTCTTTGATGCACAGAGACTCCTCCATGTGACTTGGTTACTTAGGGCTGTACTACAAAGTCCATTACACTCACTGGAAAAGCTCAGCAGACTCACCATGCCTTGAGAATTCAGCAGTCTTTCCCAGCGACCCAAAACCAATTCTGCTTGCTCCAAGCCAGTCTGAGGGAGGACACAACTATAGTCCAACTACAGTTGATGGTTAGAATGGGTCTTAAGACACCAAAGAGCTCAAATGTGAGCCATTGGGTTCCAGAGCCACTGTGTAATTCTGGGTTCGGTCTGATACAAGGCAGGACCTATTTTTCAGGTCTTTCTGGCAGGCTGTCAGAAGACGGCGTTTGGAGAAAAAGTCTTGTGGGATTTTTTACATCAGCCCTGAGCTAACCTAAAATATGCTTTACCAAATCTGGTCTGAAAAACGAAAACACGTATAGAAAGAAAAAACTCGGTGACTGGTCCAATTTCTAGATTTCTAGCGTTAGACAGTTTTTTCCACCATGGGAAAGCTGTATTAAGCCTCAGACTTGGAAAAAAGTAAATTAAATTGTCATGGTTTGTTTCAGCTGGTAATTCTAACTACAGCACCTGTAAATGTAATGTTCATTTATAGCCGAAGTGCTCAGATGACATTTAATCTAAAACTAGAACTGCAGCACAGGAATACACATTCATGATTCAGGACACACGTACATTTTCTAACTTGAAGGTGAGCTGTAAAGCTAAACTGGAAATTGAATTAAGCTGGGAAGTAAATGCTGAATAAACCTCATGGTTTTTCCTTTCTGAATCCCACGGGCCTTTCCTTGCTTACCGGAGGCAGAACACGAGGTTCCCTGGCGTCACCGGTACCGCTGCTGTTTGGCTTAGCCTTGCCATTTGTCTCTACAACTAGCTGTCAGGGGCAGCCGTGTTGAGATAACTAGCTTCTTTCCAACACGACGGAGAAGCTACCAGCTGTTGACACTGGCTCGAGCACACCACGGCTGTTTGGCTGGCACGACCTTTCAGTGACATCGTTAGGGTGCTGCGGAGCGAAATGGCACGTGCCCTCTGCCGCTCTGAACTTCTAAAAAGGCAGGATATGGCTGCAACCCCCCGGTACCAAGGTGGCAAACACTAAAGCAGAGCCAGAAGCAGAGGAGGCAGGGCACGGCCAGATCTGTAGGGGCTGCTCTGCTCCCCCTCCAGCACCCAGGCGGGCAGGAGAGGCTGGGTGCTGCAGGTGGGCAGAGCGCCGGGGTCAGCGAGGCAACGACTTTGTTTCTCTCCTGAAGGGGAAAGGAAGATTTTGTGTGCGCTGTCAGCTGATTCATCTCATGAAGTACAGTTTGGGTTTCCAGTAAGTGGTTTCATTTTAAAACAAGGCGAGGTTGCCAGTTTTTCAGTAAGTGTTGTTTGTGTATTAGTTAGACAACTTTTGTTTTATTAATGAGTATAATAATGAAAGTGCAGGTTGCTGAGTGGAGGCAATGGGTGTTTTTATTTAAAGCATAGCAGGAATCACATAGTGCCAATGAATGCGTTATTGTCACTGTAGGCATGGCTGGTCTGAACCTGCCTCCGATTGGGTTATTTCACATAGGCCCAAGCACTTCATAAAAATGTCTTTGTCAGCCTAGTTTCCCTTCCAAACCTATTCATCTCTGTCAGTTTTTAATATTAGTACCAGGCTCTTGGCTATAGTCCATTAGTACTGTACTTAATTGCTCGTGTTACAGATGATTACCAATATAAAAAGCATTAATGTTTCCCCATCGCGGGGCTGTTGCTCTCTACATGATTCAGAGCGTACGGAGCTTGTGCGTTGTTGTTGTTTTGGTCGTTAACTTTCTTTGTTTGTGCTCCTCTCCGTGCAGTCACCTTGCCCAGTCGTGCTGCCGTGGGGCGTGAGCGGCCGTGTTGGCTGGTTCGGGCCGAGCCTTTCCTGGGAAGCAGCGAGGTCCTTGTCAGTGCCCCGCATCTCGGGGTTGTCAGGAAACCCTCAGAAACGGCTCCTTTTCTGCGAAGCACCCTTCTCCCCGCCGCCTTCCCCTAATAATGCAGATGTGGTTTTCACATGCAGGGGTTGAGGTTTCTTTCGCTTTTACACAGAACACATGATCAGCAGCTTTACTTACCCTGCGTAAACGATAGGCTGTGTTTCTGCGATGCTGGTGACGTTGGCGTTAGGGATTTTTCATAAATATCACACCTCTACCCCCCAAAAAAAAAACCAACAACAACAACAAAAATCCACCACCAACTTCCTATTTCGCAAGGTGTAAGAAGTTCCAAATAAAGCTCACTGAACAAAACAAAAATGTGAGCAGTGGCCTGCTGGGGCCTTTTCTGCCTCAAAGCCTGGCCGCGGTTCATCTCTGCTTCCTCCGAAGCAAGCCCCGCTCGCTCGGCAGCCCCAGGCGACCCGGCTGGGGCTGGGGATACGGGGTGTGCTGCGGCGTGTGGTGCTGCCCCACAGCCACCCGGCGGGCAGATGTGTCGCCCTGGAAGGGGCCATGTGCTCCCAGGATATGGAAGCGAGCAGGTAGGGTGTCTTGTGCAGCTCAGAGCCCCTTCTGCCATCTTTCTGTTGTAAGCGCTCACATAAATATTACACGTTATCAGAAACACAAGGCAGGTCAAAGTCAGTCCCTGACACGGTTTCCTTGTAACAACCGTAAAGCTTCTCTACCCTAAGGATATTGTGAAGTAATTCAATATGCAGGAGAGTCCTGCGTTCCACACAAATGCTGCTTGGTTTTGTTAAAGTGTTTGGATAACTTCGGTGGAGTATAAGCATTTTGGTGGGGTGCTGTAGGAAATAGCAGCCAGCCTTTTAGAGGGGAGAAAAAACAAGATTCTGTTATAACATATACATGCAAATGCGTATGGTTGTCTTTTAATACACATTATAATTAATAGAAGGTTTTGGTTTACAATGTTAACTGTGAAAACATCCTCAGGCAAAAATTAATCAAGTGTTATGTCATCCTGTAAACTACAGCTAGCTCTTTGTTTGTCCCAAAAAATTTTGCCAACCAGTAGTTTTTTCATGTCATACTAACTTGATTGTTTTATTTTTGTCTTCACCCCACTTTCCTCCCACCCCCCCACTTCAGCTAGTCACAGACTCCCAGAAAACTTTGCAAGTTTCAAATTGTCTCAATAGTTTTCCATCAAGCATGAATTTAAGCCTGAAGATAGATGAGGTGTCTGTCCTCTTTTCCTTCTTTTCCTTTTCCTTTTTTTTTTTTTTTTGATAAATAACAAGAGGTTTCTACTTATGATTTTCTGCCCTCGGGGCTTTATCATTAAGATTAAATAACTGTACTCTCAAGCATACCACTGAACAAACATCTTTTCAATTATGTGAGTAACAGATGCTGTAACAAAGGAACTATTGAAAATTCAGAAAGCTTCCCCCCTCCCCAAAATTTAAAAAGTATCAGATGACAGAGGAATGTAATTGTTTACCATTAAAACAGATCCTTAACTGTCCATTCGAAACATCTGAGAGCACGCTGGTTTTTTTAGAATTTGGTCAGGACTGGGTTTACAGCCCAGGAGACTTACTGGGCCAGCACTGGAGTCACTGGGTGAGCACGCTGGGCGACCCGGCGTTCCCTTCCAGTGACCGCACACCGATGGGCTCTCTCCCGTGTCAAAATTGTTTCCCAATCTTCTTTCCACCCAGGACTTTTGTCCCGGCAGGACTGGGGCATGCAGTGTGCTACCCAGGGCCCCGGGGTGGGTGCTGTGCAATGGGAGATGTGCTGCTCTCCTCTGCAGGAGCAGCACCAGGGCTGAGGAGTAAATTGTCCCCTCTCACATCCCTCAAGTCTGCTGGGAATCTCCGCCTTGTATTTTACTGCAGGGCTTCGCTAACATGGCAGGGGCTGCAGTGGTTAGCCCAGCTTTGTGCAGTGGAGATGTGGCTCTGAGCTCCCAGGCCAGGTCAGCAGGATTTCCCTCGGGGAGACCTGCACCCTGCCAGCAGTGCAAAATGACATCTGTAAGCTTGTCTTGAGCACAGGGCTGGGTGTTGCACAGTCTGTGCAGACCATTTTGCACTATTGGGCAAAATGCATGACTGCCTGTAGATGGAAGATGGTGACTGTGGCTAAAACAGAGGCTTGTCGTGATTTTGGTAGGTGACTTGGGGAAGCTTCTTGGTCCCCATCACCCTTGCTTTGAATCTTTCCCATGCAGTAAATCTGGGATGGTTGTTCATTTCCCCCTGCTGAGCCATAAGATGGAGAGTGTCTGAGCTTCCATCACCTGGCTGTGCAGCTAGATCAACAGCTGTGTTTGTAATGTCACTAATTTCCAGTTTACTTAAAACAAAGTGTCTTTGAATTCTCTTACAGCAATGCAGTTCCCACCTTTCAGCAGCGAGCCATTCTCATTACCCACCAGCACTCCCAGTGGGCTGTGAGGAAAGTTGTTGATGAAAGGATGAAAGAGCCATTTCTTTAAGGAAGGAAAGTTCTTTGGGAACAAAATTGAACTCAGACATATTTTGCCTTTGCTGATAAAATACATGCCAGTTTTGTACTTCAGACAAATGCAAATAATCCTATTGCTATTATATTCTGCACAAAAGCATGCAAGGCGTGCTTTCGTAACCCTGGATTGTACAATGCAGCACGGGGAAATCAGGCTGGAGGAACACACTGCTTGATTTCCTCATTGTGTTTTATATTCCCAGTTCAGAAAATAGGCTGAGATCTTAGAGCTTGGGTTATTCCCCCCCCCTCTTCTCTGCGGGGAATTGGTCGCTGGTGCCCAGGAGAGCTGCCTGACGCCCCCGTCCATGCCCACCAGCTGATTGCTGTTGAAGGTGACTTGTTTCTTATGCTTGCACCGACAGCATTGCCCCAAGATTTGTCCCTTTTAAAGAGCATCGCTGCAAAAAAGATAAGCCTTCTCTCGGGATCAGAGCTAGGGCATTCCTGCTGGTCCCTTCAAACAACTGAATATTTTGCCACCAAGTTTTTAGGGAGAGAGAATGGGGCTTTTGCAACTGAGGTTACTAATTGGGGCCACCCTGCTTCGGGGGCAGTGTGGGGCTCTCCCTGGAGCCACCTCGGCTCGGTGGCCCCTTGTCCAGGGCTGTTTTCAGACCCCCAGCTGCCGGCAGCTCTGCCCCACTGCTCTCGAGGACCTGACAGACGGTTCCCGATCGAACTGGGCCGGCTCCAGCAATGCCTTCAGAGGAAGGAAGGAAGAAGCAAGACCCGCAGTGGCATAACGTGCCCAGGAGGGAGGTGTTTTCTGAACTCCTACCAGCAAGGTGATTTGTTGCCTGGCCCTTCTGAGTGTTCCTGAAACTCTAAGCATTTAGTGTTCTCATCGTTTGCATTAGCATCTAATCCCTGCGTAATCTCGCTAATCCCTTGGCCCCGCGATACCCACTGGCAGTGAGTTCCACGGGTTAACTGGTGGCTGTATTCATTTGGTGGAGCAGATTTAAGTCTTTTTCCATTCCCATTGCAAACAGCTTCCTTAACCTTCTTGCCAAGAATGGAAACGGGGCAGCGTCTCCCGAGTAATGGGCTTTGGTATTTTACGTCCTTCCAAGATTATTCTTGTGGCTGAGAGGCTCCCTTGCGCACTGTTTTGTGTTGGGCTTGGAGCCCTTGAGAAAGCAAGATGATGTCAATGGGAGACATGCTGGAATATTTTATTCTGCCAGAAAGCAAGCAAAAATAACCACTGAAACAAACAGTATAAAAATACTGGAGGGGTTGTGCTGAACTGCCTCCTGCCCTCCTTCCCCCTGAGCAGCCCATGGAGAGAGTGCTGTGTCCTGGGCATATGGTTCCTCCCTGGCCCGAGCGCCCCGCAATATCCACACGCAGTGGGGAGAATTAGAGAGGAAACTGGCAGCCTTAACATTTAATTTCCTTCCTCTTTCTGGGTTGGTCAGATCCTTTGCATTATTGTAACTACTTTTTTTTTTTGTCATGTCTATAAATAGATGTGCTCTCATGTGTCCTGTGAAGCAGAGTTGGGCCAAAAAAGTCATTCGTTCTGCATAATCAATACATGAAAATGCAGTGCTTACTGGCTCAGATTAGACTTTGTATTGTTATTTCTATAGCTGGGAAAAAAATGTTGACTAATAAGGATTAAGGGCTTTTTTTTTTTTTTTCTTTTTATGAAATGCTAATGATGAAGACATGTTTGATATACTGTGAAATACATTTCTCTAATGTGAAGTTTCTGCTTTTTGTTGGGAAAGAGATTCAGTCCCTGGAGGATTTTAGAATTTGTAAATATAAAATTATCTGCTTCAGTGTTTTTTAAAAAAAGGTTGGCAGAAAGCCAGATTACTTACATTACTGTAATAGATTTGCTGACCTCTGACATCTGCTGCAGAGAAGTACATTGAATTTTTCATAATATCAGATGATGCAGATCTAAAAACTGAGTACACTCTGCACCATTATTTAATTCAGGACTTAGTAAAGCAAAATCTTTTTTTGAGTAGCAGTTTATACGTGATTAAACTTAATATTGCCGATTGTAATAAATCAGGATTAGTATAGTACTGATTTGTTAATCTAACTTGTATTGATTTTAAGTTGTCTTTATTTAAAAAAAAAAAAAAAAAAAAGGACTCGCTTTTCACAGTGACTGAATTTAATAAGAAGCTCTGTGATAGCAAAGACTCCCCTACTGTTTCTGCTCTTGGCTGGAAAATGTTATTCTTGTATTATTCCAGGAAAAAAAAAAAAAACCTCATGCTGCTAAAAATCTGCTGCCTGTGGAAAGATTTTTTAATACACTAGTGCTTACATATTCTATTTATGTTAATTGACTTATAAATAATACATTTTATTAATCTTAATATTGGAATCTTGATCATGATAAAGACCCTTTTATTTGGTCTCCTCGCAGGCTTTACAAGTAAATATTCCTCAGCCCACAAAATACTGCACACCCCCCCCCTTTTCCTTCCTCACGGGCACTTTGATGCCCCCCGGGAGGCGGCTGAGGGCGTTGTGCCGAGCGGGGCACGTCCGAGGCGCCGGGGCACACGGCGGTGAGCGCCGCCTCTGCCCTTCCTTGCGCAGATTGATTAAATCTTACCTGCGCTGCACATATTTGACAAAACCCCTGTGTTCGTTTCAGACATGTCACATTCTGCTAAACTATTTGGATAATAGCGAATCGCATTCTTCCTGCGTTGGGCAATATTGACCTTAACTTGGCTGCGCAGCGAGCGGTAATGGCATGCGAGCCGGGGCCTTAACTGTTCCGAGAGCTGCGTTAGCTTTATTACCCTGGTGCTATAAAAACTTCTAATAATCAAATGATAAGATCATATCCTGTGGGTAATTGTGTTGTACCGTGACAGGATAACCGAAAAAACATTCAGTGAAAATCGTAACCAGCGGAAGTCTCGACGCGCAGCAGCAGTTGCTGGT